>NC_071271.1:10648824-11315074 GCF_023375685.1 Ictalurus furcatus | reverse complement strand
TCTGAAATCCCTAAATTATTTCTATTACAACCAGTTTTCACATGATCTCAGTACAAATACACTTGTTCCTGGAAGGCACGAGAGCTTGGTAGAAAACATACCTAAACAAACAGTATCGTCATGGAGACCAAGGAACTATAGAAACAAGTCTGGGACAAAACAAGTCCAGTCAGAGTTTGTTAATTTAAAAGTTTGAATATCCCATGGCGCACCATTAAATCCATTATTTATGGAAAACAAATATGGCACAACAATGACCTTGCTTGACTGTGGGGATGATGTTATTGGGGTGCTGAGCAGCTGGGTCTCAAAACGTAGAGTGTCAAGGTCAAAAAGTTTCATTGTTGAATCATGAGATCGGCTAACCTTTTTCCACATGTTTGTGGAGTCTCCAACATGCCTTTTGGCAAACAGGATTTTCATAGAAATTTTATTTTCATAAAGTCTGGCTTTGTGGAGTGTCGGGGGTATTTTTCCAGCTGATTCTTATTTACCCATGGCCTCTTGGCTGCTTCTCTGACTAAAGCCTTCTTTATCCAATCACTGACTTTATGTGGACAGCCTTCTCTAGACAGAACCACAATTCTTTAAAAAAATTTAAAAAATGAAAAATGTATTCAATGGGGCTCTGCAAGTGCAAGGTGTTCAAAGTTCATTAGTTGAATGAAAACCACAGGTGGACTCAATTCAAGTAACTATGTGACTTCTGATGACAAATGGTTGCAGGATACAAGTGGAATCCAGGAATCCTGGATGTGAAATGTTGCTTGTCGTGCTTTGACTTTATTAATATTGCTAATAAAATAGATCGACTGAATCAAGACGATGTAAATAATGAGACAGAGTACATAGAAGCCAAATAAACAAATAAATTCATGAAATTCATCAAATTTGTGGAAAAGTAGAAGCCCTCTATCCCTACAATATATATATTTTTTTTTTGGGGGGGGGGGTACTTTTCCCATTTACATCTGAATGTAATCATCTCTGTAGAAATGCCAAATTCCTTATTAGGTAGCGCAATTACATAAAAGATCATACTTTTGAGAGCATTAATACATTATCACATGGGACATATACATGGAATTTGGAAAATACCCAAATTTTCCAATATGCATTTTATTTTAGCAGTCCAGTTTTCTAAGCACGCTACCAGATTACTAACACGATTGTTTCGACAGTGGTATTAGTATTAAGTCGAAGCTTTGGAACCTTATCTCTTTGAGCAGAGTATACAGATGAGGAGGTGAGAGAGCTCTCATGAGCTTTAAAGCTCTGCTGTTAACATCCTTAGCTGCACACTAAGCCATTAAACTAATCCAAAACTAAGTTATAACCTTATAAACACGTGAAAGTTGCCTCATACTTATTTATGAGAATGTTCAAAATGTGCTTTATGAAGGTGCGTCATCCAAGGCATTGCCTTAACTGGCTCTCAGGTCAGTCAAACAATGTAAAACCTATAGATTGATTTTACATACCTATCCAGCCATCTTGCACCCAGCTTCATCGCCTTCACCAGTAATAAAGTATTTCATCTTGGAAAAATGCTACCAAGGTTTATACGATTTTTACGATGTTCAAAGTTTTTTGTTTGTTTGTTTGTTTGGAAGGACAGAATGTTGTTGCTGTTGTTTTTTTTGCTGACAGAAGAAGTATCTGGATGTGCTGGGTTCTTAACACAGTTTCGTCTATGTTTTTCTTTCCGAACAAACTGAGATGGGGCTGGAATAAAGGGACATTGGGAAATGTATATTTAAAAAAAAAAGTAAACACAAACAAGCACTACAGGCCGTAACAGAGTAACTTTTCTCAGGGACATAATACACTTATGCTGATGCAATTGTTTAAACTATTATTTTATAAAATCATGTTCTACATACAGTTGAAGTCATAAGTTTACATACGCCTTTGCAGAATCTACGAAATGTTCATAATTATTTTTTAAATAAGAGGGATAAGAGGGAAAAATGTATTTTGTTGTTTATTTCGTACTGCTCTGAATAAACTGTTTCACATAACAGATGTTTACATATAGTCCAGAAGACTAATAACTGAATTTACATAAATGACCCAGTTCAGAAGTTTACATACGCTTGATTCTTAATACCGTGTGCTGTTACCTGGATGATCAACAACTGTTTTTATATTTTGTGATAGTTGTTCATGAGTCCCTTGTTTGTCCTGAGCAGTTAAACTCCCCACTGTTCTTCTGAACATTTTGTGTAAACTTTTGAACAGGATGTTCGGTGAAATTATTATTTTGTCTTCTGGGAAACATGTAAATATCTTATGTAGTGTCTGAAGGGCAGTACTAAATGAAAAAAAGAGATCTTTAAACAAAATAATAACAATTTACACCGATAATCCTGGTCAAAAGTTTACAGTGGACAATGGGCAGTATAACTGCTCAGGACAAACAAGAGACTCATGAACAGCTATCACAAAACATAAAGACAGTTGTTGATCATCACACAGTATTAAGAACCAAGGGTTTATACAGTTCTGAACTGGTTCATTTGTGTAAATTCAGTTAGTATTGTGTCTTGTGGATTATATGTATACATCTGTTATGTGAAATAGCTTATTCAGGGCAGTACTAAATAAACAACAAAATGCTATTTTTATGATCCTTCTTCTTCTTGTTCTACTTCTTGTTCTTCTTCTTCTTCTTCTTCTTCTTCTTCTTCTTATTATTATTATTATTATTATTATTAACATTTTGCAGATTCTACAAGGCATATGTAAACTTCTGACCTCAACTGAACTCCAGGTTATTTGTATTAGTAAGGGGGGATCTATTACTGCCCTTCCCTTTAACTGCAACGTTCAATAAATCACACGTGATCGCTGACACTGAATGCTCTACTGCACCGAAAATCACATTAAGATCCGAAAATCACATTAACTTCTTTTATATCTGAACATTGACTGCGTCAGATGCAGTCTGTCCTGCATGAATAATGTCGTTATAAAGCGGCCACTAGGGGGCGCCAAGAGTTCGTCTGCTCCCCTGCTTTACGTGATGACCAGTAAAATAACGTGTTTGGGCATTTTAAGGAACAATAAAGTGCAATTGAATAACATTACAACCGATTGCGAGAATAAACACTAGAGTGGGGTCATCTGAAAAGAAGGAATAGTTTAATTCAATAGTTAATCACGGTTCACAATAATAAGTTATAAAGTGCATGCATAAATCAGCAAAATACAAGCTTTGCACAGCCATAAGAAAAGGTTCATTTGCCAAATATTTGGCATAATAGTTGGATTATGTTCATAAAATAAACCTGTATTGAGGGGGTCTATGGAATTTTTTTAAGGGTATTTTCTGGTAAATGTTTCAGAACCCATGGATTCTTGGTGACAAAACTAGTAATATGCAAATGACATTAATTCCTCAAATGAAACATCAGAAATTTTATTATTTAAGGTATTACATATGCATAGTTGAAGTACAGTAAGCCTAAGGCATGTCAGAAAATCTTAAAAATGTGTTGTAGTCAGGAACCCCTTTTAACTGTAAATTCCACAGACCTCCTCAGCAGTGATTTATTTCATGAGCATAATTGAATGTGTACAATAAGATTTTGTCTGTTTATATGAGTGACAGAGGTTTCTATTCCTGAACTTTCCATTGACAGAAGACATTAGGTCCAAACTGACATTATTTATAGTCCTACTTATTTTTGAACTATTGAAGTTTCATTCAAGTGACCAGTCCAACAGGATAATAACTATACAAACTTAATATTAAATATAATAACTGATTGATAATGGTCTGTTGTGATTTCCACTGCTGCAACTAAATACAAATTTACAGATGCCCTGATTATGCTAGGGACCCCAAAGGGTCCCTGGACCCCACTTTGAGAACCGCTGGCCCACTGTCTGTGGCTATCAAGGCATTTGAGCACATGATGCTGACCTACCTTAAATCCAGTAATCCTTCATGCACTGACCCACTTCAGTTTGTTTATCATCTCTAGTCTATCACAAATGCCATTAAACTGGCCCTCATTAAGATTCACCAAACAATTATGCATACATCCTGTTCATGCTTCACATCTGCTTTGAATACCACCATTTTCTCCAAGCATTTTATTACATTAAAGGATAACTAAGCCATGGCTGCTGAATTTCCTGAAAATCCTCAAATATGCGATATCTCACCACTATCACTTTGCTGTTTTCTGAAAATAATGAAACACAATCAGAAAAAAAGCGGAGCCCTCACCTGTTGTGCAATCACTGAGGATTTCTGATGTCTTCTATTTTTATGTTGCATGCTCTCAGTGGAATCCAAAGTAGCGCCACATGTGCTGGATAGATTATTTTAGACTGTCACATCCTGCAGAGGGTTTGCTCATATCGGGTAATGATTCAGACCATTCCAAGTAAAAACTTTTGATTATTCAAGAACAGCCTTTTCCCCAGTGATGATAAGATACACGACAAGTAGTCCTAATTTCCCCCCAGAAAAAGTGTCCTGATGTCCTCTAAGCAATGATTATGTAGCCTATTCATCCTATTATATGTCTTGTACTCCCATACTACATTTTTTGTCCTACGTTGAGATTTGGAAGAAGCCACATGATTAATAGCCTCATGATTATAATCATGGTTATTAAGTGAATCTAGGTTAATCCCTGTCAGAAATGTTATAGTTATTATAGTTATATGCTGAACTGAATGGCCCCTTGAATTGAATGGGTTTAATCCAAACCTTAATAACTTAAAGAAATATAAGAAATACAACACAATTAAATACAATTCCAAAAAAGTTGGGACGCTGGGTAAAATGTTCAGTTCAAAAGCCTGCGTCTCTGATGATATGGGGGTACATTAGTGCCTATCGAATGGGCAGCTTGCACATCAGGAAAGGTATCAATGCTGAAAGGTATATACAGGATTTAGAGCAACATATGCTTCCATCCAGATTCCATGCCATCTTTACTTCTGAAGGACTCTCTAAGATACTCTTTTTATACCCAATCATGTTACTGACCTGTTGCCAATTAACCTAATTAGTTTCAAAATGTTCCTCCAACTGTTTCTTTTTAGTAACACTTACTTTTCCAGCCTTTTGTTGCCCCGTCCCAACTTTTTTGAGACACGTTGCTGCCAGCAAATTCAAAATTACCTTGTTTATTTTTTTTAATGGTACATTTCCTCAGTTTAATCATTTGATATGTTTTCTATGTTCTATTGTGAATAATATGGGTTTATGAGATTTGCAAGCCATTGCATTCTGTTTTTATTTACATTTTACACAGCGTCCCAACTTTTTGGGAATTGAGGTTGTATAACATAAAAAAGTGCTGTTAGTTTTATATTTGCTTTTATGTTATTCCTGTTCTGCTGTTTTATTAGGAGACCCAAAACTCTCACACACCTGTGTGCGCAAGTCCCTCTTCTCTCCCTCTAACTCTGTCAATGTACCTGTAACAGAGACTCTCACTTCATCTGCCTCTCTATCAATGTCACACTCTATCCATCCATCTCTCTATCAATCTACCAATAGCCCTCTCTTTCTCTCTCTCTCCCTCCATATTTTTTTTCTATCAATATACCTGTATCATTCGCTCACTACTTCTGTTTCTACCAATAACACACTCTCTCCATCTATCTACTTATGTCACTCTCTCACTCCATCTGACTTTCTACTTGTATCACTTAATTTGTCATCTATCCTTCTACCAGTAACTGTCTGTCTATCTGTCTTTCTGTCTATCTGTCTTTTTTCTTTCAACTTCAAACTGTCTTCAAGCTTATGTAACAGTTTCAAACTTTCAGACTGGCTTTGTCAGGCCAACATCAAAGTTTGTCGTCACGAACTTTACCGATCTAGTTAAAGTTTCGATTTGTCTTCAACCCCCTAGTTTTTGCTTCACAAACCTTCGTGTGTCCCAGGACTCACTTTTGGAGCCATGAGGATATAAATTATGTAGCTGGAACTTGGATTGTACTGGATTAATGGTATCATAAGGTGTACTGGTTATTATTATTTGTTTGATTGTTTGTTTATTTAAATTACACAGGAAAACTGTTCTGGCAGTAGAAGATTAATGGTATTATAAGGTGTCCTTGTTATTATTATTTGTTTGTTTGTTTATTTATTTATTTAAATTACACAGGAAAACTGTACAAGATTAATGGTATGGTAACTAACATGGTAACTACTGCGATAAATCCAGTGGTTCACTCTAAGAAAATCACACGATTACAAATATTTCCACAGTCCTAGTCTAAAACCGAATCCAACATGGCTTAGTCGTTATCTTATATATATATATATATATATATATATATATATATAAATCCATTAAAACTTGACAGTATCTGCGGTTCAGGTGCTCTATCAACAACACTTACAGGAAAAACCAACCCGCGTTACTATCAGGTGATTTTTCAGGTGCTGTATCCAAAATAACTTCGTGTGTACACGTAGTGCACTACATAGGGTGTGAACGCGCATTATGTAATAAATAATATAGTGCGCTGACGCAGGGAGTCAGGCGGCATTGCGACATCAGCCGAGATCACGTGACCTAGAATGGAGGCGTCGGCACGGAGCGGAGGCGCGTCACACGTTAACAACACAAAACTACTCTTTAGACCCCGCTACACCTGAGCGGACGGACGCTGGCTGTGTGTGCGGAGAGAAAAGGCAACAGGCACCGGACTCCCGCGCCCGACAGTCCTTACACACTGAAATGAGGGCAACATGGGGGCCAAAGAGTCGCGGATAGGCTTCCTTTCCTATGACGAGGCCGTCAGAAGAGGTAACCGCTCACGCGCTGCGATTAATCACAGATTGCGACTGCTTGTGTACCTCTGCCTGGTTAGCATTAGCTGCCTAGCCTGGGACCTCAACTCAAAGGCAGCGCCGCTATGTTAACGAGATTTACCGGGTGATTGTCAGCGGTGCTGGACAGGTAACATGACTCGTTTAAGCTTACAGCGAGTCAGCGAATAACTACTAGCGTTATGGTGCTTAACTTGGTGGCAGAGGGACTGTCTCTGAAAAGAAAGAATAACAATAACGCATTGTTGTTAGGAGAGTCAAGTGTGTCCACTTTGTTTTTTTTGTCTAGAGGTTTGTTGTTTCTGAAAGCTCCGTGTGCTCGGCGTTAAAATCTCCCATCTGATATGAAAGCTCCTCCAGATAAAACCGAGCCAGCTGTATAGCAGCACGCCTCTGGATGATCACATGGCAGCCTGTGTTTCCTTGCCACAGCCTGCCTTTAAATGATGGTGTGTTTGTAATGCCAGTTTGTTTTAGCACCTGGGAGTCATGTGAACTCTGACCCTTCAGCACAGATCGAGGCAGATACAGTTACTACCCTGTGATCTCTCCTTCCTCTGATCCACTGTCATTAATTAATCAGGATGACATTTACTCATCACTAGTGAGCGAGGTACGCCTTGTGATCACACATAAGTGGAGTGCGTGTGATGATTGTTCTGTTGTTTTGGTTTTGTGAGCACCATGGTCCTCGACATGAACTGGTTGTTGTTGTTATCATAGAGTGATCCCATTTTTTTAAAATTCACATTAGAGCTTTGAGTATCAGCCGATGCCAGATACTGATCCACATCCTCTTACTCCATGCTTCTCAAAGTGCGGTCTGTGATGTGTTTCCAGTGGGGCGCTGACTGTTTTGATGGTTGTGGAGATGACCAAGGCAGGGCGGTATGACAATAAACACATTGTCCCAAAAGTCTCCATACGTAGGGGACTGTGTACAGTTTGCCAGCACCACGTCAGTTGTGCCTTTATCAGTGGATGTTCATGGACGTCCACTTCCTGTCTTTTCGAATTTGTTAATAAGTTTGTTGACAGTGTCGTGCGTGTAATGTGCCATGTTTTCTGTTAAAGTCCATCACAAGCTTGTGACACCTTCCCCATCCAGCCATGAGAATGATTTCAATACCTTCTTCTTAAGGCATTCTTAAAGGCTATAAGTATGTGTGTGTGTGTGTGTGTGTGTGTGCGCATATAGTCTGTTTGTGTGTGTGTACATATATATATATATAAACGTTCTTTTTAAGGCATAAACTAAATATGAATAATTTTGTAAGACATTTTGCTAAAAAGTGTTCATTTCCCCTTTGTGTGGAGAATTTTAGTACACTCTGTAATATCGATATTGTGATAGAAAAGCACACTATGACATAATTTGACATATTGTGGTTATTATGATAATAAATCTTTTTTAATTTGAACATTTATGCAATTTTAATAAATATGTAGATGTTTTAGATCTACATCTGGCAAGTTCAATATAATAATAATATTTATTGTTATATATTATTATATAATACATATTTGTACCAATGTGCATAAAATTACATCTCTGCTGTGATCATAATGGAGCTTGTTGAAGTTCTTTTATTCTGGAAAGGATTCCTGGCTGCAAAAGGTCTGAGAACCGTGATCTTATCAACCGAGTCGAAATATCACAGCTGTAACTGTGATTAGCTTTGTGATAATTAGTGTACTGTGTTCATGTGCGAGCTCTGTCTGTGAACATCACACATTGACTGACCAAATATTTCAGAGGACCAGAAAATGTCTCTCAGCATTGGATCGCTGTGTTCCTGAATGAGTGATGCACACGATTATATAGTATATCACATATCAGAGTGCCAGAGACTTCTGTACAAGATCCACCCCGTAACCATCATCTACTAAAAGAATGAAGAACCAAAAGCCAGCAGCTTATCTGCTTGGTCCGAAGAATGGTAACAAATCTAAAAATGTGTACCTATATTTGCATAATGATGGTGTGTCTCGAGCAGATTAGAGATGTCAGGCCTGCTGGCCTTAAATTATTAGAGCGTGGAACTGATATTGTGGTATATCATAATGTCCTGATCCAACTGTCTGATTTTTAGCACTTTAAGCACATTGTATATTTTTAACTCTTCTTAAATATAAATATATATATGTATGTATGTATGTATGTATGTATGTATATATGTGTGTGTATGTATGTATGTGTATATATAAAATATACTGCAGTCTTTCTTGAACTGACTCCGTGATGTCTTTCCATAAATATCCCATTCCATTTAATCCCTCCTTTGCCGTTATAATAACCTCCACTCATCTGTGAAGGCTTTCCACTAGATGGCTGTGGGGATTTGTCCTTTCATCCACAAGAGCATTCGTGAGATCAGGCACTAATGTGGGGTGCAGTCGGTGTTCCAGTTCATCCCAAAGGTGTTCAGTGGGGTTGAGGTGAGGGCTCTGTTCAGGTCACTCGAGTTCTTCCACTCCAGCCTTGGCAAACCGTGTCTTCATGGAGCTCGCATTGTGCACAGGGGCATTATCATGCTGGAACATATAAAGGCACCCTATACAATTGTGTTCTTCTAACTTCGTGGTAACAGTTTGTCTAAGGCCCACATATGGGTGACATATCCATATGTGGGCCTTGGGACATGGCCTTGGGACTGCAATTACCACATGCAGATTTGCACTCAGGTCTCCTTTGGTGAACAGTGGACTAGTTCAACAAAGACTACATGTACAAACCATAATGAACTTTCTTTTACTTTCACACTATCTGTTGTTACCCAGATGAGGATGGGTTCCCTTCTGAGTCTGGTTCCTCTCAAAGTTTCTTCCACTTATCATCTTGGAGAGTTTTTCCTTGCCACCGTCGCTACCGGCTTGCTCAATAGGGATAAATTCACACGCTTAAAATCTGTATCCTGTGTTTATATATATTTCTGTAAAGTTGCTTTGAGGCAATGACCGTTGTAAAAAGTGCTATACAAATAAAATGGAATTGAATTGAACTGAATATCCACAAACTTTTGGCCATGTAGTGTATTTATCGCACTTTAAAGTCTGGTTATTCCCAAAAGAGAAAAGGGAGGAAATCACATTTAAATATTCTGATTATAAACTGAGCTAGCATGGTTTAGTCATCATTAGACAGATTGACTTTTTAATGCTGTACTTGTTAAACTGGCTCCTTATGCAGTGTGATATATAGTGTATTTAGAGATAGCGTAGTGAAGGTTAAATAGTAAATAATACATTTCCGCATAATTTTGGTGAAATATATTTATGGGTTCTTAAACACAAGGTTCAACTTTTTTGTGTGTGTGTCATTTTCCAGAACTGAGTAACCGCAAACGTGACGTATTTTCCCAGAACGAAACACATTTGCATCGAGCCCTGTGTGACCTAACCTGTGTATTTGAAGGAATCTTTAAGGTCTGATGTAAATAACTGTGCACCTGAAGATCTTGTGTCAGAGATGTGGTTGGTGTCAGCAGAGGTGGATATCAGTCTGACGTTTGCAGTCCAGAGGACAGACGCTTCCCTCTAGCCCTCACCTTGAATAATCAGTGTGATGTTGGTTTGCATTTATTTGCATCCTGTTTGTCTCTTGCACTCAGATTTACATTGGCGTCAAAGTGACGTGACGTGACGACTGCCTTGCTGTACACTGACCACTACGTCCTCAACACTCTTCGTCCTCCTTACTTTGGCGTTCAGTGGTGCTGTCTTGTACTTCATCATTGGGGGTATTTATTTATTTATTTATGTTGCAGTTTTTTACTGTGACAGTACCTACTGCATTCGATTCAGTACCGACCGCTCGGCCTTTGATATAGCACGTACTGATCAGTATAAGTGTGTAGCATGAATACAATCCGGACGTACTACATCCGCCATGTTGGCATTGTCATGTGCCCTACAACTTAAGAAGAGGTGACGTGCTGCCTTCCACCATTTTTGATTCTGACAGCTCTTCCGCACCAGTCCCGTTGCGTTATGGCAGTGGTTCTCAACCCGGGTGGGCGCAGAGAGAACGGAAGGGGGGCGCAAATTGTTTTCATGATAAAAAACACAGACAGGGCATCATTTGGATCCTCTGTATATTTTATTGCTTTTCAAATAGAGTGTCCATAAATGAAAAACCCCGCATTCCCTCTCCCTCTGTATTTTATTTTTGCTGTTGAGAGGCGGATCTCAGCCTGCCTTTTATCTCGCTGTCAGTGTAGACCAGTGTTGCCAACTTATCGACTTTTCAGACCCCTTTTTGCCAAAAAAGCGCCCAACGACAAATCTAACCACTTTTTGGACAAACCTTAGCAACTTTCCAAATGTGGCCAGTACTGTCCTGCAAGCGCGAGGTCTTGCTTTCCCGCTGGACTCACACCTCTCTCTGCGTCTGCTCTGTTCGGTGAGCGGCTGAGAGCTGGAGATTTAACAACGTCATGGATAATGAGACGCGCCCTTCGTCCCAATTTACATCATTCTTATGCGAATGTTTTTAGAATGCAAGACAAATGTAATGCAACATGTTTTACATGTAAAATAATACACGTTATTACAGCCTAGTTCTCTTGTTCAAAGTAGTTATAGTGCTCAGAGACATTTTTGATCATTCATGTTCCATACCTGTGTTATATAGTTTTATAAAGTCATAAAAATTATTTTAAAAAATCTTAAGTTATGAAAAGTAATTAAAGAAATGTACAATAACACAAAAGCAAATTTTTTTTTATCTGTCTATCAAAAACAGATTATAGATTAAGTTTTATATATAGATAGATTTTATATAGAATAGATAATCATTATACCTGGTGTCCTCCAATATGGGGGGGTGATGGGGCGTGCCACATGATAGGGGAAGCTTTGGGGGGCTTTAGTTACAAAAGGTTGAGAAGCTCTGCCTTATGGGATAGCCTCGTGTCCAGCACTAGGTCATCCGGGTATAAAAGGCACGAGGCAGTGGTGGCTTGGCGGTTAAGGCTCTGGGTTACTGATAAGAAGGTTGTGGGTTCAAGCCCTGCTGCTGCCAAGCTGCAACTGTTGTGCAAGGCCCTTAACCCTCTCTTCTCCAGGGGCGCTGTATTATGGCTGACCCTGCACTCTGACCCCAACTTCCTGGCAACGTCCTGGTATGTGAAGAAAAAGAATTTCACTGTGCTGTGACCAATAAAGACTCATTATCATTTCTCACCTACTGTTTTCTGAATAATGAACAGTCATACGAATCCTTGGGCGTACTGCTTTTTGCCTACTGTATAGTAGGGTAGTAAGGATATTCGGACGCAGCTTAAGGCTCAGTATGTGGAGCGAAGTGGTCTTACAGTGAACAGCGTGTAAAAGTTCTGCAAATTAGTAATTAACAACAGAAAGCATATATTGTAGCTAGTGATGTTAAAAATTAGGTAGACAGTGACTGTCTTGATTGCTTCTATTCTGTTTGAACCCTAGGAAAAAAATCTGGCCAATCAAGTTGCTGATACCCATTAGCCAAAAGTAAAAGCAAGCTGTTCATTTTAGTGAGTACACTAGCATTTGGAAGAGTGTGTGTGTGTGTGTGTGTGTGTGTGTGTGTGTGTGTGTGTTGGCATTACACCTGCAAACCAGTTTTTGTACTGATCCTTGACTGTACGAGGATGGTTTTGGGCGGCTGTGGTTCTAGTGGTAGAACAGGGTTGTTTGCTAATCGTAGGGTTGGCAGTTCGATTCCCGGCCCACATGACTCCACATGTGTCCTTGGGTAAGACACTGAACACCAAGTTGCTCCCGATGGCAAGCTAGCGCCTTGCATCGCAGCTCTGCTACCGTTGGTGTGTGAATGGGTGAATGAGAATCAGTGTAAAGCGCTTTGTAGAACCACCAAGGTAAAAAAAAATTAAAAAGCGCTATATAAGTGCAGACCATTTACCATTACCATTACTTTGTTTACTATTGACAATGACGGAGATAATGCATTAGGAAATGTCACAGATAAGTTGAAAAAAGTCGTTACTCAGCTGTTATTCCACCATTCAGCCAGTGTAAAGCGAAGTCTGACATTTGTGAGCAAACTCTATGTCTAATAACATTGCACCGATGCTTCAACACATGAGGAGAGCACATAATCGCACCACCTGCTATATGACTCTGAATCACCAGGTAATATTTGATCAGTTAGAATGAGGAAGGCGAACTTTTATTAGATCATCATCATTACACAGTATTCATTCAGCATGGCATTGCTGTAATGGGATTTACTTATTTAATTCATTCTATTTTCATTTTTACAGACAAGACACTCAAGCAGCATGAACTTAATGAAGCATTGGAATACATTGCCAAATGTTTTCTATTGTGGATGATTAAAGGGTTTGGTTTATTTAATTACTTTTGGACAAAACCCCCTCACTGAACACTGTATCTTATAATCAACGTCTCAAGCCTAATGATGCGTCATTTTTTTAGATTTAATCTCCGCAGCAGTTGATAAATTGCATGAACAAATAGGCAAAGCTTATTAATTGGTTATTATTATGCCGTTATAGATCATCACACATCTATCTTATGAAGGAGAGAGAAAATATAAATGGTCGAAGAGTGAAAAGCAAGTACACTGAGCTTTAACCTGAGCTGCACTGCATATTCTTACCATCCTAATACCATCCTGATTTATATATATCAGTTCACATGGTTTAGAAACTTCGATTCAGTTTGGGGCGAGTGATTACTGTGCTCATACGGAACAGATTGGAGTTACCATCAGTAACTGTAGCTAACTTCAGCAAATACTGGTGTTCAATATTAGCTAGGCTTAATATGCTTAATAAATCAGATGTGTTCAAAATCATGCCAGTAGGTGGATTGGTGAGTCCAAATTGCCACCAGGTGTGAACGTGCGTGTGCATGGTGCTCTGCAATGGACTGTCGTCCCATCCAGGATGTATTCCCGTCTCATTCCCAGTGTTCCCAGGACAGGCTCTGCATCTTCAAATCCATTTCATTTATCCATGCTTTTTTTTAAAGACAGGAGCCTATCCCAGGGAATATCGGGGCACAAGGCGAGGGACCCCTGGACAGGGTGCCAACTCATCCCAGAACACAAGATCACACATTCACACTTCCATTCACACACTACGGACAATTTGGAAATGTCAGTTAGCCTACAAAGCATGTTTTTGGACTGGGGAGGAAACCGCAGTACTCGGAGGAAACCCCTGAAGCACGGGGAGAACATGCGAACTCGGAAACACCCGGGATTCGAACCCCCAAACCCCGGAAGCAAATGTGCTAACCACAAAGCCACCATGCCCCCTACATCTTAAAGTATCATTTTTAAAAGGTATTGGTCTGAAATCAGCAGAAAATGCTAGACTGTATATCAGAGGAAAAATCTGAATATTTTTTTTAGATTAAGTAACGGCTTAATGACGAGCAAATAGATAGAACCGTAATGTGTTTAATCTTATAAACCCATACTGTTCTATCCGTGTTTGATCAGTGTTCAAAAATAGACTTTCTATAGGGATGGGCGATTTAGACTTAAAACTCTAATCTAATTTTTTTTTCCTGGTAGTTTTTGCGGTAGCGATATAAATGACAATACGAAAACAGTTCAACATTCAACACTATCTTTTTGGCCACGAGTCAGATCGGCATACGGTCTCGAGAGCCGTGCAAACACAAGCATTAATCCAAAAATGGTCAAACTTAATCCTGACCATCATCAAATACTAAACTATGCCAATTAATTAGGCTAAAAAATAGAATATGAATTTTGTTCATGAATTAAAATTTCTATGAAAATGCAAAGATTAATGCTCACAGGATTTGTAATCGAACATCCGCCTTCCGCCGTGCTTGTTCTCGTTCTACGTGCGAGATCCCACGTTGCGGGGCATAAACCCGTCATCAACTATATTGTCAGTATTACGGGATGAGCAGTTCTTATCATGGGGAGGAATTGTACCGGTATAGCATGGCAATACGATATGGCACAGCCTTACTTTCTAATTGTCTCAGAATTTTGATAATGTATCCTTTGAAGTCTAGGCCTTGCTGAACTACAAATATATATGTAGAGGTTTGTGAGCTGGAAAGTGAAAAACACTGATGCCCCATATCTCAAAACTTCCCATAGATAGACTTTGTAATACAAGGTCATGAATTGTATTGAGTTTCATTTTCATGAATATCAGTGTTTGCTGCTTACTTGGAGTGACAGTGTCCCACATTTTGCAGAGGTTTGGGATGGGCGACATCTTATCGTTTGCGATATACGGGTAGAAATTCTCCCACAATAAGAACTAGTCTTCCCGCAATAATAACGATAAAGCCTAGTTGATGTATTTCTGTGTGCGACGGTCTGAGACCCGTTCACAGCTCACGTGCAGAGCAAAGACAAGTACAGCAGAAGGCAGACGTGAAGCTGAGGAGGAGTTTATCGCTAAACCAGGAGCTACATCTACAATCTGGAACTGGTTCAGTTACAGAAAATCAGTTTTAATCTTAGATTAATGTTTGTGTTTCTGAGGCTCTCGAGACTGCATGCAGCTGTCACTTGTAGCCAAAAACAGTGGTGCACGGTATTATATTTATATTGTCACTGATATCGTTATCGCAATAAATACCAGAAAATATCGTGATATAGTTTTAAGTCCATATCGTCCATCCCTACTGCAGTGCCTCAGCTGTGCTGTTGGTAAGACAATGCTGTCTGTCTGGAGAGCTACAGCATGTCTGTATTACAATACAATACAATACCCTCTCATTTTGTAACTGTACATCATCTCACCTCCCACAGCACTGTAACCATTTTGTTGTACCGTGAATGCACACGAACACAAAAAAAACTCGAACACCCTGGGGAATTACACATTGCCTGGCTGAACATAGTTACGCTACTGCTGGATCCTAGTTCATGTTTCTTCATGTAACATGCTTGTAATTCGAGCTGAGCATGGAATTACAGGTTCTGCTTACAAGTCCTTCATTTAAGGAGCTGGGAATATTGGGGAAAGTAGGTCACGGTTCTGAGTAGGAGAAAGCTGGAATTAGTTTGCAACAGCAAACGCAAAGCATCCTGAAGGCTCAAGTCGAAGAAATAATCCTGAATATTATGGATTTAGCTTTCTGCCTTCAGTACTGGAAATCTTTGATACTGGAAGGAGGCAGAAGAAATCAAAGGGACAGAAAAGCCTGTAGTTAGTTTATGTGGGTGTGTTGCTCCGGCTGTCATTTCAAAGTGACGAAATGTCATCCGAGGCCCCAGCGGGAATCCTTTTTACATTTTCTTCTCATTTTTTCCAGAACGTTAACAAGCCACACTCCGCTCCAGTGTTCCATGTGAGCCTAATTAGGAGAAATCTTTAAAGGACTAAGAACAAGACTAATATTTTAATAATGCTCTTTTCAGTAAGACGAGTAAGGCAGTTGTCATTAGTGCATCGGTTCTAAGGTTTATATTTCAAGCTGTCTGTTTAGCATATAGCA
The DNA here is from genome assembly GCF_023375685.1 of Ictalurus furcatus. Taxonomy (NCBI): domain Eukaryota; kingdom Metazoa; phylum Chordata; class Actinopteri; order Siluriformes; family Ictaluridae; genus Ictalurus; species Ictalurus furcatus. The sequence continues at coordinate 11,298,807 of NC_071271.1, read as the reverse complement.
TTATTGCTCATTAATAATATTGCGGATAGTGCAGACACTTGAGCCAGCTACTCATTTCTCTCTTTCAGATGTTCCTGACTTTGGGCTCTGGTGTTTTACTCGTATGTGACGAGTTTCATCTGTACACGCAGGGAGTGATCAGATACAGAAATTACTGAGGGTCTCACTTAGGCGTGTGGTTTTTGGGGTTTTTTTTCCTTCTTCATGCATACAGAAGTAGCTGCAGTCTCTCAGTCTCAGAATAATCTGTCATGGAAACTAGTCTCATGATTTGCTTAGCACTTAAGCGTTTCCACAAAGCGCTGCCTGGAAATTTGCCAGAGCATACTATTTAATTGACCGTTAATGACTTGAGAACTGCAACAATTCCCTCACACCCTCACACTTTAACTGTTTTTTTTTCTTCTTCTTTTTTTTTCAGTGTGAATGTGAAAGCAACGTTGGTCCCATCTCGGTTCTACATGATTATTATAAAAAAAATTTTTTTAAAGAATTGGATCCACTTGAAGGGGGTTACGGTGGCTTAGTGGTTAGCATGTTTGCCTCGCACCTCCGGGGTTGGAGGGTTCGAATCGAACGAGCTTGCATGTTCTCGCCATGCTCCGGGGGTTCTTCCGGGTACTCCGGTTTCCTCCCCCAGTCCAAAGACTCGCATTCTAGGCTGATTCTCATTTTCCAAAATGTCTGTCGTGTGTGTGATTGTGCCCTGCGATGGGTTGGTACCCCAATCAGGGTGTCTCCCATCTTGTGCCCCGAGTTCCCTGGAATATGCTCCAGGCTCCTGCATGACCCTGTGTAGGATAAGCGGGATGGATGTATGGATGGGATCCACTTGATGATGTTTTTACCCCAAATAATCAGATGTCATGCTTTTGAATTAAAATCTAATTCTGCATAGCAGATGCAGTAATATTCACAACTTTACAACTCTAAATAGACCTGCCTGACTGGAAAATGGTTTCCTCATAGTGTGTGTGTGTGTGTGTGTGTGTGTGTGTGTGTGTGTGTATATGTGTGAGAGAGTGAGAGTTATGTATTTTAAGAACGTGCTATCTCTCCTTTCTTTAGCAGACAGAACTGATCTGTGGCTTCAGACCTTTGAAATGGGAGATATCTGTGGATAAACTTGGTATCTTTGTAGCCCTTGATTGACCCTGAGCCATTTATATAAGCTCACAGGCAATTTTATTCTCTTCTCCGCTTTAAATTCATGAATATTTAATTGCCTCATGCCACCAGAGCACAGAATAGTATACCCACATTCCTGTCATAAAAGATGGTTAATGTTTGGCAGGTCGGAGATGATATTTTTAGCAGATGATTTGAGCGGCTCGAGCTTCTTGTCAGTAATAAATGGCGTTTTATGATTATTTATGAAGTGAACCGAATTAATGGAATTAAGAGTCAGAGTCAGTACCTCTTGAGGCAGACTGCAGCTCCAGTGGTCAGCTCAGACATAACTATGGATCAGTCCATCCTTTTGTTTGTCTCCCTCTGAAAAGTTACAGTATAGGGAGTAAGAATATGACTCGATATGATTTCCTCTTGTTCAACTTCTCGTTAACTTTCCGAGGCTTGTCTAGTCCAGGTCAGGCGAGAACAACAGCCTTCACAGCGTCAGACACAGAATCGTTTTGCTGCTCACTGAAGTGGAAAATACTACAACTGCTCTAGAATGAGCGTGCTAGCAGTTCAAGGGCTCTTCTATAACATATAATGTGCAGGTTGGTTAAGGATGTGAGAAAAGTGAGCACTTTTGTCTATTATGCTGGGATTGATTGGGATCGTTTTAATGCTCTGCATTGCCATCATTTAGGATTTTGTACATTTAGCACCAAGACATTCTTCTTTCCAAACAAGTCGCTTTAACCTCAGAATGGTTGTACATTGGAAAGTCCATAACACAGCTATCAGGAAGGCATGATCGAGTTTGTCATGCCACACATTGTATGATGCAGTACGTGATTCCCTTTTGTTCTTCATTTTTTCCCCGATTTTGGTCATCTCCCAGTTCCCATGTATTAGCCAGCTCTCCGCTAACCCGGAGACATGTAAAACCATCCGCCTGCTTCTCACGCTCTGAACACACACACAGGAAAGCTTTGTCTGCCCTCATCCGCATACATGAGCTCACAGATGCCCACAATTGCTTAGTGTCACACTGATTGACGGAGAGAGAGCAAGAGTATACCACCCAGAATGAATGGCCAGTTTAGCGCCATAGTCTCCTGGCCATGGATGGCTGTGGCATTACCTACATTCAAACTCTTTGTACTTCAGTAAAAGTCTTGTAGTGAGCAGTTACGGGAATGTGGAGCTGTAAAAGATTGTGTGTGTGTGCTTGTGCGAGTGTGCATGTATGCTTGTGCAATTAAGACAAATTTGCTGACTCGAGGTTACGCCTGTACTCTCGGTGCCTTCAGAATGCCACGCTGATAGCACTGACCTTTCAGCAGTTTGCGTTTTCAAAGTCAGGCCTGGTGTGGTATCTTTTGTTATCTTATCTGGAAAGAAAAACTAAGCCTATTAACACCTCTCTACATTTAATAACAGGTTTTAAGGAAATCAGATTGGCATGGTGCACAACAAACACGCATTATGGATGACGAGAAAATAATCGCACCTTTTATTAATATTCACATCATAAACAATGGGTGGGGAAATCCCAGAGTCTTAAGTTCTTGGTTTTTTTTTTTTGTGCATGCCAGAAAGACGAAACACTTCAAAATGTACATGTCTGTCTGTTCACAGTTACTGATGTGGAGCTCAAGCGGCTTAAAGATGCGTTTAAGAGGACCAGTGGCCTGTCCGCCTACATGACCCAACAGTGCTTCTATAAAGAGGTTCTGGGAGACGGCGTTCCACCAAAGGTTGCAGAGGTAATCTAAGCTCCAACACGCAATCACAGCTTTCTCTGCCCTTACCACATCTACCACCAAAAAATGTTCCGACTTCCCAGCCCACTTGTTCCTTTCAGTCTCGGAGCCAGCCTACCACTTTTCTGGTTTGTCACTGCTGTAAATGTTTTGTCAATAACAAACTTCCTGCATGAGTTATCCTACGCTAATGGTACTGTTCTGCTTATAGCCCCTTTCCGTGGTTTAGCCATCATCAACAGCAAAATACAGCTTTCAATTCAATTTTTTAGTTCAGTTCAATCATTAGAAAAGTATTGACCCCCACATCTCCTGATCAGGAAAGATGGTATTCTAACGCTGTCTTCCCTATGACATTCGTTTTTGCTCGTCCTATTCATTTAAGTATCATACCAGGACCGGATCCTGATGTTCATGTTGGATTTGCCATGAAGACATGCCTTTCAGGTAGAAAGCTGGAATCAAAATCATTCAGTTATTTTTAAAGATCCTGTATTTTCCCCCCAACTTTGCTTTGAACAGCCATCTGCAAGTTAATGATGTTCCTCATTAGGACTACAGCGAGCACTCGGTTTTCCGTGACGGAAGGCTTTTATATCCCTAATGCTCAACTTTCAAATTGCATCCCTTAATGCCCATGAGCTTGTAACTAGATCTGAAACTGCTGCATGGTTGGTCATGTTGCTAGCCAGCTACAGACAGACTGCATGATGCATTGGCACGATGCCATTGTTTTTAGTTCAACAGGGAAAGAAAAAAAATGCCGAGGGGGATTCTCTTCGCTATTGTTTAGATGGGACTTTTACTTCCTTTTTAGAATTTGCTGACCAAACATAAGGTGTGTCCAAAACAGAAGCCTTGATGCCTAAACTGTCTCATGATTCTGTGGTAGCGAGGAAGGAGTCTGTAAACAAAACGGTCTGTTTCAAAGCCAGGATGCTGACTGCATAGAACAACCCTTGCATTTAAAATTAAAGAAATGGTATGTTGCAGCATTATAGTATGCAGACACTTGAAAGGACCACGGCTGGAACGTGATACTGCCTCTAAAAAGATTTCAACCGCATTCATACATAGCCTTGTTTTGGCATACCTCAGGATAGAAATGTGCATCATTAAAGTCATGGGAGCTTCATTACTCTCTCATGCAGGCAGGAGCTGCAGGCAGATGTGAAGCTTGCAGGACAAATAAAGGCTGTGCTGGAGAACACAGGGTGCACCAAGTTTATTAACTACTTAAGTTTATTAGAAATATTGCAGACAGATACAATCAAAAATAACTGCAGGAGCAGGCGGGATTGGTCAGAATTCCTTCGCAAGCAGGTGGGAATGGGATTTGGGTTGGGGGGGGGGGGGTGTATATAATATATAGTCCTGTACACACAGGTCAGGACAATGTGATGCAGTGATCTTTAGGCTCCTGAGTGGCACAGCATGAAAGTATTACTGTTGGGAAATTACAAGTTGGATCCTTTGAATGTGCATGAAAGAGGGTGGATAGCGGCTCCTCCAAGTGTTCAGCTGTCCTGTGACGTAGCAAGAGCAGTAGCTGGACAAGATGGGGTGGTTGACACGTTTCGGAGAAAGCACGTGCCAGCCCTCAAGCTCCACGTTTGGTAGCTGTCGTATGATGAAGGAGCGCTACCTTGCATCTTTTTGAGGCAGTCTCAACGGTTAAGTCTCTGGGTTACTGATCAGAAGGTTGGTGGTTCAAGCCCCAGCACCGCCAAGCTGCTACTGTTGCCCTTGAGCAAGGCCTTTAACCCTATCTGCTCCAGGGGCACCATGTCATGGCTGAACCTGCACTCTGACCCCAACTTCCTAACATGCTGCGATATGTGAAGAAAAGAATTTCACCGTGCTGTAAAGTATACGTGACTATAAAGGCTTCTAGCTAGTGAGTGGGAATGAAACTAAAATGGGAGGAAAATTAGGTAAAAACAATACAGTGGTGATTTTTTTTTTTGTGGGATCAGATGTAAATTGTAGCTCTCAACATTAGGTACAGGCTTTGCCTCAGCCTACTCTAAACTCATGTAAGTTCATCTACCTCATCCTACAAGTTTTTTGTTGTTGTTTTTACACTCAGACTTTGGATCAAGCATTCAGAAACATGTTCTGCATGGATCTATCATGCATAACGGAAGGACTGTGTTTATTCAAGTACCTTGCTGGCTCCAGTTCCTGCTACAGTCAATTATTGTCAGAGGAACCACTTTGTAAAAGCATCATTTATTTTTGTGTTTTTGAACTGGCCCATGAAGAACAATGCAACAGAAAACAGTTGAGAAATCTGCATATCAGGTTTATTTCCCTAAATCTTTCCTGTGGGCTTCTTTCATTTTGGACTAATGGTAAAATCCTTTGCTGAAGAGATATTAGCTGTTGCTTATTTAAAAATAAATAAATAAATAAAAAGCTCTCGGCTCCAAATAGAGTGCCATAATCTAGCAGCAGAGATATATTTAGCGTTGCTTCCAAAACCTTGTTCATGTCAGCCTAGATAGCGTGGAATGATCTTTATCAAAAGAGTCTTCTGTTAACAAGTACACTAATGCTGGGCTATGATTCAAGCATGCTTCTGTGTGTCCTTCAGATGTATGAATCAGTTTAGCATGTCTTATACAATGGCAGGGTCAAGAGAAGAAGAAACTGTCAATGCAAAAAGTAAACAAGCTTTAGATTTCTTATTTCTTAACGTCTTGGTCACTCTTTCTTGAAACATCTTGCACACTTGTATTCACTGGTGGCTTAGCGTTTAAGGCTCTGGGTTACTGATCGAAGGTTGGGGGTTTAAGCCCCAGTACCGCCAAGCTACCACTTGCAAGGCCCTTAACCCTCTCTGTCGACCCTGTGCTCTGACCCCAACTTCCTAACATGCTAGTGTATGAGAAGAAAAGAATTTCACTGTGCTGTAATGTATATGTGATCAATAAAGACTCATCATCATTATCATAATTCACACGCTAAACCTCTTCTTCTGTGAGAAGAGGATCCTTGGGACAGTTGGCCTCTAGACACAAGGCAGGTTGACATCTCGCGTGTCCACGAGTAGGCGGTGATGGGGACAGCTCATTTAATCACAGAGATCAATGAGCATGAACGAGTGACACCTAGGCAGCAAACCAACCATCCTACTGATTTTTAAATTCCTATGGTGATTAACGCCATCACATCCTGTCACCTTCCTGCCTTCTGTCGTAGCAGACTTATAAACTGCTCACATTCATCATTTCCTGCAAGCGGTTGTGTGATTAAAGGTCACTGGGTGGTGGTTGATTTTTTTTTGTTGTTGTTTCTTCAGCAAGAAAGCAATGTTCAGTTGTTTTTATATGCTTTCTGAGGTAGTGTATCTATTAATGTTGGATATATTAATAACACCCAGCTAAATCCCCTTTCAAACAGGGATTTCAAAACAAGCAGTTGTTCTTTCCAGGAACTGCTTTAGTTCCTGCTCAGAGCTCCAGTCAGTTCTGTGGACAGTCCCCTCAAAACATACACATATATACATATACACACTTACACACTTCCTTTCCTGTGTCCCAGAGCAGTGGCTTGCACAGACCTCTGCTGGGGCAGGAGCGGAAGGACCAAAAAGGCTACATGAATAAATAAATAAATAAATAAATAAAATAGAGAAAAGAATGAATACTTTTATGTGCGTAACCAAATTTATTTTTTACAGTATTTAAACACACAATTATTTCTGAAATAAATCGCCTGTATTTAAAGCAGTACTCATCTGTCTGTTGTGTTTTTAAAAAAAAAAAAAATTTAATGACTTCCTCACGGTTAATTGGCTCGATTGAAAGTAGCAGTAGGTCATTACATAGACTTCGAAGTCTGTGTTTCACGTTTTAACTTTGAAATTGACCGTTCAGCTGTAGATGTGGGGACGGGTAATGTGGCATATGTTTTTAGGAGTTGAGAAAGACAGGGAAAAACAGTCTCAATCTCATTGTCTTTTAGGCACTTGGGCATTTCCTGGACATTGCTTTTGGGTAACGACTAGGTTCTGTGAAGACTTGGGAGATGATAATATTATTAAATATGGTTTACTTTTATTTTACCAAACAAAGCAGTGAGAATCGAGATGGTAATCATGTTCCATTTTGTTGATGTTGTAAACGTTCTATTATATGGAGGAAAGTGCTAGCTATGATGAAATCAAAGATATGAATGCCGTACACGTTAGAGAGTTGGACTTCGATTTGCATTTCCCCAAAACATACCATAAAACTTAAAAGCATTAAAAAGTGTCATTAAATATATAACTAATACATTCTGGTAACTAATAATTAAATAAGCACATGAGGACGTGTTAAACTATGCTACTGTCATGAATGGTCTTCTTGGATTAAAAACACATTGAATGTCATTGACAGAAATGCAGAGGCAATCGAGTTATACTTTCACTACGTTTATAATAGCATGGCAGTGTAAATTTAAAAATTTCCGTATTACCTGCGGCTCGTGAAGTAATTCGAACACTCGCGATTAAGAGACTGCTGTGTAGCACTACTGCTCCACCTCCGCCAAAAACCTCATTATCACGAACCTTTAAACTATTCATTACAAGTTTGTTAATAATATTTTTATTTTGTATTTGTTATTATTGTTAGTGGCAATGGTAGAAATGTATTATTATTATTATTATTATTATAAGCATTTTTTTTAAATATATGAGCAGAGGGGATTTACATTTTAAGATAAAAGGGACAGGGGCTCTCGCGCTAATACAGCAGTTCTACAGTAACGGTATTCTCAGACAGCCACGCCTGCTCTGGGGCATGTGGGCAGGGTTAACCCATAACAATGGTTCTACTATGAGTAGGAGTGTAAATGCCAAAGATGGACCAATTAGAGACTTCAGTACTATTATTAGGAGGGCATAATGGCACAGCTGTAGCTTTGCCAAGTCACAGATCCAGCGTCCATGATTCAATCTCAAGCTCTGGTTATGCTCTGTATGGACATTTGCATGTTCTGTCCATGTTCACATTCTTTCCAGTTCTCCTGATTCCTCCCACTTCCCAAAAACATGCTGGCATAGGGGTGGATGAATCACTAGCCTCATTAGTGTCTTCAGCTATTAGTTGTTGTTTTTTTTTTTTTTGTTTGTTTCTTTTTGGTTGTTTTTTAATCCATAGTTGCCTGGCTAAAAAGAACATTCAGTAGGCTGTTCATGCAGAGGGAACTAAAGTTTTCTTTCCCTCTTCTTGTCCAACAACCAGAGAGAGGGGAAAAAAAAACCCTACTCCGTATTGACTATTGCACAACAAACGTTTTCATTTGGTTTATTGGTTTATTTGCTTCACTATGGTGCGATGGACCTACATGCTGTAACTAGCGTGTGCTTTTCGCTCCGAATGCTCTACTGTGTGCTGCGCTGCACAAGTCGACCGAGTCACAAACTGGCTGTCGGCACAAAGAATATTAACGGGGCGGATTAATTAGCATGCCAGGATGACACGGTAGATTTTCAGAATCAGAAACATGCAGGTATGTGAAAACACTGAGCAAAAAAAGTGTGGGCAATGCCGTGGTTTAACTCTCCTTCTCCTACACGCAGGCACCTCAGGGTTAAACATGTTAGTGTAAAATGCTGACGCTAGCTATTCTCGAATAATATTTTTTACATTTGATGCAAGGACAGAACAGCAAATCTCATGTTGGGCAATAACGTAGACTGTTAGAAAACACAGTGTAATATATTATAAATTGTTTGATTTCATGGCTACACTGAGTCCTCTGTTCCCTGGTAATTCATAATACTGCTTGGTATTAATGAATAACTCACCATGTTGCTACATTACATTAGTTACCACTTTTTCTGGGTAACCAAAGCATGGCACTTGGGCATTGCTTTGGTGCTTTCACTTGTTTAATATATTCATGCCTATAAATTTAGGATTTGTCCACCCCTGCAGTAAGGGTATTGGCTACGATAAATTGCCCCTAGGTGTGACAGTGCATGGATCGGTGTCCCATCCACGTTGTATTCCTGCCTTGCACCAGCAGTCCCAGGATAGACTCCAGATCCACCGTGACCAGGATAAAGCAGTTACAGAGGATGAATGATGCAAGGAGTACTATTTATTAGTTAAATTAAACTTGTGAAATTGTGTCCTGCTTTCATCTTCTAACTCCTGGGATGTTTTCTATATTGTATATGGTATTTACAGAATATTGTCCAATAAATATTTTCAAATTGCTGGTCATTTTTACATGTTATAGAGTCTATATACCATTGTAAATTTCTATTCCCTACAGGTGATCTACAACTCATTTGGAGGCACACCAAAAGGGCTACACTTCAACAACCTCATTGTTGGCCTGGTGCTGTTGACGAGAGGACGTGATGAGGAAAAAGCCAAATGTAAATCAGCAGCTTTACATCTGTATATTTTAGTAGCCTAAATATATCTTCATTAACAACTGTTTGGTTTATATGAACCTTTTTAAAAAAAAATTAAAATTCTTATTAAGGCAGAAGCGTATGTGTTTAGCTGTTTTGCATAGAACGCTGTTTTGCGTTGCAAGCGGCTCCCAGTGGGTGTGCCACAATGCTTTTTAAAAATAGCAGCCTGCCTGAAGTCAGCATATTCACATATCTACTGTAAACCTCCCTTCTTATTAAAATAAGCTTGAGCAGGCTGTTCTGTCATAAAGAAACACAGATATCTGCAGCTTCTAACAGCACATGAAGTCAGGCATTTAAGTGTATTATGTCAGTCCTGGGATTTCTCGGCAGGTGTGCAGTCTAATGCTCCCTGCTGATGCCCCTGCAGCACAACGACCCACCATGACAACTGTGATTGATGTGTCTACTGTTTGTGATCAGAATTGTGCTCTGTGTGTGTGTGCGCATGTGTATGTTTTTTTGTTTGTTTGTTTGTTTGTTTTTGACTAGTCACTTCTGGATCTTCTGTCCTCAGATATCTTCAGCCTGTTCGCCAGTGACTCGGGCAGTTATGTGGTGCGAGAGGAAGTAGAGAGCAGGCTCCATGCTGTAGATGGGGAAGTCCCACCCTCGCTGAGGAAGTGCTTCTTAGAGGTCAGAGCATTTCAGGCTGGATTACAGTCTCTCACTGATGCACTAGCTCTGAGATTGATTTCTAACAGGCAAGGTCTTAATTCTTCAGTGCATGTCAATATCACCTCATCAAATTGCCTTTCGGGCTCAGCAGCTGCAGAGACTCCTGCTCTCCCAATCAGCAACTGCCAAGAAATCAGCCAGAGGTTTACAAGGAAAGCAGGAGGTGGAACGAGCTCTCCAAATGTTCCAAAACAAAAACAAGAAATATACTTGCTGAGAGACAACAAAACGCAAATTAAAGACTCCTCACTGTAGTCCTCTTTTCTTTTCTCCTTTTTTTTTCTCTTAGTGAACTTGTGCGTGATTGCGTGCATGCACTCATTCATTATTTTTACACACACACACACACACACACACATTTTTTAGAAGAATAATAGTCATCAAAACTCTGGAGTAACACAAATGGAACTATGGGAATTGTGTTGTGATAAAAAATAAAAAAATAAAAAAATAATAATTTAATATTTTAGCATCTTCAAAGTAGACCCCCTTTTCACCTAGAATTCCAGAAATGTATTCTTGGCATTTTCTCAACCGATTTCTTGAGGAATTTCCCTGAGATGCTTTTTAAACAGTATTAAAGGAGTTCACACCTACACTGGACTCTTATTGGCTGCTTTTCGGAATATTTCGCTCCAAGTCGTCCATTTTAAAAAAATTCTTTTGTAAATGAAATGTTAGTTATCTAATGAAAGAAATGAATATGTCGGCACGATTATATTTTGTCTACAACACCGATTTCAAACATTTAATCATACACCTTCAGATCAAAAGATCTTTAAGATCATGAGAAACATTTCAGTCGAGTGTCTCTAAACTTTTGACCGATAGTGTGTATATATGTATATATAAGGGGAATAAAAAGACTGTGTTGTGTCTGTGTGTGTGTGTGTGTGTGTGTGTGTGTGTGTGTGTGTCTATATATATATAGACACACAAACACACGCACGCACACAGTACATCTATGTAGCTTTCATAAGCCTCTATTCTGTCTAGAGCATTTGAAGAGTAACACCCAACTGAGAAAGTGCCAGTGTTTACACAGTTTATCATTTTGTGCCAACAAGGTCACTTTTGCTACTCTGCCAAGTGTCCCCTCCTTCTCTGAGATCAGAACGTGTGTGTGTGTGTGTGTGTGTGTGTGTGTGTGTGTGTGTGTGTGTGTGTTTAATCACTGTTTCTACTGAAACACCAGCCAGTTGAGCAGTTTTTGAGCGAAGCTGTGCATCTGTGATGAACTCTATTTCAAAGTCATAGATCTTTTCCTCTTGTCATCTTGATCCAGTATTGAGGTGTACTGGACATGCTCAGAATTTTTGTACATGCTCCATGAGTGTGGTAAGATGTTAATTGCTTATTTTTATTATGCACTGCACTGTAGCGTTATGTTTCTCCCCTATTTGTAAGGAATAAAGCACTTTGTGATGTACTGATATAGGGAAATAATCAAGTTTGTTCCTCTCATGACTTATGTTACAGCAGCTATAAACAGTCGTTCCTTCACCAGCCTCTTTCTTGAATAAAACAAAAAATGCCTCTTGTCATGTTTCAGAGAAAATACAAAATGTCCTCTGTTTTAAAAACACCCCCTGTGGCATAGAACAGCTTTATTTCTGTCACAATGCACTAATACTGCAGACTCTTTCCATAAATGTTAAATAAACATTTTAATAAACAACATCAACCAGTATACATTATGCAGTCCCCTCTGAAACTTCTGCTGTAGACTGAAGCCTTTTGGGTTTGACCTCAAAAGATGAATGAAAAGACTGTTTAGAATTTCAGCTTTTATTCCCTGGGATTTATATGTAGATGTGTTCAACAACATGGAACATAGTACAGTTTATATCAAACCACCCAATTTGTAGGTGAGCAAAAATATTGGAATATGTGACTGACGGGTGTTTCATGTTACCCCGGTGTGCCCTGTTTAGATTGATTTTTTTTAAAAAAAAAAACAATAAATAGCTCTGAACATCTGCTCTTGGTTTTAGCCTTCAGTTTCACCTGTGAAGACTGCATTTGTAGTTAAAAAGGATAATCCAACATGGAGATCATCAAGAACTGTCTATGGGTGAAAAGCAAGCCATTTTCATATATGTACAGAATTCATATAAAACCCATAATGAACTTTCCTTTACTTTCACACTATCCGTTGTTATCCAGATGAGGACGGGTTCCCTTCTGAGTCTGGTTCCTCTCAAGGTTTCTTCCTCTTAACATCTTAGGGAGTTTTTTTTCCTTGCCACCGTCACCACCGTCTTGCTCAGTTGGGATTAAGCCACACACTTAAAATCTGTATCCTGTGTTTATATGTTTCTGTAAAGCTGCTTTGAGACAATGACCATTGTACAAAGCACTATACAAATAAAATTGAATTAAATAAAATTTTGAAACTGGGAAAAGAGGGAAAATCAATCAGAGGCATTGCACAAACATTGGGCAACAATTTGGAACAAGTCTCGAAAAAGAAAGAAACGTCTGGTGTACTGAGCAAATGGGTTGGCCAAGGAAAACAACAGCAGCTTATGGCAGAAACATTGTGAGAGCTGTGAAGAAAACGCCAAAACAACAGTCAGTGACATCACTAACAACCTCCACAGGGCATGGGTGAAGGTATCGCAATCCACCATTCTTAGAATACTTCGAAAGCAGAAATATAGAGGCCATAACACAAGGTGCAAACTTCTCCTAAGTAGTACGAATCATCAAGCCAAAATGGAATTCGCAAAGAAATATAGAGATGAGCCACAAAGGTTCTGGAACCAACATTAACCTCTAACAAAGTGATGGAAAGGCCAAATTGTGGAGAAAGAATGGATCTGCTCATGATCCAAAACATACAAGCTCATCAGTGAGTGGAGGTAATGCATTGCAGTAAAAGCCTGGAAAAGCATCACAAAAGAAGAAACCAACAATTTGGTGATGTCAGTGAGTCACAGGCTTGATGCAGTTATTGCAAGCAAGGGATACGCAACCAAATATTACGTGTTAGTTACGTAATACTTAAGACTTATCTGTTCGTATACTTTTGCTCACCTTAAAATTGGGTGGTCTGACACAAAAAGGTCTGTTTCATGTTGTTTATATGTAAATACCAGGAAATAAAAGCTGAAATCCTAAATTCTCATCTCATTTCCATCTTTTGATCTTAAACCCAAATGTCTTTGGTGTATAGCACAAACAAATTAATTGGCCTTGCCGTTCCAATAGTTTCGGAGGGGACTGTATATTTATTGAAGTAAATATCAACCTCAGTAAGATGTGTCCTTTGTTTCCTTCAGTGGTGACTAACAATTAATATCCTGTTTATTCAGTATTTTTAATTACTTCTTTACACCAGCAGAGGTGATGCTGCAGTTTTAAAGTGTTTTAACCAGCGTGCTGAATTATGCATGCACTGGACACACTGATGGATGCTGTCTTCCTGTGTTTCTCTGGCAGGGTGAAAAGGTGAATTATGACAAGTTTAAGAACTGGCTTCTACAAAACAAAGAGGCGTTCACCTTCTCCCGCTGGCTGCTCTCTGGCGGAGTGTGTGTCACCCTGACTGACGACAGCGACACACCCACCTTCTACCAGACACTGGCTGGAGTCACACACTGTAAGTGGCACTGCCCAGTACTGGCAGGACAGTATAGCAGTACCGCTATATTAACCAACAGCTTAAAGCTCCCTTTTGACATATATCGTCAAAGCAGAAATGTCAGCAAGAGGAATAAAAAGACTGCGTTGTGTCTGTGTGTGTGTGTGTGTGTGTGTGTGTGTGTGTGTATATATATATATCTGTGTGTATATGTGTGTGTATGTATGTATATATATGTGTGTGTGTGTGTGTGTTGTGCCTACGCTTGCAACTTTACAGCATTCTTGACAAAGTAGCTTTGGTTGGACTGTGCTGTTATTGCGACAGTGTTTATCAGTGAGGCTCTTTGTTTATAAAGCTGATAATGTGTAAGGAATCCTGCCTCCTGTCAGTCATATATAAGGGCCTGAGATTTCTTCACTGCTGGTTTGGGCTTCTTTCTAAGCCGACATCAGAAGCCACTTCAGGAAGGTCAGAAAGTCATTTCCGAGAGAAGAGGGTGAGTCAGGTCAGAAATTCACTTTCTGAAACTGAAATGTTGGACCGTGCCGCTGCCTATATCTACAGCAAATGGACTGTTGATTGAGGGTGTACATGAAGCGGTACTGTTTTTCCTTTATAAATCAAACAAATCATAATGACTTAAACTTTACAACTGAATAGCTTTGTAGTGTTGATAAACAGTACAATTTTTAGTTTGTTTCAGTTAGAAATATATTTTTTAATCTGTCATGTTATGTATTTCTTGACATTAGTGGAAGTACTTTTCAGCCTCAAATAAGTATAGTATCTTATGGAATTTTTGTTAATAGTGTGGTAACTTAATAAGCTATTATTGCCACATAGCTGAACCTACTTTTTCTTTTTTTTTCCTTTTTTTTTTTTTTTTTTTTTTTAAAGCATCTTGCCGATCACTTTTTAAATGGTGTCGCTCTGTATCATCTTCCTTAGATGAGGTGATGGAGAAAATTGTAACCTCCTCGTTCAAGCATGACACCATTTTGGTCGAACAGACAACAACAAAACGTGTGCTTTCACCTGTCATTACTTTCTGTTACTACCCTGCCCGCCTTTTCTGATAGACAGCCTGAATGTTCCAGGCGATTTTCTCAAAAGCACCTCTGACAAAGCATAAACCAGGCTTTATTCCCCAACACGCATCAAGCATCAGTGACTCTCTCTCTTCTGCTGGGATAGAGGCATCTGAGTGCGATAATAGCAAGCGACAGGCTCCACTTCCCACTTGCTGAACACGTACCCAGTCCTGTTGAGAGGAGGGGTCATTACTCCACAACGATGCAGCTGTCACCACCACCCAGCTATTACCCACTGCCTGACACTCGGGGGGAAAATGACTGCATTTGCTCTCCTCTCATCCATCTTCTCCCACCCGACCAGCCCTCAAACCCAGACAGCACCAGGTTATAACCTTAGGTTTTTATGACCCTATTGGTCATATCATTGGTGGGACATTTAGATTCTAGTCATGCAGTCACTCAGAGCTCTTTCTGTACTGAAATGTAATGTCTGTGATATGATATTATTGTATCATATGATAATACTTCAAGACATTTCTATGATAGACAACAAACTGCCAGCAAATGTATATTAAATATAATGTATACAAAGTGTCCAACTTTTTGGCAACAGTTTGGGAAGAACCACATATGGATGTGATGGACAGGTGTCCACAAACGTTTTATTATATTATGTATCTATGAACGAATTTAATTATTTAATTCTGATTGGAAGCAGCTGATTTGATGGTAAGAATTTTTACTGAATTTGAAAAATTATTAAATGTAAATGTTTTACAGATTTTCCCATCATTTGAGAGTAATTGTTGTTTTGTTTGTAATAAAAAGATATTATGATACTCACAGTAATTAAATTGTACAAAAATTGTAAGAAATTATAAATATAAATAATTGATCACCGTATCGATATTATGTCAGATTATCCAGCTTTAAATGTTAAGGCATGGAAGACATTTAGCGTAGATTATTTGAAATGTCCACTGGCCTGTAATTTAGACCGTTGATTTAGGAAGCTCAATGCTGGTCTGTTAGCAAATATACTGGAAGAACCCCCCCGCCCCCCCCAATGTAAATCAGTTCATTGACCAACATCTTCAATTTGTGTTGTATTAATGAGGTGTGCAGATTTAAAATAATATAGATTGTTTGTGTAGAAAGAAAATCATTATTTGGTGATTGACTTTTCCACAGGCCAGTTCAATCAATAAAGCGCACTTTAAGACATGATTGGATTCTCAGCTGTAGCAACGTCTGCATGTTGAATGCTCAGTCATCACATTAAAGGGGAGGGGGCTAGGTAATGCATAAAAATGTTATGTCCATGTTCCCATCCTTTACATTTTTTTTTTTGCTAGATGTGCAATACAAAAACAGGCTGCTTATTCCAATAGGTAGATATATTTAGAATGAGTTTGGTTTGCTAATCGGGGACAGAGCTGGAAAGATCCAAAACCAATCAGCGAGCAAACCTGAGAGACACTGTAATCTTCATCCTGGTCTTATCCTCTTAACAGAGCAAGGTGTGTGTGTTTAGCATGAGGCCACCATGATCTCAGAGTGTGTATCTCCACACACTGTCACACGGCACTCCCTCACACAAGTACCAGGCCTTGATGGACAGGGCAGTGGGTGACATAGTGGCACACTGAAATCCAGACAAAAGTTCAAGGTGTTGCACTGTGATGGTTGGTATGTCATGTTTTTTTTTTTTTCCCATGGCGTCCTGTGTGGAGTTTATTATGGTCCTTACCTGAGCTATGACATGTGCGGTGGAACATGTTATGGTTCTTCTGTTGCCATTCTGACCGAGTTGCACCTCTAGGTGGGTACTGCCTCCGGCTTTGTAATGATCAGTGTCTCAGCTCTATTTATTCAACAACAAAAAACAGTTGCACATGTAATTATAGGCTTTAGAATACTTTCTAGTAGGCCTAAAAGGAACTATGATGGCTATCATTATGTTTAATTACTTAAGGAAGCCAAATATTGTGATCTCAATTAACATTTGATTTAATTTGTAGTTGTTTGTACTTTTTGTTTGAATTATTCTCGTACAGAGAGCATCTGTGCTGTTTTTGTTGAACTTCACTGTTGTTGTTCAAAAGTAACTGTTCTGCTTCAAATGCTGAGATGTGCTGCTCAGTGGCAACCCTGTTATTTGTGTTCAGAGTTATAGAAAACAGATTGAGGTTTGGGATTGTAGCAGGACTGAATTGCAAAAATGAGTATTAGCAGTGTAAATGGATATGACCTGAGGCTAAAGGATGAAATTGGGTGTCTCTTTTGTTCAATACATGACACAGAAGGACAGTCTTGACAGCCATTACTAGCTGATATTATTGATATTGTGCATGAAATGAAGCGCACACTTTGTGGCAAGGCGCAGGGTGCTTGAGTGGCTCTGTGCTGATCCATAGAGTGTGTAATGGGTTTTTATAGATTAAAAGTCACTCCACAATGTAGCAGCCATGCATAATGCTCAACCAGGTGCTTATTTCCACTAGATACAGTTTACTGCTGAACTAACCTCAGTTTCTTCCAAGCACTCATTAACTAGCACCGTTTACTAATTCACCGAACCTTTGTGTTTAATCACAAACTCTGTGATTAAGTGTGGGTTACTGGTAGCTGTGTTGCTTTGTATTAAATGGGCTTCTGGTGTTTTTTAAAAATGGACAGTTGTTTTTACTTTTTTTTTTTTTTTAATTATTAAGGTAGGTGGTTGGTCTGTGGCTTGCTGCATTTGCTGACTGCTGGTAAGGAGGCTCTGTCTACATCCCTGGCTTATTATTCCTAACAGTGTTTACTTTCTGTTCTGGCTATATCGTAATTAGAAGTGTTCGCGCCGGAAATTAAGAGTGGAGAGACATTTGAATGAAGCATGGTGTTGGTGGCAGACTCATGTGGCAGTGTTTTGATCTATCTGCCTTATGTACGGCTCCGCTTTGGAGGGGACCGGTGGCATGAATAGCACAATCCTATTAGCCTAAGCCTAAGATTATTTTGATGAAAGGTGAGTCATCCTAGGGCCTCTTATCCTGCCTCAATGCTCTATATGGTCATTATGGGCCAGTCATTTCACCTAGTAGTGAACTCGGGGGTCTTAAGTAATGTTCCTTAAAGCCCCTGCCACCTTATTAATTATTCTTTTTATTGTTTCTTATATTATTATTTTCATCATTAGCTTTTTAACCAGCTGGAAGTGAAGAAACAGTAATCAAGCTTGCACAGACTGCAATCTTAGGGTTTTGGATGTTTTTTTGCCTGATTTTAATTAGTGCATTGAATGTCGCATTTGTATTTGCTTGTGTAAAAACAAGAGCACTGTGGAAGCACTGCTCTTGTAGTTAATGATGGATATATTTCTTGAATCGAGTCTTGATGACTGCATATCAAATAACAAATGATAAATTTAACATTAGAAACTTTTTTTTTTTTAAAGATCTGCATGAAACAAGCTCTGGAATATTATGGTCAGGGTTGTTGTATACTGTATATTGAAGCATTGTTACTGCATTGATCATCTTTTTTGCAGTGTATCCTTCTTACATGGTTGTACCTGTGCTGAAATGAAGGCTACCACTCCATAAAGAAATCCTTACACAATGTTTGTGGTTCTGATCTTTTTGCAGTAGAAGAATCAGACATTATTGATTTGGAAAAGCGCTACTGGCTTCTGAAAGCTCAATCAAGGACCGGACGCTTTGACTTAGAAACCTTTGTTCCTCTGGTGTCACCCCCTATTCATGCATCACTTAGTGAAGGTAATGTAATATTTATGAGTGTTGGTTTTAAGAGGGCTCTATTGGATTGTTACCCAGACACATTGTGCATCCAATATACACCCTGACATGCATCCATCTGCGATTCCTGTTCATTAAAGCACTTTCACTTTCAAGAAATGTCATGCTTCGATAATGATGATGGCTTTAGAAGATGGGATTTACATTTGCATATAGCTCAATATGTTTTAAAAGTGAGACAGCCAGAACAATCCAATTATTTCCTGAGTTCATCTGAGCCCTGACATTTTCTCCCATTTTGCAGGCTTGTTTCATGCCTTTGATGAGAATCGGGACAATCACATTGACTTTAAGGAAATATCGTGTGGGCTCTCTGCATGCTGTCGAGGACCTGTGGCTGAGAGGCAGAAATGTAAGCTGCGCCATTTGGTTTTTAAATTGGATTTTCAACAGCAGAGGAGCCCTTTTCACCAAAAGTCATTTATTTAATGCTTCTTGTTGTGGTTGGAGGATCATTTTCATTAAGCAGCCATCCCACCATCCATGCACTGCAATTAGTTAATTAGTGAAAACATGATTAAAATGTTTTTTTCCATTGTTGTTTTCATTGGGAGTTACAGACGGTAATCAAGATGGTAATATTGAGGGTTTTTTTTTATTATTACTAAACCACTCCTTCTTGTCCAGTTTGTTTCAAAGTGTTTGATGTAGATCGGGATGGAGTTCTGTCTCGAGATGAGATGCACAAGATGGTGGTGGCCTTACTGGAAGTGTGGAAGGACAACCGCACTGATACTCTCCCAGTAAGCTTTAACACTTATAGCATTCTTTTTAATGCCTAAACCAATCTGGTTTTGAAAGGTGTAGTGGCATTATATTTTTAATGTGTTTTTTTTTTCTGGTGACAGAAGAATTTTAATTTCTCCTTCAAATAAGATCTTCTTGGTCTACTCACCCTGTTTAAAAAGTATTCTTGATTTAGCCCCAAATGCCTGTGTAGAGTGTAATACAGACCTGCTAGTTCTTAGTGCTTTGTGTTTATATATAGTCTGGTCTTAATTTGTTTGTCACTTAATTTTTTACCTTCTTCCTTTGCAGGAACTGGAATCCAGCGTTTCTGATATTGTCGAAGAAATCCTTAAGATACATGACACTACAAAAGTATGTAATATCCCCCCCCCCCCCCCCCACACACACACACACAATCTGCTTGATCGTGAGGTAGTGAACTGCAGTGTAAGCTCCTTTCCTTCTGTCTCTGTCTCCTACCACATAGCAGGGACACCTAACACTAGAGGACTATCAGATATGGAGTGTGAAGAGTGCCCTGGCAAGCGAGTTCCTTAACCTTCTCTTTCAGGTATCATGGATTTTTGCACCTAATGTATATCTGCAGTTTTCATTTGCTCATATATTTCACATATTTCTTCTACTTGCTTTCAAGCATATGTCATGTTGTCACTCTGATCAGGTGTGTCATATAGTCCTGGGCCTCCGGCCTGCTACGCCCAAGGAAGAAGGCCAGATCATTAGGTGAGTAAAGACCAGAGGAACATGAAACCTACCAATAATGTCCTTTGCTAAAACCTGATCATCCCTAACTTCTATGCTGACCGCAGTACTGTGTTAAAATGAATTTTCATGGATTGTGTTGTATATTGCGTCCTCTCTTGGTGATGATTATATTCACAAATGATTATGGCTTTGATTATGACACATTGTCTAGACACCCATTACATTTGCTAATTTCTCTGCAGTACTGTATTCAATTGAGCATTGTTCTATTTTGAACAGCAGTCACACTGGATTTTTGCAAAATCTGGTGTGATTACAAGCTGTCCTGGTTTAATGTGTTTTTGTAGGGAAAGCAGTGGTAACCTTGGCTAGCTAGCCTATTTTTTTTCCTGCAAATTGCGTTTGTTTGTTTATTGACCTTTCACAATTATTACAGGTTCATTAAAACAGTTGTCATTAAAAACACTGAATTATTTTGCTGTTACAATGAAACATCAATATTAAATGTACCAAAAATTAAAAGTAAACCAAAAATTTTAAATGAACCACAGTTTAAAATTTACATTTAACTAATCTAAAATTAAATAAAAGTCTGTTGTGGCCTTTATGTAGTTAGCAGTTCTTGTTTTTATTATCTCACGCTTGGAAGGTTTTCTGAATGTCTGAACTGCGTGTACTCTGATAGAAGGTTTGCTCATTTGCTCATTCAAGTGAATTGGCGTAACTTTTTATTGAGTTCAGTATGACCACTGTTTTAAAGATACACTTGAATACACGTCTTCTTAATTATAATTACAAAGTTACAACGGTTGCGTTTGTGTTATTAGTTTTGGCTTGTTAACTTTTTATATTTCTCTTATTGTAGTGTAATAGCTGGTTTGCACTGCTTGTTACTGGTTTGCTTTTCTTCTTCTTTTTTGAGATTAGGATTAGATTTAGATATAGGCGTAGCATTAAGTATCTACGTTAATAATTATGTTAATGAATGGTCCTTATGATGTGTGTGTGTGTGTGTGTGTCTGTGTGTATATATATACATGTGATTGTGTGCGCTCAGGGGATGGCTTGAACGAGAGAGCAGACATGGACTGCAGCCAGGCCAGAACTGGTTCCTCATCTCCATGCAGTGGTGGAAACTGTGGAAAGACTACGTAAAATATGTGAGTGACACGACCAACACAAGAATCTGCAATTCTGCTTAGACAATATACACAAATGAATAAAGGCTACTGTACATTCGTGTGATTTATGATTTTCTTTACGTTTAAAGGATAATACATCCATTGTGGTGGAGCAGCCGGGAATGCTGGGTAGTGGCAGGAGGACTCCTCAGTCCACACCATCTGCTGAACCAGCCCTGAGCAAGACTGGAACAGTGGCACGATCTCTTAGCTCTCCAGGAGAAAAGTCCCCAAAAAGCAACTGGGAGGTTTCAGAGAGCACCCCTAACAGTAAGTGTGTGTTTGAATGGTCTTCTGCCACCAATAAGCTATTGAGTTATACATCACCAGCTGTTTTTAGGATCATGTTAATATTTTTTGTACAACTTGAATTAAGTCTGTTTACATTAGGTAGGTAAAGTCAAATACACACTCTGCTTGAAAATTTCCAAATGTAAAAAAATAATAATACAGAATCTCTGTACAGACTTTGCTGCAATTGAGCAAGTTCTAATATTAACCCATATATCTTGCGTTCCAACGCAAGGTGACAGACATACATGAACAAAGATATATCTATGTTTTTATGGTCCCATCACCTTTACAAGTGCAATTTTAAAATAATTTCCCTTTCCACTGTGCGTGGGTGATGAAAACATAACAGAAAGAATAAACCGCTGATCTACAGTGCACTGATTAATATCAGCCAGGTACTTAGACTTTGGTTCTTTCTCTGCGATTCTGCTCTTTTAATGTGATGTAGTTTGTCATCATTATTTCCTGTAACTCCTCTCTGCTCTTTAATCTAGCTGCATCACTGTGCCAATGTTTTGCCCAGACCTTCCTTTCTCTGCAGCATAACTCCTGTTTCTAACAGAAAATGTTTAATTGAATACTTAACATAATGTGTGCATTACGCCTCTGGCACTGCCTGTTGCATTGATGCGACACCGGCGTCCCGCTGGTGTTTTACTGGTTTGTTGTAGCAGTGGCATGCTGCTGCTAAACAATGCCACAAGACTAAGAAGTTGTGTAATTTAAGTTTTGGTCAAAACATATGCACTATATTTTCTCAGAACATTTTACAGATTGAAATACAATTTATCCGCTGAAGTTAAATAGAAAAAAGTTTTGTGGGGGGAGTATTACAGATAAATGCAATTTACATTGCCTACATTGGCAAACATTTAAAATAGCATTTGTTCAACAAAAAAAAAAATCACTTGGATGGACAGCTTTGAGAACAGTTATGCTGGAGATAATGCAAAGTCTTTTACTGCTTAAATTCAGTATGTTTATGCCCTGTTATAGTTATTAATAATCAGAGCTGTCAGTCAGATTTGGTACAAGGTTCTTGGTCTCATTCATCTTCACACCATACCGTTAGAAAAGAAAAAACAGCAACTGTAAATGATGTTATTGGCATTGAACCTTAGACGTTCAAAAAAGCTGAACATGAGCACCAGTGCTAACCCTGTTATAAGCTGTGCTATTGCTGTTCTGATCTGCGTTATCACTGTAGTAGCTATTAAATGCATCTTATGAAGCATATTTGTATCATTTACTAAAGACACAAATCATTCTATTATTTGTATTAACAATGAATTAATCAGCAGAAATCTTGTCTGTTAAATCTTCCTCAGGTCAGCTGCCTCATGTGAGCTCATCAGCCACGGACATCTGCTTTGCTCGGCAGCACAATGTCTTGGATAACAATAACCAGTGTTTCTCTACCGCCAATGGTCACCTACCCAACCACCTGGCTGCACAGAGGCCAGGTGCCATCGACAACCAGCCCTTAGTTACCACTGAGCCCATAAAGGTCTGTGTGTGTTACATGTGCTAAAACTCATGCACATAAAACCCCTTGTCATCCATCATAACACAAAAGAGACATTATGGTTGTTGTCAAGTCAGGTAATACTTTGTAATGAAAATGATGTATTAAGAAGCATTAACCATTAACACTACTCCAGACTCTTTTTTTAAATTTTTTATTTTTTTTAAGTTTGTTTATTCTTGTGGTTATACTTGTTTCAAAATTAGCTATGGTACATGACCTCTGTGACACCAAATTGTTTTGGTAAGTTGAAAAACAAGCCCTTACTGAGAGCAGCTCACAAAATGAAGTACCTAAACGTCATCAAGCATCATTCTAAATGCAATCGAAATCATGTGTTGGAATCTTGTATTATGAGTTTTTTTTCACTATAAACCCTGTCAAAAAGCGGTCAAAGTCAACAGCTGGAAAATTGGCAATTTTCTCACTACCCAAATGATTTCAAAGTGTTTATAGCAGGAGCTGTGCATGATTGACAATTTACAATTTTATTACTGGCAAATCTCAATGGAATTTTGGAGGGATGATGATATGTTGATATTTTTATGACATCAAATTACATAGGGAGGAACTCATAATATTTTAAAAGCGGCAGTGTCCGACTGCAGTGACTCAATGTGTGATTGCTTTTATTGTTGAAAGTTTTTATACTCTGTAATAACACCTCGTCTTTCTGACTGACTCTCGTACTGTCAGGCCTGATTATATGCCATTATTCACTGCATTCACTACAAATAAGCCTTAAAATGTGCTAGACTTCATCTCACTCTGTTGGCACTAGAATGATTCAGCAGGTGGTCTGCTGCCCCTGGTGTTGGTTTATTTCAAAAAGTTGACATTTAAATGGCCATTTATCAGGGCAGCTTGCATCCTCATTGCTATTATGATAAGCAGACAGAATGTTTGCTTTTTTTCCGTCCTGCAGGCACCTACGTTAACCATGGAGGGAGGGCGTCTGAAGAGACCCCTGAACCTGATGGCTGGCCGGGATTTTGAGACAGTACCAGAGCCAGTGTGGCGGGCACTCTACCACTGGTACGGTGCCAACCTTAGCCTGCCCAGACCGGTATGTGTGCCAACCTTCATCAGTAAAACTATATAAATCTGCCCATGTTAGTTAGTTAGTTAGTATATCCTTTTTAGAGACTTTTATTAAACATGCCAATGGCAAACAGGGGCACTAAGCACCTTTATTATATATTGGTAAGAAAAATTCTATTGAATAATCCATAAGCACTGTTCAGCTCAGTTTATTGGCAGGGCTGTCTGGCTGCAACATTTCCCTTCTGTTTGTCTGTCTGAAGGTGATCAAGTCGGTCATCACAGACCAGCCAGAGTTGGAGCTCTTCCCCCGTTATTTGCTCTTCCTTCGACAGCAGCCGGCCACACGCACCCCGCAGTCCAACATCTGGGTTAACATGGGTATGAGCAGCCTGCGAATGTTCCCTCCACACTTTCCCCGAGGTAATGTAAGCCTGCAGCAAGAGAGCGGCTCCCTTCACCGTCCTGGGGCAACCTAATCTCCTAAAACACTCCTAAAGGGGATTTGGCACAGCAAGCGCAACAAATTCTGACTGGCAGCACAAAAAAAACAACACAAAAAAACACAAATCCTGTTCAGTCCTAGCACCTATCTTTGCCTGCTTTTACATACTTGCTGGTAAGCTCAGAATGAAGCCCTGTATGTTTGTTTAAGCAGGCAGTAGATATGATTTGGTTATGGAGCTCATTATCAGGTTTCCTGAAAAGCATTAAGTAAAGAAGGGACACATAGCACAGTGCTAACATGATTGTGCAGCACTGAGGCAGTGTGCTGGTGAGCATTAGAGCTCCACTAATCTTATTTTAGCTACCTGATGCCTGGCTGCAGCAGGGTAGTTTTTGTTTTTTGTTTTTTTTTTCTTTTTTACATGGTTCACCTCTCAGTCACAACGCTGCTCCTCCTGTCAGATGGGATGTTGTGCATTCTGGGAAGAAATGGATGCTCCTATCCAGCTGATTGCTTCTAATGATCTTGCAGAGGGGATTAGGGGGGTTGAACTAATTATTAATCAGCATTGCTCTATGTAGACCTACCTTGTTTGTGGGGTGCTTTTGGCTTTTGGCTTTGTTTGCATCTCCCTTTTTTTTTTTTTTGTTCCCCCAGACTAATGGTTAATCAGTCCCTTTAAAATCACCTTTGCCCTTTCTTGCTGCTACTTACAGCTTCATATATGCTTTAAAAAAATCTTTTTCTGCGGTGTATATTGTATCTTTGGTGGGGTATGTTTGTAATCACCTTCAGAACTGAAATGGAGAAAGTGAGAAGTTCCTATTTATACCTATTTATATCCTCTGTATACTGTACACATTTGCTTAACACAGTATATTCAAAATTACTTGATATTTCTGTCAAATATGTTTCCTGAAACAACAAGCCTCTGAGAGTAGTATAGCAGCACAGCAATGTTTCAAGCTTTCTTGAAATGGATATTCTTTAATGAATGGAGCGAGTTTTAAAGTTGTTTTTTTTTGTTTGTTTGTTTTTTTTTGTTTTTAAACGACAATCCCACAGGTAACATGCCATCTCCGAATGCCCCGCTGAAGCGTATGCTGGCATACACAGGTTGTTTCAGCAGGATGAGCACCATTAAGGACATACATGAATACCTGTCACAGAGGTTACGCATCAAAGAAGAAGACATGCGCCTCTGGCTCTACAACAGCGAAGTAAGATTCTCTGTAGCCTCCCTTTGCTATAGCACAGTATTCTTACTGTGTTTTATGAAAGTATATTTACCGATTGTGAATCTACGGCATATGTGTAATATTATAGGTTATATGTTTTAAGGCGCTTCTGTAAAAAAAATCCTCTCCTTAGAATTACCTCACTCTCCTTGATGATGAAGATCACACTTTAGAGAGTTTGAAAATAGAGGATGAGCAGCACTTGGTGATTGAGGGTATGTCTGCGACTTTATCTCTGTCCTTATTCAGGTTTTACCTGCTTCTACAAGTTAAAGAAAATGTTGCAAATTCTTTTCTTTTTGCCTCTCACTAGTTCGAAACAAAGACATGAGCTGGCCAGAGGAAATGTCGTTCATCGCCAACAGCAGCAAAATAGACAGACACAAAGGTAACATTCAGAGTTCATGGAAGACGTCATCAAAGGTCAATGTGTGTGGCGTTTTTCACTCCGTAATATTTCCCCTATCAAAGTAGATTATTAACTAGAGTTTATGGACCACCGTGGCATGCCAAAACAGCATGAAACTGATAAGAGGTTCAGTATCTGCTGGGATATTTAATATTGGTCTCTTGCAAATAAAACCAGATGTAACTGCATGAATAATTGAAGTAGAAAGAAGCATAACTGGAATGACCCATCTCCTCTCCTTTCCCAGTCCACTCTGTTTTTTGATCATAATAGATTTACGTTGGACTAAATGCAATATGAATTGAATTTTGAAAGTAAAATATCTTGTGATTCTTTATGTAGTTCCTACAGAGAAAGGTGCTACAGGTCTGAGTAACCTGGGGAATACCTGCTTTATGAATTCTAGTATTCAGTGTGTGAGCAACACCAAACCTCTCACAGACTACTTCATCACAGGGAGACACCTCTACGAGCTGAACAGGTGAAGGATTGACGTCGATTATAAATAGTGCTTTGTTTAAAAAAATAATAATTATAATTTTTCTTTAATGGATCATAGTAAATGCCTGACTTTCATTTGCTACTCTTGTCTTGACAGACTCAATCCCATAGGAATGCGAGGCCATATGGCCAAATGCTATGGAGATTTAGTACAGGAACTCTGGAGTGGAACACAGAAGAATGTTGCACCGCTAAAGCTCAGGGTGGGCACTTTTGTACCTAGTCATTTATGAGAAATTCTTCTTACTTACTTTCAAAGTACCCATACTAAAGTTAGTGTCATATTTCATGTAGTGGACGATAGCAAAGTATGCACCGAGATTCAATGGCTTCCAGCAGCAAGACTCTCAAGAGCTACTGGCGTTCTTATTGGATGGTCTCCATGAGGACCTGAATCGGGTCCATGAGAAGCCCTATGTGGAGCTGAAGGACAGCGATGGGCGGCCAGACGCAGAAGTGGCCACTGAGGTCAGTGTCAGGATGTTAATCATTTCCGTGGTGTCTCGTCTCCATTTGCAGAGCTCTCAGTCAGAGAGACTGACTGCATGATTGAAGGAAATCAGTGAAAATCAGTCCTTCAGCTACAAACTCCTTAAGGGGCAGATTAGCTTTAATGTTGATGTGACTTCTTGATGTAGCACTAATGAAAAGACAGCAAGAGGCCTGTAGAAAGTACAGTACCATGTTGTGCTTAAAGTGGCATTATGTAAGTATGTGTGTGTGTGTGTGTAGGCCTGGGACAATCACTTGAGGAGAAACCGTTCGATTGTGGTGGACCTGTTCCATGGCCAGCTCAAGTCCCAAGTCAAGTGCAAAACGTGCGGCCACATCAGTGCTCGTTTCGACCCCTTTAACTTCCTGTCCCTGCCCCTTCCAATGGACAGCTCCATGCACTTGGAGATCACAGGTAAGGTGCTGCAAATGAAAAATGGTTATCTAAAATCTTCTGGTCTGCATGAAGCTCACTCATGCACCTGTGTGTTTTACAGTCATTAAACTGGACGGTTCCACCCCGGTGCGCTATGGTCTCCGTTTGAACATGGATGAAAAGTATACAGGCCTGAAGAAGCAGTTGAGTGAACTGTGCAGCCTAAAGCCAGAGCAGATCCTCCTGGCTGAGGTTCATTCCTCCAACATCAAGGTAAGCTTAACACACGATCAGCAGGGAATGTGGATGACATTAAACATTATATCATGATCAGTTAGATGTCTGACAGTAGTCCAGGCTGTAATTAAAATCACAGGCTTGTACTAATGTGATCATTCTAATATGCTAGTAACAGCTCATTCACAGTGACCTACTGTATATGCTAATACTAAGGAGTTTTGTGAAAATGTTGTTATTTACCAAAGTAAGAATATATAATCATTGACTTGATGAAGCTTTCTATAAGGACACGTTTATTATCATTTATGTACACAAGTCACACACCAGAGGTTACCTGATAAGCTGCATTTATTATCTTATTAACATATAGAGAGATTACAGGAACTGACTTGTCTCACAGATGTTCCACAACATTTATTGTAACTATGAATGTAAAAAAAAAAAAACATTATTTGGCATTCATTAGTAAAGAAAAAATGGTAACTGTTGGCAAATTGCTTTGGTATAAGAGTAATAAATCATACTTGGAAATAATCAACTTGGTAACAGGTGGCAACAATAACTCTGCTTTATGTCAGGTCACATCACACCACCTTGGTGATTATTATTTTCCTATACCAGCACACCCCATCATGTTTTATTCTTTACTTATTCATTCTTATATAATTAATGTTAATGACTCATAATAACCGGTGACTTTATTTGATGTATTATTTAATAGAAGTCCTACTGACCGTGAATATTTGTGTCTGTAGAACTTTCCTCAAGACAACCAGAAAGTGCGTCTGTCTGTAAATGGCTTCCTGTGTGCGTTTGAGATTCCTGTGCCTGGTTCTCCCACCTCTATCACCTCTCCAGCACCAGTAGGTGAGGGAGACTATCCTCTTTATTTAAAGCATTCTTTGCTTTTTAATCCACACAAGCTCTAGTTTGTCTCATTCTTTCTGTTCAAAATGTCTTGTCCCCAGCCAATACACTGATGGGCAGTGGCATTGCTCGGAACAGCCATTCTGAGAAACCTGGCCCCGTTCCGAATGGCACAGCTGGCACCCCCATTCGAAGTGGATCTGATAGAAGTCTGGCTAATGGCATGCCAAGCACGGTGATGCCCTCTGGCTCAGAAAAGAGTCTTGCCAACGGCATCCCCAACGGCCATGCTACCCCAGTTCAGGACAGCCCTTTCATTGGCTACATCATTGCCATGCACAGAAAGATGGTAACTATTGCAGACTCATCTGTCAGTCCACCACAAACATGGTGAAGAATCTTTATGCCATTGTACCGATGCTGTTATACTGTCTCATTTAGATGCGGTCAGAGCTATACTTCCTCTCATCTCAGAAGAACCGGCCCAGTTTGTTTGGCATGCCTCTCATTGTGCCGTGCACAGTGCACACCAGTAAGAAAGATCTGTATGATGCTGTGTGGATTCAGGTTTCCCGTCTAGCCAGCCCCCTGCCCCCTCAGGAGGCCAGCAACCATGCCCAAGACTGGTCAGTGCTTTTTTTTTTTCTCTCTCTAATTATATATGATAGTACATAATTACAACATTACACACTAAAGTCGAATGGTCTAACAGTAGCATAGTTCACAAGTATTAAGGAGGTTTGTACTTAACATGTGTGTCCATAATCATGGACAATATACCAGGCATTGCGATTTAAACATGTACAGTCATGAGATATCAAACTTCAGAAGTCTAAAAACACATACACACTGTTTTTTGTTCCTTTTTACATTTTATTTTAACGGCGTGGATCATGATATACTGCAGTGATGACAGCCTGGGTTACCAGTACCCTTTCACCTTGCGGGCAGTGCAAAAGGATGGCAATTCTTGTGCCTGGTGCCCGTGGTACAGGTAAGCCATTTATCCTGGCTCTGTAGGGGTGTGTGTTTTTGTGTGTCTGTGTGTTAGAGGGCTGCATTGAGTGATGAGAGTGGTCATGTCTTTGCCAGGTTCTGCAGAGGTTGTAAAGTGGAGTGTAATGAGGACAGGGCATCCCTAGGAAATGCTTACATTGCTGTGGACTGGGACCCCACAGCCCTGCACCTCCGTTATCAAACTTCCCAAGAGAGGGTGAGTGCCATTAATACATATGTAATAACAAGGAAGCTATACAGCCATCATTATGGAAAGTGTTCTGAGAGTCGGACACTTAAATTGTCCGGTCTTTAAGAGAACATTTCTATATCCTGTGTAAAGTTAGTTCTGTAGGAGTGAAGTGTTGTGTAATGGACACAGGCTAGTGCTTTTAGAGGTTTTTTTTGTTGTTTTTGTTTTTTGTTTTTTAAGAGCTAATGCTTTTAAAGAGATTAAATTTGTTTCTGTCCCACAGCAGAGCTGAAAAAGCTTTTGTCAGAGTAATTAAAATACTAACATTTTTATCTTTTCATATAACTACAAACCACACACGCAGTCAACATGGTGCACCACTGAACTACACGCAAGCATACTGTTTCAGTGGGGAGGAAAGCATATTTCAGAAATTTTCCTGTGAATAATCAATTAACATGGAAATTAAGAACATTGCATGCAATTTAATGCAAATTAATTTAATTAACTTTCCATTTCCAGTGTAATTCATTATCTGATACAACTCTGTGGCTGTAGTTGAGACTAGATAAACTGCATGGCCAAAAGTATGTGGATACCTGACCATCACACCCATGGGTGTCCATTCCAAAACCATCGGCACCAACATGGAGTCTCAGTAAAAGGAAATCCGACAGCATACAAAGACGTTCTCCACACTTGTGTGCTCACAGCTTTGTGCCAACAGATTGAGGAAGGCCAACATATTGGTGTGATGGTCGGGTGTCCACATACGTTTGGCCATTGTGTGTGTGTGTGTGTGTGTGTGTGTGTGTGTGTATATATATATATATATATATATATATATATATATATATATATATATATATATATAATGTGTAATTAACTAAATTTTATGCTATCTAGCAATGCTGCTACACACAACAAACAAGTGTTATATCTAGGGGTTTACATCGTATAACAGATATTCTATATTGTAACCATCTCTCTTAACATTAGTGAACAGATGTGTATTGTTGTGTGTGTGTATTATTAACCTTATTTGTTTACTCAGTAATTTGACTTTTTTTGTTAAAAATTCCGGTGGCTTTTGAATGCAAAATCGGGATTGATGAGGATGTTGTCCTTATTATAATTTGTGAGGATTATTGAATGCAACTTCAGGCAGATAGCATATGCCAAAAGAAAGTATGTAGGTCACTACTATCTGTGTCCAAGCACCATTAGATTTGGATTTAGTGGATCAAAACTAAATTTAGGATCTGTGGCGCTATAAGGTAATCATTTGTGAAGGAGTCACCCATAGAAAGCTTGTATATTGTAAATTGATGTAATTTGGGAGAGTTTGACTTTGAAGTGTTTATTTCGTAGATCAGTCAATACAGAACATTGTTATTTATATTTAATTTTTAAAAATATTGGTTAAGAATTTGGAAGAATTGTTGTTATGTAGTAAGAAATTAATTATGGAATGTTACTTATCCCAACATCTTTATAGGTAGTCAATTTTACTTAGTTGGCTTTGTTCAAACAGTATTAGAACATGTTGTTGGATCTGGAGAATCCTATTATTGAAATTTGATTTGTTGATGCCATGACGTATACTACAAAAATAATGTTTAGATTTCATAAATAATGTTTCGATTTTGAATGTTACACCCACACCATACTGCCCATGCAAAGGTTCTCAAATTAAAACAATGTTAAAAAGCATTGTTCTATAGTAATGCAGATTCTCCCAAGGACTTGCCAGTTACTGTTAAGTCTAAAGTCTGTTTTCAGTGGTTAGTGATGATTGTGTTTCGTGCAGATAGTGGAGGAGCACACTAGTGTGGAACTGAGTCGGCGTGCCCAGGCCGAGCCCATCAGTCTGGACAGCTGTCTGAAGGCCTTCACCAGTGAAGAGGAGCTGGGTGAGGATGAGCTCTACTATTGCTCCAAGTGCAAAACCCACCGTCTGGCCACCAAGAAGTTGGACCTCTGGAGGCTGCCTCCCATACTGGTATGAAAAAAACCCCATAAAAACTGCTCCTTCCACATTACCTCTTGCATTTATTCTACACTTACCTGGTCATTGAGGGATATGATGTCAATATTTATTTATTTTTATTTTATTTTATTTTTTTTAGATTGTTCATCTGAAACGCTTCCAGTTTGTGAATGGCCGCTGGATTAAGTCCCAGAAGATAGTGAAGTTCCCGTGTGAGAGCTTCAACCCCGGTGCGTTTTTGGCTCCACGTGAAGCTCAGAGCACATGGGGCCTGCAGAGCCAGAGCGAGTGTCCGGTGGAGGAGCTCCAGAAACTGGACAGTGGAGATTCCTCAGTGTCTTCCATCTCCACTACTACTGTGGTCAGCCCTTCCATATCTGGCAGAGGTCTGTCTCTACAGTGTCTTCTCTGCCTGTGTCTGAGGCTCCAAAACCAAAAATCCAAAAGTTTTTAATGTTTGACTTAATTGTTTAAATGTTGTTTGAATAAAACATACCTTTCTTTGAAGCTGTTATGGTGAAACGTGAAATGCTTCCGTTCCATTTAGGCACCCCGAGTTCAATTAGGAGGGTAGGCAGCCCACTGAGCAGAAGCAACAGCCCCAATAACAGCCCTAAGAGCACAGGCCGGAAACAGGGACGTCTGCGTCTTCCTCAGCTCGGCAATAGACACCGACTCTCCAACAGCAAAGAGAATCTGGACAGCAGCAGTGGCTGTAAAGAAAGTGGCCCAGAACCCAGCATGGTAACAGAGGCGGAGCCTCAGGTGGCAGGAGCTACTCTAGAGCCCAACACACACGACTCTTCCTGGACATTGGTTCCCTCCAGTACTGACTGTGATGTCATCATGGTGAATGGGCTGAGCCAGGACAACAGCCAAATCAATGGGCACTCAGACGCCAGCACAGAGCTAGACAACACCTCTCATCATGGAGATGAAGTCTGTCTTGAGCCAGTGTACAATTTATATGCAATCTCGGTAGGTCTTCCCTGTCTACTTAAAACATTCAGAATTCATTTTAGTGCTTCTGGTATACGTGTGTGTGTGGGGTGGAAGGGGCAGGTCAATATTTATTGTTAAATGGAGATTTGGATACATCCACAGCTGACATGTTTTGAAAGTATTTCATTATAAAATGTATGTTCCATCACAGTATTATGAAGATTTTTGCCCAGTCAAATGTTTTGTTTTCTTTTCTTAGTGCCATTCAGGAATCATGGGAGGGGGCCACTATGTGACCTACGCGAAAAACCCCAATGATAAATGGTACTGTTATAACGACAGCAGCTGCAAGGTAAAACGTCCTTATATGTCAGCAAATATTTATATTAAAGATTAAAGACTATATCCATCGTTGATTTGTAATGCTCCCCACTCATTCTCTTGAAGGATAAAAAAGGATGTTAAGGTGGGTGGGTGTGTAGCGGTGGGTGTGTGATGAGTATAAAGGGCTAGATGATTATTTCAACAAATGAAAGGAAAAACAGTGGCTCTGTTATTATGATGAGGGCATTTTGCTGTCCCCTTGCATGGAAGTGCCACTGTAAATCAATATTCGGACTTATTCCGAGTTATTCTCACCTTCATCTGGTTAAGCATTTGAAGCATCAGTGTTTGAAATCACTATCGTCATATTCATGTCTTATCTGGCAATAGTTTGATGCAGAGAGAAGCCCTGACCTGGTGTGCAAGTTAGTGATGTGTATTAGGACTAATGAAGTCTTGGGAGTGGGTGGATTTTACTCTCACACAGCTGGGAGTGGGCAGGCAAATTTGAAGCTCACAGGTTAAAAGCGAGATAATATGTTTGCTGTAAGGTTTAATCCAACTTCATTAAAATGATTAAACTACAGTGTACACACATCATGTACCACAGCTTTGCAGATTAAGGCCATTTTGCACTGCAAGTGTTTGCGTGACACTTGTGTCGTCTTACATCAGGCTCTGCTTTCATGTGCAGCATTCATTTCTGTGCTATAATCCACTGGTTTAGTAATTATAACATGCAAATATCTGTGTCACTTTATTATAGACATGCACTGAAACTTTGATCACATAAATCTCATTTGATTAATAATCTTTTCACTCCGGCGCTGTGGTAGTTATAACCTTACAGAAGTTTAACACACACCGGAGCGTGCATAGCTACAGCACAGCAACTGGCTGAAATGTTGATCCGAAATGGTATTTGCATTCACCACGTGTGAACACAGTTGAACACCTGTGGGAGATTTTGGACCAAGCTGTTTAGCCATCATCTAATCACCAATTGAGGAGATATATTTTGTAAGAATGGTGTTCACGACTCTTGTAGAATCTATCCCAAGGCACACAGAAGCGGTTCTGGTGGCTCATGTTTACTAAAACACTTTATGTTGATTTTTCCTTTAATTTGTCAGCTGTCTGTATATTAGCATATGTCACACACTACCGGTCAAAAGTTTAGAGACACTTGACTGAAATGTTTCTCATGATCTTAAAGATCTTTTTATCTGAAGGTGTGTGATTAAATGTGTGAAATCGGTGTTGTAGACAAAAATATAATCGTGCCGACATACTCATTTCTTTCATTAGATAACTAACATTTCATTTACAAAAAAAAATATTTTTTTAAAAGGATGACACATGTATTCCGAAATATTCTGAAAAGCAGCCAATACGAGTCCAGTGTAGGTGTGAACTCCTTTAGTACTGTTTAAAAAGCATCTCAGGGAAATTCCTCAAGAAATCGCTTGAGAAACTGCCCAGAATACATTTCTGAAATTCTAGGTGAAAAGGGGTGTACTTTGAAGATGCTAAAATATTAAATTATTTTGATTTATTTTGGATTTTTATCACAACAGAATTCCCATAGTTCCACTTGTGTTACTCCAGAGTTTTGACTTTAT
Organism: Ictalurus furcatus; assembly: GCF_023375685.1. Classification (NCBI taxonomy): domain Eukaryota; kingdom Metazoa; phylum Chordata; class Actinopteri; order Siluriformes; family Ictaluridae; genus Ictalurus; species Ictalurus furcatus. Next base: position 11,264,272 of record NC_071271.1, on the reverse strand, counting down.
GATTATTCTGTAATGTGGGGGGGGGGGGGGGGGGGGGAGGGAGAATAAAGAATGAGTGTCTAAACTTTTGAGGGTTAGTGTAGTCCTTGAAGTAATCTGTTTTTAAGCCTCAAGCGTTTTTTGGTTTCATTACACTCTAGCTTCTGAGGCAACATTGGATCAGTGGGCAAAAAAAGATTAGTTTTGTGGTTTTGTCACATCTCTGAGCAACAGTACACCATTGTCTTCTGGAACTAAACTAAAATGGAAAAGGCCACTTTTTGAATAGAAAAAAGGAGTTAGTTGTTTAACAGTATGCTAAGGATCATGGAAAATCTAGCTAAAACAAAGTCCATGCAGGGTCCAGATGAGCAGATTTACTTGGTGCTTTTATCCAAGCCAGTACTATAATTACTGGGGTGTTGATGGCTGTAAAGTGTAGCCCATATATACATATATTGTGTCCCAGATTGAGTAGATGGATACAAAGATTATAAAGATTATTGGTTAAAAATGTTTTGGACATTATCTGACTGTTGGTCAAATGAGAAATAAATCGCCTTTGTATGTTTAAGTATTTAAATGTTAATGTACCTGATGATAAATAGCTTGCCTTTGCTGCCTCTGTCTCGTTTCCAGGAGGTTCACTCTGAAGAGATTGACACGGATTCAGCATACATTCTCTTTTACGAACAGCAAGGAGTGGACTACTCTCAGTTTCTGCCTGTGACTGATGGCAAAAAAATGGCAGACACTACGAGCATGGACGAAGACTTTGAGTCAGACTATAAGAAGTACTGTGTGCTTCAGTGATCCCATGCCCTTCCACATTAAAGGCACTTAACGAGTTCATCAGTATCCTGCCCCCGTGTGCAATGTAGACAGCGTGACCGAGCGAAGCTGCACGACTGAAACCGATGAGCTGCAGATCCCGAAGCACAACGTTCAGCTCGAGACTGAGGAATCTCAACCTCTGCTGCTTCCCCCTGTTTCAGAAACACTTACTGGTGTTTTAGCAATCAAATGGCTGAAAGAGTTTGAGAGAAAATAAACAAATAAGAGAGAATTGTGTAGCTTGTGAATATTGCCAACTGAACAAAATGGGTCCTGAACCAAAAAAAAACAAAAACAATTTCTTTGAAATTATTGTGATTAATTGTGACTCGGTCCAAATCTTCAGCATCTCGTACCTATGGGAAACGATATTTATGTATTTATCTTTCCATGAGGTTTTCTTAAGGAGAAGGGGCACTCTCATCTTCCATAAACTTGTTTTATATTTTTATATTTATATGATAAAATCATATACAGAGCTTTTTCTTTTTTCTGGCCAAACACATTAACTCAGTACCAACTTTATCCATCAGTTCTACTGGAGAGGTTTCTATTGGGTAAGTGCAATGTTCAGTTCTGTAATGCAAGTCCAACAGACTTTTTGTCCTTTTTGTTCCTCAGCAGACATTTCCTCAGCATACACTACCTCCCTTTTTAATTTTTTTTTTTTATTTGCAGTTTATCGGCTGATTGTTAATGGAAAGATTGTAAGACAGTATTACACGTTATACGGCTCACTAAAATGTGCCTGTAAAGTTTTTTTCACACTAGATAATGAAATCTGGTTTCAAAAAAACTGCATTCCAGTGAGCAACACCCCCCAAAAAAAACATTGATTTGCCGTGGCTATATTTTGATTTATATTTTAAGCTTAAGTTTGTTTTCAGGTCTTGTGCCAATGTCTTTCAAAAAGCCAGTATGTCTCTTAGACAAGTTTTAAGTTGACAATATTTTATTTTTCTGAGATATTTATTTTAATACCATGGATCTATCTTATCCAAACATTGGCTTGTCTCTGGGCAGTCAACAGTCTGCTCCTCGTAACACTTTTCCTCCACCATGAGCATTTTGTGACTCCATTACAGGTTCTTGGACGTTCTTTCTGTTGTCACTTTATTTGTCATTCCTCATTCAAATAACTCTTTGTTAGTGGTAGAGTAAATGGTAGCCAAATGCATGCATATCTGATCAGTGTATGCTCATAGGAGAGGTTCATATTATCAAGCCAAAGTCTTTAACAGGTGGTATGTTGTTGCGTAGAAAGTTCTTTCTCGGAAAGAACGCCTAAACCTCATGACGGCCCTGTGCTAAAAAGAAGCGGTGTCCATGTGACCTGCTTAAAGTCGTGTGTCTTATAATGCCAGGATAGTAGCAACTCTTCATTAGAGAGCCATTTTAACACTGTGAATGGATATGATACAGTGAGTAATTTGCTTTCCTTCCATGGCTTCTAATTCGTTATGGAATGCATCGGATCCTTCATTGGGAAAGAGCTACATGTTGTTCTGTACCGTTTTGCTGCTCTACTTTCTACTTTCTTTTTCCTTATTATGGATATTTATGTACTTTTGCCAGAAAGGAACGCTTGTCAGAAATGGGAAAGTGTTATTTATTGGTCATATGATGTGACTGAACATTTGAATAGCTTAAGCAACATTTACAGTCACTTCAAATTGCAAATTTCTTCAATAACAGCTATCAAGAAAATGTCTGATTCGATTAAAACTATAAATCATTTCTCTCCATTTCAAACCTGCGTTGACTTGGAATTGAGTGGCTTGCTCATTTTAGATGAACTGGAATCTTCCTCTCATAGCTTCTTAGTCTTTTGAGGCTGCAAATACACTCATCACTTTTAAAGATTTTTGGAGTTTTTTTTGATACAGGGATAATTTATTAATACTCCAAGAAACATGATTGATTGGCAAGTAGTGCGATCAACTACTGATATCTCGATTTTGTTAATCATCAGAGATGTATTCATTTGATGAGCTTTATTTTGTACAGTGTTTAAAGAGTACAATGACATTGCACTGACATCAAATGTACAGACGTTTTGTAAATACACCTATAAAAAAAAAGATGTATTTGAAAATTAACTAAAAATGTGGTTGTATATTGAGTGATACTGTTGATCTGTAACAATTATTTGAGCAGCCAATTAAATTCAGACAATGCAATTGAAGAACTTTTGGCTTTGTTGGGTTTTTTTGTTGTTGTTTTTTTTTATTGTGTGCAAACTGTTGGGTGCTCTATTGTTTGCATGTTTGTACTGGGTTTGCAGAGAGCAGCAGGGGCTGTAGGCAAGGAGAGGAAACCACAACATCGGTCATGTTCTGAATGCTGCTCATCTTCCCTGAGATCAAACCAAAGCAAACCATACAAGCACCGTATGCTGTGTCTATTAATAAAGTCTTTGTCTTGTAAATTTTAATGCTCAAATAAAGCAGCCCTAATCTCGATCTGTGCAAGACAGAAGGAGGGAGGGAGGGAAGGAAGGAAGGAAGGAAGTGTATGAAGCATCTCAGATCTCAGACTACACTCTGCACTAGTGCTTTGTGATGCTTTACCCACATTTGCTGCTCTGCGTTCTGAAGAGCACCTGGCTGAAGGCGGCTTCCATGCGCTCTCATTGTAGCAGTACATCACAAGGTCAAGTGGACTTTATCACACTTTAAAGACACACGCCAACACTTCCGGCTTGAAATGAAGGTAAGTGGTTCCTTTTTGTTTCTTTTAAAAAGACTTTTATACTTTCTCTTGTTTGTCTCTACATTCATTGGTGTCAAAAGGAAGCTGAAACAGTTTTAGGTTTCGTCAAAAAAAAAAAATTGTAAATTGAGGTCACTTGTGTTGTTTTTAGCTTTGTAAAAAAAAATAAAAATTGACAGTTCTCTTAATAAAAATGATAAAATTCAATTAAGTTTCTTTATTTTTGTGCGTTGACTATTTAGTGCTTTTCATATTTGGAAAGAAAATGTTTGGTGGTATAGCATGTGGAAAACTTGCAAAAGGTTAACATGCATTTATTATTATTTATTTCCAGAAGGAACTTAAAATTGTCAAGACCTACCAATATATTGACTAGGAGTCAGAGAAGTTAGCCGTTTTTTTTTTTTCTTTAATTAAGAAGAAAAATAAACTCTCACACTATCATTTTTTTCATCCACATTAATGAACAATTAATTCATTTGATTTGGCTTTTTATTCACTGCATAATTATAAACTTTAAAAACTGCTTCTTTTTATTTTGAATCAGATGGTCATGGCTTTGGACGCAACCCATTTTTGTCTTTTGCCACGGTCCTGGTATATAGCTTAAGGGCTAACGCTAAAGGCTAATGCAGTTAACGCTTTTACATTTATGTGGTTTGGTGTGGACCAAATGAAGGTTTTCTTTAGTTAAGTTTGTTTTTACAGATGTGAACACTACACCTATACGCAATTAAAAAAACAAATTGAACCCTGGAACACCAAACCTTAGGGGTCTTGACCGAAATTGATCAAGGTAAAATTACACCTCTTGGTGTCAATACTGAATAATCAGGACATCCTTGTCTGACATTTTTTATGTTTTGTTTTGTTTAGTTTTTTTGATAAAATTGCACTTCTTTCCAAAGGTAAAACAACTTTTATGAGAATATGAAGTGTCCATTAAATCACACAATGCTAAATACCAGTCAAAGAACATCTTCATGTGCTTGAAAATCGTTTAAATGTGTAAAGAACTGAACCAAGTGGGAAAAGATATTATTTCACACACACACACAAAAAAAAAACCTAACTCTTGTATACCATTTAGCACACAAACTTTACATTGCTTTAGAAACACAAAAATTTTTGTCTAACAAATGAGAAACATTTTAATGTTGCCTACAGTAAAACATTAGTTACTTTAAAATAAACCACATAAATATAGGCTGCATTTTTCTTCTGCAGAAAACCATTTTTGTGTTGCTTGAACTGCAAAGCTAGAGTCAGCTGGCTTGCTCAAAATTTTTGTAGTTTATTTGTAAAAGATTCAATAATGGATGAACATGCTACCCCATTATTCATCTCTCCTCTACTGCATAAAAATGACAGTTTCACATTCCTCAGGTTTTCAAGCTACAGTCTTCATTTACATTCCCTTATAATGGGCTTTTAGAAGTTTTTTTTATTTTTTTATTTCATACCTTCTTTTTTAGTTACTCCATTACTTGTTTGTGTGGAGTTCAGAAATGAGAAACATACTGTACTGTGACTCTCATGCCAAGTTCTCTTTTTATTTTAGTGCTGCTGACAGTTATTCAGACTTACACAAGGAATGCATGGAGCTGCCATACTCATCCACTTAGGTGAAACAATATGTCCAATTCAACAAACTCAAGTAAGTGTATAACAGGTCACACTCCGCATATAACAGCCTATATACAAGCTGTTATTCTGACAGGATGAATTTCTGGCATATGTTCAAGCAGTGTAAATTAAAGATGAACATGCAAAGGGAGGGACTGCTATAAATAGTGTAATGTTTTAATTCTGGCCATTTGACTGAAATTAACCCTGTGACTAACTCCACTGAAACTCCGTCATCCACAGCTTATGCAGAGAATATTTATACATACAGTACTGTGCAAAAGTCTTTCAAAGAGCGGTACACAATAATGAACTAAAAAAGTTTTTAGCATTTTGTATGAAAGCCCTTTTGGTTAAAAAAAATAGTCCCGGGTACATTTTATGAAGTTTTATTAGCAAGCTGAAATTACAGTAGCTGGTAAGTTTTACTGAGCATCTTTGTGAATCTGCCAAAGTTTTTGACTGTCGCACTTGCTTTTGCAAACCCCAGCAGCGTTCTATTTTTTTTTGTTTTGTTTTGTTTTTTTAAAAAAAGTGGTCGGTTACGTACTATGTTGCTTTCTTTACTGACATGTAAACTTTTTTTCCTGTAATAGTTAACTTTTTTTGTCGAAAAAGTAATGTTTGGAAATATAAAATGTTTTTGTGCTGATTCAACAATCATAAAATAAATCAATTTATTTAAAAAAAAAAATAAATGTAGTAAACAAAGTGTTCCTAAGACTTTTGCACAGTTCTGTAATTTGTTATAATCTTTTAAATGACTTAACTATACGTGTAATATGTTTCTAGTAAGGAGCAATTATGGAATCATTTTCTTCAATAATTATCATACGTAATTATGAAACAGAAATGAGCAGAAAATACCAAAATGTTGCCAAATTAAAGTGTACATTCTCAGCACAGCTGAAAGTCAAGAGATAAGTAAGGCACAAAACATCTCTCCAGGGTTTTGCGATTTTGCAGTTGTGGAAATGAATGCAAAATCAAGCAAACTCCACAGTATTCGGAGAAGTTTTCAATGTTTCAAATTACCGCAGATTTTCCGCAGATTTGGGCCTAGACACGTCATGGGACGTCAGCACAACGCGCATTCAGCCAAATCCCTCTTCAATTCACACGAGTCGAACATGAGTACAGCTAAAAGCTCTCATTTACCAATAAACATCACTGTCAAAGACCATGCAAAACAATTTGGTACAATTGCGATTTTGCCAATTCAAATAGTTTTCTGCAAAAAAAAAAAAAAAAACACAAAAAGAAGCAAGTTGCTTCACAAATTTTGAATAAAGCCGCAGCAACTTGGCCAGTTTCATGGCTAACTGGTTGCTTTTGTATGATGGAGAATTTATGTGAGATTAGAGGACCTAACACTAAACTTATAGACCACTTTATCCTGATCAAGCAGGAATATAGGAATATACCCTGGATAGGATGCTAGTCCATCACTGTACACACACATTCATACACTTCTTCACACCTAGGGCCAATTTAGCATAGGAACAACCCAGAGGAAACCCACTCAGGATTGAACTGGGACCCTGGAGCTGTGAGGTGGCAGCACCACTCGCTGCACCGCCATGTCATGAATACATGAGCATAAATAAATGTCATTGATATCTACATCTATATTATATCTACAGTTGCAATCAAAATTATTCAACCCCCATTACAAATCAGGTTTATTGGCAAAATTTACAGACTTGCAGCTGTTTGTAATGAACAAATCAAACAAAAGCAATTGAAATAGTTCAACACAAAAATGCTTCAAGTAGTTTCCCCAAATTCAACTGAAAATACAACTTATAATGATTTCTCCATTCTCAAATGTATTCAAAACAGCAAGAAACTGAGTAAAATAGCCATTTTCCTAACACATTTGGTGCACTCTATATACTCCCTATGACAGTGAGTTACCAGTTTACTGAAGTGTGTCGATGAAACTCTGTGTTAGTATGTGGCCTAGTTTGATTTCCTGTCATGCTTCGTTGTGTATCCTCTTGCATTCTGTTTGTTGTTACAGATGCTGATAGTCTGGACAGTATCCACTACAGTCTCATTGGCATCTCTGTTCTCGCCATACTCACCATGCTTTTCTTTGGCATCCTGTGGTTCAAAAAGTAAAATGAATGAGTATTTTTAGACAGTTTTCTCAACAGTTTTACCAACTCAATTATTAGATCAATTCAGATCTAATGGCCAAATAATGTACTATTTTTCTAATATACCCCAAAAATTTTTTGATTAGATACAGTCTTTATTCCTTATATTTCAGATATCAATCGCTGAATAAGACCATACGGCACCTTAGACAGGGAAAGTCCATGACCGCTCCTCCCCAAGACTCCACTCCCCTGTCTCCCATCTCTCCTCAATCAGTGTTGGTGATGCCACCATTAGGCAATTCGGAAGAAACACGCCTACAAACACAGAAAAGCAGACAGAGTGTTCGATTACTGTGGAAACCATCACAACAGGTTCAGAGCATCACAATTCAATCAATTCATGATTAGAAGTATGTTTTCATTTTTATATCCTAGATAGACACCACCAGGTTGATGAAAGAAAACAAGTATTAACTTATTATTTAAAATATAAAAACAATAGAGAGCTAAACATAACATCTGCACAATGTCGTGTCTTCAGAGCCCACGGGTTACGAGGACAGACCTGAACCTGATGCAGCTGATCAAGGCTGGGAGGGAAGGCGCGTTCTACAAAGCAAGGATGTTGCGGGGAACCTGCAAAGGTCACTCACTTGTCACTTGCAAGATTGCAAAAGAAGGTAATGCACAGACAAAACCTTCTCTCCATGCACTGACTCTGAGTTTATTAACCCTACTATTGCCAAGCATGAGCTTACACTACAGGTGAATATAATTACTTTTTAAAACAATACCAGAAATCTAGCCTTGGTATGATGTTACAATTATTGTTTTTTTTTTATTGTGAGGACACTCTCTAGAGGTATTTTTCATTATTTATTTGAGAAAACATTATTACAATGCTGTAAAATTCTAGTATAACATCTGCATACAGTGGGGTCCAAATGTTTTGAGACCATGTTAAAAATCTGGGGGGATACTCAATATATTTACTATATATTGACTCTTTCTAGGTCACTATTTCAATTTAAGCAAATTTGTCACATTGACCATGTTAACTCATTTATACAAAAGGTCAGATTTTCCTCATGTCTAATCTCTTCCATAAAAACATGGGTTCGGCCGACGATCCGATGGATTTGATCAAACACGGATCATTATATTTTTCACAAACTCATGGAGTCCATGCCAACTCGAGTTCACACTGTCATTAAAGCAAAAGGGGCTTTAAATGAAATTCATGCAAATATTTCTAAGATTCTATTTTTCACTCAAGTTAATGCTGATGATATACAGTGGTGCTTGAAAGTTTGTGAACCCTTTAGACTTTTTTATTTTTCTGCATAAATATGATCTAAAACGTCATCGGATTTTCACACAAATCTTAAAAGTAGACACAGTGAACCCAATTAAGTGAATGAGACATATTATACGTTGTCATTTATTTATTGGGGAAAATGATCCAATATTACATCTCTGTTAGTGGCAAAAGTATGTGAACCTCTAGGGTTAGCAGTTAATTTGAAAGTGAAATTAGAGGCAGGTGTTTTCAATCAATGGGAAGACAGGTGTGAGTGAGCATCCTGTTTTATTTAAAGAACAGGGATCTATCAGAGTCTTTACAACACATGTTTGTAGAAGTGTATCATGGTATGAACATAGGAGATTTCTGAGGACCTCAGAAAAAGAGTTGTTGAGGCTCATCGTGCTGGAAAAGGTTTTTTTTTTAAAAAAAAAAAACATCTCTAAAGACACCCCAATTAAAGAAATGAAACAAAAAACATTATACATTGTCATTTATTTATTAAGGAAAATGATCCAATATTGCATCTCTGTGAGTGGCAAAGGTATGTGAACCTTTGCTTTCAGTATCTGGTGTCACCCGCTTGTGCAGCAATAACTGCAAGTAAACATTTGGGGTAACTGTTGTTCAGTCCTGCACGTCGGCTTGGAGGAATTTTAGTCCATTCCTCAGTACAGAACAGCTTCAACTCTGGGATGTTGGTGGGTTTCCTCACGTGAACTGCTTGCTTCAGGTCCTTCCACAACATTTCTATTGGATTAAAATCAGGACATTGACTTGGCCATTCCAAAACATTAACTTTATTTTTCTTTAACCATTCTTTGGCAGGACGATTTGTGTACTTAGGGTTGTTTTCTCTTGAGATTCAGTTCATGAACAGATGTTCTGATATTTTCCTTTAGAGTTTGCTGGTATAATTCAGAATTCATGTTCCATCAATGATGGCAAGCCGTCCTGGCCCAGATACAGCAAAACAGGCCCAAACTATGATACTACCATCACCAAGTTTCACAGATGGGATAAGGTTGTTATGCTGGAATGCAGTGTTTTCTTTTCTCGTTTTCTATTAGGAGTCACTTCAAAGCAAATTGAGACTGAAGTGTCTATTATGAGGAAGCTGGTATATCATAAGAATGTGCTTCAGCTGCTGGACTGGAACGCTGCTGAGGGTAAGCGCTTCATCAGATGTGGTCTGTTTTTAGCTTACCAAATAAATCTGATCAATCTAATCAAATCCATGCCTCATTGTTGTGTTGAATTATGTCATGTTTAGAATGAAAGTGGTTTGTTATTAAAAGAACACTAAAATAAAACCTGCTTCAATAGGATCATTACATTAACTTGCTGGTTGTATTTGCAGAGCCCTTCTTGTTGATCATGGAGTTTGTGAGTTACGGGACCCTGCGCAGCTTTGTGCAGACACATCATGACAAGCTGAGTGCTGACCCTGAGATCCAGAACCTTTTCGCCATCGCCTCCTATCACATCGCTCTGGCCATGGAACACTTGCGCTCCAAAATGGTATCTCTTATGTTTCAGTGAAACACCAGAGATTACACTCACACCATTTTTAACAAATGAAAAGATGCATTACAGAAAGAACTTTAAAAGCTGGTGATACGTGCAATTCATTTAAAGCAGAAGTTATGTATGCTTCTTTTGCTTTTTGTAAAGGATAATGTGTACAGTAGTCTTGCATGCTTTCAACAAATGCATAGAACAATTTTCTGCAATACCTTTTTGATGAAAAAGACATGACTTTATTATATTATTTAGATGGAAAAAAGTAGCTGCAGAAGTGTTTGTACATGCAGCATGAAATTGTGCCTTGTGCGTGCAGCAGGTTGAAAAAACTACATTATTTTTAATGTCACATTTGTGCAACAAAGCAAAAGCAATGAAGAAAAACAAGTTTATTATTAGTTTGCCTTGCTTCTGTACTTTAGCCATGTGCTGAAACATCATCCACGGCAGAAGTTTGTGTCACTTTGTTTAATGTCATTTTATATAACAGTCTCTGCAGTGCGACAGGGACGTGACTGAGTAACTTGCTTGGGAAAAGTATAGTTTTTTTTTCACTTCAGTGAAAAACACACCTAACGGACGCGTATTATGACTGAGATTCTTCCTTGTAATCTGCAGGTGGTACACTGTGACCTTGCTTTAAGGAATATTCTGGTGAGCCGTTTCCCCTGGGAAATCAAAGTAGCTGAATTTGGTCTGGCCAGAGACTTGACGCGTATGAGAAGTAGACGCAGCACCAGGAAAAAGCACCACAGGGTTAGCCATTGTATTATATTACATAAATCCTTATATTACGTAAATCCTCCGGTGGTTTAAATGTTACTGTCCTTAGGAACGAGTGCCCTTGCGCTGGTATCCTCCTGAATATTTCCGCAACAGCTACTACAGCTTCAAGGGAGATGTGTGGGCTTTTGGTATCGTGTTATGGGAAATGCAGACATTTGGTAAGCTCAGCACAATATCACATAACAGGCCTACAGATTAGATCATCCATATGCTGACATCCAATTCAAAACTCTGCAGGAAAGTAGAGTAAAATAAAAATGGTTTTTATTGTGCTCTTTACAGGTAGTCTGCCCTATCCCAATTTGGAGACTTCAGATCAAGTAGTGTATCACATTTGTGCTGGAACCAGAAACGTAGGACCTGACAGCTGCCGTCCAGAGATGTGAGCATCAACATTATTCTCTCTTTATTTGGCTGTTGGGCTACAAGAAATAAGCTCTGTGCACCAGGGTAATTCATAGACTGTGTATTAACAGCACTTCTGTCAGGAGTTGTAGGTGTTGTACATCTAAGACTTTTTGATCTGTAAGAAATTATTTTGTAGTCTTGGCCTGGCAGTAACCTTTGCACTAAACAGGTGGTTTAGTGGTTAGCACGTTTGCCTCGCACCTCTAGGGTTGGGAGTTCAATTCAACGCAAGGTGCTTGCATGTTCTCCCCTTGCTTCTTGGGTTTCCTCCTCCAGTCCAAAGACATGTGTTGTGGGCTGATTGGCATCTCTATTGTGTGTGAATGTGTGTGGGCTGGTGTCCCCTGCCTCGTGCACCGAGTTCCCTGGGATAGGCTCCAGGCCTCCCACAACCGTGCGTAGGATAAGCTGTATAGATAATGAATGGATGGACAGTGGTTCTCAAATCACTTCTCAGGCACTTCAGACAGTCCACATTTTTGCTCTATCCCTGTATTGTGAGAGTTTGAGAAGCACTGACCTGAACTTTGGTATGCAAGAGTACTCGAGGATGAGCATTAGGAAACACTGCATTTGAATATAGACACTGAGCTGAAACTTTCATATACAGACTGCAGATAATGAAGGACTGCTGGGTGGAGCCTTATACAGCCAGACCCTCCTTTACTGACCTGGTCAGAATTTTGGAGAGTATAATTGAGAATGATTCGGTAAGTATTTTTTAATCATACCATTTAACAGTTGCACCATTATCAGGTAAATAATAAACCTGCATATTTTGTGTTTCAGGATTATGTGGATGTTGTAGACCAAAAATCTATTAGTACAGCAGAAGACTGAATATTCAACATCGTAGTAATGTTGAGGATCAGTGTCTTTTCCTGCTGGCCTACAAAAGGAGTCACCTGATCGCACTAATGAGTTTACATTGTTAACATGGCTAGGACCTGCCTGATAAAACTTTGGTTGGATGTCAAGCGTCCACTTCTCACCGGACAACCATGCATTTTGAAGTCTTGCTGCACAGTTCAACAGTTTGGAGACTTTTTATTTATGGGTGTTTTCACACTTGGTCTCAGATTGATGAGTCTGTTTTTTGCCTGCGTGAACACAACAAATGAACTCGGGCCCCTTTAAAATAGCCCACAAGTGAACTGTGCTCAGACCAGATCTAGAGATTCATTTTGTCATCCACTTGATTCATGTCTTGTGAAAACAAAGTGGTCCCAGTCCGCTTTGCATTTGCTTTATGGCTAAAGAATTTGAAGCTTCCTGCCCATATGTAGCTGTGCTTTTCTCTCACCTCACAGATAAAAAAAAAAAAAACAACAACAAAAAAACAAGTGAGAAATACTTTAAAGACTGCCATTATGGTCTTGTGGACCCCCATCAATGTTAAGTGGTGTTGGGTAGCAACATGACAGATGATCTAATAGACTTAAAGAAGCATTGTGGCATTAGCAACTATGCTGTTGAGGTTACATAGTTAGGCAGCGGTAGTAACAATAATAATGTGAACAATAGTTCCTGTACAGTGTATTGCTTTTGTAATAAAGTGTGTTGTATGTAGTGTATGCATATATTTGGTCTGCAACTCTTTTACATAAGAATCACAAATAGGTCTATGGCATGAATAAGTAGTTGGTTTTGATGGATCTGCTACAAAAATTCCCTCTCCCCATTGCTTTATTTTCTCCAGGCGCTTCTGGTATTTAACTGCAATTCTGTTTTTGAACCATATTGATTGATGTTATCCATCTTTGAATTCTGAAGAAGTTGTTATGTCAACAAACAAGTGGTGTGAGAGTTTGTCTATGAGTCCTTTTTTTGAGTTCACATGTATCATGAATACCAAAAACACTGAAGTCATGTGCTGATAATTCCTTTTTGAGTCCACATTAACAGGACTGCATGGGTGGATTTTGCGATTTGGGGGCCCTAGGCAAAATTGCATTGATGCTACTGAAATAATAGCGATATGAATTATTTCCGTGTTTTGACATTGATATTTACATGTTCTGAATGTTATTTAGTATTAAAATATATATATACACACACACACATACATACATACATACATACATACATACATAATACTTGCATACACACGTATATAGCTAGCTCACAGGCAAAAGGTACAAACTGCGATAACTTATCTCCTGACTGAACTTTGCCCTTTAAAACTTTGATCTCTGACGTCACCCAGCATTCAGGAATTGCCCCGCCTTTTCGACGTTTATCAAACGAGGTGAACAGCCAATAGGAAGAGAGAATACCGGCGCGTGAGGCGACGTTCCCATGACGCGTTCCCCCCTTTTTAAGCCTTTATACAAATAAAGCTGCGGAATTTTGCTTTTCTTTATCTCGAACGGTGTCTTATATTTCTATAAACTTTTGATATATACATACAAAAAATGTTGCTTCGTATTTTAGAAATTGTATTTTTCTTTTATTTTGCGTCACACATTCCTATTACTCTCTTCATTGATCTTCAAGCACTACTCCCAGAACAGTTGTATCCTCAACCAGTAAGTGTGTACTGAAGTTGTTTAAAACGCCTTTAGTTGTTATCGTTCAGTTTGTAAATAACTAAATAAGTAAATAAATAACGCTTTGCATTGCAGTTTAAAGACGTACTGCAGTGGTATGCAGCTGAATTCAGAGACCCCATGGTGCTGGAGCCACCTGTTTGGTTTAAATCTTTCATATTCTGTGAAAGTCTTATTCAGCTGCCTTTCTTTCCCATCGCAGCATACGCCTTTTTAAAAGGTCAGTGACTCATGAACCAAGCTGATCTGCAGCTAGATATTATGCAAATCTGATTTCTAGTAGTGTGATATGTTAATGCCATGCATTCTAACCTGTATACAATGCAAAGTTGATTAGACTACTTTATTTGCAGGTAAATGCAAATGGATCAGGACTCCAGCAATCATATATTCTGTGCACGTGGCCACCACTTTAATTCCCATCCTAGGCCACATCTTACTCCATAACTTCCCATTGGCACCTCTTCCGGGTCCGCAAACATCCAAGGAGCGATGGACACTGGTGTGTGTTTATGCTCCATACCTGCTCATTCCCCTCACGCTGCTCCTCACCATGCTCTTCAGCTCCACATATAATTCTACCTCTCCAAGTGCCAAGGCTTCTTCCAAGACCAAGAAGCTGAAATAATGTTCTAAGTATTACTTGTTTTGAAGATTAAATAATACTTGACCATAATCATATACTGTTGATTGAGGAATGAATCACTATAACTGCTATCCACACCAGAAAGCTGTTTGATTTATAACAGATGTAGACCTGCATGAGCAAAAATAGTTTTATTCAAATAATCATCACATTTATACGTATCTTGTCTGTCAAAACAGGCAATACTGACAACAGGTATTGTGTAAGTATTTAATAATATTTTGTAAATAAATGCACTGTTTGGTTACAAAATTTCCTGAACTTTAAATGCACCTCATTTTGTGGTCCCATGAACAATCCAGGGTGTCGAGAAATTAAAGATGCAATAAAATCAAAGTGTTCGAATCACAAAAAGGATACAAAATATACAGATAACAAAACACTTAAGTCTTGGTTTTTGTAATTATTTACAGTAACATGCAGATACTGTATTTATTACCTGGTAGCAAAAGAGGTATTAAAATAAGATTTACAGAATAATTCTGTTATAAATAGTATAAATATGTTCTGTTTTATATAAATACTTGTATCTAATGCCTTATTGTTGAACAGATGCATTACATTTGTAACCCCAGGAACTAGTCATATGTTGAGGTTGTTAAATTTACGTATTGAAACAGATGAAGAGAGAATCCCACTTCTCATTAGCGAAGTCACTGTCAAAGAGACGCATAGCATCATAGTTTTCTGTCCTCTTGCCAAAACGCTGAAGAAAAGATGATCATTTCTGCAGCATAAACTGGTCAATGAACTCATTTTGCTCCGCTTCGACTTTGGAGAGAGCTTCATATTCAATTCTGTACCTGTCAAAAAGTAGAACGAAGAACTTAAAGAGGGTAGTTTTGTGTGCACACAGCCACAGTTAGGTACAGCTGGCTACTACAGAAACAAGGAACGGACATAATACACATGAGTAAACCTTTCCAGCTGCATCCGCTTCTCTGCAATTAGAGCCTGTAGTTGTTGCTGCTGAGCCTCTCGTTGTTTAGCAACAGATTTCAGCAGATTTCTAGCACCTATCGCCTGTCAAATGATACACGACAACACGTCAAGTTCATACAGTTCATAGATAACTTGAGCATTTGAAATAAATATATATATACCTTCATTTTTTCTCTTTCTGCTTCCTTGGCCAATTCATCCACCATTTCAATAAGTCCACCCACTATCTTCTGAAACTGGACAATCTCTGTTATCAAAAAACAGTGAAGCATGTAGTCAAAGCATGGTGTGGAGCGTTAATGGGTAAATAAGCCATCCTGTCAGTGTGTCTACCCTTCCAGCCTCCAAAAATCTCATTCAGTTATCTTCAGTAACTACATTATATTTATCTCAGGAACACAGTGCATGAGGCGGGAATTCACCCTGATGCACACACACATTCATACATTCATTCACAAACACAGGGACAATTAAGCATTGCCAGTTCACACGCTGGCATGTTTTTGGGAGGTGGAGAAAGCGAAGAGAGAAAACGCCGGTGGACACACGAAACTCTGAACTTCCAGAATTGGGGGTTTGATTCCCACCTCTGCCCTGCGTAAGTGGAGCTTGCATGTTCTCCCCGTGCTGTTGGGGTTTCCTCCAGGTACTCCGGTTTCCTCCAGTCCAAAGACATGCGTCATAGGCTGACTGGCATTACCAAATTGTCTGTAGTGTGTGAATGGGAGTTTGATTGTGCCCTGTGATGGGTTGGCACCTTGTTCAGGGTCTTGTGTCCCGAGTCCCCTGGGATAGGCTTCAGGCTCACCTGTGACCCTGTGAAGTATAAGCGGTATGGAAAGTGGATGGATGGATGAAACGATACTACAACACCAGGTCAGATTTGAGATACGTTCTAATCAACTGGTCACTGACTTTAGACATAAATGCTTGTGATGCTGACTGACCTGGCAAACATGCATGTGAACTCATCTTCATTGCACATTTTATGCTAGAGTCATATCTCTCTGCAGTTCTGGCCTGGTGTCCCACTGATGCTAAGCAGGGTTGAGCCTGGCCAGTACCTGGCCAGTGGCCTGTCTTAATGCACCAGTACAGTGATTGGGGACACTATACTGTAAAAAAACCACAGTCTTTCGGCTGAGACGCTAAACTGAGGTCCTCACTCTGTGGTTATTAAAAATTCCAGGACACTTATCGTAAAACAGTAGGGGTATAACCCCGGTGTCCTGGTAAAATTCCCCCATTGCCCCTTCTCTATCATGTCCCCCTAATAATCTCCATCTCTGATTTGGCTACATCACTCTCCTCTCCACTAACAGCTGGTGTGTGGTGGGCGTTCTGGTGCACTATGGCTGCCGTCGCATCATCCAGGTGGATGCTACTACTAGTGGTGGTTGAGGAGATTTCAACAAGCGGTTTGAGTGTCTAGAAAAGCGCTATATAACTGTAACTGTAAATGTGAGAGTGGGTTACTGACTGGATCCATACTGAGTATTGGCTGATACACACAACTCCGATATCAGTATTGTATCAAGAATGGAAAAAAGTGTTATCGGTGCAAAACCTATGAATATTCTTTAACTTAAAATACTTTGAAAAACCCACTGTTTACTGTATCTTCAGTAAACTTACTATCAACAAAGTCCTTGCATTCTTCTTTGAGCTCGGTGGTCTTCTGGGAAACATCTGGATCGAGTACTCGTAACTTGTTCAGTTCATCGAAATGAAGTCCAGCTTCTGCTAGGGGATCTTTCGCCATGACCAGGAGACAGAGCCTGCTAGGGTTTAATCACACAACACCACACGACTTTGCCCTTAATAACACTTCAGTTAGTCCAACTGACAGAACGGAGCTGTTTCAACACAGCCAGGTCAAACTGAAAGCAAAATATTATTATTATTATTATTATTATTAACAACAACAACAATGTACTCTGTTTAGTTCAGGTATGACAGCAAAAGTCCAGCTACTCGTCCTCTAAGCTAAGACTGGTTAAACCATCAAAGAATATTTATACACTGAAGTAAACAGTCTCTAGGTCCATACCATATGCCGACCGATCAACCGTTAGCTAGCTAGGCGGCTAACGAACAACAATAAGGCTAGCCGAAATGCTGGTTTATCAGTGTAGGAGCTAACATGCTAACCAATAATAAACACGGTCTTCACTGAATGACAAAACATGTATATGAGAGAGAAAAGTACAATATCGGTTCAAAGTGCGTGTTACGCTAAATAACACAACACACTTTTACCTCACCGAAAAAGTACAGAGCAACTTGTCCTTTTCTAACGCGCTGGATTATGTGTCACCGGGACCGAGTCCAGCTGATGTGACTCCGCCTCCGTCCCACTGTGTTGCGGCTGCCTTGGAGACGGGCGGGTCGTACCACTTCGACACTAGAGAGGGGAGAGGGGGTGTCAAATTATTCATTCAAATCATTTAAGCACTCTACATCGTTAATTCATTGCCTAAAAAGAACTTCATAATCTACAGGTTATACGTCAAATATATACACTGTATATATAAACTGTACATGCATAATGTTTCTATACAATCTATACGGAAGATTTCCCTATTAACATGTAGAATGTTCCAAGATTTATCTCGTAAAATCAGTTTTTACAACAGAACTGGTGATTCCTGCTTTGCAGTGAGTGGAGGAGGCAGTCTAAGATAAGAGCTGGTGCTTTATATATAAAGCATATATGAAGTATTATTTATATATATATATATATATATATATATATATATATATATATATATATATATATATATATACACACACACACGTCTGTTTAGGCTGTTAATCAAATCAAGTTATACGCATTAGTTTCCACACACAAAGGGAAGGTCTGATAGCGTCACTGGACACTGAAGGGGCAGGGATGGATTACCGAACAGGTCTACAAGGAACAAGGTCAGGGCCCCAAGTCTCAGGGGCCCCAAAGCCAGAGCTTCTGTTTAAAGTTACTCTTTTTAATTATCCAAAAGTCCTAAAGGTCCAAAAGTCTCCCTGAAAACTGTAGAAATAGCCTATGCATTAACTAGGAAGTGTGACAAAAAGAAATCAGCATTATACCTTTAAAGTGAGTGTTTATTAATTTTTGTAGAACTTTGGGCAACTAAAAAAAGATCATAATAAACTAAATATTGTGAACATTGTAAACACTGTATGCAGTCAAAATATCTAGTCAAATATATGGCGGCCATTTCTACATCTGTGCCCAGGAGCTCACTTCCTGCTTCCCAATTCGCCTACTTATACTATGCAATAAAAGTACGTACTCTTTTTGTGAGGAAGCACATACTTTTGAGTGTGTAGTAAAAGAGTATGCAAGTACTGGGACATACTAACACGTCATTTAACGGGAAAAGAACATTGTTGCCTAGTTACACACTGTCACTGTAAACAAACTCCTCATCACATTTCAGCTTTCCCTTCTTTCATTACTCCTTATATAATGTATATTATATAATTTAATTTACCCCTGATTTATTTTTCCACATTTCATTTACACCTCTCTAAAATGCATCCATGACGTTTAACTCATCCACCATGTTTGCACGTTGAATAGAGTGGTGCAGAAACGAGTCCTAAAACATGGAAATAAGCATTTTAGCACTTCCGGTTCCATTGTCCTGAAGTCAGTGGGGGTTTGAATGGGTTTTTGGTTACATTCCTGAAATAAGAAGATATTTTCAGATTTTTTTTCTACAACATAAAAAACACCACTAATACCCCACTTGTGATTTTTGTTAAGCTTTTACATGTCTTGAAAAAGGCGGTTGCTAACAAGTGGCTAAATGGGACTACAGAGGTTGTAGGGTACATAAAACATCATCAAGCCGAACAGGAAAACTCATCTACTACATCCTTGATGTGTTTATACTCACACTGTTGCAGATTATTATTCCAACTCAAACTTTCCAACTTGTAGATGTATCAGTTTATAGTATTTTCCAATTGTAGCATTTTCTTCAAATTGTAGTGCTGTTAATTCTGTCAGAAGCTTAGTGGAGGTGACGAACTCGTGCGACCATGGTGTAGTTCGTTTATAGCCTAAATTAAGCTTTTTAGCCGTTTACTTCTGGCAATTGTATTTAGGCTTAAAAATTAATAAAAGTTGTGTTCATTTGTGAAGATTATCTTGGTTAACAAAACGTGTAAGAATCATAAACGTTTGTTGGTCACAGAGTTTATTGTCTGAAATAATCCAAAAACCAATGGAAAACCCCTATTGGCTTTTTATCGAGGGAACCAGGGTGATGCTAACTTCCGGGTTGTCCTACAAAAATGCGCCATCCCTGCAGCGCTCTATTCAGCAAAGCAAACCGTCACAAAACTCCTCCACCCTTGCGCAAGGAATTGTGGGGGAAATATTAACTGAACAAGTATCTACAGTTCCACACTTTGAAAATCTACCGGAAATAGTAGAATATCTGGGTACCTTTGGGATACTCATTTCAACATGCTAAAATGCTGAACTTCCAATCTCAATCCGGACCGCAGAATCTCTCACCATCTTCAAAAAACAGCTAAAGACCCACCTCTTCCGTGAACACCTAACAAACTCATAAAAAAAATATAAATAAATAAATAATAATAATAATAATAATAAAAACATTATATATATATATATATATATATATATATATATATATATGTGTATATATATATATGTATATATATATATATGTGTATATATATATATATATATATGTGTGTATATATATATATATATAATGTTTTTATTATTATTATTATTATTATTAATAATAATTAATTATTATTAATAATAATAATTAAATTAATAATATATATATATATATATATATGCACTTTCCACCTCTACTCTATGCACTTTGCTTCTTCTGGAACTCAATTAATGGATCTTGTATGGTAGCACTACTTGTATTGTTCTCTGCGTGATATATCGCTTTGCCTGTATTTTTCTCATTTGTTAGTCGCTTTGGATAAAAGCGTCTGCTAAGTGAATAAATGTAAATGTAAGATTTGGGACACACTACTTCTAATCTCTGATACAAATTAGGATGGATAGTAGGCGAATTGGGACGCAGGAACTGTCTCAGAGTCATTAGCATGCTTATTAGCATATTGTTATAGGAAGGGAATAATTCACAAAAATGTCTTTCAATTCTTGTATCTAGAAGTTACCATTTAGTTTGACAAGTTTAAGAAAATCCCTTGAAACCGCCACGCCACACTCCAGTCAGTAGGTGTCAGTAATGCGGTCTGTCCACTGAAAAACATGTCAAAGAAGAAGAAAATGAGCAGCGAAGAAGAGAAAAGTCTTTAGCGCCAAAAGTGTTTTATTATACACAATTTATATGTAATTAATGTAATATTTGTAGGTAACCGTGTTAAATAGGTGAGTATAAGACAGTTGTATATCAGTTAGTGTATCTCTGTTTACTATACAAAAGTAAGCTAATCACACAGTTAATGATACCGTTAAACTAGGCTGACTTTCATGACCTAAATATTGTGCAGATTTGAAATAAAACTTTTCTCCTTAAGGGTGTATGACTTTATATACTGAACTACATTCTCTTGTTTGTTATGCTTGTAGATGCTTGATCGTTGAGAAGGATGCCTCTGTCAACTCAGTCCCAATTAGGAAATGATGAGTATGTTCTGGTAGCTAGTCTGGATAATGTGAGGAACCTTTCCAACATCCTGAAAGCGATATCCTTCAAAGACTATGCGATATTTCATGTAACACAAAACGGACTAAAAGTTACCGTAGAAGAGTCCAAATGTCTTCAAGCAAATGCTTTCATTCAGGTTGGTGCTCGGGGTAGATCATTTGAAAATACTGTCAACTCTGAGTCATTGGTTTGTGTAATAGGAAGTGTGTTTGTTTCTGTAGGCGGAGATCTTTCAAGAGTTCACCCTGAAGGAGGATGTCATTGGGTTTCAGGTGAACCTCACAGTGCTGCTGGATTGCCTCACCATCTTCGGAGGAAGCACAGTGCCAGGCATGTAGTGCAGATTGTAACTATAATAATATAGATAATCATAGATCAATAATTACGTAAGTAAAACATCTATAGGATCTGACACTGATGTATAAAGGGTGCATCTCTGTGGTTAGTTCACCTCATCTATTCGTCTTTTCTCATTAAGGAGTGAGCACAGCTCTGAGAATGTGTTACAATGGCTATGGCTACCCATTAACCCTGTTCCTGGAGGAAGGAGGAGTGGTAACCGTTTGCAAGATTAACACCCAGGAGCCAGAGGAGCCTTTAGATTTCGATTTCTGCAGCAACAATGTCACCAACAAGGTGATCCTTCAATCAGACAGCTTGAAAGAGGCATTTTCAGAGCTGGACTTGACCAGCGAGATCCTGCAGCTAACAATGTCGCCAAGTCATCCCTATTTCAGGTGCAGATATATTGATAAATAAGATTTTTGTTCAACACTGAGAGGGAGAGAATGATTTAAATATATAAAAGGTCAAATGAGCCTAGATGGATGATAAAGAGATATTTATCATGAAACCCTGTTCCTGGAGAAATTACAGCTGAGAGGATCCAAAAATTGCTCAGAGGATATGGTGAAGTTGTATGACCACCCTTTGTCTTTACTACTGCACGCAGATTATCTGAGAATATTTAAATCACGTTCAAAGGGAGATGCAAAAAAAATTTGACTGGTATAATTTTGACTATTACTAACTTAATGTACACAATTTTACCATTTGTGATCAAATTAAACCTTACACACTAAATGTCTTTAAATGTTGCTATAAAGTGCACTCATATTGTATATTAGAGATATTTTGCTAAAGTATTAATATTAAGATTTATGCTGATGTTAATATCCCTCAAAGATAACTTCTACTTTCCCCACAGGCTGTCTACATTTGGAAATTCAGGAAATGCTCATTATGACTACCCTAAAGACTCTGACATGATGGAACTGTTCCAGTGCATGACGACACAGACCAACAGGTAAAAGATGACCTGTCTTTTGTCATTCCCTAGTCCACCATATTGTGGGCTATTAAAATGCAGCCATTTTGTATTGTTGTATAAACTCTCCAAATTTACACTGATTCGCCATAACATTAAAATCACTGACAGGTGAAGTGAATAACATTGATTATCTTGTCAAGCACCTGTCAAGTGGTGGGATATATTAGGCAGCAAGTGAACACTCAGTTCTCAAAGTTGATGTGTTGGAAGCAGGAAAAGTGGGCACGTGTACAGATCTGAGCGACTTTGACAAGGGCCAAATTGTGATGGCTAGACGACTGGGTCAGAGCATCTCTGAAACAGCAGGACTTTGGGGTGTTCCCGGTATGCAGTTGTTAGTACCTACCAAAAGTGATCCAAGGAAGCACAACCGGTGAACCGGCGACAGAGTCATGGGCACCCAAGGGTGATTGATGTACGTGGGGAAGGAAGGCTAGCCCATCTGGTCCAATCCCACAGTATAGCTATTGTAGCACAAATTGCTGAAAAATTTAATGCTGGTTATGATAGAAAGGGCATCATAGCTTGCTGTGTATGGGGTTGCGTAGCCACAGACCGGTCAGAGTGCCCCTGCTGACCCCTGTCCACCACTGAAAGTACCTACAATAGACATGTGAGCATCAGAACTGGACCATGGCGCAATGGAAGAAGGTGGTCTGGCCTGATGTATCAAGTTTTCTTTTACATCAGGTGGACGGCCGTGGGGAAGAGATGTGAACAAGAGAGTGAATAAGAAATAAGAAATGATGAATTAGTGAGTGAGGGAGCGATTTCAGACACAGTGATGGTGTTGCAAAGGCACTTTAAGAGTATAAACCAAGTTGTGCAGGTTGTACACAGAGGTACAGCCAGGACACTTGGCAGTAGGGTTTTAAATGTCATTGGGAAATTTGATTTACTGATACCATTTACTGTTTATCAGCTTCATATTGTCCAGGTACAGTATGTTTTGTTTTGTTTTCTTGTTGTTGTTCTGTGGATACAATGTAAGTGAGTCGCCTACTGAAGGCTCTACTAGACTATCATGTATCTAATCTAATCCCTGGATTATGAGTTTTGTCTGTTCTCTTACTGCTCTTACAGGTACAAGATGTCACTACTAAAACCCTCCACTAAGGCACTGGCTCTGTCCTGCAAGGTGTCAGTGAGAACAGATACTCGAGGTTTCCTCTCATTACAGTATCTTGTACGGAATGATGATGGACAGATTTGTTTTGTTGAATATTATTGCTGTCCTGACGAAGAGGTTGATGAAGAATAGAAGAACATGAAGGACAATATGTGGTCCTTGTTAAAACTGGGTTTTTTCTTTCTCTCTCTGTGTGTACATGTGGAACTGGGATGCTACAGATTGAGTTGTTCATTGTGATGATTTTCAGGACCATAATCTTTGAAGGTTCTGTGGTTTTGTTGTACATTGTATATTTGATATGGCTGTAACTAACTGTGTAATATTTTGTAATGTAGTACTATATGAATAAATAATTACAATAATTCATTCAAATTTGGACCATATTGGGGGGCTTGGGTAAGATAAGGTTCACAGATTCTTTCCCATTTCCATGCAAACCTTCTCTTAAAAATTTTTTTAAAAATCAGAGCTCAGATTTATTTTATAGATATAATCCAATATATTAGTCAAATATACACCAATTAACTGCATAATATTGTATAGGTCCCCCAAGGTATTGAGCTTTAAGTTGCTCAGTCACATAGGTTTTTATCTATAATAATTAAACAAGTATAACAACTTCGATTGTTAGAGATCAACAGCAACCCCACCGGACCCCTGTTTATTGGAGACCACAGCCAAAAAATAAATGAACATGTGATTTACTTGTAAAAGGCATGAGTCTGGTGTACTTGAGCAGGGAAAGACTGTGAAGAGGAAATAACAGGGAAAGGGGGGTCTAGGATAAATATTGCTAGATTGTGAAAAACTGGTGGTATAGAACACTGGTTCTTAAAGTAGTCAGGGGGTCTTTTACTTGTCTTTTTTGTTACACTGGTGAAAATCATAACCTGAAGTTTTTATATTGATTCTTGAATTTTTAAGGTTATTAGCCTGTTTAACTGATTACTTGAATTGAAATAGTTTAACCCAAACTGCACCTCAAAAACAAGCAACCTGTTAAGTTCTGTCGGTGGGAGGTTCAGGAATAAAAAGCTCTATGGCACCAATACATAGCCAGAAAATTATTGTACACATATATTACTGTGCAAAGAGCTTAGGCACCCTATTTTTTAGTACAAACTTTGTTATAGATTTTTATTTTATGACTTCTACATTATCGAGTCAGTACAAAAACATTTGATTCCCAAACATTAGTTTTCCAGCACAAAATTAAATGTTACAGAAAAAAATGTTTGTATGTCAGTAAAGAAAGCAGCATATTGAGTAAGAGACCACTTTTCAGACAAAAAACACAATGAAGGCTGCTGGGTTTTGCTGCAAAAATAAGAAGCAAGTGCGACAGTCAAAGTCTCCAGAAGAACTGTGACTAGTTCTATATGTTTCAACAAAGCCAGATGACTGACAGCAGCTTAATAAAGTTGAGGAATGTGTAAAAGACATTAGACGTTGGATGCTTATTAACTTCCTCTGACTTAATTCTGATAAGACAGAAGTACTAGGACCATGTGTAGCTAGAAGTAAGCTTTCTGATCTCATTGTAACTCTGGATGGACTTTCTGTTTTGTCATATACAGCAGTAAAAGACCTTGGTGTGATTATTGACTCCAGTCTATCATTTGACGCTCATGTAGATAATATTACTAGGATAGCCTTCTTTCATCTCAGAAATATTTCTAAGATAAGAAATGCATTGTCACTACATAATGCAGAAATTTTAGTTCATGCTTTTGTTACCTCTAGGCCAGATTATTGTAATGCCATACTGTCTGGATGTTCCAGTAGCATAAAGAATCTCCAGTTAGTCCACAATGCAGCTGGTAGAGTCCTAACTAGAACCAGAAGATACGACCACATCACCCCGATCTTATCCACACTGCATTGGCTCCCAGTGAAATCACGCATTAATTATAAAATACTATTATTAACTTGTAAATCACTAAACGGTTTTGCGCCACACTATCTAAGTGACCTTTTGGTTTTCTATGATCCACTACGCCTACTTAGATCAAAAGATGCAGGCTATTTTACAGTACCTTGAATAGCAAAGGCTACAGTAGGGGGAAGAGCTTTCTCTTATAGAGCCCCACAGTTATGGAATAACCTTCCAATTAATGTTCAGGACTCAGACACAGTCTCAGTGTTTAAGTCTAGGCTTAAAACGTATTTGTTTACTCAAGCCTACCATGACTAGACTTTCTGTTATGCTAAGCACAGTCCTAATAATCTCTTCTCTCCCTCTCTCCTTCTGTCGAGCCACACACGATTTTATGGAGATACTAGAGATCCTGATCCTCCGGACCTGCCTGATCCGTTCGGATGCCCTACCTCTGGGTGGAGCTCTCATCTACTCCAATTCCAGATTGCTGGGACTACGGTTGCTTCTAAGGCCAAACAGACTTCATTTTACACTATCTGTTGTTACCCAGATGAGGATGGGTTCCCTTCTGAGTCTGGTTCCTCTCAAGGTTTCTTCCTCTTAACATCTTAGGGAGTTTTTCCTTGCCACTGTCGCCACCGGCTTGCTCAATTGGGATAAATTTGCACATTTAAAATCTGTATCCTGTGTTTATATGTTTCTGTAAAGCTGCTTTGAGACACTGTCCATTGTAAAAAGCACTGTACAAATAAAATTGAATTGAATTGAAGTTCTGCAAGATGCTCAATAAAACTTACAGCTCATTTCCTTATCAAACTACACTCATTGTACCTGAGACTTCTATTTTTATTTTATTTTATTTTTTGGGGAAAAAAAGGTCATCACATCAAATACTGACTTTATTTCATTTATTAAGGTTTACTGTTCTTTATAGTATTTTTTTATAATGTAGATACATTTAATTTCATTATTTTGAAGGCATATTTGCTCTACAGCATTTCTTTGTATGTGCCTAAGACTGTTGTACAGTATTGTACTGTATATACATAACTTTTGAACAGTTGGATTATGTTCATAAAATAAATTTGCACTGAGGGGGAAGTTATTTTGCAGTTAAATGGGGCCTGGAAGTTTGATAACCACTAGTGTAAACCACCTTAAATTTGAAGTATGGCATTTTGCTGCCCTAAATGCAGAAGTGCAATGCACTTAGCTAAGTTAACTCACCTAAGTGAGTTAAGTGTCAGTGCGAAGGAGGTACCCCACAAAAACAACCTACAGTACAGGGAATCTCCATGTCTGTGTTTGAAATCATTCACTTGCTCCGTAATAAAATGCCTAGTGACCAGCAGAGGGCGCTAAAGCACGCTATAAATATTACCGAGGTACTACCGCCATCTTGTGGTAAATTTCCATTTAAATAAAAAATGTACTTTTTTTAAAACGATATTATTCTTCACACGTTAATTTGTTTACATTTGAAGGACAACTGCTTCAGATTTTGTTTTCCAGGCGATATGTGTGTAATGAAAAATGAAAGTGGTGCTGAATTTGGTGGTTATACCATCTTCCAGAAAGTTCTCAAATGGCACACTAGCGTGCTAAATAGTATATCAGGATTGTACGCCACTTAATTCACCACCTGTTTCGACAAGTTATTTGGTTTAATATGATGCAGTTGAGACTGTAGTCCATGATGCTAAATGCTCAGGGACCAATCGTTTTGTCCTCGTACAGCTGCCGAGGTAACGCTGTTTCCGGGCAGAGGAGCTTGAACTACTGGAAAATAACCACGCATGCGCATTTCATACATCGACTCCACTGTGTGTGTGTGTGTGTGTGTGTGTGTGTGTGTGTGTGTGTGACCAACTAGTCTAAAATAAAAGAAAAGTTATATGTGCTGATAGAGATTTTAGGCGTTTAGGCTGTCTCTAGTTTAAATGAGATGCTGTTTTAGAGTTTAATGTAGGTGGATAATTGCATTACCTTCAAAAGGACTTGTTGCATATTTGTGCATATAAAACCCAGTCCTGAGGTAATTCTGAATTAATGCTGAATCCAGTGGTTTAACATGACTCAGTCTGTTCATGGTCTTATTGCAAACATGGTCAGTGGTGTCTTTCAATATTCGAGAGATAATGATGCACTTGAATAGATGGCTGTCAGCATACAAGCATCCAGACAAACAGTTGAGGATTTGACCAAGGCATGAAATCTAATACAGGGGCAACATCACCTCTCACATAGATGTCACAAATGCAAACATAAGTGAGGTAGGCCACCACGTTGGCCCCCATTTCGCCCCACCAGTGAGTCAGTGAGTATCAGGTTCGAGCCATAGCACAGCTAGGTTTTGTAAACACACACTCAACGGTGACCTAATTGTTGTGACAGTCCAACAATTAGCAACAGGAGAGCTCAGGAGACATAAAGCGAAGGTGCACGCCAGAGTCACAAGAGACAATGAGTCATCAACATTACAACATAATGGTGGAAGAGATTATGCAAGAGAAAAGATTATGCAAGCGAAATGGAAACAATGTTCTACAGCATGATTGGATGGATAATTATTTTGTAGACATGCTTAATCAAAGTCTATACATAGGTAAAAACAAGAATACTTATTCAAAAACTGCAAATTATTAAAGCACTGAGTGTCTGTGGAGTGTGACATGTCAAAAAAGTCAATGCTGAACATGGGGACCCCCAAAACATGCGAAAATTCTATTTTTTTGGCTTCTGGTAAAAAGAGTTCAACAGCTGTGACTTATCTGTAGGTAGATGCTTTAAAAAGTTATAAACTTCTTTTTTATTTAAATAAACTCAGAATGATAAATACCCAACATTGATAGTTTAGTTATGCAAATATGACATCGAGGGGGCTGTATAGTACAGAAAATTTTCCAGTGAAACCGTTTCAGACAAAAGCCCTTCATCAGCCATGCAAGCCATGAAGTTATATCAGTTATATCAGCCATTCACGTGAAACCAGCCTACAGACCAAAGTGAATTTATATTGAATCCATACTGAAGAATGATATCAAATTATAAAATCATGCAGATTATCACGCAGTCATATTAAGCAGCTCAAACTCAATCTTCCCTAGTCAGCTTGAAAGTTTCTTATCATGGGGAAGCCCCACATACATAAACATGACATTCCTGTGCATTGTGTGAAAAATAGTCTCGTGAAAAGAGCCATTGTTAGCTGGTCTGTAGAAGTCACATGAGGTCACAGTGACAACAGCTGGACTTAACAACCAACGTCAGGCCAATCGACCCCTGACTCCATCAGTGCTGCTCCTCCCCATTTCCATAGTGCTCCCCAGACTGCAGCCACGTGTGAGATGATCCCACATGGTGACGATGAGATCATGCCTGTGCATCTGTAACCTAACACCTTCTTCCATATGCGTGATTGAAAGTGGCATCAATGTAAGTGGAAGGTGCACAAATCCTAAGTCACATCTTTAGCATCTTTTTTGTGTGCATGTGTGCTATTTGGCATACATATGTTGTATACAGTCCTGAAGATATATTTCAAATAACCTTTCTCTTTATTAAACACGATCTTAAATTAATTTCTTCTTAGCATGTGAGGAGGCATAATCAGATAATTATCCATTCAAAAATATTCAGATATTTTATTCATATTCATCCCAAAGGTGTATTTCTTGTTCACACTGTGAGCCTTTCCCCCTTCAGCTTCATAAAATGTCAAAACACGAATATTAACTGACCAAATTTATCATTGCATACTTCAGCATTATTTGGATTTTTATTTTTGGCTCATCTGGCCATCACTATATCTGACATAGTGAAGTATCACTAACTGTGTCTGAAATCTATTTAAAGATGCATTTTAGCACCAAATGTAAATCGGGTTGTTTATTATGTCTGCCATTTTGTATTGTTTTTCTTTTTCATTCACGGGTTACTATGACAGCCCTCATGTCCGTTGGCTGAATTTGCATGAAATCTGACAGACTTACACTTCGTCTTTTCACATGTTCATTTAATCCTTATATTTACGCTCATTTAAAAAATCAACACATTTTAGTATACACATTCTTTTTCATAAATATAAAATAATGTTTTGGCTTTTTTATTATTATTTAATTGTGTAGTGCACTTCCAAGAAACATCATCTTTAAGAACTGTAGTGTAGAAGTATAAACACTTCCTCTGAATATCTAGTTTTGGACAAAACACTAATGGGTTCTAATTAGTATTAATATGAAGGCTTTTCTTGCTAACCCTTGCTGAAACTTGTTTCTATTTCCCATATAAACAAACCACTTAATGGAGTTTTGTCAAAACTTTACATGTTGTATCCACAAAATAAGGATATACAAAATCAGTAAGGAATGAACACGACAGGGCACGCTGTTATAAGAAAATAATCTATGATGGGGTGGTGTAATGCCTGAAGCAAAGCAGATTATTTTTCCTAAAACAACATACATTTTAGTCCTCTTATATGACAATGATTTGCAAACAATTACAATTTATTTTATTACTGAATGACACATCGTGGCTATAAAGAGTTCTCTCAGCAGCCTCTCTTTTCCTCTCTCTTGAAGTTAAAAAGCAAAAAAAAATGCAGTTTGTCAATAACAAAACATTTTAAGATTTTAATATTTAATTTTATATTATGTTTGACATACAAGTCCCTTACCTTTCACAGCTGTTACTATAGAAACAAATGTTAATTGATATAAACTTTCAATTTCACTTACAGCCAGAACTACTGCTGCAATAACAGAACAGCTTCTGACCACTCAAATTTGAGAAGTCAACAATGCTGTGGTATAAACCAAAACCAAAACAATACCAGGGGATTACATTTATTACTGCTGGCATGCAGGCAAGGATATACCTCGACACAGCAGAAGAGATAACAGCTTAATGTAGTTATAACATAAAAACAATTGTAAAGTATGATATCGTTTGTAACGTTTTGTGTTTGTGGCCAATGTAAAGATTTGGGAATGAAACTGACACTGACGTTGAATGTTGCTGAAATCAGCCTGAGTATCGTATCCTCACAGTATATAATAAGATAAAAAATCCACCATGCCTACTTAGATCAAAAAGTGCAGGCTACTTGTTGGTACCTTGAATAGTGAAGGTTACAGCAGGTGGAAGATCTTTCTCTTACAAAGCTCTGCAGTTATGGAACAGCATTCCAATTAGTGTTCGGGACTCAGACACAGTCTCTGTGTTTAAGTATAGGCTGAAAAAATATTTGCTTACTCAAGCTTAGAATGAATAGACTTTCTTTTACACAAAGTACCCATCACAGGATAGTAAGCATACCTAACAATGTCTTCCTCTCTTTACCTCCCTCTCCCTCTCGCCTTCTGTCGAGCCACACATGATTTTATGGAGATGCCAGTGATCCTGACCCTTTCTGCTCTCCAGACCTGCCTGATCCTTCCTGATGCCCTACCTCTGGATGGAGCTCTCATCAACTGGAGGCTACAGCCTGGAGATTGCTTAGGATTGTATCGCTTGAAGTACCATGGAAATGGTTTTGGACCTCAGTTCCACATGGACATTCTCGCTGTGGTTGCTGGGACTACGGTTGCTGCTGTGGCCTTAGGACTGCAATTACCACATGCAGTTTTGCACTCAAGTCTCCTTTAGTGAACAGTGGACTAGTTCAACAAACAGACTTCATATAAAAACCATGAACTTTTTTTTACATTCACACTATCCGATGTTACCCAGATGAGGATGGGTTCCCTTCTGAGTCTGGTTCCTCTCAAGGTTCCTTCCTCATATCATCCTAGAGAGTTTTTCCTTGCCACCGTCGCCACCGGCTTGCTTAATAGGGATAAATTCACACACTTAAAATCTGTATTGTATGTTTATATGTGTCTGTAAAGCTGCTTTGAGACAACGTCCATTGTTAAAAGCACTATACAAATAAAATAAAATTGAAATGCATAAAAAATAAACAATAAAATCAATAAAATAAACAATGAAAAATAAACATAACTATCTGATAACTAAAAGACAACCAGGTCTGTGTGAACCGATTCAATTGTTAATCTGAAAAGTTAAGCATTAATTGCCCACTTGTTATAAAATAATTAGTGTTTGCATATTTTCACAAATATAAAGCCTTTTGTTAAGTAAAATACATTTGCACTGACTGCAGCATAACGTTTGAAACATGAGCTAAAACCCAGTCCACCGCTGCACGATATGCATGTTCTACTCGAAATTGTTTTCAACATGTTTGTCTTTCACCACCCTCCAATTAGTTTATGGGGAGAGACAGCTGCTGTCCTGTGCTACCTCACTCACCCCTGACAGCCACTGTTTAGTAGCCACTTATGGTGACAGCAATGACTGCTAATTTGTTAAACTAGAGGCGAGATGGCTATAGTCCTGGAGATGAAGTTTACAGATACCAGGTCAGATAATGGATGATGTCATTGTGACAGACTAATTCAATGTATAGAGAAACACATGGACTCATTCAGCTTTGGTCACGAGTATACACAAACTGTCATAAGTACAAAAACACACCATGTGATTTCCTTTGTCTGTATTCTCTTGTCTGTTATTCTAGTAAATGTAAAAGTATATCAGGGTCACATATTTGATCTTGACAGTGATGTAAGATGTTATTGAATAAGTACATTGTTCGAGCTAATCCTCTGTCACAGCCTAAATGACTCATAACAATACAAGACCGAATACAAGAAATTTCAAGTACCTGAGAGTAAGATCATTTGACTGACCATGTTTACCTCACTAAGGACTGCTACCTCAGTACTTACTTTTCCAGCACACTTTTTTTCCATCATGTTCTAGTTTACAACTAGCAGCCCTGACTTAACATTAACAACATAATCAACAACAACAACAATAATAACAACAATAATAATAATATGATGGTTTTTCATCCTCTTCTTGTTATTATTATTATTATTATTATTATTATTATTATTATTGTTGTTGTTGTTGTTGTTGTTGTTGTTGTTGCTGTTGTTGCTGTTACTACTTTACAAAAGGTAACACAAGTAATACAAAAAGTAACAACATTTTAAACCATGCATTTCAGCTTGAATGGGTCAGTCCTCTTGCACCAATTGCTTCGTCCCATGATCTGACAGTTGTGTACCTGCAGTATGCTTGCACAAATGGTTAATGTTTGCATGATGGTTGCAATCTTTACTGTTTGCCCAAATTGTATTCGATTTACATGCTGCTACTGCACACTCCGATTTCAGGATAATTATGAACAGTAAAAAGAAACAAAAGTTAACTGGCATCAGTTTTTTGATGCATAATTAGGACATGTTTAAGGGTCACTAAGGGCCTAAAGAGAGTTTTAAAAAATATTAATTTGTTGAAAAATGTCAAGTCAAGTGGGTTTTTTATTGTCATTCCTCTTTATAGCTTGTATATATTGGAACAAAATGTTTCTCCAGGATCATGGTGCAACACATAACAGTACGCAAAATTACATAAAGTGCAAATACACAACAGTGTGAAACGAGTGCAAGAAATTAAATACACAGAACAAAACAATACATACACAGGACAAAAAAATACGCACAACAATAAATATGCAGAACATGGGCTGTAAACTGTAAAGTATTGCTAGGGTAGCAGCAATAGGCTTAGTGTTCCATATATCCACAGCGTTTTAGCCAATAAGCTTTGTCATCATGCAATGGTTTCTATGCAAGGGACATTAAATAAACAAAAAACCAACTACAACTAAAAACATTTAATGACCTTTGTTATTTACATGATCATATAGGACTTGCCATGAACCCATGTTGCCCTTCACAGGCTGAGCATGGTTCTTCGCCCAGACATGTACCTGTGTGGGGATTCCCCCATGGTAAAGAAAGCTTCTCTACGCTAGTGCGTGGGTGTGAAGCTCCTCTGAAGCCCAGCTGCCATTTCCAACCCATTAGATTTTAATGAGACACAATGACCACACTGACAGGGGACACACACTACAGGGCAAAAGCACCAGTGATGGGGAATTTCCCCTGCTCTCTAATAATTAGCATAAGCCGATGAATATATAACATTATTAATGTTTAATTAGGTCTTTTCAATTAGCTGATTGCAGTAACCTAGCCAAAATAAAATGCAAAAAGTTTATTTTGGTTTTGATTAAAAAAATTATCCTCACAAGCAAAACATAAAACCTGAAGACAATGAATATGTATTATTCAAAGTCTGTTTAGAAAGAGGCCTAAGGGATGCACTAGGATTGCAGCATTTAGTCTGCTCAAATCCTGTCCTTATTTAATAACACACAGCCTCATGCCTGCACTGAGGACCCAGTCATTAACTGGTGTCTGAAAGGAAATTCATTTAGCTAATTCTCAAGTAATTTATAACGTCATTCTTCAACCATAACCAGCTTTGTGGTAAACCTACTATGATGTAAGCTTGAATTTTCTAAAGTGATTGAGATAGCTACACCTTCTTTTAGCAGGGTTTCCATGGCATAATAATTATTTTCACAGCCCAGGGAGGAAATATACATCTGAAATAGCATCTATATTTTGTGTGGCTAATTAGGATATAAATAAATTAATTGTAGACTAGTATAATTTAAGAACAGGTTTAGAGTACAAGCCAAAATGTGATTATGGCTAAATTCCAGCTGGCTCCCAACTCCTTGTATAGCACTGAGTAGAAAAGTTAGCACCCACTTAGAACAAAGTTAAAATGTGCAAGTATATGTTCATTCCAAAGCAACAAAAAATGGTCAAATAGTGTATGCTAAAAATATCAATAGTGAAAATGTAAACAATATGTTTGCATTTCCCTTTCTAAATAGGATGTAAATATCTGAAATCACCTGCATGTCCACCCATTTCCTTAATGACTGCCTCTAGCCTCTTTCATATCTTCTCAGCAGCTTTTGGATCCTCTCAGTTGTAATATTCACCCTCCATTCTTCCTGATATATCTGCCATAGCTTTGATAGATTGCTTAGCCCATTCTTCTTAACATATCTGGTATTAATCTACCAGATGTCATACAGTGCCTTTTACAAATCAGGTCTGAAGACAGAGAAAGATTTAGTTTTAGTTTTATGTTGTTGTTTTTTTTAACTTGTGCGGTCTGTCAGTGCAGTCTGTGTGGAGTTTCACATTTTTGTATTGGTTTCCTCCAGGTTCTCTGGTTTAGTCCCAAAAACATGCCTGTGTAGGTGAAGTGGCTATGCTAAATTAGCACGTTCGCCTCACACCTGCAGGGCTGGGGGCTGGGGGGGGGGGGGGGGATTTGCCCTGTGTGTGCAGCTCTTGCATGTTCTCCCCTGCTTCAGGGATTTCCTCTGGGTACTCCAGTTTCCTCCCCGGGTCCAAAGACATTCATTGTAGGCTGATTGGCATCTCTAAATCGTCTGTAGTGTGTGAATGTTTGTGTGTGATTGTGTCCAGGATGTCCCCCACCTTGTGCCCTGAGTTCCTTGGGCCAGGTTCCAGGCCCCCCCACCCTGTGTAGGATAAATGGTATGGGAAAATGGATGGATGGTTGGATGGATGGACTGATGGATCTGCACTGCCAATGAGTTGTTGTTATTTTATTTCACTTCCAAGTGTGCTGGTTTTAATAAACACTCATTTAGGGTCTCATTACAATCTGAGAGAGATCAGTTAAACGTTTCCATAAAGATTTAGGTTTCCTTATTTAACTGCATTTTTTTTGGTCTTTGGCAAGACTAGTAATGAAACTGTAATAAAACATAATCAACTGCTGTTCAAAAACTTTTTTTTGTCAGATACAAGACACAACAACCTGAAAGAAAAGGTCAAAAGTTGCTTTTGTACATTGTTTTGTTTACTTATCGACTCCTAATCTAATCCCGCCTCGTTTGTTAGGATTGGCTCGTTAAACGCAGCCCTCTAGTTGGTCGGTGTTACCGTCAAGATGAACTTCCCAGCCAATACTTGTAC
This sequence comes from Ictalurus furcatus, assembly GCF_023375685.1. NCBI lineage: Eukaryota > Metazoa > Chordata > Actinopteri > Siluriformes > Ictaluridae > Ictalurus > Ictalurus furcatus. The sequence goes on along the minus strand of NC_071271.1, from coordinate 11,228,892 downwards.
AGGAGGCGGGATTTGTGCGCCCATGGGCGGGAAACTGACAGCGTGCTGTGCGGGATGGTGTTGATGGTGTGACGAGCATGTCGGGACTTGTTACGGAACACGCAGAAAAGAGGGCGTCGCCAAAGAGAGCACTTCGCGGGAGTGAGCGCGAGCGGCTGTCATTATTGAAGCTCGCGTCTTCTGCACTGACACACGGCACGGTGTCAACAAGAGCCACTTACTCTCTCTCTCTCTCTCTCTCTCTCACACACACACACACACAAACAGGCATGGAGGAATATTAACCTGTCACGCATCATGAACGGATTTACTCTGTAACTCGAGCAAACCGCGAGAAACTAAGAACAGGAATAAGGTTTATGTGGCGCGGAAAACCCGAGCACGCCAGTTACTGACCAAGAAAAAAAACCCACACCAACAACACGCCACAACCGAACACTGGACTGATATCTACACATTACCAAACTACTGTTTCACAGGTAAGAGTGACGATGGTGATTTATTTGCAAGGAATATCTTTGTAGCGCTGTCCTCATGTGTCACTTGAGTGAAGTTAGAGCTCACTAGTTTATTCGTGTTTTGATCTTGTTGGGGCGGTGGGTGTGTCACACACTCTAGTGATCCAGTCTCAGTAAGAAAGTGGAAAAAAAACTCACTGAAAGATGTCAGGTCATGACTGGATACAATATTCATATAAACGGGACAGTTATTAGAGTGTTTATGCCTCTAACAAGGCGTAAAGTGGTCCTGTATTATATTATTGCCATTACATGCAGTGGCTCCTTCTGTCACGGACGCACGCGCTCGATAAATCAACAAACCCGATCACGCCGTTAACGTGTTTCAAAATCACCCCGAAGGCTTCGTTGTATTGCTTAGTGTAAATTAGTTTCCAGCATGTTTCATCACTCGCTCAGTCCGTCTACTTTGTATAATAACCATGCTGTACTTTTCCATCGCTTCATATTTTCCATATCGGGCAATCAAGCCAAGCGAAACGCTGATAACAATCTCAAGCAGTGTTGCAACTTGGAAATGTCTTATTGCAGATTTCATGTACAAGTGTCAAATGGATTCGTGCTTTTTTTCTTAATAGTTTATGCGTGTGTAAACGTGTTGTGCCGGAGCCGAGAAAGCGCGCGCGGTTGTGATTACCGCTACATGCACGGATTTGTTTACAAACAAGCCGGCGCGCCGCTCGCGCTCGCCCCCTAGCGGTCACTCTGAACTGGCCTGCAGGCAATAGGGGGGAAGCACGATGTTTTAGAATAAATTGACGGTGTTCATTGCTTGAGGATGTTTTAAATTTAATATTCAGTTGTCTGATAGAGAAATGGTGGGTGAATATTTTTTTTACTTTCTTTGACAATTCAATTCAATACGTGTGTGTTTTTTTTTAATGAAAATGAAAAGTAGGGATGTTACAGATGACTCCTGCCCTCTAATGTAAATGTAACGTTTTTAAATCGGCTTAGTTACATCTTGATTTTTCTTTTTGTATTGCCAGAAGAACCCAAAATAATATCCCCTGAAAAAAAATTTAAGTTTTGAAAGATGTTGGAGATTGTGATAATGTATTACTCTTTATAATTCTGCATAATTTATGTACTTGGACATTTTGCAACCACCATTTTACTCAACACAAAACAACATATTTTAATGTTAAGTCGTGCATATTGCTTTTGAACATTATACACATTATACAGACTAAATCTAGACATGTATTTTTAAATGAAATGACCCCACAAGACTGAACTTGTCCCTTCATCTTTGATATAGCCAAGTGTTTACTGAGGGAACGTGCATAAAAGATCCACAGCATTGTCTTGAATAGGATTCGCAACTAAGGTTTTTTTTCCCCACACACTACAGACACTTTTAGTCATGGCCCGGCCACAGCCGGACAGTAGGGTGGACGGTCAGAGCCCTGCGCAGCCACAGACCTGCAGAATGGAGGTGCTGCGTCGGGATGCCTGGCCCAGCGGAGGTACACAGCAGGTTCTGCAGTCCAGACAACGATGCAGGACTGTGGCTACTCAGACCAGCACTGTAACAGCACCCGTTATCTCCACACAGGACACTGTGAGCATGGCCAGTTCCCCCCAACAGGAAGGTCCACTCAGAGATAGCTCAGGTATCTTCGCCTTTAATCATATACACTTCACTTGCAAGTGATCTGTACATGTGGCTATGTATGTATGCTTTACAGTGTGCTTGACAGATTGTTTGATAAGCATTACTAAAATCCTGAAGAAAAAAACATTTCGGGTACTAGCAACAATAACCGTGGTTCATGGTCGAGATTCCAGGAAGTGTTTTTTGCCCCTCTGTGGCCATGAGTTAGAAAAAAGGACATGTTGCAACTTGCCCTGGGCAAGTGTCTTCCTGCTGAGCACAACCCAGCACACAGTATCAGAATGCCTGCGCTGCACTGAGCAGCGTCCTTGCAGTGTTTTGGTCCCACAGTCGTTGTTCACTGTATCTTTCCAAAATTTCCACACATCGTCATTGCTATCGTATCCTCAGCTGAACCCTTTTGGTGCTGCTTTTTTGGCACCTCCTTTATAAAAGCTGCAGGCTTTTGGCCTGCCTTCCCCAACACACACACACACTCACACTGTCCATCCAATCACCGCCCGGTCCTTGTTCCTGTCCACCAATGGCTGCATTTCTTCACAGGCTGCATGGGCTTACAGTTACCCTGGCAACAAGCCAGAATACCACGGCTCTCCCAGTGTTGCTCGCTCTGTTCAGTCACCTGCTTGAAGGATTAGCAGAGCTCAGCCCCACACACATGCATTTCCTCATAATGTGGAGCTATTTGTGCATGCTAGTAGCGAAAATAAAGGCTTTTAACTATAAACCTTTAATTAAGGCATCATCCTTGATGTGTAGTTACTGTTTTATAATGTAATTATTACCATTGAAAGACTCACATTCTTGCTTTCTAGGCTTGGATTAAACAGATTATGAGATTATATGTAAACCTTAAATGAGAAAAATGAAGTGTCCTGAAGCAACTGTTGAAATTCTTTGACTAGGGAGAAGATTGCTGGAGGTTTGAGGGGTTACTTTTTGGCAAAGATGAAAGATGTGCGATGGGCTGATTATGGATCTGGCGTGCTCATTCAAGCTGTTCATCTCCATGATTGTCAGCTTTTTGCTTGTTTATTTTGGCCAGAAAAGTCCTTCCAGTTTCCCTAAAAGATAATGTGTTTACATAGGATAAACATTTGATGGTATGCTGATGTTAAAGTTTCAGTAATCAAAGAACGAGGAGGCTTGTTCATATCTACAAATTTCTCTCTGCTTTTTATGGAATGAGATGGACCTCTCTGACAGTGAATTTTTTTTCTGTATCTCCTTCAGGAACCGGGCAGGAGAGGTTGTATCCCAACAGGAGGCAGCAGCCCTTGCCCGATCTCCTTCCCGAGAGCAGTAGCTCCTCGGCACAATCAAGCCGCCGAGGCTCTGCGGTTGATGAGGAGTCCATGGAGGAGGAACAAGTGGTGGGGAGAGTGGCCATCCAGCTGAGAACCATAGGAGACGAGATGAACGCTGTTTACTTTCAGAGAATGGTGAGGAACCAGTTAGTGTGATATAGCTGTGCTGGTGTATAGTCCAACCCCGGCCTTCTTTTGTGTAACGGTGATTGGTGCGACATGTGTCAGTGACAATGTTTGCGAAAATGTGCAAGTGTCTGTGTGCACGTAGCCTCCAGTGGCTTTTCTAGTAAATGGATCAATGTGGTATTCACCATGGCTAGTGTTGTGACTGGAGTCAGATTTCCTGTAGTGGTTGAACCTGATGCCTTCCCTCTCATTTGTGCACCCGCTCTCTCTTGTTCTCGCTTTCTCCCCCCTCTCTCTCTCTCTCTCTCCCCCTCTCCCTCTCCTTCCTTCCTGCCTCTGTCTTTCTGCTGCTCTCGATCTCCCTGCCGTATCGCGTGAGGAGTTAGCCCGTGGAGCAGGCAGGGAGTAAACACAGTCTAATCTCTCCCTCCCCCATGCAAACCAACTCCCCCTCCTCCCTTCTCCTCGCCTCTCAGACAAACACACATGATGTCACCGCACTATTCCAGCACTCACTGAGTCTGAGTGCTCCAGCCTACACACCCTTGTATGTACACACACAGAAATACACAAACATACCCAGTAGTCACACATTGACACACGCACACTAACACACTTGTCATATTCACAATCATGTACCTAGACAGTGCACTGTAGACATTTTTTTTTTAACACTTTCAGTTGCACTGTCACACAATCACAGAAACAGTCAGTTACTTGTACAAATGTAACACACAATAAACCGGTATGTCACGTGGCTGAACCTCCTGTTTTGGGAATCACGCGCACAGCTTGTTTTGTTGCTCCGCTAAACTCTGTGATACCAGGATGCTTTTACGGCACACGACGCAAGTGTTGTTTACTCAGGACCAGTCGAGAAATTATAGGTACTTCCTCAAGCAGTGGAACAACAACTTGACTGGATGTGGGTGTGTATGTATAGGGGTAGAAATGTATATGTAGAATGCACTTCTTGTCTCCTTTCACTCTCATAGGTACTTTCTCAAGCAGTGGCACAACAACTTGGCTGGATGTGGGTGTGTATGTATAGGGGGTAGAAATGCATATGTAGAACGTACCTCTTGTCTCCTTTCACTCTCACTACTCTGTAACTTCGTCGTGTTCAGAATGTTTTCTTTTGTTCACTCACACACCAATCTATCTTAACCTGTCTAATCCCTACAACTAAAGATATACATACAGGGAAGCACTCTTAAGAACTGGAGAAACACTTGTTACAGTATATTACACAAATGAAATATAATATGCATACAATTCAGTTCAATTCAGTTTTATTTGTATAGCACTTTTTAACAATTTGTCCCAAAGCTGCTTTACAGAGATATATAAATTCAGGATATAGATGTTAAATGTATGTTTTTTGCTAATGAGCAGGCGACGGTGGCAAGGAAAAACTCCCTGAGACACTATGAGGAAGAAACCTTGAGATGAACCATACTCAAAAGGGAACCCAACCTCATCATAGCAGTTGTAATCCTAGCCATCATGGTAAATGGTCTGCACTTATATAGCGCCTTTTTAACCTTAGTGGTTCGAAGCGCTTTACACTGTGTCTCATTCACCCATTCACACACACACTCACACACACACACACCAATGACAACCATGCAAGGCACCTGCCATTGGGAGCAACTTGGGGTTCAGTGTCTTGCCCAAGGACACTTCAGTATGTGGAGTCATATGGTCCAGTAATCAAACTACCAACCCTGCGATTAGTGGACAACCCGCTCTACCACCTGAGCCACAGCTGCCCCAAGCATAACTCTTCATATGAATTGAGGTCCAAAGCCATCTTATGGTTTTTAAGTGGTACCATCCTCAGTAATCTCAATGATCTTTAGGCTGCACCATGTCATGCCATCCTCAGCAGCAGCATGTGACTTCAAATTGATGAGAACTCCAACTAGAAGTAGGGCATCAGGATGGGTCAGGCAGGTCCGGAGAGCAGAAAGGTACAAAAAACTCGGCATGGTTCTTACTCTGGCAGGGTCTATAAAATAAATATACAATAACGTCCTTCTATGGAGGACCCTTGACCCTATTATATGTTTGATATAAATATTTTCCCAGGATTAGGTGGGGGCTTTAAAATGACTTTCTTATAATTTACTGAAAATTCATTGCAGTGAGCTTGTAAAAGCATCCTCTTTAGTAGGTGCATCTGTATGGTCATTTCTTCCTGGTCTTATTGTTGCTTCCTGTAAAGTCCTACACTCATACACAAAACAAAGCGCAGAAAGGAAGTGCACTAAATCAAAGCGACACCGGTTGTTAACGTAAATATAATACCAGAATTATTAGTAATTCGTGTTTGTGTTACTGGAACATAAAAAAAAAGTAATTATTGTAGTTGATTTAGACGTCAGTGCTACCTAGAACAAAAAAAACCCCAATATTTTTATTATATTATTGACATTATTATATATATTAATATTATATTATATGTGAAATGTCATATTACTTTGCAGTTTTCTCACACTCCAGTTGCACAAGTCATTATTAATGAAAATTCACATCAAAGCGGCTTATGGTTTTAGCTTGCTCATAATGCGTAGAGATTAGAGGTCAACCATTGTAGAATCTGTAGCTTGGAGAATTAATGAGTATGTGCTTGTTTACTAACTGCAGAGCGGTTAACATTATAATGATAGGGTGGACACTGTTGTGGCAACTGGGCTGTAGTAGTAGTTCATGACCTGTTGTGTCATGTTAACTGTCTGCTACTCCTGTGTTCTCACATAACCCCTGTGCTGGCCGGTTCTACCCTCTCTACATGCCCTAGTGATTTCAGTGCCACTTTTCAGGGACTATAGAAGTGATCTGTCAGTTATTCACTAACTCTCTGAGTTCTGATCACTCCTCTCTGAGAGTTATTTTTAGATGATGACTCACAGCAGTTGTTGAATAGCATCTCACCAGACTGTTGTTGCAGACATTGTCTGGCAGGGACTACTTCGCAAGCACGCGCGTCTGGTACTTAGACACACATGATCGCTTTCTCTTTGTTGCTGGGTCATTCTTTCATATGTGTGTGCACACACGTATATGGACATCACAGATTTTTTTTTACACATCACTGTTTTCTTTGGCTAATGAAGTTTATGTGATTGTCAAGTACTAGTTTGTTGTGTCTAGCTGTCGCTCAAGTAGAGAGATGTTTCGTCTACAGTAACATAATTATAAATCGCTTTGTAAATGATTCTACTTTTGAATTTATGCTGAGGCTTACAATCTTGATCAAGCACACTGTAATGAGATGCAAACCATAAACCATGTTGTTATCAGACTCTAGCATGGCCTCTAACTGTACATTACTTTCACTAATAGTGTCCAAGGTGTTTGTGTATTCTAACATCCACTCACTATCACATTCTTTGTATGTTTCAGAATGAGGGCGCACAGTGGCAGAACTGGAGAGGCCTGTACCGCGGCCTGGTCGCCTTCCTGGCCGACACCATCAGCACCCTCTACCAGCTCAGATAAACGGACGGGTATTTGGCACTGCGGGGGGGCGCCGGCGCTCCCTAAAACAGCCTCTAATCTACTGCACTGGCTCGGGGACATTTCTGCAGGCCCAGAATGCACTGTGGAGTTTTTTTTTGTTGTTTTTTTTGTTCCTGTGGAGAGTTCTCTTGTTTGTGTTGTTTCTCCATTGTATATGTTGTATATTAGTTTTTTTCTGTCTCTTTTGGGAGGAGTTTCATGTAGCAAGTGAATGAAGTCTGTGTCGGAGTCGGGGCATGTTAAGGGGGAGAAATGCTTGTGCCTCTCTAGATCTGTGAAGCTGTGAAGCACAATCGGTTGGACGCTTGTTTCTATTTTTGGAAATTTCCTTTTATTTTTGACCAACCTGAAGGCCTGGGTACTCAGAGAATCTGTGAAGGGTCAACAAATGTGTCAAAAAAGTGTGTTTAGACAGTGGGCAATTCACTAATATAGATCATTCTTTTACTCTCAACCCTGTGTTTACATTAGCAAGAAACAGAGCAATAGGCGATTGATATTTTGGGGGGATTGCAAGTACAATATAAAAAATACATTAAACAAAGATAACATGGCAATATCTGTAAATGTATACATTTTGGCATTTATCTACTATCTTTGATCAGAACTTAAAGAAGCCGGAAGTGTATGCCCATACAAGACAAACTGTAAGCGACATCAGCGCCTTTTGCTTTGCTAGTGTGAAAGCAGGGTCAACACACATCCATGACAAGCATTCAAAACCAAATGCCAAAATTCAGTCGATCTAGGTCTTCAGAATGCACTAATTGAAAGGATGGGTTGTACCTCAGACACTGAAATGCTGTATCTGGTCTTAGCTGCCTTACGGAGCAATACTGCACCACAGCACAGGGAAAAGGGCACTACTAAACAAGACTATCAAAATAAGAGACGTTCAGGTGACAGGGACAGGCAGGCCTTTCAATACCACACACTTCCTCTACAGCGAACCCAGTGTGGTGAATGTGCCTTACATCACCCTTTAAAATCGTACATGTGCTTGATTTAGCAGGGGCAGTCAATGAACGGTGTTTGGGGTGGGGTGGGGTGGGTGGTGGGGTAAAGGGTCAGTGCCTTGGTGCTCCCACCTGTACGTACACTTTGGAACACGACAGTCACCACTCATTTCAAAGCTTGATCACCTCCAATGGAGGCACTAGAATTGAGGCCGGAAGCCATGTGGACCCACCAGTCTACAGGCTGTCCAAATGGCTGGGTAGCAGTGTTAATATTCGTAATGAACTTGTGTGTAAATATTTTGGGAGAAAATGGCAACAGGCAAGAGATGGAAGGAATTGGCCGTTCTCATCCTGGTGTATCATGTATATTTTGGTGAAACTTTAAAATACTTAACAGTTCCTTGTTTTTTGTTTGGAAGCTGTATGTAAGATTTATGTTTTCTTGAACTTTGTATGGACCAATGCAGGGAGGTTAAACTTAAATCCAAGAACTATTTAAAATGTTCACAAAAGGATCTACATTTGGATATACGATTAGTTTAGTTTGTGAATATGCCCCCGTACACATATTACAAAAAAATCTATCATGAGAAACAAAGGTTAAGCTATTTATTTTTCTGTCCTTTCTGATGCTTGGTCCTTCGTGAGGAGTAGGGATGAAACTGATGTATTTGGTTTAAAAACTATAAGCTAATGTTATAAGCTCAAGTTATTTTCATGAATTATTTGGAAGTTTCTTTTTTTATATCCTATAAGCAAGGCTTGTAAAGAGCAACCAGATTGAATGAGCATGGAGATAAAGTTTAGTTCTCTGGGGATTTTTCTCTTGTAATAAAACCTACTGTCCAAATGTCCAAACTCAAAAAAACTACAAAAGAAGTCAGTAGCAAAATTTATTTCTGCTGTAATTTAATTATGGTCATGATTTTGCTGCAATAAGATTATGGAAGAAACTGAGCCAGACCTTTTTTACTTGAAGACAAACCTTTCAATATGTAGATTCGTTGTCTTTGGACGACGAATCTCTGGGGCCTTCAACTAGATTGCTTGCATGTTGCCATTGCTCTCACATGAAGTTCATAGGCATGTATCTAACAAACCACATATGCGATGTCTGTGGGTAAACCATGTGAAAACTTTGTTAGCACTCTCCTTTTTTGGTCCTTTTTTCACGTGGGTACTGTACTGTATTTCTGAGCATACTGAGTACCAGCGGTCTGTCTCATGACTGCCTGTCTTATGACTTCCTGTGTAAAGCAGTGGTGTATACCACTTCCTGTGGACAGTGTGTGGCTTCTTGTGGATAGGTGTATTCTCTGATGCACTCTCTTCCTGAGGGAAAGGCCTTAAGTGTGAACTGTGAACATCACACTACACTCAAGCTCATGTCAATCTCATTTTCTAGCCTTGTACATTTGCTGTTTTTGACTTTTTTCTAATCAATTTTCTATATGAATTTTGGTATGTTTTCCCCCTTTGCCTTTTTAAAATAAAGAGAAATATGACAATATTTATGAGTGATGTGCTTAAAAAAAAACCCACCATGATTAATTTCACATGATAGCAACTAGGTAGAACCACACAATTAGTTTAGACAAGTTAATTTAGCATTCAATCATGATCACTGACCTGTAGAAGTTAGTAAGATATTACACCCTCAGGGTATGTTAGCTCAGTAAAGCAAGCAAGAATATCTCTTATATAATGTAGTAATACACTGTTTGTGTTTTCTGATGTGTAACAATGGAAGGCTCATGTGGAAAGTATGACCAAATATTTTAAACAGGAAAGACAGGTTCATTTACTTCCTGAGTTAATGGCCAGTAAAGAATCCACTCTGTGGGTTTTTATGCATTCATTTCCTCATACGTGAACTCATTCTTTTCCCATTAGGTGTTTTGTTTACACACTGTACATCTGTGAGGGACAAACTAAGAATAAGAACATTGTTTTGTTACATGCAAATAAGCAAAATAATAATTGGGCCTTCGCATGCAATTGATAGTGAGAGGGGGAAAAAAAACAGTATTACCATGGTCCTTACCTGGGCCCAACAAGAAAAGGACCAATCAGAGGTTAGTTTTCCTTTTGTTATGTCTGGTGACAGTGTAATGATTGGCTGCATTGCTAAAAGCCAGAGGAAATGAACTGCAGGGAGCAATAAGCACCACATGGGAAGGGGGTCATCAGGATTGCCGTTGAGGGTCTATGTTAGTAATTAATCCTGCCTTCTTTTAGCTAGGGAATAGCACATCTTAACTAGTCAGCATCTCATATGGCCTTGATTTTCTCCTTTCCATGTGTCCTTTCACCTAAGAGAAAGAACATTTTGTTTATTTATCCATCGGTTGTAGTTGCCACGCAGCCACAATTTCGTCTCATCAACATCTATCCTACAGTACAAAGAGCAGTTCATAGCAATCATATCTATTCCCATGTCACTGCACCAGACTAGCAGATTAAAGTCCACAGTAGGGAAAATAAGATAAGTTAACACATGAAAGAGTTTGGGCCATCTGCAATACCTATAATTTTATTAAGTGTCTCGTCTGTGTAAAGACAAAAGAGTCGTGTCTTGGTGCCACTCCTCCTCGGCACCTGTCTAACTGGTGTATCCTGTTCCAATGTATCCTGTTCCAGTGTTGGCCAGAGTGAACCACAGACTGATGGCTTGGTGTCTGGTGTTCAAATCCCGTTTCTGGTCAATCTAAATCGTTTACTTTGCATGTCTCCAGCATAGTTGCCAATTGTGTTAGTTTTAACCCTCTTGTTTGAAATTCCAGCAGACCAGACTGGACAGACCAGACTCTCCAGCTGAGGGAAAACTTCCAGATCAAAACATTTATTGTTTCTCTTATGCTGCTTAGTCACTGAGTATGTTGTGCCAAATAACGTCACTGCACATACCTCAGCCAAGGTCATAAATAAGTTACCTAACCACAGATGGTCTTCTTGATACATAAACTTGACCTCACCTTGGCTTTACTTTCTCATGTTTTTTCACTTTTAAGTGTCAATTGCCATGTTATGTCATCCAGCACAATCTCTTTGTGTAATAGGCTAGATATACTCTAATATATACCCATATGGATGAGTGCTACAATTCCTTCAATTGAAATATTACACACAAGAATGACAGAAAATCTCATACAGAAAAATATATGCTGCCCATGTAATCCAAAAGAAATGTATTTATTTGAATCTTTTCATTACAAAATGGGAAATCACAAAATTTGCCATGGAACTTCACTATATTGTCATAACAGCAGGCAGAAAAAGGTGAGTGTATGCCTGCAGACTGTATAAACTCAGAAAAAATAACGACACTGCCTAAGCTCCTCAAAGGAGTGCTTATTGTTTAAAATGTTTGTTTTGCAGCACTGAAAAGGTCTTTCCATGATGCTTCGAGTGCCTACATTTTGTTCACTTGTCCTTGGTATTCTCCACGATCATTTGGCTCCAAAGTAGTCCACCACGCCACTGCCCTTCAGTCCATCAAAAAAGAAGAAGTTCCTGTGTGGGGCATCCCTCTGGGACAGCGCCTGTTTTTACACACACAACCAATGTGACAAATGTACTTCAGTGTCACTGATAGCTTTTCGGAGTTAAGCACTGGAGGTTGTTCGTTTCCGTGGTACTTGTGGTTGATGGGTGAGGGACAGCAAAGTACCATGTGTGAGTTACAGCCTGTTTCATCATGCAAGGAGATGGCGCGACATCCTGGCTTCTCTCCACCACCACCATGTGGGTGTGAAGGCTTGCCCAACCAGCACTGTATCCACCGCACTCACATGCTCCACTAGGCTTCTCTAACTGACTCCAGCAAATTTCAGAATGTACGATGAGGTCAACCTTAATCAGGCACGTACATCTTCATATTACATCACTAATCTGACTCAGTACTTTACCGGCCTTCTTGCGAACATGAATTGTATGCACATTTAACACATTGCCAAACATGAACAATAGTAGGCGGGGTTTAATGGACACTTTTAAACCATATGTGGATTTTATGCCAACATTACTGACAGGAATTGGATTCCAGTGACCGGAATGTTACCTTTTCCATTCTGGCATTTAAAAAGTGTCGGCAGCTAAAAGGTTTTCCGTATACTGCCAGGTTCCAATGGGGAAGGCAGATGCCATATGCCTGAAACAGACCCTTATCAGGAAAACCACCTTCACGGCTCATGAAAGTTCCATTGTATAGGGGCGTAGGGTTTTTATGGTGATAAGGTATTACATATTAGGTGCAGTGTTAAAGAGACAATAAATATGAACTATAAAAAACAAGTGCACGAGACTGATGCCAGTTCCTTTCTAAGCATTTTTACTGACTGCAGGTAAACATGAATGAGTCTAAAAGTTTTAATCCTTCACTAAATACCACATTCGAAAGTTTCCCACAATAACTGTCCAGTCAACTAACTACCACTGATGCTACTAACAATTTAAGAATTAAAAAAAAGATAAACTTTCCATTTACCAGTCCATACAGGATTTATTTGTGATTGTTGCAGCCAAAAATGCTTGACTTGCTGCGACTTTTCCCCCCAAAATTTGTAATGCACCTTGCAGAGTATTTTGTTCTATTTTTGCGTTAAACTACTTGAATTGGCGAAACTGCGATTGCATTAAATTGTTTTGCACGATCTTTCGCAGTGATATTTGTTTGTAAATAAGACATTTCAGCTGTACTCATGTTTGAGTCGGATGAATCAAAAAGGGATTTGGCTGAATGCACGTTGTGATGATGTCACATGACATGTCTTAGCCCAAGTCTTCAGTAATTTTGAAAAATTGCAAGCTCCTCCAAATATTGTGCTGTTTGCTTGATTTTGCATTTATCAAGTTACAAAATCTTGGATGGACTGATTTATTTTTTAAAAAATTAACAGGTCTTATGGGCTGTAACTTGTCCATTTAACTTTTATTGATTTGTAAAACACTGATGACAGTATTTTTCAAGGATAATTATTAACCTTAGTTGGTGCAGCTTCTAACTACTTATTTACATGGCAAGCTTCTTTGCCCCAAAAGGTGACACACTCACGTTTGCAAGAGCATACTGCACTGACCTCACATCAGAGATTTATTACTTGTATACCATTAATGTAGATTTAATTAATCATATTTAGCTCAACCCCTTTGTTGATTGGGACTTTGTAATGGTGAAGGAGCTAGTGTAGCTACTGAGATAGTGTAGTAGTACAATAAAGACGAAGTCTACCCTGCACCATCAGCTTCAGCTGCGTGCATGCACATTCTCACCCATTAACCCTTATTTACAGGTACAAAACACCCGAATTACCCTCATATATTTATGCAGGTGTTGGCAGAAGTGAGCCTATAAAAGAAAAGCATGGAGTATGTGCTAATTTGCATACACAAAATACCCTTAAAATGGCATCGACGGGAATGCTTCTGCTGCCAAGAATTCTATTACTTCTTGTTACTAATTTCCATACAAAAAATACCTTTAAAATCCTCTTCAAACGAGAAGGAAGCTACTGAAGACAAAAGCGATTTCACACATCTGACCTTGCTGTGACCTTGAACCTGCTTGGATCAATTCCAAAATCTTATCAGTTCATCTATGAACAGATTTAATCGTACACACACTTTGACGAATAATTACGGAATTTCCGTGTATACAGAATTTCCCTATTCTCTTTTTATGAATAAATTGAATCTATGAATCTATTAGTAGATTTAAATCGTACACACTTTGACGAATAAATAAAAAATGAAACTGAGAGTGAGATCCTACCTTGACTATTTCCTGACCAAGTACTCCTCCCACCACAGCACACACTGGAGCCATCTCAGAGAAACAGTAGCTGTGAAGACAGAGCACATACACTAATGTTATTCCCACGACTCAGACAGCTATGAATTACAAGGTATGATAACTGTTTCACAGTTGATGTGTTAGTGAGGACCTGACAAAGTTGTCAGGCAGCAGCTCCGGATTCACCCCCATAGCCTCTAAGAGATCATCTCTGATCTGCAGGAGTAACTGAGAGTCCTCACCAAAGCTACCTGGATGAGGGTCTCGACCTTTATCTGTGCGGAATTTCAGCAATACTGGAGGAGAAAGAGTGAGAGAGAGAAAGTTAGAAGAGCTGACATGAGAGCAACTTAGCACTGATGTGCAATTTTTGAGCCAGGGTGTGAAGCAGAAGGTTGCAAGTTTGCTGGAGCTTGAACAGGACCCTTAACTTTCTACTGTTTCACTTGTAGTTTGCTTTAGAATATTAAAAGCATATGAAGCTAATTTGAAAATGAGAATTCATTTAAATGTGAATGCTTTAGGATCTTTGACAGGTATTACATCACCCATGTAACATTGCCAAATACTGAAACTGACTTTCTTGACCACCCACTCACCACACCATCAGCTGAGGCACACTGAATTTCCACCAGGCACAAAGTGAACCACAAATACCATCATACAGCAAGGAAACGTTATTTCTTTTTTAGACACATCTCCATGAAATGTTTCCAGATAGATGTACTAATATATTTCCAGCTAGATCTGCCAAAAGCTTTATTCTCTGCCATTTAGTATTTATCGTAGATCTCCAGTTTAATTCCTTTCTGACACAAATTTACTATGTGCATATATTCAGAACACGATTCCCAAACCTGATTGGCCAAAACTACATTAAAGAGTTTATGTCTCGTATCTTCATTTCATTCTGTTTCCTTTCTAGTTATATTCCATACTGTTCTGGACAAAAATATTAACCTTGATCAAAATTAAGGAAAAACATACCAAACCAGTACATTGCTAGCACAGCATTATTCACTGCATTTCATTTATCTCTGATTATTTCTGCTTCAGTGTTCAAGCTAAAACCCCTAAAATTACTAAATGACTAATGCCTACACCAAGTTCAAATCTTTTCATAAATGTATTCACTCCCTTCCATCCTTCCATCATTTTTCACTTTACAATTTGGATAATCTTATAACCTTAAAGTCAGAATAATGAAACTAAGTATAAAAGCTCAGGTTTTATACTGGCTGTTGCTCCTCAGCCATTCATTTCTGTGTCCATTTCTTTTTCTAACCCACCATTTTCTTACTTTTCAAAAGTAATACCTATATTACACTAAGACATATTAAATATAGAACAGCATAAAAAATTTACATCTAGATCTAGACCTATTCAGCTGTTACTTTCTGCTCCACACTCCCATTGTGAAATTACATCAGACATTTCTTGAGGTGCAGAAAGGATTCAAATCAGTGGCACACCATCTGCCTTAGAACCCCATCAGTGAGCTGACATAACCTCAGATAAATCAGTGAGATAACACGAAGGAAACAGTTCTTCCTCAAAAGCAGCTCAGCCGTTACATGCCATTTATAAGCGCTCTAATGTACTTGCTAACCTTTAAATGCACAAATAGGGCTTGTTTTTGTTTCCATTAGTTCAGAACTATATGTGAAGCACTGGAGCATTCATAGCCTTTTTTTTTAGTGATCTGTGCTTTTTTTTTTTTTAGAAAGGCGGACAGTGTTTTCTGTTTTAAAGTCACTGCACATGACTGATCATGGACAACCTTCCATGAAAAATGAGCTGTCCTCTATGAGAATGCCAGGTGAGCTTATATAAAAAGATTCAGAGCAGACAGTGTTGTCAATGGAACCAGCACAGCGTAACCACACATTACGCATTATTTTGATGGTTTCTATAATTAGAGATGTACAGAGAAATATGTTTTTAAAAAAAGCTGCTTTCATTCAATTTCTAGGCAAAATCATTTTCTGCACGTAATGCACCACTGAACTGAAAAACAACCCCCAAATATTTTACATTTAAAGGCTTTTAAAGCTGCTTTCACAGGGCCATTTTTGGCATTTCAAAAAATTCAGGAAATCCATTAATATGCACTGATGGTTTCTTGTAGGTTGTTGGGTGGAGGTCAATGTTTTACTTAATGTATGCTCTAGGGGTGTAACACAATGTCATTATCTGTATCTATTTAGTGCTCAAAATATTTGTATCTGTATACATATATCTGTATACTGTATAAACATTTGTATTCACATTTGGATTTAAACCAGAAGTGGGTGTGGTCTATACTGGAAGTTTCTTTGTGAAACCCATGCCTTGGAAAAAACAATGGAACAAAACAGGGCTGCTTTTTCATTCAGAAATTACAAAAATGTTTCATTTTATTTGCATTTATTTAATTTTTATATAATAAAAAATCCTTATATAACATGTATATATATATATATATATATATATATATATATATATATATATACACACACACACACACATACATATATACACACACACACACACACACACATAATAGATATATAGTTATGTGGGGGAAAAAAATAAGTACACCGCATGGAAATTGTGAAAATGACCTCAAAATGTCAGTTTTGTGTGTCATTTGACAGTGTATCGTCTATTTTAATAGGCATTGTTTCAAAGATGATCAATTGATTCTTGATCATCTTTGAAACAGTACCTATTAAAACAGGCGATACACTGTCAAATGACACATAAAACTGACATTTTGAGGTCATTTTCACAATTTAAATAAAAAATTTTAAAAAAACAAAAAAAAAAAACAGATCAGTCACATGGAAAATAGTAAGTTTATCACACCTTCAAATCCATAAAATTTGAATCAGGTGTTCAAGATTGGGTGCCAGTAATTAGAACCTGCTTAGGGACTGCAGGTGGAACCCATCTTATTTATACCCCTGTCATATCTAGTGTCTGGTGTTCCCTTTGTTATTAAGGTGTATGGTGTCATCATGCCAAGATCTAAGAGTTCTATAAGGCCTTCAGAAAAAACGCTGTGGATGCCTATGAGTCTGGCAGTGGATTTAAAGATCTCCAAATTATTTGAAATACATCATTTCACTGTAAGGAAAATCATCTACAAGTGGTGCGGATTTCAAACGACTGCCAAATTGTCCAGGACTGGCCATCCTAGCAAATTCAGCACAAGAGCAGACCTTCTGATGCAAAAAGACCCCAAAATTTCATCACAGCTAGTAAATCTTGCAACTGTTGGTGTCAAAGTGCATGCTTCTACAATCAGAAAGAGATTGCACAAATTTTACCTGTATGGGAGGCGTGCCAGGAAAGAGCCTTTGCAAGACCACGGTTTGCCAATGAGCATATAGGCAAAGACCAGGCCTTTTGAAATAATGTGCTCTGGACAAACGAATCAAAGACAGAGTTGTTTGGCCACAGTAATTGCAGACATGTTTGGTGCTGACCAAAGACAACTTTTCAGGGGAAGCACTTCATTCCAACTGTGAAGCACGGTGGTGGAAATGTTATGGTTTGGGGTTGCTTCACTGCCTCAGGGACTGGACTGTCTGCATTTGTTGATTCAACACTGAATTCTGTATCATATCAAAGAGTGCTTGAAGATAATGTGAAGCCATCTGTCTGAAAGTTGAAGTTGAACCGAAAGTGGACCTTTCAACAGGATAATGATCCTAAGTACACTAGCAAATCCACCAAGGAATGACTCAAAAAAAAGAAATAGAGGGTTTGGAATGGCCTAGTCAAAGCCCGGATTTGAATCCCATTGAAATGTTGTGGGGGGATTTTGAAACATGCAGTACATGCAAGAAAACCCTCAAACATCTTGCAACTGAAAGAAAATTGCATGGAAGAGTGGTCAAAAATTCCAGCCAGCCTGGTGGACAATTATACAAAACATCCACCAGACATTATTTCTGCTAAAGGGGGCAATACTAGCTTCTGAGGCCAAGGGTGTACTTACTTTTTTTCCACAGAAGAATCTCACATCCATTGATATTTCTGTTGAATATATGATTGAAAAGCTATTTTTTTCTTGTGGTTTTGTTCAAGTATATCAACTTCATTCATATGCATTGTTTTAAAGAGGATCAAATATTTGCTTGCCCAAATGCATCAAAAAAGCCAACAATTTCCATGGGGTGTACTAATAAGCAAACTATGTTTCAAAGCAGTGATGTGTTTCCCACATCAAAAACTGTTATTTACAGTTGACAACAATAGCCATCTATTGAGCCATAATGTGGCCTTTAAGCAGCATTTTATTATAATCCCCATATGATTTTCCAAGGAAAAACTCTTAACCCTCTTACCCCGTATGGCCGAAAAACCGGCTTGCCCGTCTTTGATCTATTCCTGTAAGGACGATATACCGGCTTGGTCGTCTATGCCAAATCCCTGTAAGGCCGATATAGCGGCTTTACAGTGTAAACGTTATCCCCGTAAGGCCGGTGTACCGGCATTACTCTGCTATGATTCCTTACTTATGTAATTATTATTTTTTGACCCGGAAGGTTCATGATGTCATGACGTGATTACGTTATTACGCCGGCATTACGATGAAGCTGATCCAAGCGTGAATATTGGTGTACCAGTAGAAGTGAACTAAAAATGCCAAAGCGAACAGCTAATCATGTTCCAGCTAAAGTTACACCTACAGTGAACACAGGTACATCTAAAACAGTGAAAAAAAAACATACACAGTTACACAGGCAAGAGCGAGGATTCTAGATAGTGACAGCAGTGAAAGTTCAGGCGATGTTGAAACCGAAAGTGATAGAAACGCAAACTCTCCTGATTCAGACCCTGATCCATCTTCATCTTCAGCATCAACCAGTGCGACTGACACTGCAGGGGTCTGGAGTCATAACGGGACCATTTCTGTGCATTCGTGAAAACACTACCTGCTGGTCTGATTATCACCAGAAACTTGACTTTTGGTGCTAAAATGCATTTATTTATTTATTATTTACTTGAATTTATTCAAAGGCATTGACCACACTGATGCTCGTATGGTACTTCTAAATGAGTAGAAGGATTTTAGCAAGCATTTTTTCGTAATTTCTCTAGTTAAGAATTGTGCTCTAAGTTTATTAAAAACACTGAACTGCTTAATTTTCAAAGTAATATTACACAAATACATTATTATAAGTTGTTTCAAGGCCTAAAAATGGTCAAATTAAAATGTTGATTTTGGCCCAGGAACTCAGGGTTGGCGTGCTGTTTCTCTGGGGAATATAGGGTTATGGGACATAATACTGTGGGAACTTAGGGGTAAGAGGGTTAATAATGAATGGAGAATGAGCGTTTAACATGAGAATGTCTAAAAACACACAAAATAAACAGACAAGTTTATACAGAAATATGGTACAAATATGATTTCATTATTGGAGATCTGTAAGGTAGTGTTTAGGTCAGGCTACCAGAGTGGAGAATCTCCAATTCATATAATGTTAATGAACTTGGTCTTGATTTAATGAACAGAGGTGCCAGGTTCCCTATAACATTTATAGTACCAAGGGTGCACATAATTCTGACTGTATATTTGTCTAGCTTTACTTTTCTGGGGGAAAAAATAATTCTAATATTTAGGCTTGGCTAGCCTGTTAAGATTCATTTGAAGAACATTTGTGTTAAGCAAACACAAAATTGCAGCATATAGCCAAGCCTTCGGTTAGTTTAAAGACCCATTTACAATTGGTCCAACCTATAATATACACTCCGTGTCCATTTTTATTAGGAATACCTGTACAACTCCACATTCATTCAGTGAATCATGTGGCAGAAGTGCAATGCAAAAAGAAATGCAGATAAAGGGCAAGAGCTTCGGTTAATGTTCACATCAGACATCAGAATGGGGGGAGGGAGTGTGATCCCTGTGCCTTTAACCATGGCATGGATGTTGGTATTAGATGGTCTGGTTTGTATATTTCAGAAACTGCTGATATCTTGAGATATTTTTTTTACAGTCAGAGGAAGGGGGAAATGGCCAGATTGGTTTGAGCTGCCAGGAAGGACATAGTAACTCAAATAATCACACTTTACAACCGTGTTAGCAGAAAATCATCTCAGCATGAACAAAACATCGAACCTTGAGGTGGATGGGCCACAACAGCAGAAGACCACATTGGGTTCCATACCTGTCAGCCAATAACAGGAATATGACATTATGAAGGGCACAGGCTCACCCAAACAGGACAGTTGAAGATTAGAAAAAAAGAATCACCTGGTCTTTTTCCAGTCCTCAACTGTCCAGTTTTGTTGAGTCTGTGTCCAAGATAAGAGTGCTTCTTTGAGTTACTATAGACTTCCTGTCAGCTCAAACCAGTCTGGTTATTCTCCTCTGATCTCTCTCATTAATAAGGTGCTTCAGCCTGCAGACACACAGGATGTTTTTTTGTTTTTGTTTTTCACACCATTCTATGTAAACTCTAGAGACTGTAGTGTGTGAAAATCCCAGGAGATCAGCAGTTTCTGAAATACTCAAACCAGCCCATCTGGCACCAACAATCATACCACAGTTAAAGTCACAAGATCACACTTTTCCCCCCATTCTGATGTGAATATTAACTGAAGCTCTTGATCTGTATCTACATGACTTTATGCATTGTGCTGCTGCCAGATGTGACCAATAAAGTGACCAGTGAGTGTAGCTGACAATCACGCTTAGCACCTCCATCTTGTTCAATATTAACATAGTTTACTGAAGCCCTGCCGCAATCTGTCCCTCATTGGCTGACACATAGTTACATCAGAATACATTCTATCAGAATCTTAACTTAACATTGGAGAGTAATAAGTCTGTTGACTGTTCACTGTCAAACTAGAGGACATGTTTTTGATAGAGACTACAAAGTGCTAATATACTCTCTGGATAAGGACATCTGCTAAATGCTGCAATTGTAATTAAAAATTGTTGTTGTTTTTTTTAAGTTATTTAACTGTGACAGTACATTCCATATATAAAAGTGCAGAAATCCATGTAAATTATATGATTTAAACCCAATCAAGTTGAGGGTTAGTTACATTACCCTTTTACTCTTTAGTCGTCATTTTCAGCTCACTGTGAGCTTTTCTGTTTATGGAACTGTTAATCAGCTGTAAAAATGCTTAGTGATTTTCAGGTGATTGGAATTCATCAACATGTGCGTGTGAGCATGAAGAAAATCTGGTACTGAAATTCTGGTAAATCTGGCAGGAAATTTAGTTTGGTTTGACCTACAATATAAAAATAAAACACCAAAGCTAAAAGACTGATAAGTGGTAAGCCCATGGTTCTCATTAAAGTCAGTGGCAAGAGCTACACTTTTGACCATTTCCAAACTGTCCTTGTAAAGTTACTAGCTGTGGATATATAGATGTTAAGTACCTTGTAGTAAGAAGTAATCTGGTGGTGTGCGCTTGAGATTGCGCTTGGCCTCTTCACTCGTCCAGTCAGCCTCAAGAGACTCTTTTAAAGAGCAGAAACTGGCCGTCTTCACACAAAAAAAAGAAGGAAGTTGGAGAACTTGAGATAATTAATAACTTTCAACTTTGTTAACCAACAGGAGACAATCATGATAACGCACCTTTTTCACCATGGTAGTCTCATTCAGATCAATTCTAGGTTTCTTCACTTCGGGGCCATCATTAGCCTCTTCTGATGACTTCACCACCTTTGGTTTCTCTCTAAGGAAAACAAAAACATCTTAAAACTACCATACATAACATTATTTCAGTTACTGATTAGATTTAAAACAAATTGTAATTTTTTTTATTTTTTTTTAAAGAGCCACAAGTCTCGCACTCTACATAATGATGCTCCAAGCCCAGGTCAGAGAACATGTATCCATGGTAACCGAAGACATCTCCACAGAAGACTTTAATGTTTCTGGTGGCGCAAAGCTGGTCCACTCGGACCATCAGGTCTCTGGAGCATCTTGTCAGACACACCTGGGAGTAAGAGAACGAATTAAGAGTTTAAGAATTTTAACAAAAAAAAAAACCCTTCTCGAGGAATAAGGAAATTATTTCAGTTTTAATTTCTACAGTGAAATTCACGTCTCTGCTTGCCGTGGGGAATTTCTCAGGAATGCGATTGATGTACTGTATGTAAATGACTGTAACTTTCAAACAGAACGACCAGAACTCAGACATCATCATCATAATCATCTTCATGAACTCATGCTTGAGTTTACGCTTTTCCTGAGTACAGATTAGTTTATATGATTCAGATCCATATTCCAAACATCTACTCCAATCAAAAACCAGATGAATCAGGTTCATGAACTATGAATGTCACAATAACTAATATCGTAATAATATATACATGTGGAGGTTGGGGAAAAACCCCTCTGATATTGCTGTGGGTCCAGAAAAACAGGCAAAAAAAAAATTACAAACAAATAAATAATAAAAATAAAGAAAAAATGGATTTATCCAAAGTTAAATTTTTTTTGCTAATAATGTACTTTGACATTTCTACTTTAGGAAAACAACTACATTTTGCCAAAGTGGTGAAATGTTTTTGCTTAGGCTCCCCTCTAACTTGCTGGATAGTTACATTTCAAAGCAAAAAGGACATAAGCCTAATCACCTTGTAATCAGATATCAGCTGTGAAACGTCTGACGCTCCTGTGCTATTACATCATCACTACAGAGAAGACCACAGACATTCAGTACAACTGACAGATAAGGGCAGTAATGTTGGTTTTCTATAATTAGATTAGGTTATAAATGTAGATTTGGGGGTAGGGGATTTTTTGTGGAATTTGTATGAAATTTTTTAATGCAGCTGTCTTGGTTTTCACTTTTCGAAACAACCAGACTTTAGCTTTCATTGAGATGCATGCAAAAGCAAAACATATTTATTAAAGCCCATAGTTTTCATTGTGTTTTATATTTTCTAATATTTAAAAAAAAATTATAATAAAGTTGACCGCGTGAAGGGTTTTCCCGGGCAGTTAGATATTCTGAATATCTAACCAGCAGGCTTGGTCCATCTTATCCAAGACACCAACCCTTGCACCCTCCCATTCTGTATTGATGATAAGCCTGTTTACATGAAATACACACCACTTTACTTACTGTCTGAATATTGATATACGCTGTGCCAGGTTGAAGACACTGGTTGTCTCCTTTAAGAACATGCTGAAACATCATTTTATCACTCGAGACTGAAGGTTGTTTACAGCCACACAACTGTCATTTAACCTCACTAGTTAGAACATCAGTGCAGCTCTCCTTAACTGATAAGCAGTGCACACTTGACTGTTGAATCCACAAGGATTTCTAAACATTGTAAGAAAGTTATGTAAACCAATACTGAATATTGAGAACACTTCTCAGAAAAGGAGCACATCACCCAGGAGCTTTAAGGACAGGCTGTGCCATCACATTTTGCCACTGTCCAATCACAAAGGGTTTCTGTCAACAACTAAAAAACAAGTATTTCCTCCTCTTTACCATGACGTAATGAGGTAATGACGTCTAGTGAAGTTAAAAAGTGAAAAAGAAAGGAATATTGACCTGACATAGCTGGCTCAACAAGATGTCATGATTTTTGAGTAAACATCATAGTCATCAGTGAAGACAGTGCCATACTAGTCATTGTAAGGATATGGAAGTAGCATATGAATTAGCATTCTTGCTCACCGACAGACCAAAGTGAGTTCTTCAACATAGACAATGTGCCCCTTGAGTAAAAGCTGTCAATCATGGCATCAGTGATGTACAGCAAGAGCCATGCAGCCAAAACACACTCCCAAGCATGCTAGCCTTTTCCCCTCATATATCTCTTTGAAATATCAGTGGAGGCAGATAAAAGAGCGGCACTGTCTGTAACGAACCCCCTCCTCACAATACTCCTCTTCCCCTCCTTATAAACTCTCACTAGTACTCCCACCGGGAGAATTCCGAGGCTCGCAAACACAGACAGGCTGGGAGGCAGATCATCTGAGCTTTGAACATTCATATGCGGACAGATTCGCTGATAAACAAGAAAGGGCCAAGGTCCAGTTTCTAAGCAAAACAATGACAATCCTCCTAGGAATGGGCAGCTTTATTTGTCCATGCTGGAACATTACTAAGGAGGCAGCTTAGTGTCTCCAATTAACACTGATGTTATAAAATAATCCGTGATTCTTTTGCCTCTGTTATTTATTTATGTCACCAGACACTACCATGCAGTACAACTTATTAAACAACATATATATATATATATATAGAATACACACACACATACATATACACACACACATTATTTTATATATATATATATATATATATATATATATATATATATATATATATATATATATATATGTATATATATATATATATATATATGTATATATATATATATATGTGTGTGTGTGTGTGTGTGTGTTGTTTAATGTGTTACAATATCAATTCAACAGAAATACATTCTGAACTGGGTAATAATAGAAAACGTGATACCCAAGCATCTTTTACTATGATCAACAGCAGTAATATGGCTTTAATACACCATCTACTGGCCATCAAGGGAACAGGAACGAAAAGATTTGTGCATGATTCTAAGCACGCTCTTCCATTCATCCAAACCTTCAGACATTTGAATAATAGTTAAGAATCCTGCCAAATGAAGCCATGCTGCATGACATGAAGACTTGCTTATACTCCTATGAATATTATTTACTAGACAATATTTTTACCAGCGTGCAGGTGAATTTTCAAATCTGATTGGTCGAGTAAAGTCAAGTGGTTTTTATTGTCATTCCTCTACACAGCTAGTATACATCAGTCATTTCTCCAGGACCATGGTGAAACACAAAACAGTATCAAAGACTACATAAAGTGCACTACACAACGGTTTGAGACGAGAACTTTAACTAAATTTTCTACTTATTAACTTCAAAACAGAAAGAAAAAAAAAGCGGCAGGTGGATGAAAGACTATAGCGGTTATATTGTAAGTGATGAAAGAACCAATTCTCTCACAGATGGCCCACAATATTAAACAAAACAAAAGTACAATGTGTCAGATCCTTTGAGTGGTGCAACAGAGAAGTGTTTGCCCCATCATTGCGAGATTGCAACTTTGAATTTGCCTACCAGCGATGGACAGGTTTCAAACTCGTGCTCACCTAACAATGCAACAGCTATCCATAGCTGGGAGACAAGGGAGCCAAATTGGCCATGCTTTTTGGGTTGGAATACATGCATCAACATGAACCAATCGCAGGCGTCTGTAAGCTCATGAATGCAGATGAGGGCAGATTGAACTTTTTTCCGAGTGTGTTACACTGCCCTGTGGTGCAGCAAGATTTCAGAAATGTCTTTTATAAATAAATAAATTAATTAATTAATTAAAATACTACTGAAAGTAACACTAATAATTCAGAAGCTTTTCAGGATGCAAACTGAGCAATGCTGACTGCTCTTTCAGACACTCACTGCATCAAACTGAAGAAAGAAGTCATCCAGCTTGCTTTCCACTTGATCTGTGTCAGCCTTTACTTCCACCATTGGATTGAGGAACTGGGCTCGTTCCAGGGAAGCCTGGGCTTGATTCTGACCATCTGCATCCACTGGGATGAGGAACTGAGCTCGTCTTGATTCCTCAGTAACCTGAATATGAATGTCATAATTAGTACTTGGATGGACACCTTTACAGTTACATTTATTCATTTAGCAGACACTTTTATCCAAAGCGACTTACAAATGAGGAAATACAAGCAAAGCGATATATCAAGCGAAGAACGATACAAGTTGTGCTACTATACAAGATCTTTTAATTGAGTTCTAGAAAAGCAAAATGCTCAGAATAGAGGTGTAAGTGCCAGAATGTTTTTTTGTGTGTGTTGTTTTCAGGATAATGTGGAGTTAGCATTTTAGGGGTTAGTTAGTTGTTCAGGGAAGCAGTGAGTCTTTAGCTGTTTTTTGAAGATAGTGATAGATTCTGCTGTCTGGACTGAGGTTGGAAATTCATTCCACCACTGAGGGACAGTTAGTTTGAACACAGCGTTATTTATTACAGGATGGATCACAGATTTTGATTCTTCCCATGAGTAGGAGGTGGTTGATGAACGTCATACCTGTTCATGGTCCAGAAGAGTGAGTGCTTTCACTCCAGCTAGAATAAGGTTTTTTGCCACTTCAGCACCCAGTCCTCTGAGTCCAACGAGCAACACTCGAGACCCCCTCAGCCTGAGAAGCGAGCCTACATGTTAACAAGCTGCATTTGCATTTACATGTATGGCATTTGGCAGACAGTAAACCACAGTGACACCCGACTAGTCATGTATTCTTTAATCTTTTTACTAAAACTAAAGTAAGTCTCTTATAAATAAATTGTCTATCGTGTATGCTTTATTGCATGGAATTTTAGCACTGGTACACCATCAACAAATCAGTGTTCTTATTAAAAATTCATTGTACTCTAACCAATACATAATGTTTTATACTGAATATATTATAATATTTGGACTACCCACAGTATTAAGATGATCTTACATATCTTACATCATTTAGGAAAAGAATTCATAAAAGCCCACGAATATTACATATTTTATGTGCACATTTTAAAATAACCGAGAAACACATGTATATATTTATTAGCAAGTTAGCCGCTTAGCTCTTTAGCTAGCAGAGTTCAAACCTCTTTTGTGCATCCAGACCCCAGAGGCGAATCTGCCGGTCATACTGAGCTGCTTCTTCCTCGCTTATGATATTGTCGTCTTTTTCGATTGTATCAATCATTTCAATGTGTTTCAAAAACGATGTTGCAGATACTCAGTATAAATAAAGTCGCTCTTGGTACAATTTTCCTACTTCCCATTCAATGCGACAAAACTCCCGCTTGGTTTCATTCAAAGGGGCGCATAATGATGACGTGTGCGTTACACTGAAACGTTCAAAAACACTTCGACTTGAAAACACAGTTTAATAATTACCAAATAAACCATTAAATATACACGATGGTGCACTGACAAGTTGTCCCATATGGCGTATTAGACCTGTGTGAATACAAGATATACAAACGAGCCCCTTTTCAGTTTGTCAGATTATACGCATCAGTTCAATAAGAGCCGGTTCTTTTGGCTCTCAAACGGCTCGTTTGCTTTCCCCCCAAAATGAGACATATTTGCGATATTTTGACCAATGATTGTTAGTCTGTCGCTTAAAGGGTTCGAGGAAATTACATTATTCCTATAAAACATATTTTCTTTGTTTTTAATGTATTTGGATAATTGCGTAAACAGCATAAACAACATATGTGCATTGACAAATACAGTAAACATTCATTCATGCTTTATATTGAATATACTGTATATTAGTGCATGCTATCTTTATGCTGTATTTTCTTCTTTTTTTAATTCCCGACCATTTATCATGAGAACTGGTAATGATCACTAATAGCCCGATCCTGCTGAAAAACATATAAAAAATAAAAAACCCCAGCAGGGTTGTTATTATTATAATTATATGAAAAAGTAGTGATCTTTTGCTGCCTAGGCTGCAATCAGGTTAAACAAACATTTCACCCGAATGAAATGTGTTGTACTACAGAAGCTGGTAAAAACTCTTCCTGATCAAACTGCACAAATAAGATCAAATTGCACATAAGATCAATCTGTTGCAAAAGAATAAAATTAAGATAGTAATCACATGTTAGTGTGCTGGTGTATTAGGCTCAGCAGTGTTTCTGAGATTTAAAAACACTAATTTAATTCAAACACTATTTCAAATCAGCTTTACAGGAATTTGTATTTAGACTTAGATCCCTAATGAGGAAGTCAGAGGCGAGAAAGGCAAGCAGAAACACCCTGAGATTACATGAGGAAAAACCTCAAAATGGAACCCATCCTCTTTTGGGTGACACCAGATAGTCATTTTTTTTTGTTACCAAGATTTGTATTGTTTTCAAACATAGAAAACAAAACAAAAAAAAACCATATAGTGCAAATATAGGAAACATCCAAGAGCAAATAGGGTAAAGGGGAGGCAACAGGCATATAAGATCCAAAGTTGGATCTTAAAAATAAATAAATAAATAAATAAATAAATAATGAATCTAATGCATTTTCTTTATACAGTCCAGGATATGGAAGAATAAGGATTTCCAGGCATCAATAGTAGCAAGTTTAGCCTTGTTAAGTTGTGCTGTTGTACATTCATATCTTACTATGTCAAGAAAGTTATTTATGCAGTATGTTTTTGTACACATATGTGGCATAAACCAATTTTAATTATTGGGTTTTTTTGTGGATGTAAAACCAGCAAACACCATTTTCTTCTGTATTAGGTTTATACAAAGAGCAGAATCATCATTAAGGAGACACAGACCTGGAGTAGGGATATAGACAGTTTGAAGCAAAGAAGATAGAACAGAGTTTACATGAGTCCATAGATCAGAGATAATTGGACACTCCCAGAACATATGGAGAAACGTACCTGATAATATGGTATTACAGATATGACAACTATGTGTCAGTTGTGATTTTATTCTAAGTCTCTTGTAAAGAGTTATGTATGCTCTATGAATAACTTTGAACTGAATGAGATGATGAGCCAGGAACTTGGAAGTCAAATTAAGATTAGACCATACCCTCTTCCAATTGACGGATATATTAAAAATAGATAGTTCACAACTCCAAATGGATTCGATAGAGAGAGGTTTTAAAATTAGATCATTAGGTTTGTTGTATATTAAACCAGATAGTAGGATTATAAACCATTACCCTTGCACAATTGTATGCTATAAAGTCAAACAGTACTAACTGTATTGAAATAGTATTCAGTATGAGTATCATAGTCTTTATGATTGCAGCAACAGTTTTTAGGCATCTTAGGGAAGTGCAATGTTTAGGGCATCCATGTGGGACAATCCAAAACAGCAGAAATTGGTTCACAATTGCAGAATCTCCAACCAGGAAGTGGAGCAATCAGATAAGTCAGGCAGATCTGGAGGACAAATTGTGCTTAGCAACAAATGGGTTACACTCAGTCATTATATACAAAGTACACCTGTATTGTAGAGGAACCTGCCAATGTGCCTAGTAAATGTGGGTACAAGCTATGGGTACATAATAAAATGACAGCTGTGTGTATGTGAGTATTATTTTTGGGCTATGTATATGTATGTGAGGCTATTTATGCTGTGAAATTTTTTTTTATAATGTATCAAAATATTTGTTTTAACATTTTATATTTAAGAATACTGATGTGCAGAGGTTATATTTAATAGCTTGTTGAAGTAAGTATGTAGTACTTAACGTTGCATGCTTAATTATGCTAGAGTTTGAATATGATAGCCATAGATTAGCAAACAGCATGTTGACACTTGAATTGATAATATTACTGGATGTTGAAAGACTCCGCCCCTCTACAGCACGAAGTAGAATGTCGATCTTTGTCGTGTGCGCGTCATCATCGGTAACACCACCCACTTCGCATTGGAGAAGAACTGTCGCCATTTTGAGTGACTGAGTTTCATTTCACCTCGCAACTGTAAGGACGGAGAGACCTTCAGGAACGTTTCAGCATGTTTCTCTTTGAAACTGTAAATGGGAATTTAACTGCTATGAACTGAAACTCTTCCTAAAATCAATCAACAAGTAGATCAAAGTCAAGTAACGCATAAGCCAGTTGAATCCTGAGTCGATTTTTTGCACTGAACTGTAGTCCGTTAGAGGAAATGGCTGTGGAAAGCATGACTGTCCATCCAAACTCCCCAACAGCCAACCACGAACACAACAGCCTTCTCACTGACGAAAGGTCGAGTAATATCATATTTCTCTCCAACTATTTATTTATCCTTTGCTTTTTAAGTACAAAAAGCATGGGTATTACTTTGCCTTTTTTTCTTTCAAAGGGATTAAAGTCGACTTTTTTTTCTGGGAAACGAGTACAGAGGTAACGACCGCCATCTTGAAACGTTAACACGGCGCAAATCTGGAAGGTCATATATCCGAATCACGGACATGTCCTGTTTCTAAACAGAAGCGTATTTACAAATCCAGACATTTTTTCGACGCTCCTTTTCATCACCGAAGGACCAAAGTGGCCATTAAACAAAGAACATCGATCATGTATTTCCGTCTTCCTCACAGTAAAGGAAAACGGATCAAAGTCAACGTCGGCGAATTAACCACTTAATCTCTTACTATCTGTCGGTAGTGATTAATATATATATATATATATATATCGCATATTTTAAAACGCAAACCTATGTGTACTGCTCGGCGATCATAACAAAAAAAAAATCAATCAACTACTGTCGCGGATACTATTAGCTAGATAGTTAGCCATGGATGTTAAAGCAGACTAGCATCTTATAGCCAGGCCTCGAAGGAAGCTAATGCGAGCAGTTCTCACATACTCAGAGCGGCTAACACGCTAGCTGAGTGGCGCAGTTGCTACGTTAGCTAACTTAGCCCCTTCCTAAATACCTTGTAGTTTGCTTATTCCTGACAAGTAACGTGTTTGTGAATTTTGTTCAGGTTTCGTCTCATGTGTTGTTCCTGGATAACAAACAAAAGCTATGTAATGTAAATTGAACCACTTATAATCTACAATTGAAGCGGCTCGGGTCGCTAGCTTACTAGCTTGACTTAACTGAATAGCCTACGCGTTGCGCAAAATTTTTACACTTTAGGGGTGGCTTTTTAAAACTGGGTTGTGTACAAAAGGCGCATTTACAACACGCATAGAAAAAAAATGATTACTATGCATAGAAAAAAATGATTACTATTAGATGGCTAGCCGGTCAATTATATTATATAGAATATGTTTACAACACTTTCATTGGCTATTATTCAATAAACGCATGGTATTGAAAAACTTTAACGAATTTAGTGGTTATATATAACTATGGCTCTTTGTGATCAAACCAGAGGCTAATGATTAACTCAAAGAATAATGATTAAATCAGAGAATAATCATTCAACCAGATTAAACAAAACTAATAATGATTAAACCAGGGAATAGCTGTGTTTATTCAACAGGAAATTTACTTCTTTTAGGACGAATATGTCCTTAAGAAAATTTGTGCATCTTCACAAACACTTTTTTTTTTTTGAGCTCCTTCCCAATGTCTCAAAAGCATTCAAGGTCCTAAACGTGAACTAAAACACAAGTTTCACTAATTTCACTGTTTCCCAAATCCAGTGAGGTACACCTCATCCAGAATTGATCAGCCCCCTTTTCTAGCATGCAGGGTCCAGAGAAATGACAGCTAAGTTTTCAATACTGTTGCCTTTAGGTGAATAGTTTGAGGCCCAGCTTTGGTACCGGTCATAATTTTAGCTGCATTGAGTGTGTTTTGGTTTTTTTTGCATTGTTTATGTTTGGTTGGTTATCAAATACCTTTTATAACTGCAATATTAAGCAATGGTTCACAGTGCTCTGGAGGGGTTGTTGATAGTTTTTGCTAGAGGGTGACCTGATTTCTCAGCTGTCTTGTCACTCACTGCATGGTTGAATACGCTCAGATGTTACTTGCTCAGACGCTCACATATTACTTGTGCTAAGGATACAATGACATGTTTATGAATGTGTCATTCATATTTATAAAAATGACCAGCAAGAATGTAATCATTTTACTTCCCACGTGACTTTGCATTAACAGATAATCTGAGTTTAGAGTATTTCCTTTGCACACTAGTATGAAGTAAGATAAAGTTCATGTGATTGTGAAATTGGAGTTCAGCTCATGACCTGAGCACCAGGCCCTCAGTCCTATAGGAGGTGGACAGTAGACACGGTGCAAGGAGTCCAGATTATAGTCAGTCAGTACGTTTACATGGACAACAATATTCTGATGGTAACCCGATTAAGACAGTACTCTGATTAAGAAACTACCATGTAAACAGCTATTTCTGATTACCTTAATCCAGCTAAAGTCATACTCAAAGTAAAGACAAATCGAATTAAGACGCAGCCCACGGCTTCAAGCAGTCGTCTATTTCCACGTATAGTATGACAAATGATTAACTGCACTTGAAGCTTTCGTAAAATTTTAAAATGAAACACCCAAAACTGTTATGTTGATACGTGAAATTCTGGAGGGAACGTCGGCCAGCGTGGCATGGGGACGTAATGACGTGTGCTGTTAATCGATCTGTGTTCTATAACGTAACACGGGAACATGAAAGGAATATTCTAAAAGCTAATATTCTAATATTCCATTAAAGGAATATTCTAAAAGTAACTTGTGTAAACACCTTAATCACAATATTATTCAGAATAAGGTCAATAATTAGATTATTGCTGTCCATGTAAATGTAGTCAGTGTTGCGCAATTATCCAAGAGATCTGTTTGTAGTAGCCTATGGGTAAATATCATTAATTTTTGAACACAGTCGTATACAGTATGTGGTTGACATTAAGCAGGCTTATCCCAGTTTAACCCAGGTTTTAAAGAAACCATCAGGAGTCTGATTTTGCATGCAGGTACACTTTAAAATGGTCAAACCGCACATTCCAGTGACACGAATACTGAAATACTTGCTACTACACAAAAACTATTTGCACGGTTATTTGTCACATTGTTAGTGAAATTGTTTTCCAGAATATCCCAAATGTGTGTAGGAATATTACACAATTAAATCTCATTTCCAGTAGGTCAATAAATAGACATGACTCTTGCTTAAAAAAAGCTCTTACTTTTTTTCAGTACCCTGTCCCAGTTTGGTGCCTGCATATTTTTTTAGCAGGTTGCTCTCTATTTCTTTAGTGAATTGTAGTGTTTGTTTTTGAGGCCTGCACAGCACTCTACAGTGAAATCATTGTTGTTTATTTAGTGGCTTTGGTTCATGCCAATTGAGAGAGAGAATGTGTAGTTATTTCTTTTAAAACCGTGATCAGGATTGTGCAGGTCCGTGCTCACAGTAAACTGGAATCCTCTTGAATTCACTGTTAAGACACCTAATCAGTTGCAAACTTAATATAACGTATGTTTCACAATCCAGTGTCTTTGCAAAATAAATAGAATGGTGGTCAAAACACCCGACATGGCACGTTTCACAAAGTTTCAAAGCACTCTTTATGCATGTCCAGTCTATAAAAATTTTATATTACATTTGGAAGTGCTTTATGCCTTATCCAAGGCACGTTTCATTCATCACTTTTGATGTTTGAACGTTACAGGCGAGAGGATGAAGAGCTGGAAGAGGGGGAGCTGGAGGATGATGGAGGCGATGTGGAAATGCCCAGCACTGAGGGACAAGAGCCCGAGGAGAAGCCCAGCCGTGTAAAGGAGCGACACGGCAGTGAGTCAGATGACGATAAGGCCCACCGTCGCAAGAAGAAAAGGAAGAAAGAAAGAGAGAGAGACAGAGAGAGGGAGAAGGAAAAGCGGAGATCGAGAAAGAGACGCAGATCAAAACACAAGGTATGTGTTTGTGTATGAGAGAGAGAGAATTTTATGTTCAAATGCATTTGTTAAGATTCTGACATGGACTTTGATTTGTGTTGTTTAGCGTCATGCATCGTCTAGTGATGACCACTCAGACTACAGTGATGAATCTGACTACAGTCCTAGCGAGAAAAGGAAGTATCGGGAATACAGCCCTCAGTACCCACCTTCAGTGAGTGTAATACTTCATTCTCCCTATTCAAATCATATTTCTTTAAGTAAGCACACACCCAGAATATGTGCATGTATAATTTGTGTAAACACATACATGTATGCACGCATACAGTTCACCGGAGTTGAGTTTATAGGAGACAGTCTGGACTTTATTTATTCACGTCTGTTTTGAGGAAGATTTAGGGGAAACTAAATATGTGTCAGTTCATATACAGATCGATCTCTGCTTGAAAATACATCTGCAACAATCCAACAACACCCATCATTTCATGTTCTGATGGATGCTAAAAATTCAGTGAGATTGTAACCCCTAGTGTGTTATCCATGTTCCAGTCTCATGGAGGCTATGGTCCTGCACCTCCCTCTGGACATGGAGGACCTATGTCAAAGAAAGGCAGCTACATGAAAATGGACAAACAGGGGTATGGCGGTTACGATGAGTATGATGATGAGAACTATGAGGGTGAGGAGGATGAGGACATGGGTGAAGATGACTATGATGACTTCACCAAGGAGCTTAACCAGTACCGCAAGGCCAAAGAAGGTGGTGGAGGTGGACCGGGCAACCAGCGTGGCAGAGGTACACACTAATGCTCCAGAATACAGATGCACCTCTCACTTTTACTGAAGGCATGGAAAAGAATCACTCCTTTATATATCCGTTTGAGACCATTATGACATAATCTTGTCTGCGCAGGTCTTAAAGGCCGAATGAAAAACCAGAGAGGCCGAGGCAGAGGAGGAATGAGGGGCCGTGGGGGTAGAGGTGGAATGCGAGGTAGAGGACGAGGTAAAATGGGAGGCGAGAATGATGACGGGGATGGCATGTATGGAGATGAGATGGAGGTTAGTTCAAGTTTTCAAATGATTTGATCATTTGGTGTTATGATCCAGGAAATGTTCAGGAATTGACGGATATATTTGTAATTTGCATTTACCTTTTACAGTACGGCGATGATGACTATGACATGGGTGATGATGATTATGATGATTATTCGAAAGAACTGAATCAGTACAGGAAATCCAAAGACAGAGGGCGTGGTGAGTTTTTAAAATAATATGTCACCGTTTTTAATGACGTTTAATAGATTAAGATAAACATATTGTTCGCTAAATGTTTTATTTTTAGGTGGCAAAGGTGGCAGAGGTCGAGGACGGGGGAAGGGGGGCAGAGGCATGAACCGCGGACGGGGAAGGAATCGTGGGAGGGGTCGTGGAGGTGACCAAGGCCATGATGATGACAACAGTGGAGATATGGACATGGGGGTAAGAAATAATATCAACACACATGGTGCCCAGTCCAGCTTACACACAGCACAGTTAAACAAAAAGGCTTTTTACACTATCTGAAAGGCACAAACAAAACTAGCAAGTATGTCCAGCTAACACTACGCTGTTATTTGTAAGTTACTTCATCTTTGTCTTATCTAGTATATACTCCTTTTATAACCAAAAGACAACCCCAGTTGTTTTTTTTCCCATTGAGACAGGGTGGAAAAATACTCTATGCTCTGATGTCCCTAAGCTCTTGCCCTAACAATCCTGTAATAGTAATCCACAGTCAGTGGTGCATCAAGGTGTTTTACTTGGCAGATAATTTATATGCAAGCTAACAGATCAGTTAAACATTATGAAGCATTTTAAATATATGAAACATCTGTACCTTGTGTGGTTAGCTTTAGGAACATTCAAGCTGATTTGTATGCTTGGATATGTTAATAATTGGAACTTGGTGCTAGGCCATCCACTGTTGAAAGCTGAGAGTGAAACTGTATTCTATAGGATGGATCCATTGGCCAGAGGAAGCATGAGCAGGAGAAGCACGGGCAGGACAAGAAGGGCAAGGCCATTTGCAAGTACTACATTGAAGGTCGCTGTACCTGGGTAAGAATGTTTAGCAATGTGTGTGATTTGGATTATGGAGGAGATTTCAAAATTGTGAATGTCGTATTTAAAGTATTTAAACTTTAATGTCATACCAAAATACATGTTTGTCTTCAATTCTGAAAGTTACTACTGTGCTTATTCTTTAATATATATGATTAACAGGGAGAACATTGCAACTTCAGTCATGACATTGAGTTGCCCAAGAAGAAAGAACTCTGCAAGTTCTACATCACTGGCTTCTGTGCTCGGGCTGAAAATTGTCCTTACATGCATGATATCCTTTACAGTCATTTTTTTCAGGTGAACTGACCATCAATCATAAATGACTGGGTTGTACCAGTTGGTAATATGTGAATCAGCAAGATGATGTCTCTTTTTTCTTTTCTTTTCTTTTTTTTTTTTTTAAAAAAAGGGAAACAGTTACAATTTTGTGATGTGAAATGCTTTTCTAACTCTGATCTTAGTAATTTAGAATACTGCTTAATAGGAGAGTATAATGCTTAGGCTGGTGCAGATCATTCCTTAACTCAGCAGCACGTGACTTCCCATGCAAGCTGTTCCACACTACAGGCAACTGCGTAAACGGAGATGACTGTATGTTCTCTCATGAACCTCTGTCAGAAGACACACAAGAACTGCTAGATAAGGTGAGCATGTTTATTGTTGATAGAAAAAAAAAATGTAAGTTCTTGTTCCCCCATCGCATCCCTTCTCAATTTGTGAGGTTTAATATTATTGCAGATGTTGGCTGAGGATGCTGAAGCCGGTGCTGAGGATGAGAAGGAAGTGGAGGAGCTGAAAAAACAAGGCATTAATCCCCTCCCCAAACCCCCACCTGGTGTGGGACTTTTACCCACACCCCCAAGGCCTGGCCCAACAGATTCCTCGACTCCAATAGACTTTGGGGCACCAGGGCCACAGCATGGCAGCATACCTTCTAATGGTCCCTCATGCCCAGGCACAGTACCAGGGCATGAGGGACCACCTCCCCCCTGCCCTGAAGGAGGATCTTTCCAGGGCTCACCAAACCATGGCCCGTCTCCACCAGCCATTGGTCCACCACCTCCCTGTGGGGGTAACACGGGAAAGAAGATCCCATCCTTGTTCGAGATTGTTGTGAAACCCACTGGACAACTAGCGCAAAAACTAGGCGTCAGGTTGTACCTTTTTCCTTCCTTCCTTCCTTCCTTCCTTTATTTATTTATTTATTTATTTATTTATTTATAACTGCTGTAGTTAACCCCTTGTAGTTTCCCCTCAAGAACTATAAACAAAGTATTACAAGTTAGCGAATTAAATAAATGCAGATTCATTGATGTCTTCAGAAAATGCTTATCAGTGTATGTATCTCTATTCAGAGGTCCGAATCCTGCCACTGCTGCTACAGGTGCTGCAGGAACTCAAGGCCCACCTCCATGTCCTCCAGGTGGTCCTCCACCTCGTTTTCCTGCTGGACCACCACCTGGTCACATGCCACCAAATGGGCCTCATGACCTGCCACCCATGGGCCCACCAAACATGAACCAAGGCCCCCCAGGAATGATGCAGAACTTTGGCTCAGCAGAAGGACCTCCAAACCAGGCCATGATGCCACCTGGGGGTGGTTCTGCTCGCAATTTTTATGACACTTTCTACCAGCAGCAGCAAAGCATAGGAACAGAAGGGGGAGGTGGAGAGGGTGAGCTAATATTTTGTTTCTGCTGGAAACTAGAAAAATATGAGCCAAAGGCCAAATGTGGCATAGAATTTTTAATTGTAGAAATTGTGGTAGGAGTTTGCTACTTTTGCTTTTCAGTTTATCAGGGTTACCTTTTGTCTTCTGACATAGGTGATGGCTACATGGTAGGACCTGGTGGAAACTTCAGCGAGCAGTCATCCGGGAACCAGCATTCTGGCAATATGGAGGGCCCATCAAATGGAGGCTCAACTAATCAGTCTGGAATAACGGTGCCAGACTTTTTGCCTCCAGCACAGCGTGTGCTGTTTATGAGGATCCAACAGAAACAGCAGGAAGAAGAGGAGAGGGCCAGGAGGCTAGCTGAAGGAGGTCCAGATCGAGACAATGAAGGTACCATATCCTTCTGCCACATTGTGGTGTACATCTTTATAGAAGATTATACTTAGTATAACACAGTAGTTATTTGAAAGCAAGATAGACATGGGAGTAATCCAGACAAGCATGGCAGTGTCCCAGTTTTTACAAGCTGGAAGTATGTGAATAGTATAAAACACATTTTATACTATTTTAATTAGCTTCAAATGCATTTGCCCCTATAGCTATGTTCAGCTGAAATACCGCTATAGTACATTTAGATCTGCGTATATTAGATGTGAAAGTATTATTTTCTTATTGTTGGCAAATAACAAAATAGTGTTAGCGTTTTTAATGACTCTGTGAAATTATTGATTATATATTGTATAAATTGTCAAATGTAATATAGTCAGAAATAGAGCTGATTAGGTAACACATAAATAATTGTATTACTTTAAAATAGAATTTTTGAAAAGTGCTTTATCAGTGTGAATCCCCCCCAATGTCAGTATATTTGTAGAACAAGTTTTATCAGCCAGCTGATATTTCAGTTTGTTCCCTATATGTAAACAATTGTGCCGTGTTTTTTATGTTGGAGAGGCTAGTTCTGGGCATCAAAATATCTCAAGGACAGTTCTCTGCATGACCCTATCCAAGGCCTCTAAAGTCTGTAAACATCATCTGGTTTTCAGCAGTCTCATGGAAAGCTGTCCTCTCACTAGATGGCAGTATTGGTCATTCATAAAATTTGAACATTGTGTATGTAGGAATAGGGCAAAAGATTGTCAGGCTCTATAATATAGCATTTTAGATAGTAAACTCAAGAAATAACTTTTTTGTTCATGCATGCTATTGCTTTTGTCTATTAGGTGATTCAGCAAATTGGTATTCTAGTGAAGATGAAGATGGTGGTGGAAGCGTCACGTCAATCCTGAAAACCTTACGGCAGCAAAGCCAAGCCCAGGGGCCCTCGAAACCTGAAGGTGCTCCCAGCGACCCCCGACTACAGAAGGCTCAGCCTGCTCCGGTGCCCAGCAGACCAGCTGACCCCAGGCTGGCCCGAGACCCTCGCTTATCACGTAATGCAGACTCCTCCCAGGTTTCAGAGACTAATCTCTCCTCTCCTCCATCCTCCTCTGCGCCCACAGACCCACGACTCGCACGTCAGGCTGCTACATCCAAACCCGAGCCCCCACTGGTGTATAAACCACCGCCCCTTACTTCTGCTGCTACTGAAGAAGAGGAGGGAGAGAGAATGCTGAGGGACAAGCCTGTCCCTATACCATTGGATCCCTTAATGGGCATGGCTTTGCGTGACCCCCGCTCACAGCTCCAGCAGTTCAGCCATATCAAAAAAGATTTGGTCTTGAACAAGCCTTCTTTTGCTAAGGCTGTGCTTTGGAGTCCTGAAGACCTAATTCCCATCCCCATCCCCAAGCAGGACTTTCTCCCACTGCCCCCAGGTATCCCTCCCGTTGCAGCCATAGATCCCCGGCTCTCCCGTGCCCAGCAGCAGCTCCATACAGCTATTTCAACTCCTCTGCCTGCCCCGGCACCCTCTGCCGAACCTCCCAGCCAATCCTCCTCATCCACTTCCTCCTCCTCCTCCCTACCAGACTTTGAGCTGCTCTCTCGTATTCTTAAGACTGTTAACGCCTCTTCCACCAGTCCTTCCCAAACCTCTTCATCTGTGGTTCCTCCTGCACCCGTCCAAGCTGAAAAGCCAATGGACCCTCGCATGGCCCGCAAAATCACAGACCCTCGGCTTCAACCGCAGAAATCTGCTCTCAAGCAGCCCACAGAGCCTACAGCCTCACAAACCTCTGCACCTTCTGGACCTCCTGCTCCATCCTCGCCCACGCACACTATTGCACCCTATGACCCACGTCTATTCTCAGTGGGTGGAGCAGGGCGAGGGGGTACAGGGGGTACTGCAGGATCTGGCAGCAATGTGCTCAGTAGCATCAGTCTATATGACCCACGCACACAGAGTTCAGACAAACCAGAGAGTTCAGAGGTCACCACCACAACAACCGAGACAAAAGCCAGTGACAGTGTGACCTCTATGGCAAAGCCAAAGTCCAAAGAGCCGCTGTTTGTTCGAAAATCAGCCCTGGACCAGCCCGAACCAGAGAAAAGCAGCAGCGAGCAAGCCACTGACCGTTACAACAGCTACAACCGACCTCGGCCCAAGCCTTCGCCCTCACCCAACGCAGGAGGTGTAGGAGGAACTCCCCCAACAGGAGGTTCCTCTCAAAATCCTCAGGGCACTGCCGGAGCTACAGAACCACCAGCAGGAGTCCACAACCTTCCTGTCTCCAGTCTTTTTAGCATGGTTAAGCAAGCTAGCAAGCCCAGTGGCACAGGCAGCCCGTTTGGTGGCAACAGCCCAGCACAACCAGACACTGCTGAACAGGACAACGCCTCCTTAAAGGACGTTTTCAAAGGCTTCGACCCTACTGCCTCACCATTCTGTCAGTGAACTTGAACTTGCAGCTCTGATGCTAAGCCGGCAATGGGGCACCTTACACACCACGGCTCAGTATTCACAGGAATTTATATGGGCTGGGGATATGGTTGGGCGGGAATACATTAAGGATATATGGTGAGAGAGGATTTAAAAAATCTATATAAATGTCTATTTTAAAACCAAATGGGTAAAATATTTAAAACACATTCATTTTAAAACCTTCTCAGAGTGTAAGAATAACTTTGGGTTTTTGAAGAGACATTTTCCTTAGCTAGTACTATGATTTAGCTGAAGGACGACCCATACGCCATTGTGAACTGCCTGTCCCTTCTGCCAGCCCTTTCTTTTCAGCAGTGTAGATTTCAGGATCTTACCTTTTGAGTACAAGGTGTGATTACATCAGTAGATCAAGCACTGTATAATATCCCCTCTACTGCAAGACCAGTGTGCACAAGTACATTGCCACACCCATGCTTTAACAGCAGCTAGTCACCTGTCAGTGATTAAAATTCTTTTAAAACTCTTTTAGCTTTCTCTTTGTCTGCACTCGGTCATATTTAAGTTGTTTGTTTTTTGTTTTTGTTTTTTCAATGTATATATATATGTATGTATGTATGTATGTATATATATATATATATATATATATATATATATATATATATATATATATATATATATATATATGTGTGATGTGTATGTATGTTTATGGGCACCTTCCTTCTGCTTGGGACTATGAACCTCTCTTTCTGATTAACAAAACTGTATACTGAAACCAACATCTGTTAATAGTGTTTGTGAAATCATTTTAATTTATTTTTTTATACTTATGAGAAATGTTTGTTTTTCATGTGGCAGTAGAATATAATCATTATATATACATTGCATACAATACATTTATACACACACACACACACACATATATATATATATATATAATTTTTCCCCACCTGTATTGTACATGGACTTGTGATGTGCATCTGTTAATGGGCACAAACAATTAAGTAACAATTTTGTCTCTCAGCAAAAATAACTCTGTTCTTTCCAACTTACCTTGAAACACGATTTTTTTCATAAGGATGGCTTAAAAGAATCAACTTTGTTTTTTGTTTGGGTTTGCCCTTACAAAGAACTTTGTATATTGATAAATGTCCATATTTGACAACAGGTAACATTTTGTAAACATTCAGTGTAGGTAAGGTTGTGAAATATTTAATAAAGGAAATGCAAGATTCAATGTGCTAAAGGCTCAGGAATTGGATAAATGTGTTTATACCACAGTGCTGTTACATTCTCTAATCTGATGGGTCAGAAAGTGTTGATTTACTTTTTTTAACAGCATGGCTCAGACAATAGTGTCAGCACTTGTATGGCAGACACGCAATTTTACACTGAAAACATATTTACATGTTATTTCCCAATGGAAAAAAAAGTTTTCCGCCACTGGAAAGTCTTAGGACGTTGTGCTTTCTGGTTGTGTTTTTTGTATTATTAACTTAAGGAGAATAAAAAGAGAGGTTGGTTAGAGAATGAATGCTTATAGCTGCTATAATGTAAGTGATAACAGCAACTATGATGTCTCACAGATGTTCCACAACATTAAATGTAACTATTAAAGGTTAAAAAGTATGGCATCCTTCTCATTAATGAATTAGAAATTGTAACAGTCGGCAAACTGCGTTCTAAGAGAAATAAAAGACTTCAGAGTGTGCTGCAGTTACTAAATAATCAACTTTGGTGTCATAACCCTCTGTTGATTAATTTCCTGTTATAGCACACTGTCATGTTTTATTCATTACTTAGTGAAGGAACAATTGAGTAATTATGTTCCATGGCCATCATTCGGAAGAAAGTTTTCTCTCCTGTTTTCTCTGACGGATAAGAGTCATTTCCCTTATTTCTGATCTTATACACTCCCAATGAAATCACTGAAAACTCATCTCATTTACAAAAACTCAGCCTTTATAATAAATGAATCATCAAAGAAATTCCCCAACAAATCACACTTGACAAATTTCTCACAATCATGGTAAAAACTAACAAAAGGACTCTGTGCCCACTTTGTTTTACATTTGGCCTATTCTAAAGAAAGTGATTTATTCAAAACATTTCCCCACCCATACCAGATTTTCATGAGGGAGAAATAAATTGTAGCTGGATGAGCATGTTTGGAATTCAGTAGCAGCTAAATTTAGTTAGTAGTCCTATAAATTTGCTTAAGTGTTATTTTTATATTTTAGTTTTCTTTTATTTAAATTTCGGCTGTGTAGCTGCCCAACAAGTCAGTATCTCAGCATCCCTCAGCAGAGCCTTCACAAGACCTAAGTGTGGTTTTTTGTTTTGTTTTTTTTTTACCTGTAATCCTCTTAAAGTGAAATTAAATGGAGGGAAGACTTGAGTAAATATAGCAGTCTTGATCTTCTTACAGTTGAAATGGGCCATTCAGTAGTGTGACTTACGCAAGCAGTGCTTGAGAACCTAACTGCAATCTGTGAACTGTAGTAATTGATCAGTATGTAGTAAGTGATGTGTGGTCTATAGGTGTTATGCTGTAATCTAGTGAGAAAGTGTTGCATGGTTTCTTATTTTTGTGTTCATTAGTAAATCTGAGGCGCCTATACGTGTTACTCAAGGTTGGAAACAAAACTTGCAGTAAAACTGTTTCAGCTATGTTTTTGAACTGCTTTTAAAGAAAATGCAGCTTGTTTAGACACACTGCATACTGATATTGAAAGATGTGAGAGAATGCAGGCTTGTGTGACCTCACAAAATCCAAATATTTACAGCGTGTACGCAGTGTGAACTCGTGTACATATGGTGTTCGTCAGCGGCAGTGTGGATTAGAAAGAAGAACCTGTGTGATTTTGACAGGCAAACACAGCTGCCTTTATTTTCAGCAATATTCTGAGACCCTTTTTTTTGTAGTTTTACAAACCTGTGCTTACCATAAAGATATGTAGGGCAGATTTTGGGACACCAGGTCTCATCATTTTCAAGGCTAGATATCCCACTACTTTAATCCAACACTAGAAACTATGTGCGCCTGCAAAGCTGACCCATATGTCCTGCCAAAGTCGTTAAATGTCCTGTCTGTAATTCCCATGCTATCTTGACTCCAACCCTTCCTCAGACCTCCCCATCCCATTTCCTGAGGAATTCTCTTTGAGGAATTTCACCCCATGCTCATTTTCTTCTATCTGGGATAACTCCATTCTGCAGCAGGCAGTGAAACACAGACTCTGTGTCTGTCCAGGAGACTAAAAAACAAAACTGTGGCTTCCTTCAGTGGAACAAAAAAAAAAAAAATCAGGCCTTTCCACTCACAAGTTGTTCTCTTCCCTTTGTGGATACTGACGTGAATAAACAGAGCAAAATAGTTCAGAATAGCTGTTATGTAAAGTAATGTTATGGTTGCGGGTGAGTAAAATGTGTGCTAAAAAAGTTTTACTTTAAAGTTAGATTTTGCAGTTTTCAGTATCTTGTGCTGTCTCTGTGTTCCCTTTTTATCTTTTGTAAAAGGATTTGTGTACAATCTTTGCTCATCTGGGAGTTATCTGTGTTAAATGGGCCATGTACTTTGTTTGCTTCTCTGTCCAGTGAGCTGTGGCTTTTCCCAGGTCCTCTTTCATTATATCACAGCTGTGATACTTGACCCACACCTTAACACCAAGTTCCTTTCCATACAATATTACACACACACACACACAGTTGTTGTCAATTGGGGTACTGTACTTAGGTTATAATATTAACTCTCCATCATCATGTAGCACTATTTTTGTGTATGTTTTGTATTGTACCCACATCCGGTGTGTACAGGGCGAGTGTTTGCAGGGCACCGAGAGGAAATGTGCAGGATGGCCTAGCACAAATAATGGACAAATTCCCAGAAATACACTGCTTTTGAAACAGCCGGCTATTTAGGAATCAAGCGTGTGTGCGTCAAGAGTTGACCCTTGTGCAACATAATGCCATCACATTTAACTTTCCACCACAGCACTGTTATATTTTCAAATCTGATGGATCACAAGATTTTGGTTAATTTTCTGTAACAGGGTCGCTGACAGTAGTTTAAGCTGCAAGGCGAATCGCAGGTTTATATTCAACACACATGGACTTCTTTGTTGGATGGTCCACGAAATAAATGGGTAGGAATGTGTTAAAATGTTCTGTAAGGGGATGATTTAAATATTTTTTTCATTTATTTATTGATTAGCACGTTCGGCTCACACCTCCAGGATTGAGGGTTCGATTCCTGCTGCTGCGTAGTTTGCATGTTCTCCCTGTGTTGCGGGGGTTTCCTCCGGGTACTCCGGTTTCTTCCCCATGTCCAAAGACATGCATGGTAGGCTGATAGGCATGTCCAAATTGTCCCTAGTGTATGAATGGGTGTGTGAATGTGTATGTGAGTGTGCCCTGCTATGGATTGGCACCCTGTCCAGGGTCTACCCCGCCTTGCGGGGGGAGAGATGGGGGGGTGACTGGTGACGGAACAACTCTTTAAAGCTTTTATATTGTAAATGATTACATGAGCATGGACATTCCACAACATAAAATGTAGCTAAATGGTGGGTCGTTCATGAATAAATAATTGTTTTTTTTTTTGTTTTTTTTTTTGCAAATTGCTGTCCTTAAAAGGAATAAAACAATTCAGGA
Organism: Ictalurus furcatus; assembly: GCF_023375685.1. Taxonomy (NCBI): domain Eukaryota; kingdom Metazoa; phylum Chordata; class Actinopteri; order Siluriformes; family Ictaluridae; genus Ictalurus; species Ictalurus furcatus. Next base: position 11,184,434 of record NC_071271.1, on the reverse strand, counting down.
TGTACTGTAATAGGGAACTAATTTACTTTGGTGTGATAACAGTAACGCATTACACCACTCCGTTGTTAATTTTCCTCTAACAGCAGGCCCTGTTGTGTTTTATTCCTTACTCACCCATTCTTTATTCAGTCCTTATATTCTGATTTAGGTTAGTTTTCAAGATAAATTAATTGCTATGTAAAGCTTGTCATACAAAATTAAAGCAAAAGAATCTATTTTTTTCTGACAGTTATGGTTTAGGAAAACTTTCTATCCCCCACTACAATGCATTAATTATTAACCCCCTCTCACAAAAAAGACTCTCTTTTAGCATGTGAATAGTTAATGGATGTTAAGATGTTAAGAGCTACAGCTGCATGAAAACACAATGAGTGTAAATAGTGAGACCCCAAAAAATTATAATTTACAGATTTTATTTTCCACATCTGTTCAGTGTGTCATCCTCCCAGCATGATGCATGTTGGGAGTGCTGCAAAAACAGAACCCCAGGCTTAATGCAAACCACACGGTCACATCACTCGAATTCCTGTGATTCCTCCTGATGAGGTCACTCTCATTGTGCACAGTCAGTAGTCGTGCATAGTTTCAGCGATTGTGTATTCTGTGGTCAATGCACAGTCACACAGGCAAATCTACAATGTCCTTGTTGATGGCTTTACAGCATGATGAAACTGTACAGGGAGGGGTGTTGGCTGAGCAGAGAATAAGGGTCTGTACAATACACTGGCTCATTGCGTCATGTCAGAAGCCACGCTAGGAGTCTTGACTCTAAACTCTGACCTACACATTCTCTCAGAGCAGGAAGTGGACAACCTCACTATGGTTCTGGAATTAAATGATTTTTTATAATGAGGCATTTTTCTGTTGGGTATGAATTTATGCATATTTTTTTGTTACATTTAAATTGTTGTATTCCCCAAAATGCTTTCATAATAGTATTGTAATAAACTATGACTCTACACATGTATAGGCTACTCACTGCATGAAAATTAACTGAAAAGCTGTACCACGGTTACGTATCTCAACTTACTCCAGAGAAATATGGTGGAAACTTCCAGTACTGCAGACTGTTGTGTTATGTGTCTCTCGATGTGGTGAATCACTACGACTAAAGCTGACAGAATAATGACCATCCGATTGGCCCGATTGTTTTTTTTTTGTGGTGTGATCTGTTTTTAATGATAATTTCTTATTATTTTATTGTTTTTGTATTTTGTATTGTTTTTACTGTATAAGGCTGCATTAAAAAAGTCTGGATGTCTTTACCTCTGATTTACCTCTGACTGTAACCAGAAACATGCAACATGGCCCACTTTAGTTTAAGACAATTCAATTAAAATGACTCTAAATCAAATTTTGTTCAAATTATTTTAAGTCTTAATAAACATTTTTGCATTACATACTGAGAGTCCTTCTTAAATTGATGTTGTCAGAGAAAATGGCTCGGTCTTCTAGGTCTTTTTATTTTGAATACAAAACATTTAAGCACTATTAGAGAATGCATAACTACAATTTTCTTAAATGAAATCTCCTCACCAAACTCACTGTCTGCTGCTTTGAAATCTTCCGCAGACCACATTGTTTCTTCTCCTCTCCTAGACCTGCCTTCTCTCCTTTTTCTCTACTTTTTTTTTTTTTTTTTTAGCTTCACTGACTTGAACCCACTGCAAATAATGTTGTGACTGTGAGAAATACATAAATACATAGAAGCATGGGAACATGGACATATTAATGCGGCTTATAGTATTAAAATGATTTAAAGTGTAAAAGTATTTTACGTCTTAAGTTTGAAATGAATATCTTAAGAACCAACAACTTTTTACATTACAATTTGTAGTTTTAACCTTTTAAAGTTTTCAGTTTGCAGCATATATAAAGATATGTTTAAAAGTATACAGACATAAAAATTACTATTAGTACTTTGTTTCAAAGCTGTTGTTGGCAAAAATAACTTTGAGACATCTACTGTAAGAAGCAGTTAGCTTTTTGCAGCATTGTGATTTCATTTTGGCCCATTGCTATGGGCAAATCGACTTCAGTTCGCCATGGCTGTGAGGGTCCCTCACAGATGGACTAATAATTTCAAAATTCTCTATAAATTTTCAATGGGTGACTGCTGGCTTCACTCTCACCTTCCTTATCATTAATCTGACAGCTGTCTGTTGACGATTATGTCATTATCTTTACGGACTGGTCAACAGGGACGTTTAAGGTCTTTGCTAAGTCTCTGTAACCTTTTCCATTGGAGTGCTGTTTAATACTAAAATATTTCAATTTTTAAACAAAATATCTGAATACTTTTTTTTTTTAAAATGATGCTTATTTATACATACTTTCATAATTTTTATAAGCGCAAAGCCAAAAGACATTGTGTGTGTGTGTGTAAAGTCAAAGTGGATATATAATGGAAGTATTTTTTTTTTTTTTAAAAAACCAAAGGTGTCCTTCAATGTCATGTCTTCAGTTTAAGTGGGTCAACTAATATTATATAAAAACCAGAGTCAGCTTGTGTAATTATTATTTTTCATATACAGAGGATAAAATGCTTGAGTATAAATCACTTATTCAAGTATTAGCACATTCAAGAAGTATTAAAAGTCTTACTGCTGGTAGCTTACGTTAATTTGACAGGGTTCATACAGTACCACGGGTTAGACTTCCTTAGATATTGAATAGTGGGCCTATAATCAGATAACCTTTTATAACAACACAGCAAAAACGGAAAAAACAAGCATGTGCTTGGGCACTGCTACAGCTAATCAGTTTGAAAAGAGATGAACTGCCATGTCGGTTCATTTATATCGGAGACAGCTGGTTAAGTTGTATACAAGCACTTCAAGTTCCCTCACTTTGTCCCAGGATCATTTTGGCTCCAGTTTTTTTTCCTGTGTAGTGATGAATTTCCACTTCCCGGCAGAATCAGCCTCCCCTCACGCTAATTGGCTGACTGAATGAGAGTGTGACTCATCAGCCAATCCGGGCAGGAGGAGGCGGGTTTTAGCACGAGGCATTCAGCACCCCCCCCCCCCCCCCCCCACCCTCTCTCTCTCTCTCTCTCTCTCTCTCTCTCTCTCTCTCCAGCTTTTCCTCGGTTTAAGTTGCATCACAGTTAAGAGGTTTACAGTCCTGCTGAGGAGAGGAGCGCCTTCAGCAGTTAACGTGGCCAAAAAGGTAAGTACCAATATATTTTAGCTGAACTTTATGGCAACCTCTGTCTCACTGTCTTTGAAGTTGAATAAAATGCGGAAAGTTGTTTAATAATGCAGAAAGACAAAAATAAGAGCCATTGTTTTCGAATTATTGTCAATCTTAGAGCTGTCCATAAATCAGCCTATAATTAGTTATATAAGCAGTGAACAGTGTAGGTGACATTTGTTATGTAATAATTCAAATTATTAGATGCATTTTGTTATTAACATTTTCAGTAATAGGCCTGTGAATACTATACTACAGTAATAATAAAACTGTAAATACTGTACAACTGTATTGCAGTTAAGTTGTTATTATTAAACCTGTCATTTAACGTATTATTTCACTTACTATTTAACCTAACGTTTTTTGTTTAGGGGTGAGATGAAAAGCAGATGGTGTATATCAAGAAAAATGATCTTACCCTAAACCTAGATATGCTTTTGCATTATGGTGATTGTAGCCTGTGCTACGTTTTAAAATATAGAATATATTTAATTTACAAACCATTTTCCTACAAACACTTCATACTTCTCTGATGTATAGTTCACTCCAGGTGCAGGATATGGGATAAAGGGGCTGGATGTGGAATTGTAGGGCTTAACGATGGCACCAAGTGGTTAAATTGGGAAATCCAGACATTGGATCATCTCTGAACACATAAGGGAGGTGTGTTGGTGTAAAAGGGAACAATTCAATTCGCCCAAAAGCTAAATGTTACAGTTTACTTGTACAAAATTCAAAATTGAAATTCAATTTCTTTTCTTTTAATTTATTTTTCTCTCTCTCACCTATTTCAAGATCACACAGCATGATTTATTTTACCAAATGTTTGGTCCACATTGGTTGGTTTTTTTGTTGTTGTTGTCTTTCCGTACTTTTCATATATAAAGCACTTTCCTTAGATATTTTTGTAGTGTGGTGTCAGACGTGAATAAACCACACCGAGAGACCGTAAACACTCGGATGGAGAAAACATATGGCCTGCACAGAGAAACAAGAAGATAAAAAAGGAACTGTGGTTTTGAACAGTTTAACACATGTTGTGCCAGAGATAATAGATTTATAAGAAAATATCTGAGTTTACAAGCTTTGGGGTGTGTCTGGCCTTTTTTGGTGACCACAAATTTGCTTCAGCAGACTGTTTTTCCCCGAGCCAAATAAATTGCTGGTATAAAAAAACTAAACAAAACAGTGCAGCAGCAGCAATTTGTCAGTCTGGTTATTATGGACTGCTTCATCAAATACTTCAGTCAGCTATTCTGTGAGGACTGTTTTGTGCTTATACTCAAAATATATCTGTGTGAAGACTAGAATCATCTTCATTATAGTAGGGACAGTACTCTTAGCATATCTTATATATATATCTAATAAGATATAAGCATATTTTATAAGTCAATGTGAAATAATCCATCAGTGGCTTGATAGGTTCTCGTATGTTTGGTGGAGTATTGCATATAAACTTCATATAAATATAAACTGTGGTAGACAGAGGCCAGTAGCATTAAAGGCCAGTAGCAGAAAACATAAAAGTGTATCACTTTTGTGAGGCAGTCTTGCCAATATCTACAATCGTGTGAAAAAATAAGTACACCCCACGGAAATTGTTGGCTTTTTTGACATATTTGAACAAGCAAACATTTGATCATCTTTGAAATGGTGCCTATTAACAAAACCACAAGGGAAAATAGCTTTTTCAATCATTTATTCAATAGAATCAACAGATGTGATATTCTTTTGTGGAAAAGTAAGTACACCCTTGGCCTCAGAAGCTAGTATTGCCCCTTTAGCATTGGAATTCTGGGAAACAGAATGCCAGCCAAGACACCTATGTATTTAAAGACCCCCACACCAATTATGCAAAACACCTACAAGAAGTTATTGCTGCTAAAGGGGTATCCTTTAGCAGCAATAACTTCTTGTAGGTGTTTTTGCGTAATTGTCCACCAGGCTTGCTGGAATTTTTGACCACTCTTCCATACAATATTCTTTCAGTTGCAAGATGTTTGAGGGTTTTCTTGCATGTACTGCCTGTTTCAAAATCCCCCACAACATTTCAATGGGATTCAAATCCGGGCTTTGACTAGGCCATTCCAAACCCTCCATTTCTCCTTTTTGAGCCATTCCTTGGGGGATTTGCTAATGTGCTTAGGATCATTATCCTGCTGAAAGGTCCACTTTCGGTTCAACTTCAACTTTCGGACAGATGGCCTCATTATCTTCAAGCACTATTTGATATCATGCAGAATTCATAGTTGAATCAATGAATGCAGGCTATCCAGTCCCTGAGGCAGCAAAGCAACCTCAAACCATAACATTTCCACCATTAGTATGAGTTGCTTCTCCTGAAAAGCTATCTTTGGTCAGCGCCAAACATGTCTGAGTAACATGAAGAACTTTTACAAAACAGCCTCTGACAACATGGCATGGAAAGAATGATTGTAAAATCGTTTTAGGTGATTTTTTAAGTTCTGCTTTCCCAAATTATAGTGGTTATATTTAAGAGTGTTTCTATGCCTATGTACATACAATTTCAAACATACATTAAACTGGTATTCGCAATATTGTAATTTTTGCATGCAATGGATTGTGAAGGTTTCTTCATTTTAGGATTCTGTTTACATTTTTTTCTGTCCCAGGTGTTTCTGTCTTCCCCATTTCCCTAAAATGCAATTCACAAGGCATTCTCATTTCAACCAAAGCACTGGAGGTAGTTGGGAGGAAGAAGACTAGCCAGTGTTATTTACTGTAATTGCAATTCTCCTAGTAGGGTGCAAGTGGCAACAAAAATGTACAAACTGCTTCTTTAACTCTTTTTGGTAGTTAATCTGTGCTGTTCTTTCTGTATTTTCTCAGATTTCTAGAGATGATAAAGAGTTCCTGATCTCCAGTGATCCGAACACCCAGACAGCCAGGAGATTGTAGGAACATCCAGAAGTACAAAACAAGAACCAAACCTGGAAAATTTGTTTGATTGCTTTGCTCTAAACTAATGGTCATTGAGCTATAGATCTTGTGATGGTCTGGATATTTAACCAAAAGAGTGTTCCATCTCTTGGTTTGGTAAAGGTGAGCAAATTATGAATTAGCCAATGCTAAAACCAGGAGCAAACGTTTCCTAGCTCCAGCTACATCATTACGACAGCCATTGGAATTCTGGGAAACAGAATGCCAGCCAAGACACCTATGTATTTAAAGACCCCCACACCAAGGCATGGCAAAAAGCTAAAACTGAGGGATGTTCTCTCTAGTGATATGATCAGCCCTCCTCTGGGGGACTTGCGCCACAGTGCCCATGTTGGACCAGAGGGGGAGGGTGACATGTTCGGAGATGTTGGTTTCCTACAAGGCAAATTGGACATGTTACCTGCCTTAGCACACCCATCACACAGCATGAACAGACATGTTGATGACATGTTTGAGGTAAGAGGACTACAGCACGGGTATGATCCCCATCATAACTCAGATCACAGCTCCATTCTTAAAAGCACTATCTCAATGCCTGCCTTCATTGCCCCTGAGCAGCCACCTCCTAAACCTCCTCGTCTACACTTAGAGGAAAGTTCCAAGCAGCAAAAGAACCACCACAATCAGCAGCAACACTCCATGTCTGTGTGTGCAGAAGGGGTTGGACACTACATGGAGCCCTGCCATGACTTCACCCTATCTGCATCCATCCCCATCTTGAGACACCTAGTGCCCTCTGCTGGCTCTTTCTCTGAGGCCTCTTCAGATGACTCCATGTCCGAGGGCTATGTTCCACCGGACCCTAAGCGAGGACTGAGCCTGGACTCTGATGCTGGCCTGAGCAATGAGGACCTTCGAAGTGAACATAGCGAGTCTCCCGCATTCTCTCCCACCATGTCACGCTCAGAGTCTCTCACTGGCCTCGACCTGGATCTGGGACCATCCATTCTGGAGGATGTTCTCAGGATAATGGACCGTTACAAGTGTGTGAAAGACAGGTGTGAGCTGTGAGCTGGTTAAAAGTCTTTAAACATAATAATGTGCATGTCCTTGTTTGGCCTTGTACTTCTCATGGTCAGGGGATAGTTTACTCACTGGACACAGGAGTAACCGATTGTAACAGAATGACTACAATAACTGATAACTCCATCTCTTACTGTGTAAATGTTTGTCTGAAATGGAGATGCAGACAACTGGTTTTGTATACTGTTTATATTGTACATTTACATTATTACATTGAAAATCTACTCAATGTAAATGGACTGTGACATTTTTGTAATTTATAAGTACTTAAACATGGAACAAATCCAGTGCAAAATTCAAAGAGTGGTTACATTTGCACATTAGTAAATTCATGACCGATGTGAAATACTGACTTGTTTGTTACTTGTAACTAGGGGTGGGCGATATGACAAAAATATCATATCACAATACTTGAGGACTTTTCAACGATATACAAGAAGATTTTTTTTACTTACGTCAAATCAGCGGCATCCATTCAATACCATTTAATATGTAATTATTAAAAACATAAAAAAAATACATCACCATACCAGCGATATCTCATACATGTATCATATAATCATTCATCATGATATGAATATTATATCGATATATCGCCCAGCCCTACTTGTAAGCAATATCTGTGATTGAAACCAGTTCATCTTGATGTCCATATTCATAGGTTTCAATTTTTTTCTTCTTTGGGTATTCTATCACAAACACAGTTCACTATTAATATGTATCATCATATGAGACATGGGTTTAACATGGCCATGTAAATAAAATATTATTGAAACCAGTTAACGTTTTTTATTTTAATCATCACATTGACGATGTTAAGTTCTTTGTCCGATACCAGTCACAGAACCAGAATTTGGACGCTACACTGGCTGATTTCCTCTCATCTGGGCCCAGGAAGAAGTCACACCGACACCATTGTTCAGTGAAAGCTTATTAGTTTAACGATACAGAAAGCATAGTATATATACACACAGAAATATTGATAAAGAATGATAAATGTCAATTGGAACAAGTCACAGATAAAATTAAAACATCTATTACGCATGTTCGAGTGACGTAAGAACTACAAGACGTCTAGTCTACCAGATAATAACAGAAGAAGAACAACCGAGAGAGAGTGAGTGAGGATGAAAGGCGGGGTGATTAGGAATGCTTAAAACAACACATACCACGAACACAAAACAATTTGGTTCCGGTACATCGTGACACAAACTAGAGACCTTCAGAATTGAGACACAGAGATCATGCCTGAAACTTATCAGATATGAATATATACAATAGAACAAATGGTTATTACCAACAACAGGACCAAATACACACTAACTACAAGAGTGTTATGTGGATTGAACAGGGTTGTATTGTGTGCAAGCTGAGCATTTGTAAAATGTATGAAGTCATATATAACAGCAAATGAACGTACAAATGATAATGTTATTAATATATATATTATGGAGAGGTACTTCCTTCTTTTCAAGTAGTCTATTTTTGGATTCTGCATGACCCATACTGTGCATTGACCCCAACTTCCTCCCAGGCTGGAATATGCAAAAAAGAAAAAAAGAAAAAAAAAAAAAACCCACAAGAATTCCCTTTGGGTGTTTTCAGAATAAAATTTTAATGTCTCTTTATCCTCATAAAAAAAGTCAAAGAAGAAAACTGGGATTTTGGTCCCCAGGAGTCTGTATTGTATAGTCAGTAGTAATGTGTGTAATACGAATGACTCAACTCTCTGAGCTGCTCTTTTATGTGAACGGTGGGAGTCAACTCACATTTTCCCCACCAAATATATTTATTGAACATTTTCCAACTATAGCAGAAAACACAACAAAAATTTCAACCACAATTAAGAGAAATAAAACACACACACACACACACACAAACAAAACATGCAGAAGTAATCATGAGCACATTTAACCCAGGCCACTTAAGGGGTAAAATAAATAGGTATGTTGCAATTTCAAAACTATTATGTACTCACTTAAGGCAGATGAATGGGGAAATCCATCCACAGAATAGTGGACAATTCAGTCCCTAGATTATTGATATAAGGAACTTACTCTTTTTGAAGAGACATTTTTGTAAATAAATAAAAAAAAATAAAAAAAAAGAGGACAACGTTGTTAATTTCACAGAGTGTAATAAAAAATGATCCAGTGAATGTTATCATCTGAGTTGTCTGGACCAGCATGCCCCAGTTCAAATTAAGACCAAGGTTTGACTCTCATCTATGTATGACTCAGGCAGCATTATGTATATACACTCACCGTCTACTTTATTAGGAACACCTGCACATTCATACACAGTGCATAAAATCATGAGGGTACTGGTCAAGAGCTTCAGTTGATTAGACATTAGAATGGGGGGGGGAGTTAGGGTCATCTCTGTGACTTGAACCGTGGCATGGTTGTTGGTACCATTTACGGCAACTTAAATCTAACTGAAATGTTAATATAAACAGGAGAGTTCATATGACACAATGTTCAAAAATAATGGAAATTATGTCTTGATATATGAAATGAATAGTAATTAAAAAAAGAAATAAAAACCTCTTACCTCATGATAAATACAACTGTTTTGGACAAATATACATGAATATAATGAGTGATATACATTGATCCCTGAAAGCTAAAAGTAAATAAAGTTTCGAGTTAAAACGGGACGTATAAAACACTTACATTACACTACAGAACTTATTAGAGAACTAATAAGAGCGAAAGCGATATAAGCTTGTGTCGGAGTTCACTTTTTATGCACATTCCCATTTTCTAGTTCCCACTTTGATTAGTTTGGTCTGGACCGCTGTGTTAGTGGGTTGGACTTTGCGCGTTCCAATCATATGTAGAGTTTACGACAGAGCAGCCAATCATAATAGCGGAAGACGATGACGCTTTTAGGAAGCGACGCCGTGCCGCTTACACAACAGAGTGAAGAACGCACTGAAACGTTCAGATTTGTTGCATACAGAAACTGATAACTGTGTAATTTTGACATCGTATCTGTTGTCTAGCTGCAGCAGACACATAAAAGGTGGTACAACAATCCTGTCAACAACAATCATGAAGTGAGTAACCCTAACTATTGGCAACTATTACAATACCTCACCAGTGCTTGCTCACTAACTGCTTTGCAAAGAATATTACCAAGCATAACTAAAATCCTCGTTATTTTTTTTTCACCTAAATGTTAATCTTCCATGTAGGTTGAACATCGAAGGGCTGTTAGTTTATTTCCCATATGACTACATCTACCCAGAACAGTACTCTTATATGCTGGAGCTCAAGAGGACACTTGATGCCAAGGTATATCATGTGCATATCATTCGTACTCTTCTAATGTAAATAACACCTCTCTTACCTGCTGTCTTGTCTTATCTCAGGGGCATGGTGTTCTGGAGATGCCCTCAGGGACCGGAAAAACAATTTCGCTTCTGTCTTTGATTGTTGCTTATCAGAAGGTGAGGATCTGTGGGATCTGGGTTATTTATTTAAAAGGTTTCTCGTTGAGCAAGGAACAAACCGATAAAGTGTTTGTGATTGCTTGCAGGCCTACCCTCTCGAGGTAACCAAATTGATTTACTGCTCTCGAACTGTACCTGAGATAGAGAAGGTAAGTAACGACATGGCGTACAGTGCACTCGCTGTCCCTGTTCTCTGAAGTTATAATGATGCTCATCTTCTGTATTTCAGGTGGTAGAGGAACTGAGAAAACTAATGGAGTACTATGCAAAGGAAGCGGGAAAGGAAAATCACTTTCTTGCTCTAGCACTTTCTTCAAGAAAGAATCTGTGCATTCATCCTGAAGTAGGTGTCTCGTGGCTGTCGATTTAAAAAGGCTCACCACGTCTGCACACTCGCGCAGTGAGAGAATAATACAAGTTTTAAGAGGCAGATCAGTCACTGCTGATGTCCTGTGGTTTGCAGTTGAGGCTGTGTACAAGAGACTGATCGTTAATGCTCATGCTTACAGGTGAGCTCACTACGCTTTGGAAAAGAGGTGGATGGAAAATGTCACAGTCTGACCGCATCATACATTCGTGCACAACGTCACAGTAATCCCAGCCAACCTGTCTGCCGCTTCTATGAGGTAAAGGGTTAGCAATAATGCATAGGTCATGCTGATTTGAAAGTGCATGTCGGTTGAGGTCGGCCCTCCTAATGTTTTGAAATCATTACCATATACGGTATCAGGATTCGTTTTCTAAAGTTAATTTTTTTTTTTGTAATCACTGTACACGCGTGTTGTTTATTGCTGTCTCTTTTTGTTTCTGCTTCTGCAGGAGTTTGATGCTGTGGGAAGGCAGGTGCCAATTTCTCCTGGCATTTACAACCTAGATGACCTTAAAGATTTTGGACGGAGGAAAGGCTGGTGCCCGTACTACCTAGCACGCTACTCGGTATGTATTTTTAAGGAACATGTGCATTTATTAAAAAGTACAACCTTGATACAGATATCAATTTCGACATTCAACACATTGTGTTTAAAACAAATACATAGTGGAATACTTTCTATACAGTCCCCTCCGAACGTATTGGAATGGCAAGGCCAATTCTTTTGTTTTCTTTGTTACACACCGAAGACATTTGGGTTTGAGAACAAAAGATGAATGTGGGACGATGGATCAGAATTACAGCTATAATTTCCTGATATTTACATTTAGATACTTTTAAATAATTTAAAACATGGCACCTTTGGTGGCAGACCACCTGATTTTTAGGTAAGCAAAAGTATAGGAACAGATTGTCTTAACATAAATAATACTTAATGTGGTTGCATATTTCTCGCTTGCAATAAGCCTGCATAAGCCTAATATAGTTAATAAGACCTATAAAAGTCTTAATAACTGCATTAATTACATCACCAAACTATTTATTTTTGTGATGCTTTTCCAGGCTTGTAGTGCAGCTACTTTCATTTGTTGTTTGTTTCGGGGGGTTTCTCTCTTCAGTCTCCTCGTCAGGAGGTGAAATGCTGCTCAGTTGGGTTAATGTTTGGTGATTGACTTGGCCAGTTTAAAACCTTCCACTTTTTTCCCCATGATGAAGTTCTTTGTTGTGTTGGCAGTGTGTTTTGGGTCATTGTCTTTCTGCGTGATGAAGGTGCTCTCAATTAGATTGGATGTATCTGAAGTTACAGAATGTTTCTGTAGACTTCTGAATTCATTTTGCTGCTACCTTCATGAGTTACATCATCACTAAGGATTAGTGAGCCTGTTCCAGAAGCAGCCATGCAAGCCCAAGCCATGACACTACCTCCACCATGCTTTCCCGATGAGCTTGTATGTTTTGAATCATGAGTAGTTCTTTTCTTTTTCAACAAGTTTTCAGGACATTCCAAATTGGTGTATTGGCTACGCCTAATGCTTGTGCAGTGACATCGATTTTTCCCTCGTTTCTCTTTTCTTCAAAATGGCTTACTTTTCTCCCATAGATTGCTCTCTGGTCTTCATGTTGGTTTATCCTTTTAAACAACAAATGTAGTCTTCACAGGTGAAACCCAAGGCTCAAACCAAGAGTAGACATTCAGAGCTATTCATTGTTTAAACAATCAATCAAACAGGGCACACCTGGGTAGCAAGAAACACCCATCCAGTCACATGTTCCAATATTTGTGATCACACGAACAAATGTATGGGTTCAAACAAAAGGCATTATGTTCTAAATTGTTTAACACACCTAGATGTAAATATCAGGAAATGAAAGCTGAAATTCTGATCAGTTGTCTAATATTCATCTTTTGATCTCAAACTCGTGTGTCTTCAGTGTATAGCAAAAACAACAGAATTGACCTTGCTGTTCCAATACTTTCGGAGGGGACAGTATCTATTTTTGTATTTTATGTTGATTGTCACAAAGGATAAGATGATCACATACATCACTAAATAAAATGATTTAGAAATGCTAATGAGCCTGAAAAGTGATACATTTTTGATCAATTAAATATTTTTTTTTCCCCCAGTGGCACTGAATCATAATGGTGTCTTTCAAAATTATTTAAGGTATTGAATGCATTGACAATGTGTAATTATTTTCATTTTTTTTCTTTGTCAGCTTCTTCATGCTAATATAGTGGTTTACAGTTACCATTACCTTCTGGACCCAAAAATTGCAGACCTGGTCTCAAAAGAGCTTGCAAAGAAATCTGTTGTTGTCTTTGACGAAGCTCACAACATCGGTAAGTCAATCACGTCAAGTGGTTTTTATTGTCAGTCCTCTATGTAGCTTGTATAGATTGGAACATAATGATGTTTCCCCAAGAACATGGTGCAGCACATAATACAGTGGCACAGTAGACAAGACTACATAAAGTGTAAAACCTGCAGCCACAGAACAATAAATACGCAGGACGGTGCACGTCAACTAGTCAGAACAGCATTGAGTAGAATAACTAGTCTGTAAACTTTAGACTGTGGTCACAGTCCCATATGAAGTTTCTCCACCCTACCTGGCCACTCTGAACAGTTTTGTGTAATTTTCTGTCCTCCCAGACAATGTGTGCATTGATTCGATGAGTGTGAACATCACCAGGAGGACACTGGACCGCAGTCAGGCCAACGTGGACACACTTCAGAATACCATTCAAAGGTGAATAGAGTTCATTCAGCTAGTGGTGAAGAGCAATTCAATATAACAATTAGTCATTTTGTTTCAGAGCTGATATGTCTTCAGATATGTCTTGACATTTACGTGGTTGTAGAATGTAGCACATCGTTTGTGTGCAACAGTGTTAGGGTTCATTGTGCCACTCAGTGGTGTTTCTCTTGAAGGATAAAGGAAACTGATGCTGCTAAACTACAAGAGGAGTACAGGAGATTAGTGGAGGGGCTAAAAGAAGCCAATGTTGCCAGAGAAACCGATATCTACTTGTCTAATCCAGTACTCCCAGATGAAATACTCCAAGGTCAGTTTGTCTGCATAAAAGTTTCTAAATCACGGGTGTTCATACCCAGTTTCAGGCTGGGCCATATCTGCATTTTTTAAAATGACACTTTTTACATCATCATCGTTAGTATTTATTATTATTTACTTTACATTATTATAAATGCATTAATCTCTAGTCTGATTACGGTCATAGTCAGTTTTTTATTTGTTTCATAATGATGAGAAATTGTATTAATTCATAATACAGCTTCTTTACTATAGCAGTCTATATGAAGAAATCATATGAGCTTACCTTCGCTAAGATCATGCCTGTACTCAGTCACTCACTGCTTGTTTTCGGTCCCTGTCAACTTCTTTTTGTAGGTCACTACACTGGGTGATTCATTTTGGAATTTGGAGTCAATTAATATATCAAGGCCAGTTAATACCAGATGCATTTCTGAAGCGTTTTTAGACGTGCGTCACACAAAGCAGATATGCAAGAGCTTTGTGAGACATGCCTGAAACATGGCTTTTTGTTTTACATTCTCTGTGTAAAATCTATAAGTATGGGAAATGTTTACGATAAAGATACCTATGTATCTATGTACCTATGTAAATGAAACTGTCCCTGTTCCTCATTGTTTCACTGATACTGTTGCACACTTAGGTGTTAGTTGTTTTCATAAAGATTAAGCATGCTGTCATGGCAGTGCCACAGACAGAATGTGTACAGTGTGGATTGGACAGGCATTCTTTATACCCCTATACAACGCTTCCAGTGGGATTCAACACAGCTCCTGTCTGAAAATGTTGCCTAGCGTTGTATTATGGGCCGATTCAATATATTTTTCTCCATGTCCTTGAGCTTGACGACTGTGTTCAAAGGGCTGCTTTCATTTAACGTAAGCAGGAGTCATGCTGATTCCACTTTTCTAGAGTTGAAAACCTGCAGCCACAGTGAACCTTGGATAAGACTGAAGATCACTGGTACACTATATGGCCAAAAGTCGTTATTCCTCAAACTGTTGCCACAAAGTTGGAAACGCACAGTTGTATAGGATGTCTTTGTATGCTGTAGCATTACAATTTCCCCTCAGAGGCCCAAACCTGTTCCAGCATGATAGTTCCCCTGTACACAAAGTGAGGAGCATCTTTGCTAAAGTTGGTGTGGAAGAACTCGAGTTGCTGAGTTCAGACTGCTGACGTTAATCCCACTGAAAACCTCTGGGATGAACTGGCAGGCCGTCTGCCCCCCAGGCCTCCTCACCCGATATCAGTGCCTGACTGTGCTCTTCAGTGGTTTTGGGGCCGAATCAGCACAAATCCTCACAGCAACACTCTAAAATCCAGTGGAAAGCCTTCCCAGAAGAGTGGGGGTGATTTTAATAGCAAACAGGGGACTAAATCAGGAATGGGATGTTCAACAAACACTACTACTACTACTACTACTACTAATAATAATAATTATTATTGTTAATAATAATAATAATAATAATAATAATAATAATAATAATATTATTATTATTATTATTATTATTATATAATTTATGTAGTGCCTTTCCAGAGCTCAAGGATGCTTTAGTGATGCAATAATACATAAATAACGAACAGTCATGGACAAACACATAAAAATGAAAAACACAGTACAGAGAGCAAATCCATAGCAGCGCATTAAGACAAATAACACTGAGAAAACAAAAGGTAAGATTGAAACTCAGAGATAGAAGTGATGCGAAGAGTCAAAGGGAGTGAATTCCAGATCTTGGGTGCTGCTCCGCTGAATAACCTGCCACCCATAGTACAGAGCTGAGATCTAAGGACAGAGAGGAGTCTGGACCCAGAAGACCTGAGCGAGTGGATGGGGTTGTAGGGGAGAAGCATTTCACTGAGATAGCGAGGTGCCAAACCGTGAAGTGATTTAAACATATGATTGTCAGGTGTACACAAACCTTTGGTCATATAGTGTATAACAAATGAAGACACTGTAGGCTCTTTCTTTATAATGGATGTGAAATGTAATATACTCCTGTAAGAAAAGCCCTTTGTGTTGTATCATGTTCTGATGCTACAGAGGCCGTCCCAGGCAATATCCGCACAGCAGAGCACTTTATAGGCTTCATGAAGCGTTTCCTGGAGTACCTGAAGGCTCGGCTGCGTATCCATCACGTCGTGCAGGAGAGTTCTCCTCAGTTCCTTAAAGACATCTATGAGAAGGTGTGCATTGATCGCAAGCCCCTCAGGTGAGGCATATCTCTGTGAAGTCTATGTGTTGTGTCTTAAACTTAAACTAGCATAAAACTCGCTGTTAGGAAAATAATAGAATTTATATCGGACACTGTAAGTATATTTAATTCAACCTGGTACATTACTTGATGCATTGTGATTATTTCATCATCAAATGTATGACCTGAGCTGTGGTCCCCCCCCAATAGATTCTGTGCAGAGAGGCTACGCTCATTATTAAGAACTCTGGAGATTGCAGATATCGCTGACTTCTCTGCCATTACTCTGATCTCCCACTTTGCTACACTTGTTAGCACGTACAGCAAAGGTAAAAAATCTGTAATCTTTATTCGGATTGCAGAACAAACACTATACATTTTTGAAAAGTAAATAAAATTCTTTTTCCAGGCTTCACAATTATTATTGAACCCTTTGAAGACAAAACGCCCACAATCGCTAATCCCGTTCTACACTTCAGGTGGGTTAGATTGACATCTACTTACCCTGACATCCAAATTCTGCATTTTTAAAATTGAAAGTCTGCTTTGTGTTCCATAGAAATTATTAAAATTTAATATGTAATTATTGCCATTCTAAATTAATTCATTACTTTTTGATTTTGTGTTAATAGATATTTACATACAGTATATGATCTTATGTTTTCTTCAGCTGCATGGACCCCTCCATTGCTATAAAACCTGTGTTTGAGCGGTTCCAGTCAGTCGTTATCACTTCAGGGGTAAGTTGCCTTCTATTGTACCATCTATTCCCCCACTTCCTCTTCAGGAAAGCATTCGCCCTATCATCGGGAGAGAATGAAAGTTCGGATCTCAAAAATGCCACAGCCATCTGTGGCTGGGAGTCAAGAGTGCAAAATTGGCCAGGGAGAAAATTTGAGGAAAGAACTCCTCCTAACTGCTACACCTGTGCAACAACTACAGTTGCAATCAAAATTATTCAATCCCCATTGCAAATATGGTTTATTGTTTACAGACTTGCAGCTGTTAAATCAAACAAAAGCAATTTAATTAATTGTAAATTCAATACAACGAATGCTTCAAGTGGTTTCCCCAAATTCAACTGAAAATGCAACTTATGATTTCTCCAGTTTCAAAATTATTCAACCCCCTGAATAGAATCCCTCATAACAGCACAATTATACAAAGTAGATGTTGTCTCAAGCACACCTGATGCATCTAATCAGGTATGCTTGAGCTGGAACATATGAAATACCTGAACTGGCTAGGGGTAGAAAATGCATTAAATACCTGAACTAGCTAGGGGTAGAAAATGCATGAAATACCTGGATGGGGCAGAAAAAGGAAGCTATCAACGGCTGCAAACAGATTCCTGAGAAGACAGGTTGTGAAAAACCCTTGAGTGACTGCAAAAGACCTGCAGCAAGACTTGGTGGAAACAGGCACTGAGGTTTCAGTGAGCACATTAAGGTGTGTACTAAATGCAGAAGGTTTCCATGCCAGAACTCCAAGATGTTCACTACTACTGACCCAAAAGCACAAGAAAATTCAGCTCAAAATCATATACATAAGTCACAGACACAGTCACATAAGTCACAGTTTTGGGATTCTGTTCTGTGGACCAATGAAACAAAACTGGAACTTTTCGGCACAGTGGATCAGCGGTATGTCTGGAGGAAGAAGAAGGAAGAGAGAACACTCTGTCCACAGTCAAGCATGGTGGTGGCTCGGTGATGCTCTGGGGCTGCTTTGCATCATGTGGCACTGGAAACCTGCAGTGTGTGGAAGGCAGGATGGATTTATTGAAGTATCAGGAAATCCTAGGAGAAAACATCATGCTATCTATGAGGAAGCTGAAGCTTAGTTGTCATTGGACCTTCCAGCAGGACAATGATCCCAAGCATACCTCAAATTCCACCAAGGCTTGGTTGCAGAAGTAGTCCTGGAAGATTCTTCAGGGCCATCACAGTCACCTGACTGAAAATCTCTGGTGGGATTTGAAGAAGGTGGTTGCAGCACACAAACCAAAAATATTACTGAACTGGAGGCCATTGCTCATGAGGAATGGGCTAAGATTCCTCAGGAACACTGCCAGAAGCTGGTGTCTGGCTATGCATCTCATTTACAGCAGGTCATAACAGCAAAAGTGTTCTCTACTAAGTACTAAGCATGCTTGCCATGAAGGGGTTGAATAATTTTGAGACTGGAGAACTCATTATAAGTTACATTTTCAGTTGAATTTGGGGAAATCACTTGAAGCATTTGTTGTGTTGAACTATTTCAATTGCTTTTGTTTGAATTGTTCATTGCAAACAGCTGAAAGGCTGTAATATTATTATTATTATTATTATTATTATTATTATTATTTAACAATAAAGCTGATTTGCAATGGGGGTTGAATCATTTTGATTGCAACTGTAAATAGTATTTGTTTGCCTGACAAGTTTTTCAACTGGACCATGAAGTACTATATGGGGAAGTATTTGCCATAAATACTGCCATCATATAGCAATCATTCCCCTTTATCCTCTCACCTGGGCAAGTTAGACTATATGAATATAATATATTGAGCTATTTAGTTAGCAGCTTGTGCCCATGGTCAGAGTTATCGGTATCCTTTCTTTCAAAGAGGGGGATAGTATGGTGAGCATGCCTTTCTTTTGATATACTGAGCATTGCTCATAGAATGCTGCTGGGCTCTGTAGAGATCTGTACTACCCTGCGTTTGGCAAGTCACTCACCATTCTTTGTTCATCTCTACAGGCTCCAGAGTTTTTATTTTCTTTTGGTGTCAGTGACTTTGCCTGTGCTAAGTAACTTTTATGTACCATAATAGTGCTCATTTTTCCTACGCAGTCATTCCCCTCTCTGTGTTTAAGCATTTGAATACATTCCCCACCAACTAGCTGACCACTGTGGCTTGTGGCCGATGTGTTGCTACGGTCATAAAATGGGTACACTCTTACTATGAACTGCTAAGCCTGCTTTATTTTAGTTTTCAGCATTTGTCTTGGAGTAGGTATTACGTCTGCACAAACATCCGTTTTCCTAGAATTGGGTTGGAGTGCCATCATGTTCCATGTTATACTGAGTGGGTAGCCACTAATAACCATGCTACAGGATCCTGGCAGATTTGGATCCTGGCTCAGAGCTGAATCTGGCCCAAGCCTGTCAGTTTGAACAGCTTGCTGGTCGCAATAAAAGTGCATATTAGCCAGAGCACGCCCATCTGTGGGTCTGGCCCCTTGGACTAGCCAACTGAGGACTGTGCTCTAACAGCCCAGTAAACTTTTTTCGAATTCAAGAGCCCCTAACATATGGAGCATGTATGCCCTTAACTGGAAATTATGCAAATGTTCTTTACCTCATCAGGCTGGACCCTGTGCATTGTAAACCAACCACTAGTGGTGGTTGAGGAGACCCCCCGCCATGCTATGTAAAGTACTTTGAGTGTCTAAAAAAAGTGCCATATAAATGTATCTGTAACTAATGTTTTGGTAGCAGCTATCACAGTTTACCACAGGATTGATCATTAGGGTGACTTTGTAGCTGAATCCAGCTTTTCTGCTCAAGATGATATCACCCAACTGTATGAATTAGTTGATTAACATCTTGGTAAGAATAAGCTTGTTGGATTTCTTCTTAATTCCTTAATTCAAATATTCGGTACGTGTGCTTTTGGATATAATGTCCTAGAGAATGATTGCTATAGGATGGCAGAGCTTTTGCCATGCCTGGTTGGATACAATCAATTTCTTTTGTTAGTTAGTACACTATTATCATTATCTGAATAATATCAATTTAATACAGTAATAACAATTTTTTTGTATGAAAAAAATTAACAGCTACTATCAAACTCATCCAATCTTGTGAAATCTGTGTATGAGAGTGCTGAGTATCATGAGTTTTGACACATGGAATAGCTTCATGTATTTCATAGTTTGTCTTATGTTTCCTCTTACAAGACTCTTTCTCCACTGGAAATCTATCCCCGAATCTTGGACTTCCACCCCGTTACCATGGCTTCCTTTACCATGACACTGGCACGTACCTGCCTTTGTCCTCTTGTGAGTGTGCAGTAACCCATTCAAACTAAATCTGTTTTTTTTTTAAAGGATATTTAAAATCTGAATATTCTAAACATTTTCTCAGATTGTTGGGCGTGGCAATGATCAAGTGGCTTTGAGTTCCAAATTTGAGACCAGAGAAGATTTTGGTTAGTGCTACTGTTTGAATGTTTATGTTTTATTGAGTCTCAAAATGTAGAGAGTTGTGTTAATGCACTGTATCCCCCACAGCTGTGATCCGGAACTATGGGAACCTGCTTCTGGAAATGTCTGCCATTGTACCTGATGGGATTGTAGCATTTTTCACCAGCTATGTTTACATGGAAAACATTGTAGCTTCATGGTATGAGCAGGTATGCAAAGAAACCAATTCTGCTATTAATTCTGTAATTGTCAGATAAGTGTGCATTTTGTAAAAATAGTGGCTTTTTTTGGACTGTAGGGAATTCTGGAAAACATCCAGAGGAACAAGCTTATTTTCATAGAGACACAAGATGCAGCAGAGACCAGCATGGCTCTAGAGAAGTACCAAGAGGTCAAGAGACCATCTGAAATTTTATCTCTAAATTGTCACTTAGTATCAGTTGGAAATATTTGCTATATATATTTATAAATAATGACATAAAATATGTAGTGCTTCTGACTGCTTATAATCTGGTGTTCTAGGCTTGTGAAAATGGCAGGGGGGCCATCCTGCTGTCTGTGGCCAGAGGTAAAGTGTCTGAAGGGATAGACTTTGGTAAGTACCCTGCTAACACCAACTATATGACTTCATGTAATTTAGTTGTATAATATTTTTATACAGTGATTCTGTATTTATGTTGCCTCTGATTGACACACAGTTCATCACTTTGGGCGAGCTGTGATCATGTTTGGAGTGCCTTATGTCTACACCCAGAGTCGAATACTTAAGGTTAATCATTCAGTCACACTGCATCCTGAACATGCCCCAGTTTTTGCTTGATCTCCGCAGTGAAATAATTCACCCCTGTTACGCGCTCCCTCAGGCTCGTCTGGAGTATCTGCGAGACCAATTTCAAATCCGTGAGAATGACTTCCTGACCTTCGATGCCATGCGACATGCGGCTCAGTGTGTAGGCAGAGCCATCCGAGGCAAGACCGACTATGGCCTCATGATCTTTGCTGACAAGGTGAACGTTTCTTCATTGTGTTCAATGTCTGGTTGATTAAGGTTAGGCGTCTCCTTTCAGTTACTGAAGCCCTCTGGTTCCCACCCTCAGCGTTACGCCAGAGCCGACAAGCGAGGTAAACTTCCCCGCTGGATTCAGGAACACATCACAGATGGCAGCCTTAACCTGACCATTGATGAGACAGTGCAGCTTGCCAAGCACTTTCTGCGGCAGATGGCACAGCCATTTAGACGGGTAGGTCCAATTCCCTCTTCAAAACACCCAATCTGCTGTACAGACATGACCCAAAAACACAGATAACTCCACTTCTGTGTACATTATCAAAATATGATTTCGATGGGATATATTGTTTATTTGTTATGTGTAGAGATGATGATAGTTAATTGTTATTTATGTTGTATGTTTTACAGGAGGATCAGTTGGGCCTGTCTCTACTGACCCTGGAACAGCTTCAATCAGAGGAAATGCTGCAGAAGATCTCTCAGATTGCTCACCAGGCCTAATGCTTGTCATTGGGATAGAAACGTGCATAAACTTTGACGTGTACATATTTCTATAAATGTTTTTCATCAAACACAATGTCAGTAATAAATGCTGATTATTTCTACAAACCCACTTGCAGAATTGTTCACTTTGTTGCATTAAATAAGTGTACTGTATCATGTTACTTTTTTTTTCCTTTTCCCCATCACACCTCTACTGCATACATGAGCTCACAGCTGCCCAAAACTGGATAGTGTCAATCCGAGTGCTCAGAAACCGCAGCCAAATTTACTCTCTTGGACTCTTGGCCATCTATGGCCGTGGCATCATCAGGATTTAAACTTGCAATCTGCTGATCTTTTGCACCTCTCAGAAGCTACTTTATTCTTAATGTCAGCTAGAACTATCCAAAATGTGACCAGTGAAACCCTGAGCAAAGGTGAGAGGCATGCAGCCATTTCAGCCTCTTACCATGGAAGAAAGCAGGAAGGAACCAATGAACAGGTTCAGAATATATAGATGGTGCTTTTTTATCAGCCACATTTTGGGGGTAGCACAACATTCAAATCCATTTGATGGAAGTATTGGGAATGACAGCTGAGTTTTATTTTGATCTATAGCATTACAATACTGCATCTGTATATTAACTAAGTGAATAAATGTATTAGAATACAACAAAAAATGTAAAACCAATTTATAGTTAGGATGTTTGTACCACTTAAAAACAAAAATACTAGCTTTGAGTAACCTATACTGCATTCAGGTTTTACATACCCACACTTTCAAAATACAGATATAGCAGAATCTACAGTAAATCACCAAACCCTATTGAAACCTACATTTGAAATTGAAAAATAAAGTCTCGTTTCACAACGTGAGTACTAAATATTAGTTTTAACATAAATATAAAATTTTACTTCAGAATGCAAGCCATAACATGTGCCATAAAAATAAAATAACTAATGCTTACGTGTAATAATGTAATAAAAAGTGAATTGGACATTTTAAATACAGCTGCATGTAATGAGTAAACAAGTACAACAGGCTTGTAGGGTCAGAAATAAGACTCGTCATGTCTTTCATCATAGACAGTGTCATATACCCCATCTGTTTCCTCTGAAGAATCTTTAGTTCGCTCCAGTTTAGTGTGGTCCACTTAAACTACATTTTTAGATAAATACCTTCTTGGTTATAAACATGATTCATGTGGCCATATGGAGACAGGAGCAGGATCTTGGCTAGGAAAGATTAACCTTCTCCACTTAAAGAACTCCGGCGGGCTAAACTCTGAGTGCTGGAGCTGAGAGCACGACTGTCTGTCAGCCTGTTGAGATTCTGAAAGAAAAATTAGACAATTAAGAAAACGGACTGGATTAAATGGAATTAAGAGAATAAAGCTACATACACTGTTCCACTAGTGAAAATCGCAAAACTAAAATTGAACTAGCATAATTTAAACACTATCAAGAACTGGTTTATACTTGCAAAATGTGGGAAAAGTGTATTGGTGAGTTCTTACCCTTCCAGTGTCCTGACTCCCCCTTATTCCTACATTCAACACATTGAGGGAATTTGCCCTCTTCATTCTGTTAGAAAGAAATGATCCACAATTCATCAGACTTAGATTAACTCCTTCAAGAGCCTGAGAGTTACATTTTACAAAACACACTCACTGAGCACTTTATTAGGAACACTATACTAATACTGGGCAAGGTCTCCCTTTGCTCTCAAAACAGCCTCAATTCTTCCTTGCATGGATTCTACAAGATGTTGGAAACATTCCTTTGAGATTCTGGTGCATGTTGACATGATCACAATTCTGCAGATTTTTCAGGGGCACTTTCATGCTGTGTATCTCCTGTTCTACTAAACCCAAAAGGTGTTTTACTGGATTCAGTTCCGGTGACTGGGAAGGCCACTGAATAACATTAAACTCATTGTCATGTTCATGAAACAGGCTACGTTTGACCAGTCTTCAACTGTCCAGTTTTGGTGAGCCCACTGCAGCCTCAGCTTTCTGTACTTGGCTAACAGAAGTGGATCCCGACTCTGTCTTCTGTTGTAGTTCATCCGCCTCGAGGTTTGATGTGCTGTGCATTGAGATACTTTTCTGCTCACCACAATTGTACAGAGTGGTTATCTGAGTTACTGTAGCCTTTCTGTCAACTCAAACCACTATGGCAATTCTCCATTGACTGCTCTCATCATCAAGGTGTTTCTATCTGCAGAACTTCCACTCACTGAATGTTTTTTTCTAAACTCTAGAGACTGTTGTGCGTGAAAATCCCAGGGGATCAGCACTTATAAAAAAAATACTCAAAACCAGCCCGTTTTCCCCATTCTGATGGTTGATGTGAACATTACCCAAAGCTGCTGTCCCTTATCTTCTTGATTTTATGCATTGCATTGCTGCCACATGATTGGCTGACTAGATAATTGCATGAATGAGTAGGTATACAGGTATTCCTAATAATGTGCTTAGTATATATTCGATATACAGCATTCACTAATACAATCTGTAGGCCCAAATAACAGAAAATACAAGTACCCAGGATTGCGAGGAGCTGTTTCTTGTGTTCCAGCCCCTTTTAACTTCTTAACCAGCTTTTCACTGCTCCGCCTCAAAGATTCACGAAGCTTTGTAAAAGAACCACTGCGCTTCAAGCTTTCCTACACCCAGAGAGACATGTTATGAGGAATGCGGTTTGGAAAGGTCAAAGAGATAGCAGAATAAACAGCATACCTGTCTAGAGCTTCCCTCCTTAGTGTGTACCCAAACTGGTCTTCCGTCTCCTGAATGTAAGAGAGAGAATAATTAAAAATTGCTAAATTTCAAGTTATAAGCAAGATGACTTTTTCTATTGTCCTCCAGCACAGAAATGATACACTTACTATGAGGCTAAAGTGCAAAATCTAAGATGTAATTCAATGGTATTTATGTCTGTACTGGTTACTGTTCTGATTGGTCAGAAGATGTTGATTTATTTTCTAAAACTGCAAGGATTAGACAGGCTACAAGGCAAATCGCAGGTTTATATTAATGTACCTGTTCTAATACGTTATGGTATCTTGTTCTTGTTCTAATAGCTATAGTAACAACTGAGACAGGTATGACAGACCTTCCACATATGCATATTTTTAAAAAAATGTATATAGTGAACTTTCTGTGAGATCTTTATTTTGCACTTTTGGAAGGCGTCTCCAGTTTAGCACTTTGTAACAGTCAGAGTTAAAGCTGTTTTTGAGGCTTACTGGTAGCTTCTGATGTATGATGGGGTGCTCATCATGCTACAATAGTCTTTGAGACATGTACACCTACTTCCAACTTAGTGTTCTCATCCTGTTCAGTTGATGTTCTTTGGTCTATGTCTGCTATGGCCTTCTGTTATGTTGATTTTGCTAGGTTTGGGTTGTTATGATGAGAAGCCACAAATGCAAGTACTGGAGCCTGATAGAAACACTCTACGCCAGTTGCAGCTAGTCCCAGCACTAATATGCTTGAAATCTCCAGCTCAGAACGAATGAGTCTGAACTGGAGTTGTATGGCAGTGAACAATAACAATTCGTTCACTTACTGACTTTCTCAAAAATAGATCTGGGTTCCAGAAACACCAATCAAGTGTTTCATATCACTGTTGGCACTAAATACTGAAATAAATATTGTCTACCCTGAAAATATTAAGTATTGCGATATGATAATTTTGGCATATTACACAATCCTACACACAACTACATGCTTCACAATAAAGGAAACAGTTGATTTTGACACACTGTATGCTTGACCTATTTTACTCATTTATTCGGCTCAGTTTTTTTCCTTCTTTACCCCCCTCTAAAATGAGAAGATTCCTAATAAAAGGTCTGTACTTAATTTGACAGTTTGCACGTAGATTACATCTGTACACAAAATTAATCTAAAACATTACTTTTGATATTAACTGTATAGATTGACAGTTTTATTGAGTTGTGAGATGGCTGGAATTTACCCTCCACTGATCCAAACTCCTTCTCATGAGCACGTGTCAGGATCTCTTTATACAGAGCTTCAGCTTGTCTGTATTTCCCCTGCTTGAGGTAGCATGAGGCCTGTTAAGTAAATACATACATATTCTTTATTAT
This sequence comes from Ictalurus furcatus, assembly GCF_023375685.1. Lineage (NCBI taxonomy): Eukaryota > Metazoa > Chordata > Actinopteri > Siluriformes > Ictaluridae > Ictalurus > Ictalurus furcatus. The sequence goes on along the minus strand of NC_071271.1, from coordinate 11,158,374 downwards.
AGCCATTACATACTCATTATATACTCTCAGGCACCTCTCACTAAAAGACTATTAACCCTGAGGTATCACTAGTCCTTACCAGGTTATTTTTGGTTTTGGCCACATTGGCATCATCTGGGCCCAGCTGATTCTGGTAAATTTGCAGGGCTCTCTCGTAGTAGTCCTCGACCTCCTGGTACTTGCCCTGGTTCTGGCATAGCAGAGCCAGATTATTGAGCTGCTTTGCGACATCAGGGTGATCTTTCCCCAACACCTACAGAAACAGCACTATTATCCTCTGCTTGGAAGAAAGTCACAAACACAACATTCTGAGATGTCTATTGGTAGAAATGGCCACATTTCAGGGAGCTCATGGTAAACAGACTACTAATAAAGGGTTAACAGTGAGGTGTAATCAGGGAAAGGAGAGCAGATTTTTTGACTTGGAGATACAGAGGGATGTATATGGATGGTGTGTCAGAATCCTTTAATGCTAACCTTCCATTCGTCCCAAGTAGCAAAGTTAGTTTACTTATAATATTTACTACTGAAGTGGCGCATTGGTGCTTTTTAATTGCAAGTAGCTTCTGGGCAGTTAACATTGTAAAAACCGAGTTGTGTATAAACAATATGCTGTTTCACTTTCTTGACATACAATAAATAACATACTACATATTTGAAATCTGCTATGTTATATATGTATGCCTGCTGTTAGGTTGGAAACACAACTGACTTAAAATGACTTGAGGCAGCTTGAAACTCTTTACTGGTAAATATTTATTTAGACATTATATTTGCAATTTAGGTCGAAAGGCAGAGAGGATCTTTTTCTTTCTCTGCTAATTTTTGTGCACCCATGGAAAAAGGAAAATATAATACAGTGTCCTGTTTACATGACCACTTAAATCTGTCAACCGTGAAAATCAGATAATAATCGAATTATTAGTGTGCATGTACACACAGAATATAAGCATCTCAGTTTTAGCAGCTGAGTGTTAAAGGTCATGTGCACAGACCCATCAGCAGTTATGAGCAGTCATGTGACTTGCCACTGTCCTAAAACTACTGAGCTACCTCTGCCCTACTAAGTAAAGAACAGGACAGAACAGGACCCAACAAGTATTTTCAGGTTTTCTTTTGTGCCTTAACTGTGAGTCCATACCTTTTCCCTGATCTCTAGTGCTCTCTTGCACAGAGGCTCTGCTTCTTTATACTTCCCTCTTTTGCCATAGAGCACGGCAAGATTATTGAGAGTAGCTGCAACCTGTACACATTTACACAAGCACACTTAATAAAGACAAGCATTATTTCTTACAGCATTATATAATATCAATCAATAACGGTAAAAACAAAAACAGAAAAAAAAACCAGGAACATACTGCTGGGTGATCCATGCCAAGTGTCTCCTCACGTATTGTCAATGCATCGTTCAGCAGAGTGGCAGCTTCTTTATATTTGTTCTGGTCCCTGTACAGAGAATAAAGAAGCACAAACCCATTGCTAAATGGGCTGACAAGATGTGATAAGACTGAACAATTGATACTGATGACACTCCAGCCTATCAATCACCTGTACACAAGAGCCAAGATGTTTAACATAGTGGCCACATCTGGATGGCTGTGCCCAGAGGTTTTCTCCAGGTCCTCCAGCGCCTGTTTGCAAAGAGGCACGGCTACCTCATAGCGGCCCTGAGAGGCATACTGAATCACCAGGTTGTGTAGGGTTCTAAGTCTGGCAGGGATCTCATACCCTGTTTGGTGGGCTGCAGTTACAGCACTGCGGTGTGGCTGAGAAACTGCAAGCACAAAAGGATCAGTGTAACAGTGAAAAACTGGACCGGTACAAGAGGTCGCTATTGGCATACTACACATACTGCACTCTGTACACAGATCGGTGGCAAATGAAAAGAAATAATGGTGGCTGCATTATGCTTTACGCAGCAGGAATTTTACTGGCATGGTTTGCATCCATGTGTCCCCTTAGAGCAAAGGGGCACTGTAAATCAATACAAAGTTCTTCTGATTGCTGACCTTTACCCTATGATGAAACATCTCTATCTAGAAGAGAGTCTCTTCCAGGACGACAATATCCCCATGCACAGGACACGAGGGCTCACTGAATGGTTTGATGAATATAGAAATTATATAAATCACACGCTATGGCCGTCAGTCACCAGATCCCAACCCAAATGAACACCTATGGGATGTTTTGGACTGATAGCACTCTCCACTACCTTCATTAAAAATAACAGCCGTTGGAATAGCAATGGGAAGAACAGCATTCATGCATCCAGTACAGTTTCAATTCAAACTGTAGACTTTATGCCGAGACTCACAGAGGCTGTTTTGGCAATACATGGTGGCCTTTAATTGGTCACATGTCTGTACATACTGTATATTGCACTGTATTACTCTGAGTTATGTTTAACGTAATTGGTTTCCATACATTATATACTTCCAACCTCATTATTTCAAGTTACACAGTGACGTGTTTACCTATAAAATTGTATTCATCTCTTATTATTTATTGTATTGTGAACCATTTGAAATACCCCCTCAATCCCTGCACTGTCAATTTTATATGAATGTATTTTCTGGTGCATGTACAATGGTCCCAGTTTATGTTATGTTGGAGAAGCATGCTGCTCTGGCACAAAAATGTCACTGTATTTGAATGCTCACCTATTCTCTATGCACATGACAATGAACTTGACAGGCAAACGTGTAACCGGCTCAAAGAGCATCTTTAGTACAGTATGTGTGGAATCCAAGGAACACTTACTTTGTGTTTGCTCTTCTTCGTCAGTGGGAAAGAGATCATCAAGGGACTCCTTAACTGAGAGACTGTCTTTATCCTCCTGTTGGACAAGTTCAATCACATGTTCTCAGACAAATCTACAGACCAGCAAGGAAGCAAACTTAATAGACATACATAAATTATCAAGCACCAAAATGGGCATTTTTTTGTGTACATTCATTAATATATAGTAGCTAGGAACATTCGATAAAAAAAAACCATGCACATTAATGTAGTGCCTCTAATATGTTTTCGTTTCTGAGGGTTTCAGTTCTCACCGGCGCCAGTTCGTCTTGGTCGTACTTGCGGATGCTGCTCATGAACTGCAGGTGTTTGTTCTGCTCCTCTAGCGTTACCACTTCCTGCTCACGCTCCTGCAGCTTCAGCTGAGCTCCAGCCAGCTCATCTCGCAGCCACTGGTTCTCCTGGCACAGCCTCCTCACCTGAGCACGCAGTTTCTGCTTCTCTGCCTCCAGAGAACCCAGGTGTGTCGACAGAGCCATCATCATCTGGGGTAATGAGTTCATGGAAGAAGAAAAAAACAAACACCCTCTTTGACCTTAACGGAATACTCCAGCATTTGTACAAACAAACAAAAAAACCCAAAGCTTGCTTCTAAATGATATGCATGGCCATTTGGTGAACTTGGTCAATGTTTTACATGTTACATTCTAACTATAAGGATTTGTGATGAAACAGACATAAGAGAACTTCTTATCAAAGATGCCCTAATAAAGTTTTATACAATTTTTGGACACTGGAGCAATACAGTAAAGTAAACAGTAACTATGGTAACTAATCCTTCACCTAAGATTTTAATGGTAATCATGTGCAATCAGACCCACACAAATACTCTAGTAATGCATAACTGCAAATTCTTTCCTCTGAAAAAGTACTAAAAGGATGAACTATATAGATGTTGAGCTTGTTTTACAAACATCAATATAATCATTAATTACCACCTTCATTAATTCATCTGTTGTGTTTTACAATAAACTTTTATTGGTTTCCCGAACAACGGACGTTTATTCTTTGAGTTACGAATAAGCAGGTTTTCTGTTCTTTTCTCAACATGGGGAAATATCTCCATTATTATCTGAGGGAACTGCTTATATGGTATGCTACACGTGTTAGCTAGAGATTAGGTTGAAAAGTACTAAAGTAAAACTTTAACATGATTTAACAATGATTTACTTAGATACATAGGTGCATCTGTTTATAAACATATACAGAAAAATCTAGGGAGTAACTGTAGTGTATTTCAGTAACAAATCTAGAAGTTAGAAAAATTATGTATACATGTTAACTTTTTGCCACAAACATTTAGTCATATTCCAGAAAGAGGTTTGGCATATGAATAAAGTGAAGTATACACTCACTGTCCACTTTGTTAGGAACACATGTACATTCATGCAGTTATCTAATCAGCCAATTATGTGGCAGCAGTGCAATGCAGATACAGGCCAAGAGCTTCAGATAATGTTCACATCAAAGACCAGAATGGGGGAAAAAGTGTGATCTCAGCGAGTTTAACCATGGCATGGTTGCTGGTACCAGATGGGCTGGTTTGCGTATTTCAGAAACTGCTGATCTCCTGGGAATTTTACACACACAACTGTCTCTAGAGTTTACACAGAATGGTGCGAAAAACAAAAAACATCCACGGTACAAATCAACGTCACAGAGATAACACTTCTTCATTCTGATGTGAACATTAACTGAAGCTCTTGACCTGTATCTGCATGATTTATTTGCAGTGCGCTGCTGCCACATAATTGGCTGATTAGATAACTGCATGAATTGTCAGTGTTCCTAATAAAGTGGACAGTGAGTGTAGCTTGCACATAGCACAAAGTAGACGTCTGTTCCCGAATCCCACCTGTGCCTCCCCTAATCCCAGTTCGATTCTGTCCAGGGACTGTAAAATGATGCCACTCTTCTCCTCATCTAGGTTGTTGCTATCACTGGTCGTTCGGCTCAGCAGCTTCTCCTGCAAGTTGTCCAGCAGAGTGCGGTTCTCCCCACGCAGAGCCTCAAGTCCTGCGATCACCTGCCGTGTGCTGCTCAAGATCTCCTCTGCTGACAACATGGCTGTGGCTTAACTCAGCCCTAAAGAGGGGAAGCAATGTTTGACAATCTCTACTTCACGTCAGCATTTCGACATTATGAACATAAACTACAAAAAAGGATCAGTTTGAGGAAACATGCTGGTAGGCTTTGAAAGAAAGACAAACACTCTAATGCAATACAGCTGAGTTAAAACACAGGGAGAACTGAACTAATGTTGTAATCCCAGAATAAACAGTTATTTATTTGATGTCTTGTGCAGTAGTGCATCTGTAGAAGGGCACATTTTAGAATTCCATTTTTAAATTTAAATTTACCAAAAAAGCAATTAAACGTTGCAGAAAAGTGTTTGTATATCTCATTAAAGACAGTTGCACTTTACATAACAGATAAATTTTTATCTAAAAAAACCCATCATGCTTTTACCTGCAGAAACAGAAGTGTGACAACTAAAGTCTCCTGAAGAACAGCGGCAGGTTCTCCAAGATGCTTGGAAAAACTTACCTGCCATTTAAACAAAGAATAAAACCTAAGAGAACTGATACAGTTTGAAAAGGATTTAACTTTTGGTTTATTATTGTCTACTGGCATCTTTGATGGGCCTTTTGGTTACAAAGCCCATTTTTATAAATACAGTATAGCCCTAAAGCCACACTAGTAAAACTATAAGAAAAGGTCTGGCTGCTTTGCCATTTATTAAAAAGCACTTCTCTCAGTTCAGTTCTGTGTTCAATATGATACAAATATCAGATATGAGATAAAATAGGAGCCTAAGATGTGTTTCTTCAAGTAGCCAAGACAAGTCAGGTAGCAACTGATGTATTACTAGGATCACATCCATTTATAGACAGAGAGACAGAAGTCCCTCAGGAGATGAGACGGGTGTGTGAGTATGACATATTACTGGTTGCTACAGGATACTTTATTAACTTTTAGTGATCACTTTAAATTATTTAGTCAAACAGAATTTAGTCAAACAGAATGAATTACTCATTCATACTACTTGCTACTCCTGAAAATAAGAAAATAACAATGATCCAGCAATCATTTCAGTTGACAACAATTTATACAAACTATGATAGATAAATATTCAGATTATTTCAGCAATAATCCTGGTTAAATATAACTATAAGGCTTTTCACTAAAAAAAACACTACAAAAATAGTACGTATTAGACCAGGCATACTACTCATTATAATACACTTATAATAAATCTGAACATCATATCATTGTGTGCTCTCAAACATAAGGTGGAAGTGTACCATCAATACTGATGCTTTTTATTCTAGAGCTTTCGCTATATGTTTTGTCCATCTTCTAAAAGAATGCCAAAAATATCACACCCAACATAACACATCTGGTGACAGCAGCATCCCCACAGGGATTGTATTCCCAAATATCTTCACTAAGGCCTCAACTCCAGCTGCCTAACATGACCTAGACATAGTTCACTGATTATCAGTATAGCACACACAACTGTTTTGGAAATGTACTGTTTATAATCCTGTTACCTATATTAACCCAGAAGCAGTATCCAAAAGACAGACATATCAAACAACATGTTTCATGAACAATCTCTGCAGCCAGCAGAACAGCATCACTCTTTTATTTTGTTGATAAACTATGCAACACAATCTTTAATGGTATTATATATACAATTTATGAGTAATGCTGCTGTACTTTACTCATGACTATCATAATAAATCCAACTACTCAGTTTTAATGCTATTTTATGCAACATATTATACAACTTTTAAGTGTCAAATGGTTAAAACAAGAAATAAAAATTTTCCCCAAGAAGACAAAACAAACTCAAAGGGGGGGTTGAGAAAAGAAAAGAAACAAGACTGACGAGTGCCATCTACAGGCACAATATCGCATCTGCAGTCATTTAAGGTGGAGGAGAGAATTCTAGCAACAAACTGAAGTAAAAAAACAAACAAACAAAACGCCAGCCTCCTCACTGCACTTCAAGTCAGCCGACTAAGACTTATATATTCATATATTACATGTTTAATAGTTGACATTTACAGAAAATGTCATTCTTGTGTAATACCTAGCCCAGTGATCGGTTATTAAACCTACATGCCATGATGAAGGCTACAGCAGGGTAGATGTAATCTTCAGGGTGTAAACACACTACTGACAGCAATAACATAACAAACCCTTACAATGAACGTTATCACTTATTAGGATGCAAAATTCCTTAATAATTACTTACATGAGCTTTGTTTAGAATAAACGGGCACAACATTAACTAGTCTGTACCATGTAAAATCAGATTAATAGTATCTTGTAGCGTGACAATATCTCAAAAGTTTATTTTTCGTGTTAATAAAACATGCGTGATACACTTTTAGAGCCCACTAAACAGGAGTAAACGAAGCAAAACTAATAAGCATTAGTGTATTCTGTAAAGTTATGGATCTGTTTACCTGAAACAAACACTGTGGCGTCGCGGATTAACCTGATGATTCGGTGTTTAAAGGTAACACAACGGCTCAAATATTCCGACAACAGTCCAACATCCCCATCTTATGTCTGTCATAAACCGCCATACATACAAGAAGAGGGTTTGGTAATTATTCACCGGTGAATATGAATAACCAGAGCTTTACCTGTTCTACTCGTTCCCAGCATGCACAGCGGCAGCGATGCGCACCATCCTCTCAGAGTGAGACGGCAACAAGCGGCTGGCTCCGCCCACTACACACCTGCAGTTCCGCCCACTACACACCTGCAGTACCTCCCAGCACCTCAGTGCTGCTGGTCCACTACAGCCAGGATGTTCCTCCGGTCCTGAAACCTTTTCACGTTTAATTATAAAATAAATCCAACTCACCCCCTTAGCAAAGACGTGAACATAATAAATTAATCAAATATTAGTGTGCTAGTGAATTTAAACTGTGTACAATAATACATTTTGGCTATGTATTGAAAGCCACAGAGATTTTTTTTTTTTTTTAATTTCTGAATTTTCCATCAACAGAACCAATTAGGCTCAAGTTGAAATTATTTTTTAATTTAAGTAATCTGTTGATTTATGGACCTCTGGTGGTCCCTGGACCCCACATTGAGAACCACTGCCTGTCTGGTTATATAACCATATTAGGTTATGTTTTGAATTACATTACAATGAGATATGGATGGTTGTCCAGATAAAATGATTTATAGTAAAGTGGGCAAGTTTGTATGGTAAACTGTCATGCCAGTCTGGCAACTAAAAGGTTGCATTTATTACTTTTGTTGTTGGGCTATTAAAATATCCCTTAAAGAATGCTTAAGTTAGTTTGTCTATTATATAATGTAGACCAGTAAGACTGGTTTTCGGGGAGGAGTGCCTTAATGACGTCTCACCAGCAACACTCAACAAAGCAGCTTAAGGAGGGCTGGATGAGTGAAATAAGTGGCTTTAGCCTGTCCCTGTCAGATTTGCTTAGCATGACAAGCCACAGTCCTACAGGACAGGACACACCACTGGAAGTATCACACTACCAGTAAGATGTACAGTTCTGAAAGTAGAGATTTGCAGCTTGCCCTCAGGTATAAGAGCACAGACAGGTCAAAATCCTAATAGACATTTTTCTTAAAAATAACCTGACAGGAGGTAAGAGGAGAGAAGTAAACATGTATATTATTCTAAGAACTTGAAATGGGCTCAAGTGTGTCGACTCTGCTGGAAAGAAGACAGTAGACAGAGCTTTGGCAAGGCAAATGTGCCGAAACAGAGTGGGACTATGATGGTAGAAGAGCAGGTGTGGCCAGGCTAGGCCAGATATATGAGGCAGGGCTGATTGATGGTTCAGCTGCTTGGCTCAGGGATTGTGGGAGATCAACTCATGCCATATAAGGAGAGTCTGGCAGTGGGAGGGAGCGATACAGCTCCAAAGAGCAGCCTGGGTCGAAAAAGCCACTCTTAACTTTCACTCATTCTCTTATCTGACCTACAGTGTTGAGTATAGACAACATATAATTGAGGATAAAATGTCTAATGTCAGCAGAATGACGATAAAAAATGTGGACTGTCAAATAGGTAAATTCAAGGGTTGATACATAAACTGGTATACCATGATTTTCAGTGAATGGATGTCAGTTAAACTAAGTAGAAGGTGATTAATTAATCTGTCTTAGTTCAAACCTTGAATTGTTATTTTGTCAATTAATATTTTCATGTTGTATTAATGCTTTTAATCCCACTGCAAGTATTTTGAGATTAAACACATACATGAAATTCTATAACAACAACAACAACAACAACAACAATAATAATAATAATAATAATAATAATAATAATAATAATAATAGTGATATTAAGAGCATCTTCTCTGGTTTAGGTGTTGTTACCAGAGGGAGTTTATTTTATTTACCCCTAAACACTCTTCAGTGTTTCCTTTCATTTAGGTGATGAGAGAGAGAGAGCTGGGGAAAGAGCCATTATTTTCCATAGCTCATGTGTTAGAAGATGTGGGAGAGAGGTGCTAAGCATAGGGAATGTTATTAATGCATATGCATCAAGCCACACTGTGACCCAAGTGTCTCTCACTGCACAGCTGATAGTGTGCATACTGGTCAGATCTGCTCAGAGCAGTGTTTGGAAAGAGTGTATGAACAAAAAGAATGTGCAAGTCTTATAATATGTCCTGTACAGCACATGTGCAAGGACTTTACACTGATATACAATATCTGGCAACTTAGCACTTATACATGACTTTCAAATATAGTATAATGTAGCATAGATTCACACCCACAAACTTGGTTATATAGGTAACTTCATTACACTGTCTACATGATTAGCTAGTTACTCTGATCTGCAAAGCTAGGGGTTACTGGAAGGTCCTCTAGATAGGTGCATGGAGTGGACAAGAGCTGAGTCAATGCAATTCAATCAGGGGACATGTCACGGGGAAATGGACAACTTTGTGACCCAGCACTAAACATAGCACTGGTAACACGACAAGGCATGGGGCAGACTCAAATTTCAATGGAAGAGAGGCTTTCATACCAAGTGGAACGGTGTGTACAAATACATGTTTGGCCTGTTTAGATACAATCACATGTAATAGACCGGGACTGTTCTTATATTAACTGTCATTATTCAAGAATCAACCAACATTTTTTTATTTCAATGTCAAGCCAGCTTGTTAATAATTTTATATAATGTGCTTATATAACTCTAGCACTCTTATGCAAGACAGAGTTAAATAAAGATGAAGTGGAATAAAAGCTATGTATCTGGTTACCTGGTGTGTGTGCGTGTGTGCGTGTGTGTGTGTGTGTGTGTGTGAAACACATTTATAAGTGGGTACTGAACTGAATGCTGGTTTGGCAAACATAGCTTTCAAAGTTCTGAATGCAGCACAGGCCTAAGACTCCCTGAATGTATATAAGCCACGTATGTGTTTGCCTTACACACAGTGCACAGAATGACCCGCAAATGCAAGAGCTATTATACTGCAGGACACCATCAAGTATTATAGGCTAAATATATCTCACACTATGCAGTCATCTGGACTTGAAATATTGTGAGGATCTAGCAGTGTCACAAGGATCGCAGATAAAATTAAAAACAAATAAAATGTCAAATTATAAATTTTTGGTTACCACAGTCAAATGATTTAGATTTTTTAAAAATCTGATTTTACAGTTTCAAGACAGTCTGTAAAGGATTCTGCGGAGGTTTTTTGTCAACGAAAAACAAATAAACCAAAAATGCTTGATTTGCCTGCAGATTTTTTTTTTTTTAATGCAGTTTTTGGTGCTTTTTTTTTTTTTTTTGCAGAAAACTACTTGAATTGGAAAATTTTGCAATTGCATGAAATTGTTTTGCACGGTCAGTGCAATGTTTGTTGGTAAATGAGACCTTTTAGCTGTACTCATGTTCAACACACGTCAATCGAAGAGGGCTTTGACTGAATGCGCGTTGTGATCACAAAATCCCATAATTCTGGAGGAACTGTCATGAGTTTTGCAGTTTCATTTGCAAGTGTTTCAGTGATGGTTTCTTTTTTCTTTTTTTTTTTTTCATTGTTTTCCCTAAATAGCCAGGATAGCCTTGAAGCTCAAATTAAGGAGCCAGCATGTTCATAATTAATTGTTTAAAAATAATCTTTAAAAGTTTTTTTTTCTGATCTTGCTAAGAGTTGTGTAAAATGTTTCACATTAAATCTCTGTGTATTGCACGATAAGACATTTTAATTTTATATTGCAATGTTTGCATTGATTATAAGGTTAGTTTATAGCATTGTAGAAATACTGCACAATTCAGGTTTGTAACAGCAAGCACTTTGCACCAAATGGACGGTCTGTACCACACATGCAGCATGTACTTATAAACCTAAACTTCCAGAAACGACACATCCCAAATTTCAGAAGATCCCCCCAAATTTCCTTCCAAGAGCTTTGCTGTGTGTAAGAGGAAAGAGGAATTCCTACAGTTATGGGGACCCCCACAAAATCAGTCACCTGCTCTTCTACAACCTTGAATCTATCATCAGTATGTATCAGTTCATTCTCAATGCCAGGCAGTTGAAACCTAGTGGTTACTAATTTTAGAGGTAGGCACTGGCACATACGCACGTTCCAGCTTCATTTCATCTCCTCCTCTCCATAGAACTATGGCCTCTAAGACCAAAAGTGCAAGGTGGAGAATCCAAATAAAATGAATGTATCTTGTCAGAAACCATTCTTTCCTCTAACAATTGAATGCATTTGCTCAGTATTATGCTGTGCAAAAATGTATAAATTCAACCAGTCACATGTTATTACATAATACAACTAGTCAATGAACAATTCCCCACAGTGGATCAAGTTACATGATGTGCCTTTGGTTTATTTTCAGGCTCTTTCAGCAATTGTAAATGCATTTGAATTGTCTGGAAAGAGTCCCATATTATGTGCCTTGAAATTTTCACTATATACACAGGGGTCCAAGCAACATGTATCACATACCAATTATCAATTCTTATTTAAAATGAATACAGAAATCTTCCATTCCAATTAAGTTTTATGGTAACTTTGGATTTTCATTAACAATATTAATCTAAAAACAATTGTGACAGGGTACAAGTGTCATATAATACCTAAACTTTTTTTATCTGTACAGTATGTTGTTATTATTTTTTAACATGCTCTGTTTTGCAGTGTTAGGGTCATGCAGGTATGACAACTGATGTTATAAATCATTATGGAATCTAATTTAGTTGGACAAATATTCCAGATTTTTCCTCACTACTACCATTAATAAAATGTACATGTATTATTATCGGTATTAATAAAATAATAATAATAATAATAATAATTTTATTTATATAGCACCATTTCAATGTGCTTTAAAAAAAGGAAAATATTACAAGATTAAACAAAGTATACATAATAAAGTACATTATTAAATAATCCAGAATAATTACTGAGTTAGCCGTGATAATGACTACAAATCATTAATATATTCATTAACTGCTTTATCCTAGACAGGATCATGACAGATCCAAAGCTGAACCCGGAAACATTAGGCATAAGGGAGGTAATACACTATGGATGGGACTTCTGGCCATCGCTGGCCATCACACACAGATGTTTGCAAACTCATTCACACTACAATTCATGAGAAATATAATAAAATGAAAGTGCCATGAAAACCAAATAAACTAAACTTGCAAGTTTTAGTGTGGATATAATGTGGATATGTATATAGAGCTTGTGTTCTTAATGTTCTCTGGAATGCTATTTCAAAGTTTGGAGCAATTCAAGAAATTAATTTTCAGTAAGCCTGCCTCAGGTAAGCAAAATGCTTGAGACAGGTCTTACAGCTTCTGGAAATAAGCAAGATATACTAAATTAACCACATTATTTTGGACCAATTTGGATCAATTCTGATTTACTTTAATTTAGGGAAAAGAAGTTTAAATTCAGTCAAACTTTTATATTTAGCATATTTATATGACATTATATTACATATAATCAGTGTTACAGTGCATACTATGTTTGTGAATTACATTTCCAAAGTTCATGTATGCAAAAGAAAAATATAGGAAGAATAATATTCTGGTTTCAGATTACCATATTCCAAGTGTGTGTGTGTGTGTGTGTGTGTGTGTGTGTGTGTGTGTGTGTGTGTATATATATATATATATATATACACATATATATATATATATATATATATATATATATATATATATATACACACACACATCCATATATATATGGTCATCCGGTGCTCCAACATTTATGAAAACAATGTGGTAGCTCATTTAAGGTTGGGCTACGTTTCAGCTAGCCCAGTGTTGGGTCCTTAACCACGGCCTTTAACCCTCAACTGGTCAGCTACATGCTTGAACTGCATCCTGCTTCAGTTCTAAGTTGCTTAGAAGCATGTGTCAAATGGGAAAATGCTATAAATAATTGAGCCCCGATGAGCCTCTATCCAAGTGACTCTTTTCAAGGTAACTCTGAACCTAATAAGTTACAAGCAAAATATTGACAAAATATTCTTCAACACAGATGCCTTAACAGTTATCAAATGTTTAAGACAGGAAATGTTGGTTTTGAATTACTCTGGGAACTTCTCCACAACTCCCTTTGTCACTAACCAGAGAGGGACAGGCAGAAGGTGCATGGGCGGGAACAGCTGTCACCCTGTCTCTGGTGTTGTGATGTTGGTTCTTTCCTTTTAGAATCCAAGCCTCCTAACAGAGAGTGCTAATCTCCAATAGATTGAGAGCATGCATGGACTGTGCAGCCAATGGGCATTAACCATTGGAGTATATAAACCAAGGTCTGACATTTTGAAGAGCTGGGCAACCCCTACATTGGCTTTGGTGAACAGGATCTGATCCCAAGGACTGTTACCTTGTTCTCTCGTGCAGGTAAAGCAATGGCGACAATACAGATTGAGGCATGTGGGAATTGGGTAATGTTTGTGCTGAAAAGCACAGTTAATGGTGGATTTTAAAAAAAACAACAAAAAAACAATTTTGAATGAAAGTATCCAACAGTTTTCAACAGAAATTGCTAAAAATTCATCAGTCTATGGGGTTGTGGTGTGATTATTTAGAGCCTTCTACATTTTTTTTTGCTGGATTCCTGATGGAGAAAAAATATTCTGTTGTATATTGAAACCAGTGTTAGTCCATTTTATTTACATTGAATGAAATATGAAATGAGCCAAGCATGTAACCCCTTAAACTCCCAAGACCTGTCGACAAATTTCTCACTCTTGTAACTATAAGACTTTTCCTATTAGTCTATCTAGTTTATTTACTGAATAATTCATAGACGTTAATGAATAACATGCTTTAAAATAAATAACTGAATAATATGGTATGAATTTAAGGGGTTTAAAAGCACCAAAAATAACATAATTCTTAAAAAATGTATTTTATTCTATAAAAAATATGTGAGGACAGCTGGAGTGGTCTTGCCATCTAAGCTAGAATTAGCTGTGTGTGTGTGTATGAGTGACACCTGTTGTGTAAGGTCAGATGCTATGGCAGAAGGGCAATATGACTTAGGGGTGTTTAATTTTCCAAGTATGTTTCAAATATAATGTCCTTGTTCAAACAAAATGCAGAGAACATGAAATTTTCATTTTAAATTCATTCTGTAGAATATTTCTTGTAATTGTGCACTCGAGTTATGATAATCTCTTCAACCAACATCAACACTAGTATGAAAGAGGTTTTTTTTTGTCATTAACAATGGGAGTTTATGCTTTCTGACATGGACAGAGTTCTAACTTTGGTTCAAATATTCATGTACACCAACCCCCAAAGAAACGAGAGAGGTGCATATACTAGCTGGACAGAGTTTGCAGTCATGCTAAAAATATCATCTGTGGTCTGATACATATAAGCATGTGGACCATGCCCCAACCATTTTATGCAGTAACTTGAAACGTTAGTTTCAGTTAGCCAGACAACTAGTTACTGTGTGACCCAGGTTTACTAGTTGCTGTGTGACAAGGCCCAAATATGTCACCCCTGACTGCTAGGAATAATTATAGGTCTCTGTTAGCAAAAAAAAAGTAGCCTTTACATTATTTGTTACCCATGCACTTTTCACAGATCATCTAAAAAACTGCAATCATGACTAAGAACTGCAACAATGACTACAAGATGAAGTTTCCTATGGAGGAGGAGTACCCTGACCTCTCCCAGCACAACAACCATATGTCCAAGGTACTGACCAAGGACATTTACAACAAGCTGAGAGGAAAGTCTACCCCAAGCGGCTTCACTCTTGATGACTGCATCCAGACTGGTGTGGACAACCCTGGTAAGCAGGCCTGTACAAATACACAGTTGGTCTTAGCAATGCACCATTCCATCTTGGAACATTTTAGCTACACTACCACAATAATAATTTGGGTTAGATAAGGTTTAATTTAGATGACTAATGTCAAATTTTAGATAAATTCCAGTATTAAAGGCATCTCAATTCCATTAGAGTTTCATAAGACATGCTATTTTTTATTCTGTCTCCAGGTCATCCTTTTATTATGACCGTTGGTTGTGTTGCCGGTGATGAGGAATCCTACGAAGTCTTCAAGGATCTCTTCGACCCTATCATTTCCGACCGTCATAGTGGCTACAAGCCCACCGACAAGCACCATACTGATCTGAACTGGGAGAACCTGAAGGTGTGGAAAAATACAAAAAATTTCTAAATCTTAGGGATTTTGTTTAGGTATAATATTTTCTTGACGTCCTCCATTCTTTATGTAGGGTGGTGATGATCTTGACCCCAACTACGTTCTGAGCAGCCGTGTACGTACTGGCCGCAGCATCAAGGGTTTCACCCTGCCCCCCACCAACAGTCGTGGTGAGCGCAGAGCTGTGGAGAAGCTGTCCATTGAGGGTGAGTCTCAGCCATCAATCTACCAGCAGCTAGTTACAGTACATTCCCACTGGTAAAAAGTAAGCTTTGGTCCTGCTTCATTTCACAGCTTTGACCAGCCTGGATGGTGAGTTCAAGGGCAAGTACTACCCCCTGAAGGACATGACTGACAAGGAGCAGGAACAGCTGATCGCTGACCACTTCCTGTTTGACAAGCCTGTCTCTCCACTGCTGCTGGCTGCTGGTATGGCTCGTGACTGGCCTGATGCAAGAGGCATCTGGCACAATGACAACAAGACCTTCCTGGTCTGGGTGAATGAAGAGGACCATCTGCGTGTCATTTCCATGCAGATGGGTGGCAACATGAAGGAGGTCTTCAAGAGGTTCTGCGTTGGTCTACAGAAGGTAAGACATCCAGATTTCTTGAAAGACATCCAGAAGTCTGAAAACACAGAACTGAATAGAACTCAAAGAATTGACATCCTTGTTCTGCACGTACACAGATTGAGGAGATCTTCAAGAAGCACAACCATGGATTCATGTGGAATGAGCATCTTGGTTTCATCCTGACCTGCCCATCTAACCTGGGTACTGGTCTGCGTGGTGGTGTGCACGTCAAGCTGCCCAAGCTCAGCACACATGCCAAATTTGAGGAGATCCTGACCAGACTCCGTCTGCAGAAGCGTGGCACAGGTATACATTGTTATTACTGCAAACCGCCCAGACCTCCCGACTGAATACTTTGAACTGCTTGACCCTCATTTTTCACTTGTCCAGGTGGTGTGGATACTGCTTCTGTTGGTGGCGTGTTTGACATCTCCAATGCTGACCGTCTGGGTTCATCTGAAGTGCAGCAGGTACAGCTGGTGGTTGATGGTGTGAAGCTCATGGTTGAGATGGAGAAGAAGCTGGAGAAGGGCGAGTCTATCGATGACATGATCCCTGCCCAGAAGTAAAGTGGAAGTAGTGTTTCTTTTTGTATTTGTTCTTATGAGTAACCTTACCATCTAAGGAGCAAACAAGCAGGAGAAGTGCTCCTGACTGACATTTCCAAGAGAACTACATCCTGCTCCCTCTCTTTCTTACTTTACATATTTTCTCTTTTCCCCATTAACCATTTTCTTTTCCTCCTTTTTACTGTCACTCTTTTTCAATCTTCCTGTAACATCTTGGGATCAAATCGCCGCATAGATCAGGAAGCTCTGACTGTGCTGTATTCACCTTTGTTTTGATTGTACAAAGTAATTAAAAGCCCCATGAAACAATCAACTCTATGTGTTATGGCTCCTAATTCTATCTCATGTGTGACCACAAAATGACAATCATTATTAATAAAAATGGGAATTATTAACATGATTTGTTCTAGAAAGCAGGATTTAAAAAAAAAATGAATCTAACCTGTTCATCTCAAGATTTATGAAAATATGGATTCCTCCCATAAAGCTAAAAGTTTTTTTGAGTGAAATTTGTCATAAGTATTATAATACTGCTATATAATAAGTATAAATGTAATGTAATCAAGATATTACTTAAACCTTTTAATATTTACTTTGAGTGACCTTTTTAGCTAGCAAAATTACTTTTTTTTGCTTTATTTGATTGTCTAAATAAAAATATTTGAACCATGAATAAACACAAAGAGTTTAATAGCGCTAATAAATTATAGATTGAGCACTTTTTGCCATCTATGTCCCTCAGCACAAAACAGCACAAATTCTCATGATCATTGGTGCATCGTATCATCCCAGAGATGCTAACCATTGTGCACATAAAGACAGGTAAATAAAGGGAAAAACTGGTAGTTCTGTTATGCTGCAGAGGTCTTTTAGCTGGCATGGTTTTAGTTAATTATATATACATGGAGCAAAGAGTCATTCTTTTCCTTGTCATGCTACCTCCCTTTTTTTGCAGTTATATAGTTTAAAATATTCTCTCTGTTTGCCACATTGGCATGGACACTGTTCCATTGTTAGTGGTGAACACATAAAGCACAGACAGGCTTTAAAGTCAATGAGTTTATTCCTCAGTCACCTCAGCTGTTCCCCTTTCTGTTCACATACAAGCAGAAAAATAATCTAAAACTTTTAAAAGAACAAAATGAAATCATAATTTACCTACACAATTTTACATATTTATACAGTCAGTTAGCCTTGCAGGAGGAGGAGAGACAGTAGGCGATGATTTACCTCAGGAGTCAAAACTGCCAATGCTAACCTAGTAGGCAGTCTTACTTTTAACCAGAAAATGACTTCTTTTAACTTAACCTGCTTAAAAATGGAGCAAAACAAAAACACATAATGTTTTTGACACTTTAAGTATGTGGAAGGAACACACACACACACACATACACACAAGAAAAAAAGGCATTTTTGCTCAGGGTAACTAAGGCTACTTCTTATTTTGATGTCATGACAAGCCACATGACCAGCAGAGGCTATTATTTTTTATTATTTCACCAAAGAACATAGTGAACACAACACTTATTGTAGTGTTTACCAAACCAGTCCTCAGTCCTTCCTCCCAACACACCCGCACCAGGTCTTCAGGATTATCCAGTGTTCAGGTGTACTGGAGCTGTGACACAACAAAATGTGGAGTATCTGGGATCCCTGAGGACCGGTTTGTGAAACAGTGACTTAACGTAACAGTGTTGAGTACTTTACCCCTTAAACACATTCATATTTTGTAACTATGATGAATTATTTTGCAATTCCAGTGAAACCAATAGGAAATGTATGCACATACAGGAGTGAAGAACGTATAACTGGACCCGCCCACCTGTCCCGCTAGTTTAAGGGGTTAAGACTACTTATGTTTATTAACTAAAGAACAAAAGCCACACAGTGTTTTTATTTCAATTGAAAATTCAATCCCCCTACACACAAAGACATACATAAACACGCACACACACACACTCGGCTGGAATAGAGAGATTTTTCATGTTTTCTAGGTTCACGCTATATGCTTCCATAATAACTACTTGAGACCAGTTCAACCTTTAAGGCTTTGCCCTGGACTGCATTTGCTTCTGACCGGATCCGCAACCAGGTTTTTAAATAGTGTATTATTTGGTTTTATGTAATCCCAGAATCTTGGTGACAACTAATTGAATCAGCAAGGCACCAAGTCATTAAAGAAGCAGACTGAGCTGTGAATTGTGAATGCTCCTTGACTGTAAACATGAACTGGCACGTTCTGGCATCCATGTTAAAAACAGGTCACAATGCATAAACCACTGATCAACACCGCCAGTACAACCAGGGAACCAATAAACAGCAAGCCTAAGAAACCCAAGAGTTTTTTTACTCCAGAGCCTCGATCAAAAAGACATGGCTTTTATGCTGATTTAATTTTTTTTATATTATAAGCAAATTTATCAAATATTTCTTATTATGAGAATATTACAATTTATAGATATCTACCGGTAGGCAATTTTACAAATTTCAAGTTTAAAATTGTATTATTCTATTAGAAAATAATTCCAAGCATTTGTTTATAGAAGCTAAATTATCTGCCAACAGAATAAGACAACTTCAAACTGGAGATTAACAAATATGTCTAGAAATAAGCTACTGATGTTATAGTTATTAAAATAATCTCATAATAAGAAATTAATTTGAGTATATTTAATATGCTTGCTAAAATTTTTGAAGTTTCCATAGACTAACAAGTAAGAATCAAAATCTGAAGAAAAAAAATAATAAATTAAAAATTTTAATCTTGGTTTTAGAATAATTTTTTTTTTTTTTTTTTACCATGGTAGTAGATTGTGGCTCACAATAAAACAATTCCTGTTCACAAGTTGTTCAGTGAAATTTAGGAACACACTCTCTTTAGATAGCCCTTGTGCCTTAGCAAACATTTCAGAACAGTGCTCATAGGAACTGTACAGCTATAATTTCATGAAGGATAGCTGGCACCGGACGGTCAGTACATCTCTTCACACGCTAACATCACTACATCAGCGCACTACGGCACACAGTAATAATGACACTGAATTAGAGAGGCCATTTTGAGCTAGGAATACAAAGTAATTTACATCAAACAGTGCTGAAATTATATCACAGGATAATTTGGCAGATGTTTTAGCACCCCAACACTTGTCACATTATCAAAAATATAGTACATCTACGACTGTTAGGTGACAGATCCAAGGCTACAGCTAGATTTGTACGCTCCAGGGTTTTATACAAATGAATGCTGAAGCAATTTTGCACAGTGCATGTAAATATTTCCTTGTTTAAGATGGTGAATGCTTCTAACAAATCAATGGAAAGCTGCAGTTTTGTGTCCGTTTAGCAGGATCCTCTATTGGCTGTATAACAGAGGCTTCTCACCAGCATAATACTTACAGAACAACAGAAGGAGTGTTGTGTTTTGACTTGGCTTGACAGGCGCAGTGTACCATTTAAGGCAGGGGTGTTCGATCTAATCCGCAAAGGGCTGGTGTGGATGCAGGTTTTCATTCCAATCAAGCAGGAGCCACAGCTGAATCCACCTTTTAAATCAGTTGATCTTGGCTTTCAGTAGACTCAGGTGTGGTTTCTGCTTGGTTGGAATGGAAAACCTGCATCCACACCGGCCCTTTCCAGATAAGACTGGACAACCCCTGATTTAAGGGGAAACACAGTTCAAAAAAAGTGATTCTCACTCAACCCTAAAGTGCTACTGTACAACAAGAGAAGTTGCATTACTGAGAACAACTGCTGAAACGCAGACAAACAAAAAGCCATAAAGGCTACAATGTTAGTGGCTCAGAAGAGCAGCCATCACTTATCCCCAAATCTCACAGGTTTATACAGCTTTTTATTCCAATTAGGCAGCTCTTAAACCTGTGTTTGGCTGTTTTTCCATCCACAGAAAATGTTAATATAAAATACACACAAAAGAACTGGTCTTCAGGACATGTTTGATAATTGAAGTGTTCAGGATGGTGCAAGTTTTAAAGGAACAAAAAGAAATGTTCAAAATGTAATAGCAGCTGTTAAAAGGAAATGACATGAAGGGCTGAGACGCCATGGTGAAGATAAATGTCTGTCAAAACTGGAACAGCAAATAGCTTGGCTAAGACACAGAGTAGGAATCAGTGGGGAGGGGATTTCTTTCAGCTGGGCCTGTATGTGGCAACCACGATGCTCTCCATGTTTGTTTCAGAGTCTGTACGAATGGGTGTAGGGAAGTTGCCATTATATTGTCCCCTGCTTTGCTTCCATACCCTTCTGCCCACTGTTGCCATTTAAAGCTCCAGCTCTTTGGACACTTTGGTAGCAATGTCCCGAAAAGCGAGTGGTGCCCCCCATAGGCGCTTGAATCGGACCCCGCTGGCCTCTGTAGGCAGGTGGCCTACTTCAGCCTCGAATGCTACCCGGGAGCCGGCAGCACCGTGTGTGCAGGAGAGGAGGAACGGACCAGCCTGGTGCACCTGGCAACCGCAGCCCTGCGCCGCCTCACGGACTGCCAGTACCACCTCGGCTGGGTCCCGCGCGCTCTGCACCTTCACATCCCAGCTGCATCGGGGGGGCCGGGGCTCTGCCGCTTTTTGATACCCAGATAGATGGCGACTGTGAGAGAGAAAAAGAGGAAGGGAATGTTTGGGGAGGTGGTGGGTTGAAATGAAACATAGGAGATGAAAAGAGGTGTGGGCAGAATATGTGGTGAATGGGTGGATAGTGGTTGGGGTGGGGAGGGGAGGGGGGAGGTGGAAGAAGGGTATATGTTAGAAATCTTGCAAAACAATAAAAAAAATATGCTCTGAATTAAACAATTTGATAAATTCATTGTTTTACCTGCAGGTTTTTCGTAGCAAGTTGATATCCAATAAACATTTGGTATTACATGTAAATGTTTAATCAATTAGGACTATCATATTATAACAGTAACTACTAATATAACTACTCATATTTTTACTCATTGCTCTGATATTTATTTATGTGTCTCTCTTTGAAGATTTGAATACTAAAAGAGGAATATATTTTTATTCCCATTACAATGCATATTAATAACATGTATCTAAATATATAATATACATTCCTAATATAATGTTTTTACACTGTAAGTATTTGCAGTGCATATGTCTACATATACTCACTCTTTACACACTGAAACCTGAGATACTTACATTTAGTCCTTCAATGTCACAAAGTTATTAAACATGTATTTATACATATATTATACAAATGCGATATCTTCTGCAAGGTCTCCGAACTCGCACTTAAAACATGCTTAATATCAAGCATTGATACAGAACTGCGTTCACCCACAGCATGGACTCTGTTGATGAACGCAGTTGGGTTTGTTCTCAGTCACCCATGGCAACAAACAAAACCAGCAGGCATGTAGCAAAGTTCTACAAATCAACCACCATAAATTCAGGCACACAGCACGACCTTCAAACCACACCAAGTTAATCATAATGATGTTCTTAATGGCCTTTCAGTTAATGTCCAATTTAAGGGTTTTCATTTCAAGCAATATCTGCAGTTAGAAAGTGCATACGGGTCAAAGGGGACGGGGGCAGATGGAGGAAGGGGGTCTACTCTAAAAATAAAATGCTAGATATTTAACAGTTGGTGCACATCACACAAAGTGCACAGAGTAGATGCTCTGGGTATATGCACAGGTCATATATTTAAAAAAAAATTACCTGGTGTTCTTAACCTGACAGTTTGCTTCTGGGGCATTTGAGGGGAGGAGAGAGAATCAGTTTTAATGGTTAGAGTCGGTTTTGTGAACACAGATCTCAGAGAGCTGGAAATAAATTACAGACAAATTACACTTTCTACATTTAATCTGTGTTCAGAAAACTGCTCCTAAGTTCATCAGCTACGTTTAAATCTTCACTGTCTATAAAAAGTGCACAGAAGATCTAAAGGAAAAAGTCTTAACTGACTCTGTTCTCGTCTGCATCTGTAATATAGATTCACACAGCTGGAAATATTCTATCCTGAGTTAAGTAAACATAACTGAAATTTTGGTCTGGAATGATGGAAAACGTTCAAATTAAGTCTATACACTCTTACCTTGTGACCGGAGATCTGCAGACTCTCTCAGGTTCGTCTGTGACCCTCAAGAACAAACAAAATTTTGAGTTAGGAATCAGCTGAGAGAGAGCGTCACTCTCCATTAAACCTATTAATCACTGCTAATAAGAAGACAAAGTGGAATATCTACATACATTTAATGAGCATATGTACCTGAATAATAATATGAACCATTTATATTAACTATATAATAACCAATATAATATCACTATTTACAGTAAACGTGGATTTGTACATGTGCCAATTTGCTTAGAATTCGTACTTTTGGGAATACTGGTTACCTAAAGACCTAGTCAAGAATTAAAGGGGACCTATTATGCAAAATTCACTTTTACATTTTGTTTGAACATAAATGTGTGTTGACTGTGTGTGTACACAACCACCCTATAATGGTTAACATCCACCCGCTCCTTTTTTTATCTTCCCCATAAATCATAAACAGTGTCTCAAAATGAGTCGTTTGTCTTTTCTATCCAATGTGACATCACATTAGAACAGGCCCCGCCCACGACTGGTGACGGACTCTGCCCTATTATCATAGCTCCTCCGCTGAGTGAGCTGCAAACTGTCCACTATGTTCTCTGTGCTGGAGCAGCTACAGTGATGAGAAGAATGTCTCAGCTTCGTAAGCTTTGTAAGTGTTGTGTTGTAGGCTGTAAGAATGAACATAAGGGTCTTCATGTGCTCCCGGCATCAGAGCCACTGAAGACGCAGTGGAGAAGTTTTATTTTTGAAGGAAATGTGCCCCAAAAAATAGCTACATTCGTGTATGCTTGTGCGACTCATTTTGCACCAGACTGCTTTGTGAATGAGGGTCAATACAAAGCTGGATTTGCTGAAAAGTTGATTCCTAAGAATGGATCGGTACCAACTGTTCGAGATCCAGCTTCATATCCAGAAGACGCAAGTATCGCACTTTATATTTTGTGAATGTTTGCAAATTGTCTTTCCGAATGTGCTTTTAGCAGACTCAACGGCTAATGCGGCTAAAGTTACCATAGTCTCTGATTGTCTTCACAGAGACCAGAGCTATGTCGTCATTTTATTTTTAACCGGAAAACACTTAATGCCTGTATAATTCATACATTCTGGTTCATACATATAGGGCTGAACACAGGTATTTATGGTGGCAGTCATATTGGCTCTCCTGATTTGTTGTTGCCGTAGTATCCGAATCACAGCCCTCTTCTGGAAAAGGGGCGGGGAGCAGCAGTTCATTTGCATTTAAAGAAAGACACACAAAAACAGTGTGTTTTTGCTTCCACCCAAAAAGGGGCATTTTCAGCATGGATAAATGATCCGTGGGGTTTTTTGAACTGAAACTTCACAGACACATTCTGGGGACACCTGAGACTTACATTACAACTTATAAAAAGCAGCATAATAGGTCTCCTTTAAATATCTACATTCTCTTCCATACCCTAATAAAACAGTATATTTATTTGAGTAAATGTTTACAACCCCACACATTTGGTGCTCAAAGCACCCAAACATGATACAGCAGAAACCTATCATAACTTGTTGCCTGAAGACACTGGCAGTTTCCGGGCACTGTTGTATAAAGTTCTGACTTGCTGTCGCTATTATCCACAAGAATATCCATTAAGCTGGTTGCACAAGTAATTAAGATTTAGCCTGCATAGTGATCAGTCTAAATGCTCTTACTAAATATATCAGACTTATCACCATAAATATCACCATAGTATTCTTGAGATGAATAAAATGAGCTCAAATAGGCAGCTGAGTTTATGGTTCAATGGTTCAAAAGTTCAAGTTTTTCATAAACGAGTCACAAGATGAATCATGACATGAACTGGTCTAAGCATACCACTGGATCAGTGGATGACTGGTGAGGAAAGGAAAAATAAGAAGGAACAAAAACAAAGCAGAGAGATGCAGCCCATATTACAGTGCCCCCTAGTAACCAAGCACACCTGCGGCTTAGCCTCCTTGTGGAGGGTGTCCATAAGTGTCTTCTGGACAACTGTCAAGTCAGCAGTCTTCCCCATGATTGTGGTTGTGTGTACTGAACCAGACTGAGAGATTAAATCTCAGGAAACCTTTTACAGGTGCTTTGAGTTAATTAGCTGATTAGAGCTCATCTCATGTCGACATTTCTGTATTATAAAATTCTTTATTCTAATATTTTGAAATACTGGACTTTTGATTTCCATGAGCTGTAAGCCGTAATCATTAACATTAAAAGAAAAAAAAGGCTTGAAATATTTCACTTCATGTGTAATGAATCTAGAAAATATGAAAGTTCCACTTGTTGAATTAAATTGCGGAAAAAAAAAACTTTTCCACAATATTCAAATTTTTTGAGATGCACCTATTTCAACATCAACATTCTTTGTGTATTCAGATGTGCTAGTGACAATGGCCTCAAGGGGGAGCTCTACTCCTCAGTTCCAGAGAAAAGGCACTGAACATGGGTGTGGTGTGCAGAAAGGAAGGGGGGGCAGGGGAGATGGAAAGGTGGAAAGATGGGAAGACTTACTAACTGTTTTCGATCCATGTGGCAGAGGGCAGCCAGAGACGGACTTGTTTGAGCTCTGACGCTTAGAAGGGTCAAGATTGACCCTAGGAGATGTAAAGGGGAAAGTAGGAAAGAGGATAATATGACACAAAGAGAGACAGAAACAGAAAGAGCGAGTGAGAGAGCAGAAAAGGTTGACAGAGAAACAAGCCTGCCAAGGAAACTAACTGCCAAGGAAAAAAAAGCAAAAAAGACAGAGCACCCGAATTGAGCCAAGAAATTAAGAAAGAGGCAATAATGTGCACTGGGAGAGTTAGAAGCACTTGGTTAATAAAGAAGGGGCATTGAAGGAGAGGTAATGCAGCATATGCACACAATTATTCGGATAATGCTGCCTCATGTGAAGATCATCGTTAGCTGATTACACAAAAAAAAGTTCCTACTGCCTACTGGCATTGATTTTCAGTTCCTAGGTAGTAAGGGAGGTATGAATTATGGCTTTTAGGTGGATAACCAAATTGTAAAAAGCTGTTTCAGTGGAAACACGGAACACCTCCTGACTTTAGCTAGAAGAGCCAACATTTCCTGCTAGATGATTTCATATTTTTAGCAGATAACATGAATTCGAAGAATCAAGATCTTCTAGATGAATCCATTTACTTTAATGCATTCTTGTAAAACACATGTTCTTCATTCATGCTCAGAAAATAACTTTGCTGGATGTACTGTAAACCTACTGTAAAGAGCTGTTCATTATAGCGGTTTGTGGACAAGGGTGAACCCATCTACTTGTCCGTCCAACAAAATAGAGACTTAACAATCTTTTAACACGGTTGATTTTAAATTTCACTGATTATATACACAAAAAGCTGATAATTCATGAACAGGTCTGCCTGATGGAAGGCTGTGTGACAGAATATACATATATTATATATATAAAACATTTTGTCAGAACGAAATCAGTTCAGTTCACCTCTGCACACTATGGAGAGAAAAAAACAAAACAAAGCAAAAAAAAACAAACACCCTCTCTCTGTTCCACATATGCATGCTTGTCCTGTAGTCTGTTGTCTCGCCTTACCTGCGTGTAAGCTTGGAGGTGAGTTTGCTTAAGAGGTTTGAGGTGGCACGGGTGCGGGTGTGGGGCAGCGGGCTGGCATCGCGGGACAAAGTGGGGGAGGCTGGTGGGGCATGCGCAGGCACCCGGCGCTCCCGGAGCTGACCGCCATGAAAAGTGCTGCGGACAGTGGAACCTCGGGTCAGGCGGGAGCGTTCGGCTGAGGAGGATGAAGCCACCCCCGCCCCAGATATGCTGTGTGTGGAGGGAGAGGCTGGAGGTAAACGGTGAGAATGTGAGCTGGAGAAAGAGAGGGGAAAAAAAAAGAAAACAAATTTTCAGTTATAGGTAGCAGAGAGACATGACAAACTGAGTGCAGTTATAAGGCAGGAGCAAGATGATCAGATAACAGACAGATGGGGCCTTCAACAGTGTGGCAGAATCATTGAAATCAATCATACGGGAATGCGCCGAGTCACCCGGCTATGAGATTCTTCTATCTCAGTCTCTTATTTATTCTCTCTGACGACAGATACAGCTGGTTCTCCTGAGCAGAAAACACACATAGCTGATCATAAGAGAGCAAGTTAGGAGAGTATTAGGAGGGAGCAGTGTGAGGGAAACTGCAAATACCAGGACACGAAGACCTACATGTCACGTGAGACGGAACGATAAGGTGGAAGGAATGGAGATGGAGAATAGAGTAAATAAAGACTAAACAGGAAGAGATATAGAGCGCTACAGACGTACGGCTGTTCAGCTGCTGTGGTTCAATTTAGGTCTTTGATTAGCCGATCTTGGAAACTGGCCCCCCCCCCGCCCCACCCCCCACAGTGATGCTCACATTGCACTTTAGCACTGCACTAACAGATCTCACACAGCACCTCTGTCTCGCCACTGGCCTTGGGCCACTTCACTTTTCGCTCTAAATAACCATGCACTAATAGCGCTGCCTATACACACAGCCAGAAGCACATATCTGACTCTAATGGAAGCTCAGAGCCTTGAAGCAGAGCTGAGTGTATTTGCAAACCTCGTACAAAATATTTAGCTATGCATAAAAACTACATAATTGTGTCATCACTTCATTCAGTAAATATATTAAATATAATGCGTGTATATAATACATTACCTAAACAATGACAGCTAGAACAGAACAGTGCACATCATTTAAGTAACTATGACAACAGATGTGCAGTGAAGTTATGCAGTTTAGAAGAAATGCAATCAAGCATGTAAACCATGTTTATGTTGTTTCTGTGAGCGTGATGTGTGCTTTCACTAATCCCACAGTGCTGGAGAGGAAGTGCTAGATGAGAACAGCTACCCGCACGTTGATAAGTCTACATCCTCCTTTCTCTAGCACCTAAGGTCAAATGATCGCTGACTGCTGGTACGCCTCAGAGAGAGAAAGAAACAGGAAGAGTCCAGGAAACAGAAAAAAATTAAGGTGTAGAAACACCAACACAAACTCTGTGACGCAGAGTAAATAACAATAAACAATACTAACAATAAACAATACCACGTTTAAACGAAAAAGAACTATTTTTCTCGACTTTGCCTAGGTATCAGCTTGTTTTCAGACGAACAGAAGGTAAACGCTAGCAGACACACAGACAAAAAAAACCAAACAAACACATTACCTGTTTTCCTTGCCGTTCTGCAGTAAGGTGTGTCTATCAGTGCCTGAGCGATCTGTACATACATATGTGTTTCTGCGGGTCATGGCACTTGCTGGTACGTTGTTCTGGAGGGAAATAAGAATACAAAGTGATGAGCAGGACATTTGTTGAATACATATTTTTTTATAATTTATATCATAAACATTATCATATTTACAATGAATACATTAAACATGTATGTCTACTGTACTGCAGTAGCACAAACTTACATAAAATTTACATTTACATTTAAATGTTATCTGCTCTAACAATACAAACTAATTCGATAAGTCTTAATCACTTCATGAGCTGTATCAGCTGTATGTACAAGACTTGGGTTTGCTGTAGATTTCGGTTAGCATTCAATGCCTTTCTTAACACTACATTTCAGTACAATCACTTTGCATTCTTCTTCAATAACACAACAGCCGATGTGATTCAAGAGTTTTGTTTACTGAGGCGACAGCGGCTTCCTTGCGGCGATCAGGGATCTCTGCTTTGTTGGGGTTGTTAGCTGTGCTGACCATGGGGCTGGAGGGTGGGATGTTACGAGTGCCCACCACACTGCAGCCTGCCTTTCTCGTGGACAAACGCTCCTCCTTCAACTCAGACTCTCCTGTGCTGGTGGGGCTACGTTTAGGATGAGTTGTAGTCACTGCAGGACCACCTGCAAAACAAAAAAGGCAAAACAAAACAATAAAATCACTAGAGCTCCAAGAAGACTTTACTCTGTGGTATTCTAAACAGCCATATAATTGAACTAGGGATACGTGCGAATATTAAAGAATATGATGAAGAAATTATGAAAATATATGCCAGACTCCACCGTTATGTCTTAAACATCAAAGATGTCTTATCTAATAATCACTTTAATTCATGGCAAACCAGTTTGCCACTTTCAAGTTGGGACAGCTCAGGTCATTTGGAGACTTACAGAAGTCACTGTGCCGCCTCTGACGGTGGTAGGTGGAGGCAGTACGCTGTGGTTTGCTGTGGGTGGTGGAGGCCGAGCTGGATGAGGAGGTGGAGGAGTGTTTACTGGTACCATTGGTTATTGGACTGGGTCGAACCCGTGCTAAAGACAGAGTACTACTCGATCTGGACTCACTGCCATCCTGTACAGGTAAACAGGTAAGTGCAGAGGAGTGAGGAAAGAGAGTGTACACGCACGCACATACACACACACACAGACATCACAGGATGCTCACCTCACTCCTGCGGCTCAACAGCAGGTAAGTAGCAGTGATCTCGTTGTACTTTTGAGTTGTCAGAGCTTCCCTGATCTCCTCACGGGAAAAGCCCATCCCTATCATTACGTCTGGGAAGGAGAGAATAAGGAGACACAGATTTATAAATAAATAAATAAAGAAAGAAAGAAAGACAAAGACATCTAGTCAAGCAGTAAAAACAAACCAAGCTTTCACAGATACTAGTTTTAGTTCAGCACAGGGCTGTTCAAATGAAGAGCTATCTATATAAACGGCATACACACATTAAACGTATGATGAATTTGCAAGTACTGTAATGTTTACTGTATGTAAAGAGAGTGAAATCTGAGCTTGTGGCCCATTGTGACTGGTTGTGGAGTTTTTGGTTTTTTTTCCCACCTCCTGCTCCATTAAGAAATGTTTTAAAAATCTTGGTTTACTCCCACATGATAACACTGATTATATCATGATTAATTCTCTGTATTGAACACTGAGGAATGCATCCATAACTAAAAAAAACAAAACACCCTTGACCCAGACAATGAACGCCTCCAGCAAAATCTAAAGATAAGATGGCAGGATCAGGGTCTGCAGAAGCATGCTCAATCTCTTCTGCACTGCAAAAACAGAGATATGGGGAATTCTCACCTATCCTCTCCGGGTCATTGTAGTTCTCCACAGGCTCTACGTGTGGCTTCAGTTCATCTACCTCATAGCCAACATTCATCCACTTATCTTTCATGATTTGCTAAGGGAGAAGCAGACAACAGTAAGTTACACTAGACAGGCAAAAATGTGTATACCCCTTGGCCTGATACCTGTTAGAAACGGGTTTAGGGATTACAGAGTTTTGTTTGGTGAAATTAATTTGGCAAATTAAATCAGGTGAAACAGACCATTTGCAAACGTCAAACACCAATAGAGCTTTGTCCACCTACAGGACATTCCTCTTTCATCAGGACCTATATTCTAGTTTGATTCCTGTGTGAGTCAGCAGTGCTTGGTGATACCACTGCTATGTGGTACTAAGCATAAAAGTAGCCTCTTCTCAACATATCACCCAGCCTCATTTAATCTGTACATTTTCAGATTTACAGATCTTAAGAAAAGCTCCTAGATACAGCATTTAAAAAAAATAATTGAAACACACATGTAATGAATGGACAGAAAATAAGCAGCGTCAGAAACCATGAAAAGGGGATACTCTTATCTGGAGCATTATTTTCACAAATGTCTAGTAAACATACTAGTCAACAGTACTTAAATAATAATTTTGTACTCAATAGTACAAAGCAGTTCACATCTTTTTGCATTTGAATTAATTAAAGAGTATATTACTCTCCACCAAACAATATGAAACCAAATAATCAATAGCTGAAATGTAATCCAAATCCATGATATTGCCCTTTTCAAGTGATCTAAAAGATGACATTATTAGTCATGTGATTTGCAGCAATGAGTGGATCACATTGTTTGAGTATGCTACCCAACAAAGCTTGGATTGTATGCCATTGTATACGCTATCATTTGTAAGATGCTAAACATGTCTGCAAAGTAAATAACTAGAAAAATACATTTTCTGGCTCAGCCTCAAAAGCACAAAACTAGCAGGAAGTCTAGTAAGCTGCAGTGTGTCCTCCTTACCTCTAGGGTACAGCGCTTGGCAGGGTTGAGCACCAAGAACCTGCGCAGGATGCTCTCACAATCAGTGGACATGTAGAATGGCACACGATACTTTCCCCTCAGCACCCGCTCACGCAGCTCCTAATGGAAGAGAACAGAGTCCAGCCTTCTATTCAACACATGCTCTCAGGCATGGCAAAAGAAAAAAAGGGTGCGCTTGACCTACATCACAAATAACTCAGACAAAAGCAGTGCATGAAAGAGTCTACGAATGATGTAATAAGTACTTTGAAATACCCGGAAACAAAATTCCAGAAACAGAAACTGTTTTACAAATGCTTTATTAATCACTGTAGTCAAACCACTGTTTGAACCATCTTAGCAGGTATAGAGTTTAGCAAGGGCAAAAAAACAGCCCCAAAGCAGCCATAAACATAATGATAATGAGTCTTTATTGGTCACATATACATTACAGCACAGTGAAATTCTTTTTTTCACATATCCCAGCATGTCAGGAAGTTGGGGTCAGAGTGCAGGGTCAGCCATGATACAGCGCCCCTGGAGAAGAGAGGGTTAAGGGCCTTGCTCAAGGGCCCAATAGTGGGAGCTTAGCAGTGTTGGGGCTTGAACCCCCGGCCTTCCGATCAGTAACCCAGAGCCTTAACTGTCATGCCACTCCTGCCCCATACACAAACAAAGCGTGATCCACAACACAATCAAATGTTTGCAGAAAAATCAAGGAGAGAACTTGTTCACCTTGAGGTTCTGGCCATCAAAAGGCAGTGATCCGCTGACCAGTGTGTAAAGAATGACCCCCAGGCTCCAGATATCCACCTCAGGCCCATCATACTTCTTGCCCTGAAAAAGTTCAGGGGCGGCATAAGGGGGGCTGCCGCAGAACGTGTCCAGCTTACTGCCCAGCGTGAACTCGTTACTGAAGCCGAAGTCCGCGATTTTAATGTTGGAATCTGCATCGAGCAGAAGGTTTTCCGCCTAAGAGATGGTAATGAAAAGAGAGGGAGAGGCACAGACAGAGAGAGAATAAATAAAATGGCAAAAATAATATGTCATGCAAAACCTGAAAGTATGCGCAACATGATAACATGAAAGACAAACGCATGCTACTTTCAAAGAAACAGGCAGCACTAGAAACATCAATGACCTTTAGATCTCTATGGACAATCTTCTTCTGATGACAATAGTGAACTGCAGATACAATCTGAAAGAGAGAAATACAAACAGAGAACAAAGTGACTATTAAAACCACCATTAACACTACCATACATCCATATGAAGAAAACATTTTACATTTCCTACTAACAATATACTGAAAAAGCAAAACATAGCTCAGACGCTCAAACGGTCATGTGGAATAAAAAGAACGCTCAAAGGTTTAGAGCAAAGCCTTGGAGATTAGACGGCAGTGTAATTTACCTGTCGAAATTTAGCCCGTGCCTCCTTTTCCTTCATTCTCCCATGGGCCACGAGGTAGTCGAAAACTTCACCTGTCACAGGGGAGGACGAAAAATGGTTTATCAAGACCTCGTATTATCCGTTACCCTTGTACAGCACACCAGCTAAAAGAAACTTGGAACATGAACGTATAAAATGTTGTATGTAATGTTTAAAGCCCGGTTAAGACTGCTTAATACACATTAACACACAGTGACGTGCAAAAGAAGAGCCGAGCTCAGGGCATGACTGATATGACGCACACGTTTATTGTTATGTGTGGGTCTCTGCCAGGACTGATTGGAAAATGTAGTCTTAGTACATGTTTGATCTTGTATACGACACAGATGGAGGTGGTATACAACGTTAATAACGGGATGGTGTATTTATTCTGTATGCACATGTACATGTGAGAGCAAGTGTTTTAGTTTTAGATCCTGATTTCACATTTCGAGTGTTTCTTACCACCGCTGGCGTACTCCATTATAAGGTACAGTGTCTTCTCTGTTTCAATCACTTCAAAGAGCTGAACTGTACGGAAAAAACAACAGCACAGAATTGAAAGGGAGATTCAGAATCAATTCAGAAAATCCCGGTCTCATCTTTCAGACTATTCATCAAGCGGAAGGTGTTTAATAAGAAGCTAGTCAAGTTTTTCCTGTAATCAGGTATCCTTTTAAGTAGGTTTGATCCACTTCATTCATAAAGTGTGCACACCATTCATAAAGAAACAATCCGACTGTACTGTAAGCAATAGATCACCTCTCAGAGCAGTGTGCGGAATGGGGCAGATTACAACACATACACAAAACAGGTTAAGTCCTGCATATGCACATTGTTTAGACGTTTATCATCGGGGACTAACCTGCTGTACACGCCACACAGTAGGAGTATTTCATGTGGTGAATTTTCTGCTCATGCTCATAATTACAGCTTCATAGTCATGAGAATATGAACTATGACTGATCCATATTTAAATGATTCATTACAATTTATGATTGTTTATACTATTTATTTTATTTTATTTATTTTTGTTTACTGTACACCACAAGGTTTCTTAAACTTCTTTAAACTGTAATTTATATTCCACAGTCGCCCACAAATTTATTTCATTAACATAACCCAACAATTCTAATAGGCTCATTATTCAAATATGTACAACTCATTAAACTCAAAGAACGAGCCAAACAGGCTAATAACTGTATCACTTCAGTGATAACTATAATCACTTTATTTTTTTCATCAATAGACTGATGAAGGTCTTTGATGGTGTGTGTGTGTGTGTGTGTTT
This sequence comes from Ictalurus furcatus, assembly GCF_023375685.1. Classification (NCBI taxonomy): domain Eukaryota; kingdom Metazoa; phylum Chordata; class Actinopteri; order Siluriformes; family Ictaluridae; genus Ictalurus; species Ictalurus furcatus. The sequence goes on along the minus strand of NC_071271.1, from coordinate 11,124,888 downwards.
GCGTAAGCATCTGTGTATCAAGGAAGAAGAGGAAACCCCGTACACTGAACATGCTGTATAGTACACACGTGCTTTTGAGAAGGGCCACACGGGAGACAAAGGAGACTGTCCAGATCTCACATACTCATGTACTCTGCCTCATGTACACAGTACCTCATCTGTTGTAGGTGTAATAAATCACTGCAGTCTTATATGCTTGGGCCAGAGTGACAGCTTGGAGGATGAAATGAGGAGGGGGTTTCATAGTGGAGATACGTGCTTGAAACGACTCACCTATGTTTGGGTGGTTGAGGCTCTTCATAATCCGTACCTCTCGAAAAAGCTGCAGGAAAAAAAGAATAAAGAATTAAGCAAACTGCGTAATTTTATTAGAAAACAAGTTGACTTGTTACAAAAGGTGCAAGATCCTTCATTTAATTCAGTCCCATTCAGACAATACATATAGTCACAAAGCAGCTTTACAGAAATCCAGATGCAAATTTAGATCCTCAGTGAACAAGCCAGAGATGACAGTAACATGGAGAAACATCCTGGGGCGGCATGAGGAAGAACTCTTAAGAGGAACCAGATTCAAAAAGGAACCATTCGTCTTCTAGGTTAAACCAGATGGTGTGATTTAAAATCATTACTCTTCTACAACTGTATATGATAAAGTCAAACAGTGCCAAGTGTGTTAAACTGATGTTCAGTTTGAGCATGTAGGATTCCTGGGATAAGCAAAGGACAGCCTTGACGATTACAGCAGCAATTCTGAGGTACAAGTTCATGTCTTTATCAGTCTGTAGAGTATTTTGGGGAGTTTTTTCTGTTATTGTTGCATCCAAAAAAACTTGATTTTGCTCTGGCTTTAGAGTTTTCTGTGCTTTTTTGCAGAAAACGACCTAAATTGGTGAAATTGCAATTGCAGGAAATTATTTTGCATGGTCTTTCACAGTGATGTTTGTTGGTAAATGAGGCCTTTTCACTGTACTCATGTTCGACAAAGGTGAACCGAAGAAGGCTTTGGCTGAATGCATGTTGTGATGACGTCACATGATGCAGCTTGGCCCAAATCTGTGGAAAATCTGCGGTAATTTTGAAAAATTGCAAGCTCTTCAGAATATTGCCGAGTTTTGCTTGACTTTGCGTTAATTTCTGCCATCGCAAAATCCAGAAAGGACTGCTTTATGTGTAGGACCACCAATGATGGATCAAACCAGAGTGAAAAACTCCCAAAGATAGCACCATAAAGAGCGGAACAAAGGCGGTGGCTCTGGGTGCAATGCCAGAGCGCTAATCGCTTATTATGCACTCTTATGTACTGAACCTCTGTCTTGTCTTGCTCAAAATCATTAAAATATGCAGTGATAAAGAAAAGACAAATAACAACAAATAAAATAATGTTCATTTTTAAAAAAAAAAAAAAACGTTATGCAGAATGGAACAAGATAGCAATATGGCAAAAACATAGGAAATATAAAAACTACTCTACTATTGAAGGTACTCTTGAGTCATATTATGTTTATGATATTGTGTATTTTGCACTGGGGTTCTGGGGACATGAAAATGAATCAATGACATCCCACGTGCATATGGACAGAATGGCGATAAATATTGACTTAACATGGGATAGACTTGACTGATCGCACTGTCTCTGAGTCTTGAGGTAATACACCTCTGAGTCAGAGGTGTCCACGCTCCTTTCCCAGCAACCCTCTCTCCAGAATAGAAGTGTCAAGACAAGAGAGTTAGAGAGAGAGAGAGAGAGAGAGAGAGAGAGAGAGAGAGAGTAATGAAAGAGAGAGAGCGAAAACAAGACAGACTGAAAGGAATGTGCTGATAGCTGAAAGGCCATTTGGTATTGTTAGTGCTCATTGTTTCCAAACACACAAAGTCATCCAGGGAGTGAGACAGACAGAATGAGAGAAATAAGTGTCCATAATACTGAGAAGAGAAAATATACAAGTTATTTGTACGCTTTACCGAACTTCACATAAAGGTTTATTTCCTGCCCCAACAAATCCCCTTACACTTTCATTATAATTGATATCTATGGCAAAGAGAATGTCCATTGTTTTCTCATTACAAATAAATATATGTAGCAATTTTGGTCTATAGTAATCACATCTACAGTACACAACAGATGAGGTAGATAACAAATTTGAGAAATACTTGAGAGAGATTTTTCAAATTCAAATCAGTTCAAATAAATACATAATAGTCAGCAAGTCAAGCCCTAGGATGTCCACCTAAAGTATCTTCATAAAACAGCTATCATCACAGGTTGCAAAGAACCAGGAGAGTAATCATTAGAATGAGGAAGAACTCATGAGCTCACATGACTTAAGGCTTAGCATTCAAGCCTGGTGAACACACAGAGAAGAAGAGGGAGGGAAAAGAAAAAGTGTCTCATGAATTGTTGTAAATATTAGTGGTGCTTTATCGATTTACCATCGGCACTCTCTAGAAATATTAAAGAACTGCTTTTCCAGGCACGATGTCCAGCAATGGATTATGTTACTCTGTCCACGATGAAATATTTCTCTACTGAAAATAGCACGAATCATGAATGAACTAATGTTCCATGCTTCAGATCACATACATCATCCCCGTTTCTTATGCCCACACTCTAACCTGACAAAACCGGTATCTGAGCAGGTCTGTTCCTTATTTACATCTCAGAGAGATAAAAGATTGTAATCATCATACCACTATACTGTTTAAAAAAAAAAGAAGGACTCAAACACTTCAGTCTCAAGCTTGGAAGACTAGAAATACTACTCCTTAATACAACGTGCAATTAAAATATTTTATCAGCAGAAACTAATTTGTGCTTAATTGCTTCTATTGTATGTATTGTTTGATCTTAAATTTAAATGAACATACAATAATAAACAAGAAATAATACACGACAGGGCGTGCTCTGGTAGGAAAATAATCCACGGCAGGGTGGGGTGATCATGTTCATAGTTATATTTAATGCTATGGAACGTCGATGTGACATCTTAGTTCCTGTTTTCATTTACATATAGCAGCTATAAACAGTTATTCCCTGACTGGTGCGTCTTTTTTTTTCTTGCTCTTAAAGTTAAAAGACTGCAGCTTGTGGAAACAAAGTCATGGAGTCATCAATACAGGTGCATCTCAAAAAATCTGAATATCATGGAAAAGTTAATTCCCCCCACAATTGAATTGAATAAAGGGAACTTTCATATATTCTAGATTCAATACACACGAAGTGCAATAGTTCATAGCCTTTTTTTGTTTTAATCTTGATGATTATAGCTTGTAGCTCACAGAAATCAAAAATCCGGTATATCAAAATATAAGAATAAAGAATTTTATAATACAGAAATGTCGACCTGATAAAAGCTCTAATCGGCTAATTAACTCAAAACACCTGCAAAGGTTTCCTGAGCCTTTAATCTCTCAGTCTGGTTCAGTACACACAACCCCAGTCATGGGGAAGATGAAAGTAAATGTTGCATTTCATTTGGAAATCAAGGTCCCAGAGTCTGGAGGAAGAGTGGAGAGGCACAGAACCCAAGTTGCTTTAAGTCCAGTGTGAAGTTTCCACAGTCAGTGATGATTTGAGGGGCCATGTCATCTGCTGGTGTTGGTCCACTGTGTTTTCTGAAGTCGAGAGTCGATGCAGCATCTACCAGGAGATTTTAGAGCACTTCATGCTTCCATCTGTTGACAAGCTTTATGGAGATGCTGATTTCCTTTTCCAGCAGGACTTGGTACCTGCCCACAGTGCCAAAACTATTAGTAACTGGTTTGCTGAGCATGGTATTACTGTGCTTGATTGGCCAGCCAACTCGCCTGACCTGAACCCCATAGAGAATCTATGAGATACACCAGACCCAACAATACAGATGAGCTGAAGGTCGCTATCACAGCAACCTGGGCTTCCAGAACACCTCAGCAGTGCCACAGGCCGATTTCCTACATGCCACGCCGCACTGATGCAGTAATTTGTGCAAAAGGAGCCCCGACCAAATATTGAGTGCATACATCAACATACTTTTCAGAAGGTTGACATTTCTGTATTATAAATTCTTTATTCTGATATTTTGAGATACTGGATTTTTGATTTCCATGAGCTGTAAACCGTAATCAACAAAATGAAAACAAACAAAAAAAAAGGCTTGAAATATTTCACTTTATGTGTAACGAATCCAGAATATATGAAAGTTCCACTTGTTGAATTAAATTACGTAAAAAACTTAACTTTTCCACAATATTCTAATTGTTTTGCACCTGTAGTTTATTATAAATTGTAGATTGTGTCGTGTAACCTTCAATACAAGCCTCTGTGAAAGAGTTGTTACTATAGAAACGATAACGTATTAGAGCACATTAATATAAACCTAGTGGTTTGAATTACAATCAGCACTACTGTCAAAGCTGCAGAGCTAAATTAAATCAACACCCTCTGACCAATCAGATTCAAGTATTCAACAGCACTGTGGTATAAATGTGGTGAATGTTCGACTTTGTGCACATGTTGTGGTGTGAAATATGCAAGAGTGTAGGAACAGGTTCAGAATTTTTAAACTATAACAATTTTGGAACGTCATCCAACACGGTCATTTGTGCCAGATACTCAGCTTAATGAATGGCTGTGAGAAAATCTATTACAACATCAACCAAGAAAAGAGAGAAATCTTAGCAAGTGAGTATATCTTGAACATGGGACAATTGATCCATTTATCTCTTTTTCAGATTACAGTAACACAAATAGTAATTGTTAAATTTTTATGTGTACTCATTTTGAAATTATCTTGTCCTATTGGCAGATAATTTCAAACACTCAAACAAAGCTCCTCCGTTTTTGGGGGTTTGAATCCCACTACCACCCTGCGTGTGGCGTTTGCATGTTCTCCCCGTGCTTTTTTGGGGGGGGGTTCTTCTGGATACTAGGTACTGGGTACTCTGGTTTTCTCGGTCCAAAGACATGGTATCTCCAAATTGTCCGTAGTGTGTGAATGTGTGAGTGATCGTGCCCTGTGATGGGTTGGCACCCCGTCCCGGATGTCCCCTGCCTCGTGCCCAGAGTTCCGTGGGATAGGCTCCAGGCTCGCCTGCGACCCTGTGTAGGATAAGTGGTATGGAAAATGGATGGATGGATGGATTGATTGATGATTCCATGTCAACCATTAGTGTGAAAGTCTTTACAAAACACCGCATTCACTCATCTGCTTGTGTCAGCTCTCCCTCACACATACACACATTATTGTGAGAGACACGGTATCCCAGTTACCCAATGGTTAACAATGTTGAAAGGATCACTAGCATGAACAACAAGCAGTGCATAAAATACAATATGACATCATTAAAATGAATAATATCGGTTATGAACATTTGTTGAGTTCAGAGTTGGTGGTGATAACTCAGAGCAACACCAACTCCATGTCCTCATGATGCCTTCCTCACACTTCCTCTACAAACACATACAGACGCACATCATCTACAGGGACTGGCAACAATTGAACTGCAGAGACAAGCTCATTAGCTGGTCACCTGAGCACTAAAGATAATAAACCCGCTAGGCCACGACTCCTCCCTCTCTTTCTTTCTCTATTTGCACAGCCTTCCTCTTTTTCTGTCGCTTAAAGATAGGACTTCCTGGTTCATTTCCCAGACACTAACAACATGTCACTGTTACTATGGTGACCCAAGATTACGGCCAGCCTTGTCTCTGTCTGTTGTCGCTCTGTTTCTCTGTTCCACCATCTCCCTATCTCATTATGCTTCACCAGTATGGGGCAGAGGAGGACAGAGATTCTATTTCTATCTCTCTCTTTACTTTGACTGACAATCCCCCCAACCCAGGTTACAGCGAGGCATGACTAATCAAGCCCTGAGCTGAATGCCTTGTTGTGTTTTTCCCCTTCCACCTTCCAGTAGCATTAAGGATTTACACAAAGCAGCTTATAAGGATGTATCGCTTTTTTCCTTCTCTTAGGACTTGTCAAGGGCAAAGCAGAATATTTTTGTTCCCGTGCCCCTCTTGAGCTAACTCTCGACTGCCTGCCTCCGGAACAGTTAAACTGCATATGCTTTAAAACACCGCATATACATTTCAGTATACACTAATGTAGAAAAACACACAAGCTTGAAAACATGTCATGAGCTGCAACACAGTATATGACTATATTTATACCTGGGGATGCAAACACGCATGCGTTTTCTGGTCTGTAAATTCGGTGAAGCGAATAGTCATATATTTGTCATTTGCTATAATTTCCCGCATTCTGATGTTTGGCGTGAACATAAATGCTATACGCATGATTTTATGTATTGCGCTGCTGCCACATGATTGGCTGTCTGCATAAGTATACGACTGAGCAGGGGTACAGATGTTCCTATTAAACTGGGTATAGAAATATATGGTTGTGGAAACTAATTATTAAATCGCAAACAAGCAGCTCATATATTTGTGATTAGGTGATTATGTAATAATTGTTATAGGTCTATGTCACAGCAGTATAGAGAACTATCCTTTATATTATTGTAATATTTGTGTATTTGTTAATTGAATTATTGATAAATTGTCAGTCACAATAATGGGAAATAAAGTGTAATAAAAAAAGGCAAATAGCTCCAATAAATAGACACGATGTACTTATTTGCCTGATGTGCTTAATATTTAAATAGCAAGATTTTAATCATAAAATAATCTCTGCTGTGATCATAAGGGCATTATCTGTTAATAATCAAAAGGATTATTTATTTTTTAAAAAATATATATAATCTTTTGTTTATTTATAAATTTAATTAAAAAACAAGCAAATAAAAAAAACCCTCTTGGTTCCAGTGAACCAGTCCCCCCGTTTCTCCCACATTTTAACACGCTTTAATCAGAAATGAGACATCATTAACTGAACAGCACCTAAACCAGTAGCAAGTCCAGTCTATCAAGATTTAGATGCATTCATAATCATGTTCATATATTCAAACAAATATCACATTTGGTGTCTCAGTGTCTTCCATGGCAGCTTGCTTCCTCTGTATCTTGTTCCTATGTCACAGCCTCTTGGAGGTCCCCACCCCCTCTGGGTTCGGATGCCCCCATTGTTTGCCTGTCTGGAATGTAGCTCCTGGCGGCAGGAACTTGAATGAAGGATACCCAACCCCCTATCGTCCTTCACCCTAGTGGCCTCCCAAAGCTCCCCCCTAGATTTTTAAAGCAGCATTCCTATGGTCCAAAAAACAGCATTATTCATTACTCTGTCCAGTATGTAACAATCTTGTCTCCTAAGACCTAGCAGAAATCTGACTACTGGGAAAAAGACTGTGGTCATCTGATTGGGTCTTACACCTAAATTGGATGAAAGGCCTAGTAGAGAAAGGGGAGTAGAGAATAGGCTGATGGCTCACATCCAGTCCTGTGGTCAAGGCACCTCTCAGATTACACAGTATTCCATTGCCAGATCAGTTAAATGGGGCTTAGTCTTAATCGATACGCTTCGACAGTGAGGAGCATTATCTAATGCATTGGCCATGTGAGTAAGGGAAGGCACGTATAAATCCTCAAAGCAAAGGGCCTACTAAGGTACTTTACTTAATTTATTTATTATGCATTAGAGTATAAAACTGGTCGTCAATCGTGGCTCATAAAAATAAAAAAAAAAAGTCATTAGTTAAATAGCCTGTGTTAGGGTAGGGCTGGGGATTGACTGTTCACGAGAGTAAAGACACGGATTGTCCACTGTACCTGCTTCAGATCTGGTATTCACAAGAGACAGTATACTTTCATGGTAAATATAATACAGCAGCTTTGTAAAGATAAATGAACACAACTCCCTCTCTTTAGTCATTCAATACTTTCTACAGATGCAGCACTTTCCCTGTGGTAGGGACTGGACTGCATGTCTCTGGGTGAGTGAGTGGAAAAGAGAGCAAATAACCGATTGATGGAGAGTTGGAAATAGACAGAGGAAAGAACCAGTGGAAAAAGAACAGGGAGAAATGGGCATTAACCCATAATTTCTGTTTGGGTTGAACTGAACCATTTAAAATATTTACAACAGTGAGATCTCCATGACCTCAGAGTTAAAAAAAAAAAAAAATGACATAAAAGTGTTACCGATGCGAGATCTTCAGAATAGAAACAAAATGAATCGAGATAAAGGTAACATTGGGTATTTCAAATGTTACATTTGTACTGTTATCAAATCAAAATACAGCATTGGTTCATCCATAGCTATGGAAGGAAAGAACATGAGCATTAATGGAAAAGTACACCCTGTGAAACATGAAATATTTTTACATTGGAATATTCACAGCATGCTTAGTAATTCTGGTGCTAATTTGTTGGAGGGTGCTGCAGTTTTTTATTCCTCTGAGAAGTTAGAGGTTAACTGCCACACTATCATCACAGGGGATGATAGTTGCTAATTGCTAATGCAGTTACAAAGGTGTTTAATAGGGGGGAAAAATATAATCAATCTAATACATAAGTGATAACAGTCAGCTTTCACTGTTCTCTTTTTTTTAAAAACAAAACAAAACAAAACAAAACAAAACAAAACAAAAAAAACAAACAAACAAGCAACAACTTCTTTTCTTAGGGTGTACTCACTAGGTGGTCTGTACTGTCCCGAGGCTGTTTGACCCCCAAAGTTGAGTTTGTTTGACTAGTGTGATTGCTCCGTAAAGTGAGCCCTCGAACCATGCCCAGACCCACTTGAAGAGGTGGGCTCGGGCACGGTTCAGTAGGACTCGGGCACGGTACACATCTTATGTGATCGCTAACCGTGGCCGAGCACGGAACTTGAAACATGACGTCAATGATGCGACTGTTCTATTTAACATAATGGTCTGTTTCTCACCTTATTGATGAACGGGAATTGTAGTCGGTGAGTAAAGCTGCAAATTCATGCCTCATCGTCAGCTGCCGCCGTATAATCTTCTAATACGTGCAGTGCGATTAAGTGAAAATCGCTGCGCTGCAGAAGTGATAAATCTAGTAGACATGTTACAGGGCTGTGTGTCACCGTGCCCCAGACGACTCCAAATAAGCGACAAAGTAAGTAAAGTTACAACGATGGACTTCATCGCGCTGCACGAGAGCACTTTTCTTCCTGTTTTCTTCAAAACAAAAAGTAGCATTGTAATGACGTAGACGTGCTCAGGCCTGGAACGTTAAGTGCAATGTGAGGGCAGGCCAGCGGGGGAGTGGGGACAATCATGCTTGGGCACGATACAAAGCAACTGGGCCTAGCGAGAGTACACCCTTAGTCTCCATTTTCTGGCGACGTTCAATGACACGTTAATAAGAAATCCAACGTAGAAGTAGCAGAGGCGGCAAACACAAATGCAGTGCAGCTATATGATGCATTGAATCATGGTAGAGACATGGGTCAAAATGACAAGCATGATGGCACTGATGGTGGTGTTCATGTGACAGCTGATGTTTTGGAACCTGTGTGTTTGAGGAGAATGTACAGATGAGGTGAGAAAGCTGGACAGACTAAAGGACAAGAGCACTGCTGCATCACTCTCTCTCGACAGAGATGAATTCCTCACTAGTGCCAACGTCAGCAAGTGGTCCAACGGCCTTGTGGGTAATGTAAGAAACCACCAAAGTGAAAACAGATCAGCTAGTCCATGAAAGATATTGAAACCAAAAAGCCAACTCTAAATTTCACAATAGAATCTCATTTGCACAAGAGAAGATCGTATTTCAATTATAAATATTGCTATGAAATGGTGGATATTTCCTTTAAGTGCAAGCAGGTAAAGAGATATAAATAAAGAGAAAGATGAGTGGTCTGAGACAGAGAAGAGGAAGTAAGAGAAGTGACTAGCTGTAAGGAAAGGGAGAGGAGCACTAGTTATCTGGTGTGCTCTGATCAAGCCATATAGTGCTGATGAGACAGTGAACCAGCATTACTGCAGCACACTGAACTATACCTCTCTGCAGAGCTCACACACCACCACCCCCCGAGCTCCACCCTGCGCCAGAACAGAGTCAGAACCACACAGCACACACTCCTTCAATTTTACACAAAAGCAATCAAAATCTCTTCAATAAACTTGTAATGATTTTTCTAGAAAGATATTAGACATTTGCTGATGTGATATTTAGGTTTGACAATTAGGTCACAACAACAGGTTTCCTTGGTAACAATAATTCTCACATCAGAAAAGTGGAAGTCACACACACGTAGTCCACATGATGATACAAGTACACAACCCGTGAAACTTCCAGGAGCTGGTGGAAAGTTCAACTACAGTGGTGGTTGAAAGTTTGTGAACCCTTTAGAATTTTCTATATTTCTGCATAAATCTGACCTAAACATCATCAGCCCTAAAAGTAGACAACAAGAACTCAATTAAATAAATGAGACACAAATGATTCAATATTACATCTCTGTGAGTGGCAAAAGTATGTGAACCTTTGCCTTCAGTATCTGGTGGGACCCCCTTGACATCATCTTGGAGGAATTTTAGCCCATTCCTCAGTACAGAACAGCTTCAACTCTGGTGTTGGTGGGTTTCCTCAATGAACTGCTTGCTTCAGGTCCTTCCACAACATTTCTATTAAGGTCAGAACTTTGACTTGGCCATTCTTTATTTTTATTATTCTTTTTTACCATTCTTGGTAGAATGATGTGTGTGTTTAGGGTCATTTTCTAGGGTCTGTATGAACCACTTTCTCTTGAGATTCAGTTCATAGACAGGTACCCTGTCATTTTCTTTTAGAATTCACTGGTATTTAATTGTTCCATCATTGATGGCAAGCCATCCTGGCCCAGATGCAGCAACACAGTCCCAAACCATGATAACTGCCACCAAGTTTCACAGATGGAATATGTTGGAAGGCTTTCTCCAAACATAACCCTTCTCATTTAAACCAAAAAGTTCTATTTTGGTCTCATCGGTCCACAAAACATTTTTCCAATAGCCTTATGGCTTGGCAACATGAAAATCTGATGATGTTTTAGCATATTTACACAAAAATATAGAAAATTCTAAAGGGTTCACAAACTTTCAACCACCACTAAATATATATATAAAGGGGTCCAACAAGTACTGAAATGACTACAGCACCGAGTGATATTTGGCAGTGCATGAATACTTAGAGTCGTTACCCTGCCAAGACGTTAGACATGAATATCTTAATGTGCCCTTAAGTTCCACTTGTGCCAATCTTAAATGGAAACTCCTCAACGTAAGCTGCATGCCTGTTATGCAAATCCAACCACTGCTGGACTTTTCACTGCACTACTAAAGCAAACTCAAGAAAATAAGAACACACAACACGTGCTTATCTTAATTGTGCAGCTCACTTTATCTATGGATAGATTTTTTTAATGTAGGTTCAATAAAAGCCGATCACAATAGACCAGATTTGTCCAGATTTCATGCAAACTGGTGAGATTAACAATGCAAACTATGCTGAGCCTGGACTGTTCTTGATAAATCAGCATTATATCACCAAACACTGACTACGTTTACATGGACAGCAATAATCTAATTATTGAGCTTATTCTGAATAAGACAATATTGTAATTAAGGTGTTTATATTAGTCATGTTGAGACTATTCCTTTCATGTTCCTGTTTTACATGTTATAGAACATAGATCTATGTTATGATTAACGTCACGTCATTACGTCCGACGTTCCCTCCAGAATTTCACGCATCAACATACAGTTTGTCTTCGTTATGGTACCATGTACAGTTTTGGGTGTTTCATTTTTAATTTTACGAAAGCTTCAAGTGCAGTTAATTATTTGTCATGCTATACGTGCAAACAGACGACTGCTTGAAGCCGTGGGCTGCGTCCCAAACCGCGTACTTACCTACTATATAGGAGCTCATATACATGTATTTCGCCTACTATATAGTAGGTAAGTACGAGTTTTCGGACACAGCTGTGCTCTCTTGTTTGCCGTCAAACAGTTGACCACTGCTGTGTGTTTACGTGTCCTGTCGCAAAATGTGGTGAAAACTCCCACATGATGTTAATAGTGTGATTAAGGTGTTTACATGTCTGTAATACACTTCGATAATGCGACTAAAACAGGAGTAATCTACACGTCTTAATTCGATTTGTCTTTACTTCGAGTATGACTTTAGTCGGATTAAGGTAATCAGAAATCGCTGTTTACATTCTAGTTTCTTAGAGTACTGTCTTAAATCGGGTTAAAATCGGAATACTGTTGTCCATGTAAACGTACTGATTGCCTCAAAGCAGTGTGTAAAAACACAACACAAAGCAAAGCAAAAGAGCTTCCAGTCACAACAAACATGACATGAGAAAGGTCATGTTTTTACAGGCAGTGTGCAAGCATCTTTTGAATAAAAGTATGAACAAAACAAGCCTCTGAAGTGGACCTTGCAGTGTAATTTTTTTTTTTTTTTTTTTTTTTTTTAAACAAAAGAGCAATTTTTTTTTACAAAAGGAGTTTTTTTTTTTGTATTATACAAGACCATTTAGTCACATTTAATTAAATGTAAACTAGAATAAAATAAGACCAAATCAAATCAATTATGAAGGTAGGTTCTGATACTTACCTTTTGTAGACTGGTTGGGTTGAGTTGGGTTTTGTCAATTATCTTTATTGCGACCTGAAAATAACATGTAAAGCTCATACGTGAATTTATATCTGCCTTGCATATAAAAAGGTCACATTTCACACTGCTGTAAAATCTGCAGCAACTAAACGCATCACATATTGCTGATGGGAGAATGTAAACATTGTCTGTCTCACTTAAATTTATTATTATTATTTTTTTAAAGTGTATATATGACAAGTCTAATATACCAGGGATGTCCTTATACAGTCATGGAGACCTGCTACACTGCATTATTTAAAGTCATGCTTTAAAATCTTCTAATAAATTATTTCCATATTTAACTGTTATATTTAACTACAAAGAGATTTGTATTCATAAAACAGACGAAATCATAATTCACAGCAAGTGATCAATGTGTAGGGGTAGTATTTATTGATTTGTCTGGCTGTTTATTAATTTACTCATGCTTTTATTTGTGGCCAAAGTATCCTTTTGGTATTGACAATCATGATACCACACCTGGGTCTTCTCCAAACTGTTGGAAGCGTGCACTTGTATAGGAGGTCTTTGTATAGTATGCTATAGCATTATGATTTCCCTTCACTGGGTAACTACATGGCCCAAAAATGTTCCAGCACAGCAATGCCCCTGTGCACAAAGCGAGGTCCATGAAGACATGGCTTGCCAATGTTGGAGTGGAAGAACTCGAGTGGCCTACACACAGCCTTGATCTCAACCTCACTGAACACCTTTGGGACAAACAGGAATGGCGACTGCACCCCAGGCCTCCTCTCCTCACCTGACATCAGTGCCCAACCTCACCAATGCTCTTGTGGTTGAATGGGCAAATCCCCACAGCCACGCTCCAATTAACTAGTGGAAAGCCTTCCCAGAAGAGTGGCGGTTATTATAACAGCAAAGTTATAGTTATAATTATTATAACTACATCTGAAATGAGATGTTCAAAAAGTAGCTTGCTGACTAGCTACTGGGCTTGTTCTTACAGTGAAATTTATTACTAGAGAAGGGGATGAAGCTGGATGCAGATTTAGTGACGTTCCTCCTGGATATGTAATGAACATAAATCGTCAAATGCAATAAATCAGTGCCTGCTGAGTACTGTATTTGGGTCGCGCATCAATGTTAGCATAATACTCTAGGTATTTACATACTTGTGGGGTAATGTTATCTTCCCTAATGCGGTACAACAAACATTAGGTACATTTACCATCTATACCTAAACAATGAAGTAAGGCAGTGCCCTTAATAAATAAACAGCCTACCTTTTTGCTTGAAAGAGATGTCATGATAATCCTTGCTAGTGCTAACTCTAACTGAACTCTGCTGACGGCTGTAGATTACGGAGGCAGGGCTTTGTGTACATTGGCAAGAATGAGGGGCAGTCTCAAAGGGAAAAAAATATTGTTCCAGTGTTGTTGAACTTCACCTTGCCAACATTTCCACTAATCTTGACTAATACACTGTGGTCAAGGTGTGATTTTAAGGATTTCCTTCTCCAAATTAAATTAAATTTATAAAGGAACTGAAAACAAGTTAAAGACCCAAGTGTGTAGGACAGAGCCCATTCAAGACAGAATTTGGACACCCCTGTTATACACTCACCGTCCACTTTAATAGGAACACTTGTACACCTGCCCATGTATGCATTTATCTAATCAGCCAATCATGTGGTAGCGGCACAATGCATAAAAATCATGCATATACAGGTCAAGAGATTCAGTTATTGTTAACATTAAACATCAGAATGGGGAAAAATGTGACTTTAACCATGGTATGGTTGTTGGTATCAGATGGGCTGCTTTGAGTATTTCATAAAACTGCCAATCTTCTGGGATTTTCACACAGTCTCAAGAATTTACACAATTGTGCAAAAAAAAAAACCAACATTATTGTGTGCAGAGGGTCTGCAGGCTGAAACACCTTGTTGATGAGTCAGATCAGAGGAGAATGATCAGACTGGTCTGAGCTGACAGGAAGTCTATAGTGACTCAAACAAGCAATCTTTACAACCATGGTGAGCAGAAAAGCATCTCAGCAGGTGCGAAACATCAAACCTTGAGGTGGATGGGCTACTACACCGGAAGACCACATAGGGTTCCACTCCTGTCAGCCAAGAACAGGAATCTTAGGCTATGCTATCATGGGGCATAGACTCAGCCAAACAGGACAGTTGAAGACAGGAAAAAGACCAGGTGATTTTTCTCCCTCATTTTCAGTTTGGGCGAGTTTCCGCCCCATGATACCCTCAGAATCATGTTCTTGGCTGTCAGGAGTGGACCCTGATGTCGTCTTCTAGTGTAGTAGACCATCCACCTCAAGGTTTGAAGTTTCACACATGCTGAGATGCTTTTCTGCTCACCAAAGTTGTAAATTGTGCTTATAACAGTTACTATACCCTTCCCGGCAGCTTGAACAAATCTGGCCATTTTCCCATTCTGATGCTTGATGTGAACATTAACTGAAGCTCTTGACCGGGATCTACATGATTTTATGCGTTGTTCTGCTGCCACATGATTGGCTGTTTGGATACCTGCATAAATGAGCAGGTGTAAAGGTGTTCCTATTGAAGTGGACGCAGAGTGTAGATCTACCAAATGTAAGACTGAACATACAGACTCTAGAACATTACCTCTCTGCCAGTCAGGATGTGGCGTGCCAGCTTCACTTTCGCAAAGTTGCCCTTGCCGATGGTTTTGAGCAGCCGGTAGTTGCCGATGTGAGGATGCTCGTCTGAGAGGGAAGCGATGGAGTTGCGGCAGCGAGCTCCCAGTGAGCGATTCGACCAGGCTGAGCCCTTGTCCGAGCGGCTGGCAGAGAGTGAAGCATGCTACAGAAGAAGCAAAACAACAACAAAAAAAAACAGTACAATCACAAAATTGTTATATTGCTATATTAATTAGCCCTGCATGGAATTGAGCAGGGAGTGAAGTGCTGGAATACCCTCTGTGATTGGACTATGAACTATATTTTGCCTGGTAAAACATGAGAATATTAGACATCTGAATAGCACTTTCCATAGTGTGTAAATGATCTCTCAAGTTGCCAGGTTGCTTATAGGCCTGAGGTGTGAGGTTCAGTGAAACATCTTGGTGCCTGTTGTGCCATCTGAGATCTAATCTACTCTGGAATGTGCTACGCCATTAAACCGTCTTTGCACTTTGATGCTAAGTGACACCGCAGCATTCTTTCCACCATGGAGAATCTCTGCAGGCTCATCTTCCATATGAACATACAGTAAATATATTATTAGGGTGATGCATGCTTTCATTTTGTCACAGCCTATTATGCATTATACTTGCAGCATAGTATATAACCACTAATAATATATATCTCAGCATGTAGTCAGCGCCAGAATTATTGACACCTTTCTGAAAATGAGTGAAAAAAAATGTATGAATAAAATAATTAACATGCATGGTACACATGTAACTAGTAATAGTTTAAGTTTTGTACACCTTTATATTAACACACTGAAGTTCTTCTCAAGAAGAGGTTCTTTTGTGCGACTCTTCTAAACACTTCTGAACCATTACAAAGCTGTTGTCTAATAGAGTTTGATTTCGCAAATCCAAGAATCAAATAAAATGTGCAATTCTGAAACAAATTAATTTCTCTCAACGTTGGCAATTAGCATTTACTTTAAATATTCTCTACAGGTATCGATTTTGTGACATAATTTTGTTGTATGTAGATTTTCTACTTGTCTGTAATGTTTATCTTACACAAATGTCCTCTTATTTGCTGAAAGGGTGCCCGTGACTTTGAAAATGGCTGTAAATATCGTCTTCGCCAATGTTTTAAATAAAACCAGGAAACGCTGGGTAGAGGTGGATCCTGCTTTAATACTTGAACACATTCCAAGGCTTCTTTTGCATAATATATGGCTCACAAATACCTGCAATAAAAAGCTTTAAGCCTATGTTCATAATAGCAAGAGGCAAATTGACGGGCAACTATTCATTTTCATGCACACGCACAATAGAGAGCCGTGATTTCAGCGACAGCAGTAAGCAGCAAAGCAAACGTGCATTTTCTCAAATCTACGCAAATTAGGTATGACTCAGTATAGCAACAAACGAACAACTGGCTCGAATGGTTCCTGGGACCAACCATAAGGCTCGTGTGCGCTGACATTTCTTCAGTTCCCCACTCACTTTAGTTCCTACCTGCAATTAGTTCCCATGCACAGTTTATCACACAAACATCTAACTGTGATTTCATCTTATACCGTCATAAAAAATCTCATTAACTAAATATCTGCCAACGATGCTTATACAAAGTCCCGCACATAACATACAAATCAAACATTTTTTTTTACCCTAATTAAGTAAAACATTTTTTTTACCACTAAGTAATTAGTGCATTACTTAATTTGTGTTTAATTAACAAGCTTTACCTACCACCACTGCTCATAAAAAAATAAACAAAAACAAAACGCTTGACAGTATGCTCACAAACAACAGTAACAAGTCGCTACACACTCAAAAGAGACAAACTACAAGTTACACGAACGACAGAGGGTTCACAGTTATCCCCACATGAGAATATCTAACGCCAATTCCAATAGAGTGCCGTAAAAATGAGTCTTAAAACCAAGAACTGGCTTTAGCATTTTAGCATTCCGGTTCAATCGTCCCGAAGTCAATGGGTTTTGGGTTAAATGCCTGAAATAAGGTCTGTGGTTAGCACAAGCTCAAGATATTTTCACATTTTATTCTATGACATAAAATACACCACTAATACCCCACTCGTGATTGTGTTAAGCTTTTACGCGTCTTGAAAAACGCGGTTGCTAACAAGTGGCTAAATGGGATTTCAGAGGTTGTCGGGGACATTAATCATCATCACGTCTACAGGAAAGCTATTCCGTCTCAAACTTTCCAACTTGTAGATTTATCAATTCATAATATTTTCCAATTGTAGAGTTTTTACTAATTGTAGTGCTATAAAGCTTAGTGGAGGTGACGTTGAACTCATGCGACCGTGGTGTATTTCGTTTATATCCTAACTTTAGCTTTTTACTTCTGCCGATTGTATTTAGGCTTCAAAATTCATAAAAGTTGTGTTCATTTGTGAAGATCATCTTCATGAACAAAACGTGTAAGAAACATAAATTTTTGTTGGTCACAGTGATTTAGTGTCTGCAATAATCCAAAAGCCAATGGAAAAACCCTGTTGGCTTTTTGTTGTTGGGAACCAGGGGGACGCTAACTTCCGTGTTGGCCTACAAAAACACGTCATTTTTTTGCAGCATTATGGCCAAATCACTGTGAAAATGGATTTAACTCTTCCACTGCCAACTAGGCGAGGTCCCTCACTATGTGGGACTTCCTGTCCCCCAGGCAGAGGATCACCTCCAGTCCTGTACTGATCTTTATTAAATAGGAAGGCCAAGCCTTCACAATGCTACATGCTTTCACAGGTTTAAACATGTTTCACACTCAAACTGTACCTCTTCCTTCACACTGTTTAGCTCATGCTTGTATGTTTTTTTTTTTTATTTCTACCCAGTACTGCTATCGAGTGTCCTTTCCACCACTCCACCCCCTTTTATTTTCCCTTTCAAGAAGAGCACATCGATTCTCCCACAGCCTGCCTATTTGATTGACACACCAATTTATTCAAGAGCGCAGGGGTAGGGCAACGGACTGGGGGGGGGAGATATAGCTCCATTTGTAGAAAGGCAAATTGGGAGGAGGGGAAAGAATCTCCTCACCCAAAGCCACACCTTGCTAATAACAAGAGAATGCAAAGATGACAGTGCATTTCAATTCTTCATCACACTCAGAAAGATTGAACTGGGAATAATCCGATCTACAAAGCAAGGAGGAACAACCAGAAAAACAAACAACAACCAGTTTTCTGCTGCTAGAACAGTTCAATGTGATATAAACCCGAACACAAACAAGAAGATACGCATCTTTAAATGGAAAAGATGTCTGCTGATTGTGTGGGAACAAAAGGCATATTAGGTGGAGCAGATGTGACGTTAACCCCCATATAAAGTTTCTTTATTCTCTGCCGTTTCTAAATAATTAACTCTAAATCTTTCCAAGATAATTTGTCACATAAAAGCCTTTAAAGCATTTTAACATCATGATTTAAAAATGTCATTAACTTCATATTATTTGTTTTCTGTCTCTTGGACATCTTTCGGTTGAACGTCATCGTGCTCCAAACCACATCAATCTTTTCTCGCCACAAATGACGCTTGACTGTGCTCTTCTGGTGCTTCAGTCCACGCCCTGATGTTGGACAATAGACCTCTGCTTTGAGCATCATCCTGTGTGGGGTAGGACATGAGGACCTATGAGGGTGTCAGGACAGGTCAGGGTTTGCTCTGCCAACCACACATCCTGCATCTCGGCCACTTCAGTCATTCCTTCTCCCTGCACTCTTTCCATTTCATGTCCTGTTTTTCATGCTGGCTTTACATTTAACACTTGCACAGGGCAGTTCCTCATTTTCAATGCTTCGAGCTTCATTTCTCTGAAAGTGATGACTTGACAACTCTCACAAGCGAGGCTACAGGATGTCATGTCATATGGGTGCTACATAATAATCTGTTTCACGCATTCACAGTTATACTTTCTAAATTTCACTTTCACACATGGCTATAGCAAGCTCTCAGAGTTGCTCTTCATTTTGTGTGAATAATTTAAGCCCTTAGCACGGTGAAACGTTTCCTCTGTTTATATAAAACTTCAATCTGTATCCGTTTAGAAGCTCAGGGGTTCTCAATTTTTTTGTATCTAGTATAAAAATAAATTCCACAGACCGACCTCGCCTCAGTACAAATATATTTCACGATATTATTTCAAATGTGTACAATGATGGACAAACTGTTTACTGGAGCTTCATTCCTGAACTTTCCTCCAACAGAACATGATAAATTCAAGTTGACATTATTCATATTCCTACTTGTAGGGATGTGCGATATGGACTTAAAACTATATCACGATATTTTCTGGTATTTATTGCGATAACGAGATCAGTGAAGATATAAATATAGTACCGATCACCACTGTTTTTGGCTACAAGTGATAGCTGTGATCTTGCGAACCTCAGAAACACAAATATTGATCTAAGAGTAAAACTGATTTTCTGTAACCGAATCAGTTCCAGATTGTAGAGGTAGCTCCTCGTTTAGCGATAAACTCCTCCTCAGCTTTACGTCTGCCTTCCGCCGTACTTGTCTTTGCTCTGCATGTGAGCTGTGAACAGGTCTCAGACCGTCGCACACAGAAATACCTCATCAACTAGGCTTTATCGTTATTATTGCGGGAAGACTAGTTCTTATTGTGGGGAGAATTTCTACTATCACAAACGATATCGCCCATCCCTACCTACATGTAACCCTACAATAAATATAATATTGTTGATAATGGCGAGATTTTCACCACTTTAACCCGCCCCCCCAAAAAAGCAAACTTACAGACCACCTGTCTAAGCTTAACGGACTCCACTTTGAGAACCACTGTCTTAAATGACCCTTAACCCTCACAGTACACTGGCGTTCCATGGAAATTTGACTTATCCAACATTTTTCCATCAGTATTAACAAATTAATTATTTTATCGCCGCAAGTCTCATGAGTATCATGACTGTGTTTAACTCATGGTGAGCAAGTCGATGGGAAAGGGAAGGGGTGTGAGCCCACGGCTGGGCAAACAATAGCAAAAAACACTAGCTGCATTTACATGGACAACAATAATCCACTCTTAATCCGATTAAGACCATACTCTAATTAAGAAACTACCATGTAAACAACAATTTGTACTTACCTTAATCTAATTAAGGTCATAATCGAAGTAAGCAATAATCTAATTAAGACAGGTGGAGTACTCCTGTTTTAGTCGCATTATGGACGTCTATTACAGACACGTGAACACCTTAATCACATTATTAACGACGTGAGAGAGTTTTCACCGCATTTTGTGACAGGACACAATCACACACGGCAGTTTTACGTTTTACGGCGAACAAGAGATTTCGGCCGCATCCCAAATCGCATACTTACCTACTATAGGCCTGTAGTGGGGAAAAATACATGTATCTCGGCTACTATATAGACGGTAACTACGCGATTTGGGACACACCCACGGTTTCAAGCAGTTGTCTATTACCACGTATAGCATGACAAATAATTAACTGCACTTAAAGCGTTCGTAAAAAAAATTTATAAAAACACCCAAAACTGCATACGGTACCATAACGAAGACGAACTGTATGTTGATACGTGAAATTCTGGAGGGACGTCAGACGGCGTTGCGTGGTGATGTAATGACGCGGGCTGTTAATCTAATTATGTTCTAAAACATGTAAAACGGGAACATGACAGGAGTATTCTAAAAGCGACTCATGTAAACACCTTAATCACATTATTATCTTACTCAGAGTAAGGTCAATAATTAGATTAATGCTGTCCATGTAAACGGAGTCACCGTATACAACGGCCACAATAAAACACTTATGAAAAACTGCTGAGTATCTACTTTCATTTGAGCCATGAACCACTACTGTAGAGTGTGACATCACCAATAAACTCAAAGGTGAAAACAAGCACCGCCAAACCAGGCAGAAATACCATTTTTTGGCTTCTGGTAAAAAGAGTTAAAACCTGCAAAGCTAATGATGACTAAAATGCCCCGGTCTAAATGATGTGCAGAACGGTTTAGTTTCCATCGCCAACATGGCAACACATCCCTGCAAAATAATACAAGGCTCTGACTGACTAACTGCCTGAAAGCCTGCGACAGAGCGCATTCAGATGGCTTGGGAAGTCTCACCTTGGCATGTGATCACAGAGCCAAACAAAAAGCCCCAGCTGAGACCCATCTGGTAAGTGTATGGCGCACAGAGAACCCCATCCCCCAATCATTGCACTCCTAATACACAAAGGGACGCCACCCGCACCAGCGGTCAATCGCTACAATCAGCACAGCAAACAAAATCATGATACAATCCCTGAACAGGCAAAAGCAGCAAATCACACTGTGTGCAGCCAGCTTTCTTTTTAAATCTATGCAAAGGTTTGTGGTTTGATAATACCAGTTTGTTTTTGTGTACTGGAAACAGCAAGGTATAACATGTGCAGTGTGAAATAAAGCTGGTTCATCAGGCTTGCTGTTGTTGCAACACATCAACACTAAGTGCAATAACAATTTTATTAACACGCTCCTGAAATTAACTGAATGCAGTACTGGGATACTGAAAACTACTCGTGTGGTGTGTTAATTATATCAGAACAAACACAACCAGCGGATGCATTTTCTACTGTTACAGAGTTAAGACGATTTACCTGTCTTTTCGTTTACTGACTACTAAACTCTACACAGCTCAAATAACTGCTGAAATATATAAAACATATAACTGAAATACAACAGGTGACATAAGGAATCAAATACAACAGGACATTCTCTTACAGAAAAATACAGCAGTTCAGTACGATGTATTACCACCCTGAAATTGAATATTTTCCTATAAAAGCATGCCCTGAAGTGTTTTATTCCTCTTATAGCACAGCAATTTGCCAAAGCCTACAAAGATTTATTTATTTAAGAATTAAATGTCTCAATGTACTTTTATTCATTTATAGTAACATTTAATGGTGTGGTGCAAAACCGCCATGTGCACAGTGCTGACACGGGAGACTCCTTCCAAAAACATGAAATAAACATCTCTTCACATAAAACCTCACCATATTAACAATTCGGCATTAGTTTTTGTGGCGCATCCTCTATACAAGTCCTTGTGAACTAGGCTAGTTCTAACATAACACCTAACCAATCAGATTTGAGAATTCAAAAGCATCATTCTTTAATAACCAATAAACAATAACAATTGCTATGGAAAAAAACTGAAAATAAATAAAAGTACAATACTATTCTAATGTACATATTTGGTCATGTACAACAACAACAAAAAAACAACCCCACAATGTGAGCTAGACGAAAAAAACCGATCTATAAAACACGTTTTGATAATTATTACGCAAATATTACTGTGGTCCAGGACAAAACAGTTACAAATAGGTTGACAGATTAAAGCCTTGGAGAATAATAATTAAAAGATCATGATGCAGGGATTTTTTTTTTAATATCATGAAGAAATTTTTTAATAAACTTCTTTATGATACACAAATTGATTATTTAAGATGATTGTGAATAATCAATGTTAATGAGGCAGCTATATAACAATTGTGATTTGAACAGATTTTTGTCTTTATTTGGCTCTGCAAAGACCTCCGTTTTAGAAGTGATAAAAATCACTGGTTGACGAGTTGCTTATTATTTCAATACATATAATGTCCTCATAACCAATGGCAGCTGTGGCTCAGGTGGTAGAGTGGGTTGTCCATTACTCGTAGGGTTGGCGGTTCGACTCCACATGCCGAAGTGTCCTCAGGCAAGACACTGAGCCCCAAATTGCGCCCGATGGATTGGTGTGCGAGTGTGTGAATGAGAACCAGTGTAAAGCGCTTTGCAGCCAAGAGCCGCTAAAGTTAAAAAAGCGCTATATAAAAGTGCAGACCATTTACCATGATTTCAATCAATACAACAAACAAGCGTTCAAATACCTAGAGTCTGAAATGTATAAATTTTGTCAAGGGATTTCATGGCACCCCCTATTTACAGAATAGGGATCGCTCCCATTCAGTAGGTTTCAAGAAACATGTCTATAGTTTTCCCGCAGTCTGAACTCTGGGTTAGATTAGCTGTGGTATGCGACTAATGGCTGGTTGTCTGACTTTTTTCCCCGACGAACCCTGAGCGGACACAACATGTCCAGCCTCAACAGCCTGAGGCTCGAATTCCCTGTTTGTCGTGAAGTTGAAAAACTAGGTCAGGATAAATCCCAGTAGACATCAGGGACCTGTACGCACACATAAAACTCACCAGATAAAGACTCTGACTCAGTGCTGGTCATGGCACCGCTGATTATTCACGACACTTTAACTCTCCTGTGTGTTCTATTTCTCTCTGATTATTGAGAGTATGCACAGGCAATTTAAACAGATCATCAATACGAGTGTGTGAAATTAACTATGGGGAAATACAGGAAATAGATTTTTTATCCAACCATAGATTTCTTTTGGAATGGCCGACAGTACATCCTGTGCCATACATATTTACAATTCAAATCTTGTGGACGAGAGCTCGTTGAGACTGCACTCGTTTGGCACTGTGGACATCATGTAGTACAAGTATCTTTGTCGGGGGGAAAGAAAACCTGCAAAAATGTTCGAAATGCTTCCTATTGCCACAAAGCCACATGTATAGTAACGAGAAGTGGTGTTACACAACTGCTGACTGACTTCTCTTGAACACCGATACCATCACTGGTTGGCCGAGAAAACAAACTAGACTTAAACTAAGCTTCATGAACAATCGCATGAACAGAGTCTGATGACAAGTAGAGCGACAAAGAAAAAAAAAAGTTTGTTTTTAAGCAAGTATATGGTCATAAAATGGCAGCTATTGTTACCAAGCACAACCTGTTTTTATTTCAACAGATAAGCCAGACAGCACAAGGCAAATGAGCGTGTAGTTTCAACTGCTGCATCACACTGTTCTTTGACGAAAGATAACTTGATCCCCACCTGCCTGGCATGACGTGCGTAGATTCACTGCTTTTGCTCTGTGGTCAGGCAAAAACATTGCATAATCTGTCAGACTGGTTTCCCTGCATTGATGTACTTCCTAGTGAGTTTGCTAATGCACTATCAATTCCTCTGTCTCAGCCTCTGGTCACTTCCACTGCAATCTCCGGGGACTCTCAATATGATGGCGCACGCGATTACTGCATGGGTACAGCTAAATGCTGAAAGCAAGATGTGGACTTTTTAAGTGTTTATCCATTCTGGATAATATATTGCTACTCAAAGTTTGAAGCACATCCAAGTAAAGTTTGAACAAACTACTTCTAAACCTGATGCCTTTCAGCAGAAATCCCAAGTGCTAGAAGAAGGATTTGATTGCGATCTTGTCTTCTGCGTCATTTTAATTACACATTTGTAAGACCGTTGGGAGTTCTCAATAATATATGGCAGCAAGTCACTTGGGTGGAGGAAGAGTCAGTAGGATTACTTAATACTTTGTAAGCATAAAATCATAATACATTGGTTGCTATATTTAAACGAGTGCATTTAAGAACACAGATACCTGCTTCTGAAGCAGGAGTGTTAAACTCCAACCACAGTACTGCACATTAATGGATCTGACAGCCCATCTTATAAAGGGTCATTTAAGAAGATTAGTCTACAAGCAAACTCTCCATAACAAGATTAGGTGATCGGTTACACCAAACACCGCAAAGCATACATCTATGTTACATGAAATTCTAATATGAACTCTAAGGCAGTGGTCACCAAGCCTCTTCCTTGAGATCTACCTTTCTGCAGGTTTCATTTCCTACCAAAATCCAACACACTTGTTTTCATTGATCAAGAACTTCTTAAGGCAATGATTAGATGGTCAGATGGGCACGATTATGGTTGGAGTTAAAGTCTTCAGGAAGGTATATCTCCAGGAACAGGGTTGCTGACCACCGATCTAAGGCAATTCTAAGGCAAAAGCATAGAGGCATCAACAGGAATATAAAAAGTTTGGAGAGGAAAAAGTACGGTATAATTACATACATTCTCCCAAAAGGTTTGTCACCAGCATAGCCGTGTGTTTTGGGTTGCTTTTTTTTTTTTTTTTTTTTTTTTTTAGATCTAATTAGTAAGTACCTTAAAAAGTATACTACATCCTCTTGTACCTAAAGTTGTGGCACCTGATCTTAATAGTGTGACCCTGGTGACTATCACTTGCACCCTGAAAGTTTCTAGGAACGTATCACTCTATGACCACTGTCCACTTTATTAGAAACATCTGTATGCCTGTTCATTCACGCAATTATCCAACCAACCAATTAAGTGGCAGCAAAAAAACGTAGCCTGGTATTTTTCCAATCTTCAACTGTCCAGTTTCAGTAAACCAGTACCCAGTGTAGCTTCAGATTACCGTTCTTGGCTGACAGGACTGGAGTCTGATATGGTCTTCCGAGGTTATATCCCATTCTCCTCAATGTTCAACATTCTATGCTTTCTTAGATGCTTTTCTGCTCATCATGGTTGTAAAGAGTGCTTATTTGACCACTCTATTTAATTGTCGTGGTCCAAATCTGCAGTGGTTTGGAAAAATTGCAAGCTCCTCAGAATATTGCGGCGTTTCCTTGATTTTACGTTAATTTCCATGATCACAAAATGCCAAAATCCTATAGGGACTAATAAACCATATATATCTATGACAGGTTAGTTGTGTTTTTATATTACTTTCTTTTAACAAGAGGTTATCACATCCAAGCAGGCCTTTCTAACATCTTGATAACCAATTCCTGCTAAAAAACCCCAAAACAAAACAATAAAAACCATCACAGAAACTCTAATGGTTTCCACTACAAATACCATTACAAACCATCAGCTAAACATTAAAACCATTACTACTACTGCTATTATTGGTCCCTTAATAGTATCCACTAGATACAACATGCTACCAATAGAAGGCAACAAATTACCAGTAGAGAACCATTACAGTTTCCATTAAAAGCAATACGATTTCCATTTTAACAAACAAAACCTTTTAAAATGTTTCTATTGTTTGTTTGTTTTTCCCAGCAGGGACTGTGTAGGCATGGTTGATGTCCATGTCTAGACTTTCCACTTGGGTAGTACTAGTCTTTTCCATGAAGTATGTTGCCTATGAGGGGGTTCAAAGCTGGACTAACATCTGGACTAGCATCTCAAAACTAGACTAGCATTGGTGTAGCAGTTTGCTGTTTTTGACTGTTGTACAAATCACATCAGCTAACACACACCGTCCATTTCCGCAGTGTGTCGGGCCTGTAACTGTCTGGACTTGCCTGACTGACCTAAATGTAAACTGTGTATCATTTCCTCATCCCATATTTATAGATAAACCATTAAATTCATCCACTGTTTTAAAGTAATACTTGCCCTTTAGCAAGCGGAAACTATTCGTGCTATGCAGTCCTGTGGAGAAGACGACTATACTTACGTGGTCTGAATTCCTGTCGGTCTGCAGTGTTGCCCGAGAAGACATGGTCCCTGAGGTCCTTCAACTTCGACAACGACACTTTATTTATTCCCTCTGTGGATAAAATGGAGCCTGGCAAAGAAAATCCGCCGTCATTTGGCCAGCTGCATCCCCGCTCCCTGTTCTTCTTCAGGCGAAATCAATCAAAAGCCCAGTGCCCCAACCCAACCAGACTGGGCTTGGCTCTCTTCTGCTACAAAAAACACGGTTTTATTTAATTATTTTTGGTCAAATAATCCACATGTTCACTTGCTTGCGGCGTTAACCCCGCACACATTGCTGGATAAAAGGAAATAAATAAATAAAACGCCCGAGACGAAAGTTTTGCCCTATGTGGCCCTGGTGTCTGCATCAGTCTGACTGGAGAGGCTGGTTTTCTGTAGAGAAATGATGAAATGTCCCGAGCAGTGTTTCCATTCTCATTAAACCTCACTGCTTCCCATTACAAAAGAGCTGTACACTCTTAACCCTGTTCCTCTTTTAAAGCTCCTACTACAACAAGCACACAAAAATAACTAAAAATCCGCCTCTGTCTGGTTTTAGTCACAGACGAGTGTCTTTTAGCTGAAGTAATCCTCTCCATGTAAACATACTGCCCTTCAAAGAAGCTCCCTCTGTGTACATTTCCAGGAAAATAAATTAATCAATTTATAAAAAATAAAAAAAAATCCAGAAAGAGCAGTGTACAGACGGAACCCAGACTGATGCCTTTCACCCTTTCAATCCCTCGCGGTCTTGCATTAGATGTAAGCGTAAAGATTTCAAACAAAGGCGACAAAAAGAAGGAAGGAAAGAAAGTATACAGGAGAGGTATATCCTTCACAACATCCCTCCTTTCTCAGAGAAGAGAAAAACGAGGCAGCTGCTCTTACAATCTTCCTCCTCAAAAAAGCAGCGTGTCACACACACACACACACACACACACACACCAGCATCGAGGAAGGACGTCAGGACGGAGAGTGGGGCGGGGCGGGGCTGGGCTGCGGTTACACACACACACACACACACACACACAGCTTCTTAAAGAGACAATTCGCCCTTTCATTCACAGAGCACAAGCCCGAGTAGGCCGCTATATAAACGCGACTAGCAATAAAGTACCCCTGGACATGTCTTCTTACATGTTTACAGTGGCCAGGAAATGATTTTTTAAAACATCTCTACACGTTTGCCCTCTTTTAAAATACCCGGATTTAAGATTTATACGAATACTCAATTCGGAAACGCCCCCCACAGTCCTCCTACCATCACAGATAACTAGCCAGCCATAACTAACTTAGCTAAACTACCACTCATTTGTCACTGAGAATTGAAGAGTTGAGAGCGATTTCATTATCCGAGTAGTCGTAGTCTTAAGTTATATTCTTTTAACAGCAATGTGTTTAACAGTAAGTCAAGCCGGTCAAAGCACACGTTACAATCAAAATTAATAAAAATGGCTGAGTTAGCTTGCTAGCTTAGTATGCAAGGTCTGTGACTAATGGGTATCAAAGCAATGTCACCTATTTAGTAAAATCACACTATATAGACAAATGTTTGTAGACACCTGACCATCACACCCGTATGTGCTTGCTGAACATCCCATTCCAGATCTACTCCCCACTTTTGCTGTTATAATAACCACCACACATCTTGGAAGGTTTTCCAGTAGATTTTGGAGCGTGGCTGTGTGGATTTACTCATTCAACCACAAAAGCATCATGGCGCTTTTCCACTGATTTTTGACTCGACTCACCTCTGCTCGCTTTTTGGGGGCTTTCTACTGTGGATAGTACCTGGGACTTTTTTTTAGTACCATTTCCAAGCGAACCAAGCCGATACTGCATGAAGATGGCACCCACGTTGAGGCGGCACAAAACTGCAGTGGAAAAGGAAGCTCAGAAATGTAAAGCGAGTCCAGTCGAGTTGAACCGTACCGTGCAGTGGAAAAGTTGCTTTACATGGACAGCAGTAATCTAATTGTTGACCTTACTCTGAGTAAGACAATATTGTGATTAAGGTGTTTATATGAGTCGTGTTTAGAATACTCCTTTCATGTTCCCGTTTTACATGTTCTAGAACATAATTAGATTAACGGCACACGTCATTACGTCACCGCGCCCCGACGTCCAACCAGAATTTCACGTATCAACATACAATTCGTCTTCGTTATGGTACCGTATACAGCTTTGGGTGTTTTTATTATTTTTTTTACACGAACGCTTTAAGTGCGGTTAATTATTTGTCATGCTGTACGTGCTAATAGACAACTGCATGAAGCCGTGCGCTGCGTCCGAAACCGCGTACTTACCGGCTATATAGTAGCCGAGATACATGTATTTCTCCTACAGGCCTATAGTAGGCAAGTATGCGGTTTCGGACACAGCCGTACTCCCTTGTTTGCCGTAAACAGTTGAGCACTGCCGTGTGTGATCGTGTCCTGTCGCAAAATGCTGTGAAAACTCTCACGACGTTAATAATGTGATTAAGGTGTTTACATATCTGTAATACACGTCAATAATGCGACTAAAACAGGAGTACTCTACATGTCTTAATTCGATTTGTGTTTACTTTGAGTATGTCCTTAATCGGATTAAGGTAATTAAAAATTGCTGTTTACATGGTAGTTTCTTAATCAAAGTATTGTCTTAATCGGGTTAAGAGTGGATTATTGTTGTCCATGTAAACGCACTGACTACTGATAATGTGCGAGGAGGCTGGGGGGCAGTTGGCCCTCCAGTTCATCCCAAAAGTGTTCGGTGGGGTTGACATCAGAGCCATGTGCAGGCCATTCGAGTTGAATGTAGTCAGTGAAATGTATGCATCCCAGGATTTAATGAACTCCAAACATGTATAGGCACTGCATTTATGGTTGTGTGAAGTACTCATAAATATTGAAACAGGCATAAAATGTTATTTTATACACTATGAAAGCAATTGTACTTTGGCCTTGTTTAGTTACACTGAATAGTAAAATCAGCTCCTCCCTATAGGCTTGTCTAACCATTACCTCTGTATTTCACTGATAAATGCACATCGGACGATTGAAAAGTCATTCAATTCACATAATTAATTAGCTGTTTTTTCTGTTTGTTAATCACCTATGAAAAAAAGATTCACACTGTATAATGTAGACTTTAAAATTTCATTGATTATATCTTGACATTTCGGATTACACACAGGCTGAAGACAGGAGGTAGAAGTTTGAGGATATCCTTAGGTTAAAAACAAAAAGGAAAAAAACCCCAACCTGTCCCAATGCTTTGGCAGGGTATAAAATATCCCAAAGGTCAACTTCACAGAGTGGAACCTTCCACATCACAATGGGAGTGTTGGTAATAGGCCTTGTTTGAATCTGTAATTTTTTTTTTCATGGTCACATGCACAGATGTTAGTGTTACACAGTGACATCAAGCTAAACAATAATGTGTTAGTGCTGATCAGAGGAAAACATTTTATAGTAAGCTTTATAGCTTTGCACAGTTTTCCCAGCACTAAAACTCAGCTGATTTAACCAAGGAGGGGCTGCAGAATTAGCTGATGAAGTAAACCTAGTTATTTTAAGCAGGAAAACACCAGTGCAATTGCCCTTTTGGATATATAGATTAAACTGTATCAAGTAAAATTGCAACACATTCTACTATGGAGTTAGTATGTTCATAATGTGTTTTTACATTTTCTTTACTACATATTACAGGTCCACTAAATTTGTATTTGACAAAAAAAGAGACTAATACAAATTAAAAGTAAAAAAGCTCTTGAATGAAACTACAAGGTGTTACTAATATGTATGAAACGCAAAGGATGAGGGGAAAAAAAGACAAATATTTTTGGCCATTTTTAAAAAAAGTACACCGTAGGGCTTTCTGGGAGTAAATAGTTTAATTAAAATTATGTAAATGACTGTAAATCATATCACTCTTATTAGCTGATTCCTACACGGATCATTCAGTATAAATCAAGGACAATCTGCACCGCAAAATCCAATGTAACGAACCAAAAATTACTTATATCACTCTTCAGTCTTATCTACTGCAATCTGTGTTTGTAGAAAATATAGGTCTGTACCATGAAGTTAATTAGATAGTAGTTTAATTAACTAAATAGCAAGTGCATTGGGTTACCGGTAGAGGGCAGTGTTGGACCGGTTTGCTTGCCCTCCTCTTCCACTTCCTCTGTTTATCCAGTGGTCCAGTTGTTTAACGTGGCATAAACGGTTTGCTTCAAATTATTTGACTTACTATTTCCACATGGGTAATCTCCATAACCACCTTAAGGACACTGTTACCAGCTCAAGTGAGGTTTGTTAGACAACCTCAGCTAAAACTGGGGAATAGCGCTGTTTCTAATCATAAACAAGACAAATAACTTTTAAAATAAGATAAAATAAAAATAACATTATTTACTATGTTTTGCAGACAAGTTATACCATTGATATAATGTTGGTACAGCTCTTTACGCTGTTATCTAGTTAGAAGAAAACCATATATCTATATATAGCTTACAGGAAAATGCCTGTGCAAAATGACAATGAAGTCACTTCAACAGCATGCTGTGCATACTGCCAAAAATCTGCTTCCTGCTACATATCCTCCCCCATCCTGATGATCACTTTGGTGGTGTAGGGGCACAAGTGTCTTAGTGGCCTCAATAATATGGCAATTTTTCTTTTCTTTCATTTTTTTTGGAATTACAATTTCTTTTGTTAAGAACCTGTGGTGATACTTAAACAATCTGCAATTTTTTTTACTATTGTTATAACTTTTCATTGTATGTTCTTTACTTTATTTGTGCGTGTGTTGTTGTTTTTTTTAAACAAACACTGTGTATTTACTAGAAATTAATTACTAATTAGTAATTAATTACACTTAGAGATGGATTACACTGGCATTGAATGTTGGCATTACAGTGGGTTTGGAAAGTATTCAGACCCCTTCAGTTTTTGCACACTTTATGGTGTTATAGATTTACTTTAAAATGGATTCATTTGACTTTTTTGGCCATTAAGATACACACAATCACCCATAATGACAAAGAAAAGAAAAAAAGAAAAATAAAAAAAAACAACAACATTGAATTGTTTGAATTAAGATAAATATTTAGGCCCTTTATTCAGAACTTTGTACAAACACCCTGGCAGCAATTACAGGGTCTTGGACAAGTTTTTACAAGCTTTGCACACCTAGAGTTGGGCATTTTCTTCCATTCTTCCTGGCAGATCTTCTCAAGCTATATCATATTAGATGGAAAAACATCAGAAAAACCATCCTGTGAGCAGCGGTTCTGCAGATAGAAACACCTTGTTCAAGCAGACAGAAAGGGTACAGTAACTCAGATGACCACTCTGTATAATTGTAGTGAGCAGAACCTTGAGGTGGATGAACTACAACAGCAGAAGACCATGGCAGGTTCCACTTCTGTCAGCCAAGAACAGAAATCTGAGGCTGCAATGGGCACAGACTCACCAAAACTGGACAGTTGAAGACTGGAAACATGTAGCCTGGTCTGAAGATTTCTGCTGAGGCACAAATATAGTCATGTCAGAATTTGGCACCAACAGCATGAATCCATGGACCCAACCTACCTTGTGTCAACAGTCCAGGCTGGTGGAGGTGGTGTAATGGTGTGGGGAATGTTTCCTTGGCACAGTTTGGGCCCGTTAATACCAATAAGTCATCGCTTGAATGCCACAGACTATTTGAGTATTGTTGGTGACCATGTGCATCCCTTCATGGTCACAATTTACCCATCTTCTAATGGCTACTTCCAGCATGATAATGCACCATGTCACAAAGCAAAAGTTGTCTCAAACTGGTTTCATGAACATGACGATGAGTTCAGTGTTCTTCAGTGGCCTTCCGAGTCACCGGATCTGAATCCAGTACAACACCTTTGGGATGTGGTAGAACGGGAGATTTGGAGCATGAAATGTCAACATGGACCAGAATCTCAAAGGAATGTTTCCAACATCTTGTAGAATCCATGCCATGAAGAACTGAGGCTGTTTTGAGAGCAAGGGGAGGCGCTACCCGGTATTAGTTGTATTCCTAATAAAGTGCTCAGTGAGTGTATATTTATGGCAGATGCCCTTATCCAGAGAGACTTGCATAAGTCTCTACCAATAAATACATCAGCATACTGGTTCATTAGTTCAGGGACTAAGAGTACTATCAGTCTAAAAACCCTGTTGGGGAGGTAGTATAGTATGAAAAACACACAAGACACCACAAGAAGTTTTTAAATAACAGTACTAATTTAAGTACTTCATGAAGTGGTAGGTCCTTAGTTATCGTTTGAGGACACCCAGTAACTCAGCTGTTCGGACATCTAGGGGAATTTCATTCCACCACCTAGGAATGAGAACAGAGAAGAGCCTTGATGCATGCCTTTCTTGTACCCTGAGACACAGTGGGTCCAACCGAGCAGTGCATAGAGAATCAGAGGGAACGTGATGCTGTGCGGGGTGTGATAAGTGCTTTAAGGTAGATGGGTGCTGGTCCTTTTCTGGCTTTGTAGACAAGCATCGGTGTTTTAAATCTGATGCAGTCCGCTACTGGAAGCTAGAGGAGGGAGCATAGCAATGGAGTGGTGTGAGAGAACATAGGAAGGTTGAAAACAAGATATAAGGCTGCAATCTTGATCAGTTACAGAGGTTTAATGGAATTCAGAGGCAGACCTGTCAGGAGCGAGTTGTAGTAGTTCACGTTTGAAATGAAAGGGACCGATCAAGCACCTGAGTGGCCTCTGTTGATAGAAATGGACGAATCCTTCTGATGTTGTAAAGGAGAAATCAGCATGAGCGTGTCAGTTTAACAGTGTGAGAGGAGAAGGACAGTTACTTGTCCATGGTTACCCAAAGGTTGTGTGCAGATGTGGAGCCTCTTCATGTCACCTGATATGACTGTCCCTTCAGGTAGGAAGCAAACCATTGCCATGCTGTGTCACAAATTCCAAGCCTCATGAGCATGGAAAAGAGGTTGACTGTGACAAATACTTATGAGGTCAAGGGGGATGAGGACTGATGACAGTTTGGCTGATCTAGTGGCATGGAGCTTCTCAGTGTTGGTCACAAGGGCTGTTTCTGTGGAATGTGCTGCTTTGAAACCAGACTGGTTAGGATGTTGGGGGTTGAGCTAGGTGAGTTAGAGAGACAGTTGATTGTAGATGGCGCATTCAAGGATTTTAGAAAGCAGAGAGAAGTCATACCGGCTGATATTTGCAGACGTCTGAGGGATCCAGACTGGGTTTTTTCAGGATGGGAACAACCATTGCTTTCTTGAATGCATTTGGTACATTACCAGATGTTATGGAGTCATTAATGATAGTAGCGATGAAGGAAAAGAGGTCTCGTGAGATGGTCTGAAGCACTGTGAAAGGGATCGTATCCAATGGGCAGGTGGTGGGATTGCAGGACAGGATGACTTGCAGGATCTTTTCTGTTGATAGAGAAGAAAAATGTGTTAGAAATATAAGAGAAGGGGAATCCTGAGCATGTAATGTAGCAGTCGAGGTAGATTTTTTCAATCTTAAGTCATCAGCAGTCAGGGAGGATGGTGAAGGGGAGCTGGCCAGTTAAGAAGTGAAGAAAATATGTTGTGGAGCTTCAGAGGATATTGTGCAGAAGCTTCCAGTTTTGCTTGTAAAAGGTGGTCATAGCAGAAGTCACATCAGATGACAATTTGGACAGGAGAGTGCGATATGAGGCAAGATCCATATCGGGTTGTGATTTCCTGTTTCTCTCTGCTGCTCTTAATTCTCTCCAGTTGCTGCGCAACACATCCCGAGAGCTAAGGAACAGGGCGAGAAAGATTCCTGAGTTTGGGGTAGAGGAGGTCCATGGATGAGGAAAGTGAAGAGAGGAAAGTTTCGGTGGCTAACTCCAGCAGTACAGAGGGAAAGAAGTCAGGGTCTGGAAGGGATAATAGAAAGCCGGAAACTACAGAGGAAGGGGAGATAGAGTGGAGGTTTCAGTGAGTGGGAAAGAGGTATTGACAGCTGAGGTTAGGCAAAACAGGGAGGGTGATGGTGAAGGATAATGATGTGAAGTGATGATCAGAGATGTGGAGTGAGGTCACCAGGACAACCAGGCCCAATATTAAAATATTTCAGTTTTTGATTGTTAATAAATTTGTAAACAAATTCTAAAAACATGTTTTTGCTTTGCCATTATGGATTACTGTCTGTACATTAAAGGTACAAAAAGGTAAATGTAATAAATTAACAACAATTCAAAATACAGTAAAGTGTGCAAAAGGTGAAAAGGTCTGAATACTTTCCAAACCCACTGTATGTAACATTAATTTATTATTAAGGAAATTGACACTTATGAATATTAACCTCTTCAAAAACTGTGTAACTCTCTCCTATAAAAAGCCCCTTCAGTCTTTAAAGCAGGGTGTGTCAGGACAAGATTTGTGTTTTCTCTCTGCTAACACTCATCAGTCAGTAAAGCTGTTGGTACAGTAATTGGTTGACCAAATCAATTGTGGTAAAAGGTTGAATGCTAAACTGTGCAACACCCTGATTCTGCAAGACCCGAGTCTGACAGACCTGCTTAGGTAAAGAGGCTAGTTCACATTAAACAGGTATGATCTATTTTTCTCATCTCCATACTTTGTGTCCAGTCTACAGCAATGGTCTTTGATTGCAGTCAGCTGGAAACACACCTGCTTTCATTGTTCTTGATTGAATATGATTGACACCTAATATTTGATGACCAACTGATCTTGGTCTTCAAACAAATATTAGGTGTCAAGTACCTCTAGATGAAGAACCAAACGTCCAGGGTTGGACAAATACTGAGAAATTATACTTAAATGAAAGTGTCAAAATCTTACTCAATTAAAAGTAAAAAGTTTCTACTTTAAATGTACTCAAGTATTAAACTTAATGGATGAAACTAAGTCAGTGTCATGTTTTGCCTGAAAACATCATTCAATTTCTGTAAATTTGCTGAGTAGCCTGCTATGTTAGTTACTGGAATCGATGCTAGTCTAACCTGGCATCAGCAAAGAAAAAAGGGTTTGTTAAATATAGCAAGCTAATGTTAGCATATTAAAGACTTACCCTAACATGCTTTTTCAAATTAGATTGAGATCATGCCTTCTACGGAAGCAAAAAAGACACTTTATTTTATATAAGTCTTTGCTTGCATTTTAAGGGGCTAGGCCAGGGGGTGCTCATCCTCAGGTGGGTTATCCAACTTCAAGCACACATGGACAGCTATAGCATTGTGTATCATGAGAAGGTCAAGTTTTTCGTCTACATTGATTGAAATTAATGCGAAACTGAGCGCGTTTGATTGAGGTATAGCCGACAGCTATTGGCTGGATGAGAGGAGAGACCTTTGACAAGTATTCAATTTTAAATATACTCAAGTAAAGTATAAATACGTCAAAAAGTTCAGGGGGTGGAGACAATTCAGTGTGTTTCAGTATGGATAAATGTATTTGTTCAGCTTCTCATGGATTAGGAGCCACTGGATCAGGTCCAGTTCCACCACCTGGACCTTTGGTTCTGCAGCGAGGACTATATCTTAAGAATGGTTTCGTTTTGGCTGGGTCATACCAACCCTTTGCAGATGAGATGGAAGACCCCTGGTCTCGAGAACTCTAAATACAGAAGTACAAAATGCAAAGTGAAGCATTAGGGCAATGTAGCAAGGTCGGAACATCCCCATCACACCATCTTGTGGCTAGTAATAAAAAATACATTACTAAAAAAACATAAGCTGATGTTTGACCATTTGTTTGCATGTACTTTCATTCATGTGCAGAAACTGCTTATCCTGGGAAACTGGATGTGAGGAATTTACCCTCGATGGAACTCCAGTCCATCACAGGCCACCATGCACACACACATTCACACACCCAATCACACTTAGGGATAATTTTTTAAAAATGTCTCCAATCCACCCAACAGGATTTTCTTATAAGTGGGAAGAAACTGTAAAACCCTACTGAAAACACAGACACAGGGAGAACATGCAAAACTCTGCACCACCATGCTGCCCTGTTTGCGCATACAAGCTTAAAACTGGCACAAACAACACGTGCAAAAAGCAACACCACTACAATGCATTAAAACATATGGTACCTGAAATAGAGATTACCTAGAGTACCTAATATGATGTTGATAACAGAGTTGTTGTAATTGTATTGTATACAAGTTTAAATACACACAAAAAACTTTTTGTAGCACTTTTTTTTCTAGCAAACTATCATAACTAATTTAGTTTTTAGCTATGATATTCTAACACATTACAACTAACCATTATATTTTATTGTAAATAGTGAGGTGGTAATACACACATGAATAGACAGAAATTTCCCATCATATACCGGATCTTTCTTTTTCCCCCCTCACACGCTATGCTGTTCAAGTATTACACGCAACCAATACCCTTATAATGCATTGTAAGCATTTCTGCACTCCATATCTATGCATTTTATTGCCTCACATGCTGATGTTCCTCATGCCTCTTTCCTTTGATGTGGCAAGAATCAGGTACATTCTTGTCGAAGATGATGTCACTAGCGGTTTTTCTTCTCAAATATATGCAGAAGTGACTCCATATGCACAACAGTTCTGCTGAGTTTCATTTCCTTTCTTCTAAAACACTGAATTATCTTGGATTCTGCTTGCAATACATTGGTAAGTTTACTTAGAAACAACTATTTATCTATATACAAGGATGAGTCAAATGAAAATCTTTTTTTGCATTGTTTATTGCATATATATACACACATATACACACACACACACATATATACATACACCCAACTATTTATCTATATAAGGATGAGTCAAATGAAAACCTTTTTTTGCATTGTTTATTCTTAGTGAATTACCAAAATATCTCATGTTCAAATGACTTGGCTCATGAAAACGGGCATTTATTTGTATCCTCATGTCAGCTCCCCAGTGAAGAGTTCTTTCTTGTGCTTTTACCGTAGGTCAACGTTTTGAACCATGCTTACATACTTCAGTATGGTAATGACCATCATTGCAGTGGCTGATGCTTGTGTAATGTCTTGTGAGTGTTTAGACCACACCACTATCACTTGTTTAAACAAGAATCTGTTGGAATTGCCTCTACCTCTGCAAGATACCAAATATCTTTTTGTTAGTCACAACCGGATCCAGGCTCTCCCCAGTGAAGGTTTAGAAGAATTACATACCCTTGATCTTACCAACAACCACCTTGGTGAATGGCTTACTGGTACTACCCAATTACCAAATATGAGAAGCCTTACTCAGCTGTTTCTAAGAGGAAATGGAATTAGTACTTTTATGACTGGACTATTTAAAGATCTGAAGAATCTCACTTACATGGACCTCAGTGAAAATCATTTAAAAATTATCCCACAGAAGTTCCTCCAAGGTCTGAGCAACCTTCAAACTCTTATTTTGAGTGTAAACCAGATTGATACCCTCTGTTGTGGAGCTTTTGAAGAAGCATCTGCACTTAGGGAGCTCCACCTGAACAGTAATAACATTGAGGTGCTAGATACATGTGTGTTTGAAAACTGTGTCAATCTGAACAGGCTCTTCCTGTCCAACAACCGTTTGAAAAGTGTGAATAAAGGGACCTTCCGAAGTGCACTTGACCTGGTTCACCTTGATCTCAGTAACAACATGCT
This sequence comes from Ictalurus furcatus, assembly GCF_023375685.1. Taxonomy (NCBI): domain Eukaryota; kingdom Metazoa; phylum Chordata; class Actinopteri; order Siluriformes; family Ictaluridae; genus Ictalurus; species Ictalurus furcatus. Next base: position 11,086,633 of record NC_071271.1, on the reverse strand, counting down.
TACCACTGTTCCCACTGATGCCCTTAATGACACATCTAATCTCATGAGCCTCTACCTGCAGAAAAATGCTATCATGTCAGTTCCTGAAAATGCTTTCAATGGGCTATCGGCATTAAGAAAACTGTGTCTGAGCAATAACCGCATTGGTATTTTGGCTGTGACCTCTTTTAGAGGTCTTTGCCAGCTTGGCGAACTAGATTTGAGTTTCAACCAGTTGCAAAATCTCCCCTCACAGGTATTTCACGCTCTAGGCACACTAGAAATCCTTAATCTATATCACAACGATTTGGCATTTCTTCCAAATGGCCTGTTTAATGATTTGAAAAAGTTAAAAGAACTACAGCTTGACAGAAATAATATTCAGGTCATCCCACCAGTTCTATTTCAGCCACTCTCAAAACTCAGGTTTTTACAGCTAGACAATAATTGTATCTCAGAGCTCAACCTATCCTCATTTGCAACAATGAGAAAGCTTAAAGACCTTGATCTAAGCAACAATAATTTGACAAAAATTTCAAAGGGGATTTTACACAAGCCACCATTGCAACTTCACGATGTCCAAGACCAAGCCTCACAAGGGGGTCCTGAACTAAGCAAACTTAACCTGAGCAATAACAAAATTCGGGTGATTGACAAGCATGTGTTTGAAAACTACAGCAATTTGAACAAACTCTGCTTGTCCAACAACCATTTGAAAAATTTAGAGGAAGGGACCTTCAGGGGTGCACTGGACCTGACTCATCTTGATCTCAGTGAAAACCGGCTTACCTCTGTGCCCACTGGTGCCCTTAAGGATACCCCTAATCTCACAAGTCTATTTTTGCAGAAGAATGCAATCACGTTTGTCCCTGAAAATGCTTTCTCAGGACTATCTGCACTGAAGAAATTAGACTTGAGCAATAATTACATTGTACATTTAAATGAGAAGTCCCTGAAGTCTCTGTTCAATCTTGTGGAGTTAGATCTGAGCTTCAATCAACTACGAACTCTTAAAAGTGTGCTTCAAGACTTGGAGAAACTGAAGATTCTGAAATTGCACCAAAATTACCTATCATCACTTCCCAATGGTGTGTTCAACAATTTGACTGAATTAACTGAACTACGGCTTGATAGCAACAATCTTTTTGACATCTTACCAGATCTGTTCCATCCACCAACTGAACTCCGAGATTTAGACAAGGATCGTCATAATATCTCTGGGTTTAACTCATCCTCATGCACAACACTGACAAACAACCTCCTCACAAAAAATTACAAGGATCTTTTCAATGTTACACCAACAACCAATGATAATGTGAAATATCTAGCCTCACTAACAGATGCTGAACTTAGGGAGCTCTTAGTCAGTAATGCTGAGATGACAGATATGAACTGCACAAACACAATTATGCGCTTCCTGTTCAACAACCACTTGAAAAGTACAGAGAAAGGAACTTTCAAGCACACATTCAGATTGTCCGATCTTGATCTCAGCAAAAACAAGCTCACTACAATCCCCAGTGGTGCCCTCAAGTATACTACCAATCTCACCAGCCTCTACTTGCAGAATAATGCTATCACCTTTGTCCCTGAAAATGCTTTCTTTGGACTATGTAAATTGAGAAAATTGGATTTAAGCAAAAATCACCTAGTTATTTTGCATGAGGACTCCCTGATGAGTCTTTTACAGCTTACTGAACTAGATTTAAGCTTCAACCAATTGCAGGATCTCCCCTCAAATGTGTTCCAAGACTTGGGCAACCTGGAGGTTCTTAACTTGTACCACAATGCTCTGGCATCACTTCCCAGTGGCTTGTTCAACAATCTGACCAAATTAAGAAAAATAGTGCTTGAAAGAAATAATATATCTGTCTTTGTACCAGATCTATTCCACCCATTGACTGAACTCCGAGAATTACATCTAGATAACAATCACATCTTTGAGCTCAACCCATCTTTATTTAGAGCACTGACAAAGCTGCAGCAAATCTATTTAAACAACAATGTTATTAAGAGAATTCCCAAGCATTTTCTAAAGAAAGCACAACATCTGAAAGTTCTATATATGATGAACAACCATATTCACTTTGTTTCACAGTTTGCTTTCAAAGGCCTTAACAGACTCCGTTCTCTGAGACTCAGCAACAACAGAATTTCTGTTCTCCCTCCTGAGATGCTGTCTGGTCTTGATGACCTGCGGGAGCTCGGGCTAAATTTAAACCAGATAGAGAGGCTCCCAAATGGGTTTTTCGCAGGGCTTCAAAACTTGAGGACACTTGATTTGGCCAACAATATTTTAAGTTCCCTGTCCACTGATGATTTCAAAGACTTGACAAGTTTACGAGAGTTATACCTGAGTTTCAACAAACTCAGTGAACTACCACATAACGTTTTCATGGCTCTGGGCAGGCTAAAGACGCTCTTCTTGCAAAACAACCTCCTGTCCCACCTACCCCCAACAGTGTTCTCACCTTTGACCTTTTTGCAAGAGCTTGATTTGGATAACAACAAGCTCCAGAGTCTTTCCACTGCTCAATTTCAGGGACTGAAGAACTTGAGACAACTACATCTCAAATCAAATAGATTACAGTCACTGGATAAAGAGACCTTGGATATTCTGACAGAGCTGAACTCCATATATCTCGGTGCTAACCCATGGGACTGCTCTTGTGCATCTAATATGTATGTCAATACATGGATCAGAATGAACAGACAGATAGTAAAGGATAACCCCATCTGCTCAAGAAATCTTTCTCTTCCTGTCTCAGATTTACAACATTGTGTCAGTGCTGCACATTTCCCTGCATGTAAACCGCACACGCAGATAATAAGCATTATGACAATTTTCATCGTGTATGCTTATTTTCTGTGACATCACAGTTTTTGTACAAATTTATTTTGTTTCAAACTGCTGTAGTACAAAAGATGTATCAGCCTCAGTATGCAAATGTTAAGCTGTAAAACAGAATTTTAAAAATTTGACTATGATGTGACTATAAATATCAATGTTTTAATAACGTTTTAGCCTCAAACATGCAATGCAGCATCTTGTATAACCTTAACAAAATCTAGCTGCTTTGTGTTTTGCATATAATGTGTATTAAATGGTATACAAATAAAATGCTTCCAAAATTCAAAGTTTTTATGTGCTTGTCTTTTCAAATACTACGGTGTAAAAGTCAGAGGACTTGATTTTGTTTGCCCCTAAATTCAGGTCATAAGCATACACCCAGCCACTCATAAGCACCCGGCCCCAACCCCCACTCAACCACATGTGTGTGCGCACACACAAATTTTCCATTTTAAACTCACTGCTGCATTGTGCTAAAAATCTGGCACAGGAGGCATTAATACCCTGTTTATGTTATTTATCATAATTATGAAGAAAAAAAACATTAGTAAAACTCCAGGCTTTATATTACAGGCTAGATATTCAAATGATGGTTTAAATATGCTTTATTGATTCAGTTAATTACTATTTTCATGAGTAAACACATGTCAGAGTTGGTCAAAGAGCTACTTGTATTTAAAGTCAGTGACTTAAGACACACACACACACAGTTGTGTTCCTCTTGATCTGCATTAGTGGAAAAAAGCCATGGAGCTGAGCAGCTGTAAATTTTATAACTCCTCTCAGTATTTCAAATAAATATATAAATAAGCGCCCCTTGTTCTGGGCATATCTTAGCTTTCCGAAAGGGTTCATGAAAATGTAGCATTTCAAGTTTTTCTATTTTCTACATCTTTCTGCTGTTTTAGCTAAAGCAGTCATCAGACCTGACGCAAATAAAAAGCCAATTCACAAAACCATCAAAGATGTACAAAGGCACATTTGTTTCTTGTTGCTGTTGCTATTATTATTATTATTATTATATCAGACTTATATAATACTTATGTTAGGAATTATGTGTTACAATTCTCTGCATGGTAAGAACTTCTTGTTAAAAATGTTGGCAACTCTGCTACTGAAATTCTTATATTTAAGATAAACTACATGTCAGTACCTATGGCAGCCTGACCAATGACACGGCATGTTACCCTTTTTTTTTTTTTTTTTTTTTACAGAGACACACATTTATGAACATTGTAATTCCTAACATAAGCGTACTTCTTCCCACATTTCTGACAAGCGTATGGTTTTATACCAGTGTGCATCTGCATGTGAGCCTTCACATTGTTTGGCTGGCTAAAGCTTTTCCCACAAACTTCACAACTAAATGGCTTCTCTCCAGTGTGAACGCGATTATGCCTCCGTAAATTTCCAAATAAGCGAAAAGACAGGCCGCATATTTCACACTTATGTGGTTTTTCGCCAGTGTGAATCAGCATATGCAGCTTAAGTCCACTGGGCAGACTGAATCCTTTTCCACAAAGCAAACATTTATGGAGTTTTTCTTTGGTATGCAAAAATTTGTGCACTTTCAGATACGCCTTGTTAACAAAAGTCTTTTTGCATAGCTCACACCTGAAAACGTTCACCCCAGTATGATGCTGCTCGTGTGCATACAGGCCAGACATACTGCTAAAAGTCTTCCCACACACCTTACAGTTAAACGGATTGTCCTCCGAGTGAAGCCTTTGATGCATTCTCAAAGCATAAGAGGAGCTGTAGCATTTCCCACAGACTTCGCAGCACTGAGGGTTCTTTTCAGCCCTGTGTCCTTTTCTAATATCCTTGTGTGTCCACATGTGATTTTTTAGGGCATAATTGTACACAAAGGTCTTTCCACATGTCTCGCACATGAAGGGTTTGACTGTTCCATGCACCGGCATGTGTTCCTTTAGAGAGCTCATCTGACTGTAGTGCTTGCCACAGACCTTGCACACATAAGGCTTTATGCCCATGTGATGAAGGACATGTCTTTTCAGATTTTCCCTATGGCCAAACTTCTGGCCACACGTTTCGCATGTGTGCGGCTTCTCTCCAGTGTGGACTATTTCGTGCTTTTTCAAGCTGGACTGCCTCTTGAAAGTCTTGTCGCACAGGTTGCACTTCCAGGGCTTCACTTCTGAGTGAACCCTCTTGTGAATGTGAAGGGTGCTGGATTGTGTGAAGCGTTTCCCACACGTCTCGCACTGAAACGGCTTCTCTCCACTATGGAGTCTCTGGTGTACCAGTAAAACTGACTCTAGAGTGAAGCCTTTTCCACACACGCCGCAAAGATATGGCTTTACATTTAAGTGGACGAGTTCATGCTTGTCCAGGTTTACATAGCTTTTGCCGCATGTTTTGCACGGATGTGCCTCCCTCTTCTTTTTGCCATGAGACAAGAGGTGCTTGTTCAGTGTTCTTAAAAATCTGTATTTATTCCCACACATGTTGCAGGTGTGAGGGGCTGTTTTGGAGTGTACTTGCTTGTGCCGCATTAGGTAACGCTTCATTGTAAAAGTCCTTTCACACACATCACATTTATAGGACATGTTCTTCTTCAGCTCGTCTGGTGGAACAGGGGATTGTACAGCTGGTGTATTTACTGCATTTTTAGCTTCAGCAGAAAAAGAGCCTGCAGCAAAATCAAAAAGTGTGTAGTTTGCATCTCATACTGATGGAAAGCATCTATAACACCCTTCTACCAGATAGCGTGGCACAGAATATTATCCACATTTTAACACCAGCTTCCAATGACGAGCAAGCTGCTGCTTATCCAAGTACTCAATTTGTGCTGCAAGCTGACTCAGGGCATAGAAGTATGGCTAAAATTAGTGAAATCGTTACATTGGTTAAACTCAATTGCTGCAGAATCACCCTAATAATATCTGTTGCTTGAATTACTTCTAATTGTAGAGAAATTAGAAGTCAGTAGTCAAATGGCCTTTTAGGGTTAGATTTTAGAAGCAACATAAAAATTTTAATGTAGAGATCATCAGTGATATATAAGAAAATATCCTATACGTTTAAAAAAAATATTTTTTTTTAAATCACACAAAATATGCGCTATCTGTGCACTTTCAGATAGTACATACTCCTGGCCCAAGCCCAAAATAGCAAAATATTAAGCGTTTAATGTCTTAACAACAAATCATTGATCAGAAAATTAGCAAGAATTAAACAAATGCACTCTTGAGACCTCCTGTGCCACCATTTGCTCTTTTACATTTGCTGCACTGAACTGTTTGGGGGAAAAGATAAAAACAGGGAAACTCACTTATATAGCCTTCTTGTATGTAAAGGAAAAATCATGATAATGATTAAAATGTTTGACATAAAATTCAAACTAACATGTGTGGGTGTACAAAAATGAAAATAAAGTCAAAATAAATAAAACTAAATTATTTTTTTTTTAAAAAGCTGTCCGCAAAAAGCTACCCCATACTAAGTTACTTTATCTATTTGTTTAATTCTTTCAAATTTTCTGACCAATGATTTGTTGTTAAGACCATTAAAAGCTTAATGTTTTGCCATTTTGGGTTAATCCCATTTTTTCTGTCTAGGAGTGTACACTGTACAGTGCCCTAGAATAATGTTGGCACCCCTGGTAAATAGCAAAGAAGGCTGTGAAAAATTGTCTTTATTGTTTAACTTTTTGATCTTTTGTTTAAAAAAATTCACAAAAATACTCAATGGATATCAAACAATTATACACTATACACTATATATATATATTCACACACACACGTACATATATACATATATATATAGATATATATACACACACACATATGTATATATGTATATATATATATACATATATACATATACATATATATATATATATATATATATATATGTATGTGTGTGTGTGTGTGTGTGTGTATATATATATATTTTTTTTAGGTGCCAAAATGGGATTTAGGAATGAGTAGCACACTTCAGCAAGGTACATCACCTGCCACCAAGAAATATCTAAACCAATTCTCAGATTATTATACATAAAGTAATGCGTACAAGTTTTTTTCTCTTTCATAGATGGGAGACGGCTGGGAGATGATGGCAAGGAAAAAACTTAGCCCAGATAATGTGCTTTTCTCTGGTTAGTGATTTATCTGCCCCTGAACTCATATTTACTGTCGCTCCCTCATCCCAATTGTTATACTCATGAAAATTAAATGGACTGATTTAGTGCTGCTGTTCCCAGACTATAAGAAAATAACACGTCTTGAAGAAATAAAACCATTCACCTTTCACTATGAAGATGGTTTGGTTCTTTTTTCCATTTTCTTCCAGCTTCAAAGAAGAGCTCATGGTTGTGGTAGATTCAAGCTCCTGAGTATCAGGACACTAAAAGAAAAACAAAAACTATGGGAAAATATCATTCACAAAATATCAAACAAAATTAAAATCTTAAAGCTCTTGTTTGAACAGACCTCATCTTCTGCGAGGACATCTTGCAGTGGAGTTGTAGTCCTTGGTAAAGCAGGTGGTTCTTTCCCACTCACTAAGATATATACAGTTCCTCCTGTAATATTACAAACACATTATTTGGTGCAAAATAAGCAAAATATGTGTCTGAAATGTGATATAGTACAGTTGCTCTATTACGCACAACATTCACATAATGCATATGAGTAAAATAAAAGCAAACAAACAAACAAAAACACATTCTAAGCTACCTTAATTAATTATGAAGCATATAATAACTGTATATATTATAATAACATATAATAAGCATATTAACTGTTACAAAAGTCTCTTTTTAAAGATGTAATTAACACACATGACATTCACCATATGGAGCAAAGTCCTACCGGATATCGTAGTTTGAGCATTTTCAGGTTGTGTAGCTGGTTCCTTCGGCTCAGGCTGACTCTGTACATTTCCTGATCTTTCAGACGCACTGTCCAAATCCACTACATTACACTCTTTCTCTTCACTGCATAACTTGAACAGAAGGCAGATTTTCCGTGCTGCCTCCTTCACCAAAAACTCCATGATAGCATTAAGCTGTGCCTGTATTGACAAAATAGTTATTCACAGCTGTTCAAAAGCACGGCACATATTGTAATGGAGTGATCACTGTATTTCAAATCAGAGTCGTTCTAGAAAATGGCGCTAAGAATATAAAATTTAAAGAGTCTAATAAAAGGAGCCTTCTACTCCACCAACATGGCTTATAGTGCATGCAGCTAATGAGTTGCTTACACAGACAAAAGTTTAACTTAAAAGTTTTTAAATAAAGAAATAAAAATCACTGAAATAAATAAAATAATAATAATAATAAATCAGGGGTTATTTCCAGACATTTCCATAAACAAGTTCATGTTTATTGCCATTTCTCTTCCAGAGTAAAATATTATAAAACACACAGAGAGCAGGAAGAATTATACAAACAAATAGACAATACATATAACAAATAAAAGACAATGCTGGCAAAATACAAGGATATTATAAATCACATAACACATGAACACCTCAGGTTATTCTCTCTCATTACAATATATATTCACATTTTAAACATTTCAACCAGAAATATCATGATAACCAGGATGTGTGGTGATTTTTCCTTGGGAGTGAAGTGTTTGTGATGGGCAATAGTATGTAAGAGTGCCATCCATTCACATGCTCTGAAAGCAGGACAGACTGTGATTAGCTAATATTCAGCTATGGTAACAGACATGAGCTCCAACATATCTGAAAATCATCAAATTTCACCAAATTATATGATAACTGAGCAAAAAGAAGCATGTTAAAGTATTTACATGCGAAATGTAAAAGTAACTGTTTTCTGAATATTGGCTTTAAAAAAAAGTACACTCACTGAGCACTTTATTAGGAACACCTGTGGGTGTACTTTATGTGGGTATACTTCCAGTACTTTCCATCAGTGTTCAATAAATTCACCAGTGACTGCAATTCCGGATCTTTTTAGTGAGTCAGATTAGTTGACTCAGCTCACTACAAAGAGTCGACGCTTTCTGATTTCAAACAGCTCCTTTTATCTAGTGGTTGTTTTTATTTTAGTAACTATGGATGAAACTGTTGAACAATGAGATCGTACTCTAACTTCTAATTAACAACTACAAATGTGTTTTGCCAAATACAGTAATAACCCCTGCATCAATGCTTGCTGTGTCTGAGCTTGATTAAGATTCATTTCCATTTATTATGATTACGGATCGCTCCCTTTAACTCACTGACAACATCTTCGACTGCCTCTCACTCACTCACGTTGAAATAAGATTTTCATCGAAACATTCTGATTCACAACAAACGAGTCATATATGCGAGTTGGCTAAAAGAGCCGACACATCACGACTCTGAATTTGTAAATTGGATCTTGAAGAAAGAAGTTGAAGCGCACAGTGTTAACAGCACTAGCTGATTTAGTTTCGTGGCTAATTTAGTTGGCCAACATTTTAACTAGCTTGTTAACATTTCTTCTTCTAAAGATGACTCTTGTCTAAACTTACCAGCTTGAGCTCTTTCTCTGTATCTGTGTTATCATGATAAACCCTGCGGATCTCAGCACGCGCTCTGTCTGTTAACAGCGTCATTATTGACATGGTTTGGCTCTGAAATAGTTCATACTGCGACATTGTGCCTCAACATAAATGCAGTTGTTTTAAATTGCTACCAGTTTATTCTTGACTCGGAGGCTATTCTGGCTAACACCAAAGACGTTGCTAACTGTGCCGAGTGAAACATCTCGGACGACCAAAGATGTCAAACGTCACATCCGCTTTTACAGGCTGCAGGACTTTCAAAATACCAGCAGCTCAGGCGTTTGTTGCCACCGTCGCCATAGGCTTGATCAATAGGGATAAATTCACACACTTAAAATCTGTATCCTGAATTTATATATTTCTGTAAAGCTGCTTTGGGACAATGGCCATTGCTAAAAGCACTATACAAATAAAACTGAATTGAATAGAACTGAAAAACTCATGTACACTATGTATATGGCCAAAAGTTTATGGACACCTGACCATCACACCCATATGTGATTCTTCCTCAAACTGTTGCCAAGTTGGAAGCACACAATAGTATAGAATGTCTTTGTATGCTGTAGCATTACAATTTCCCTTCACTGGAACTAGGAGGACCAACCCTGTTCCAGCATGACAATGTCCCTGTTCACAAAAACTATGTCCATGAAGACATGGATTCTCAAGGTTGGTTTGGAAGAACTCGAGTGGCCTGCACAGAGCCCTGACCTCAACTGCACTGAACACTTTTGGGATGAACTGGAATGCTGACTGCACCCCAGGCCTCCTCACCCGACCAGTGCCTGACCTCACGAATGCTCTTGTGGTTGAATGGGCAAATCCCAACAGCAACACTCCAAAATCTAGTGGAAAGCCTTCCCAGGAGCGTGGGGGGTTATTATAACAGCATAGGAGGGATTAATTAAGAATGGGATGTTCAAAAAGCAATATAGGTGATGGTCAGGTGTCCACAAACATTTGACTATGTAGTGTATTAGTCCAGTAGGAGGTATTCTAATGAAATATAGACAGAGGATGGAAGTAACGAAAACAATACTTTTTTTTTTTTTTTTTAAATATTTTATACTGTACTTATGTGTTTTTTTAATGATCCATACTTTACTTAAGTTTTACTTTTGACTTTTAATTACTACATTTTAAAAGAAATTAATTCATTAAATTTTTCATCTATAGTAAACGTTTTATCCTTGTCAGGGTTGCAGTGGATCCAGATTCCATCCTGGGAACACTGGGCACGATTGAATACAGAGTATATGCGGCTGTCACGTCATGTGACAAATGAACGAAAGACTCAGACCAACTTGGGAGGTGAACTAATCATGTCTGTTTCCTGTACAGCGCCTATGCTACTCAGACTCGGACAAGAAGACTCGGGAGCAGAACTAATCATTTCTATTTTTTGTACAGAGCCTATATGGTTTTCACGTTACAAATGAATGAAAGGACGTAGGCATGCATGGCCAACACAAAATGAGCGAATCACACTCTGAGACAACTCATTATTCCCGAGTCATATAAAAGATTCATTCAAAATGAACAAATCGTTCATGAACAACCCATCACTAGAATACACCCTGGAAGGGACACCAGTCCATCACAGGCATCAATCACACACAAATTCAGACCAGTCCACTTACCAGCATGTTTTCTGGGAGGGAGGTCAGAGGAAACCAGAGAACCCAGAGGAAACCCACATAGACATGGAGAGAACATATAAAACTCTGTACAGACAGGAACTTTGAGCTCAGGATCAAACCGTGGAGCCTGGAGCTGTGAGGCAGCAATGCTACCTACTGCACCACTGTAAACTAAAATGGTCTCTGATTTTCTACTCATTACATTTTCAAAACACATCACTACATTTCTTTATAATCACATATTTGTAAACTCTAAAATAAGGCGATGATTTTTTTTTTTTTTTTTTTTGCATCAGACCGCTTACATTTAGTCAGCTAACAATAACAGATTTAACAAGACTTAATACACATTACTGTAATGTACTTGTTGCTACATATACTTTATAATTCTGGGGCAGTGGTAGCTCAGCGGTTAAGACATTGGTTTAGTGATCAGAAGATTGTGCATTCAAATCCCACCACCCCCAAGTTGCCACTGCTGGGCCCTTGAGCAAAGCCCTTAACTCTCAACTGCTCAGTTTTATAAATGAGATAAAATGTCAGTCACTCTGTATAAGGGCATCTGCCAAATGCCATAAATGTAAGTATAATTATGAAAGCAATTCATACTCTGACAACTATCTATTAGTATTCAACTAGGTTGTACCATCATAACTATTATAATGCTAATATTTGAGAGATTATGAATAAAGCTGTACTTAATTAGCCTTAGCTAATGTTTCCCCAAAAGTTCCTTGGAGAAATTGCATCAGTTTACCAGTTTGGGTACTTTTACTGCCTCTGAATGTATATCACTATCCTGTTTGTATGTTACACTGGAACATGTCTTTCTTATTGCACACTTCATTCACATTCACCAAGCACAAATAAATGTTCCTGCAGTTATGACATGGGAACCAAATGAGGGCAGTAGTGTACATAACATTCATTCTTATAGTATGTTATAGTGTTACTCATGAAGCATATAAAATGTGTGCTTTTCTTGTCATTCTTGTCATTTCTTGTCATGTCATTCTTATGTCAGCTACTGTAAATGAATGTATTTTTGATACAAATTGGGGTTTTTTTGTTTTTTTTTACAAAGTAAATTCTGCTATTTCCAGGAGAAACTAGTTTGTACAGGGCAAATTCTTTATTTCTGTTGGTTTGTATATTTTGTTCTGGACTAGACACTCTTAATAAGAAGTGTGATACAGTAAGTTTCACTGACGACCTCTCCTTCCAATGTCCAATATCTTATGTTAATAGAATTATTAAAACATATAAAATTATAATCATACACTAATTATAATTATATACTATAATGGTCTTAATACAGTAGGAACACCTGCTCTCTTGCGCACTCATGCAATTATCTAATCAGCCAATCATGTGGCAGCAGTGCAACGATAAAATCATGCAGATACAGGTCGAGAGCTTCAGTTAATGTTCACATCAAACATCAGAACGGGGAAAAATGTGTTTTTGATCATGGCATGGTTGTTGGTGCCAGACAGGCTGATTTGAATATTTCAGAAACTGCTGAGAGTGTTATCCTGGGATAACACTCTCTAGAGTTTACACTGAATGGTGCGAAAAACATCCAGTGATTGGCAGTTCTATGGACTGGGCTCGAGCTGACAGGAAGTCTACCTTGACTCAAATAACCACTCTTTATAAACATCGTGGGCAGAAAGGCATCACAAAATGCACAATATGCTGAAACTTGTGGGGGATGGACTATAACAACAGAAGACCCCATCGTGTTCCACTACTGTCACACATGAACAGGATAAGATTTGCTAAAACTTCGCCTAGAATGAGACACATGTCCCTACATGACTGGCTGATTGGATAGCAGGAGTATAAGTGTTCCTATTAAAGTGACTGTTGAGTGTATATTAGTTTTTAGTGATTGTGTTCATCTAAAGTATGTCAGAAATATGTGAATATTCCAACCTTACCATGCAGGCAAGTTTTCTTTTGTCTTTTTATGAATAGCCCAGTGCTCATAAACCTTTCAGAAAAACTGAGCAGAGTACAGATTCGAAAATAGTTCCCTAAAAGGTCTCATGAGTGCTGTGAAAAAAATGCATATATCAATATATCTTATCCTTTATTCTTATATGATTTGACTAATATACAGAGGTTTTCTATGTCCAAAAGAAAAAAAAGCTTAAATCTTTTAAATATACAGAGTACCCTAAAGCACAATGAAAATGATCTTCGATGCCTTTTACATGCTGTTCTTTTATCAACATATACAGACTCCCCAGAAGGTATAGGAATACAATCTGTCTTACTGAAAAGTTAGAGAGTTAAAGACAGCTTCCTTAGGCTCGGAATGAACAAAAAACAAAACAAAAAAAAGACATCTGTGAAGGAAAAGTGCTATTTGTTGGTCTCTTGAGCATTAAAAAGAAGGGCATTAAAATGCCAGTCTTTACACTAAGATATTTCTACAAAATAAAGTATGTGGGTATTTTTCTTACTGCATTATTGAGTAAGACATAAAAACATGGCATGCCTTGATACAATAAATAATGTATGTCTAGCATCTGGAACATAAAAAGTAGCACTTGATTTCTTTCTCCAGGCAGATTTGGATATCATCAGCACTACAATGATTGCAGCATGAAATGACATTTAAATACAAGAAGAAAAAAAATTCTAGATCATTGTGTAGTACCTTAGATCAAGTATTAAATCACCATGTACTGTACAAATAACAGTCACATCAGTACTAGTATGACAGCCAAAAGAAGAGACATTCTCATTCATTTAAACAATTCCATTTGTTTTAAAGTGAGCTGTGTTTTGTGCGAAATGTTCTGATTCATTTAAATACTTTTGGGATCCAAATAATATAAAATTTCAATGCACATGAAAATATTGCAACTAACAAGCTTCTAAAATGGTCCCAGTTTCACTAATGCTAGCTCAACCCCTTTTACCAGGTATTTATGATACAGAAAAAAAAGTCCTTTTGTATGACACAAACCATGTTTTTAAAGGTTTCAAACCACTCCAAACACTGCTTATTGCCCAGCTCCAGTTTTCATACTTCACTGTGGAGAAAGACTCAACTTGTCGATATTGAAATGTATCATACAGTCATGTGAAAAAATAATACATCCCATGGAAATGGTTGGGTTTTTTTGTTGTTGACATATTTGGACAAGCAAACATGTGATTCTCTTTGAAACAGTGCCTATTAATAAAGTTGATACACTCTATCAAATGACTCATAAAATTGACATTTTGTAGCAATTTTCACAATTTAAATTAACAAAAAACAAACAAAACAAACAGGTCAGTAACATGGAAAAAGTAAGTAATTCAAAACCATACCATCTGAATTAGGTGTTCAAGATTGGGTGCCAGTGATTAGAACCTGCTTAGGGAGTGCAGGTGGAACCGGTCTTATTTATACCCCTCTCATATCTAGTGTCTGGTGTTCCCTTTGTTACTGAGGTATATGGTGTCATCATGCCCAGATCTAAAGAGTTCTATAAGGCCTTCAGAATAAAAGGTTGTGGATGATTATGAGTCTGGCAAGGGATTTGAATCCCATTGAAATGTTGTGGGGGATTTTGAAACAGGCAGTACATGCAAGAAAACCCTCAAACATCTTGCAACTGAAAAAATATTGCATGGAAGAGTGGTAAACAATTCCAGCAAGCCTGGTGGACAATTATGCAAAACGCCTACAAGAAATTATTTCTGCTAAAGGGGGCAATACTAGCTTCAGAGGCCAAGGGTGTACTTACTTTTTCCACAGAAGAATATCACATCTATTGGTATTTATGTTGAATAAATGATTGAAAAAGCTATTTTTCTTTGTGGTTTTGTTCAAGTATATCAACTTTATTAATAGGCACTGTTTCAAAGATGATCAAATGTGTGCTTGTTCAAATATGTCACAAAAGGCAACGATTTCCATGGGGTGTACAAATTTTTTCACATGGCTGTATGTTTTTAGATTTGGTTACAGCATGTCGTCATGGGTCTCCCTGACTGGGGTTCTCCTGCGCTGGCGACTTCGTAAGCTGTAGAAACAGGAGGAGGCAGTGAGGGCGATGCGGCTTAGGCCCATGTTCAGACAGTGTACCTCAGACGTCACAGGCACGTCTGCAAACAGAGCACGGTCTCGCGGCAGTTGCGAGAGACTATCGCTATTCTCGATGTCTTTCACAATGTTGAGGATCTCCTGTCTCTCAGTCTGCCGAGTCATTCCCCGGATATTCAGGATGGCAGATACATGCTTCTTCCTATAAGGCGAGAACAATGTTTAATGTGTGATCATTTATTTTGTGGTCACTGTATGTGTATAGTAAGCCTAACTATGCAATAATTAATTTCACAACATTTCATTTGAAACCTCGTGATAAATAAAGCTGTTTTGATAATCTGATAAGCAGGAAATGCTGCTGCATTTTAAACTATTCGTCTTCATTATAGACTATTTGTTCTGAAAGATGTCTTTAATTAGACAGGAAAAATAAAATGCAGCAAAAGCAGGTCATATGTTTTCTTTGACACATACGGGCTTTAATTGAATTAAGTATTGAGTAGATTTAATATCTGGACACTGAACAACGTGGCACAATTCTTACGCAATATAACAATGCACACAATGAAACAACTGACTCTTGTTTTTGGACCCTTCTGTTCCAGAGCAGTTCATCATTTTTAACTATCAAATTACATTAGCTTTGTTGCATACTTTGCTTAGCTTTTATTTACTTTCTTGCTTAAATGGCAGCAAGACATACACAAATAATGCACACTTTATAACATACATTATCATCAATAAATACATGAGAAAAAAAACTAATTTAGGGCAAACACAAATAATTTTTGCAGCTTGTAGCTGTTGTAGACAGTAAATATGAATTTGAAGTGGAAAGTAACTTCTTTAGGATTGAAGGTTTCTACTGGTTACATCCATCCATCCATCCATTTTCTGTACTGCTTATCCTAGGGTCGCAGGGAGCCTGGAGCCTATCCCAGCACAGGGAGAACATGCAAGCTCCATACGCAGGGTGGAGGTGGGATTCGAGCCCCAAACACTAGAGGTGCGAGGCAAATGTGCTAAACACTAAGCCACGCCCCCTTCAGATTAAAACAGGGTTCTTGCTTTTTGCAAGATATTTCTCTGATTTTGTTAAGGTTTACAGACCCCTGATGTTCAGTTTTCGTGACCATTTCTATAACTGCTTTCAGACAAACTCATGGAGTTTGTCTGAAAGCTGTCCCAGTTGCATAAAGTAATGCAATGTACAGAATACTGTTGCTTATTTGCAATCAGGTGTTCAGAACATTGAGACAAGCAATGTTTTTCTATTTGGATGGTTTTCCAAATTTTATCCATCAAAAAGCCTTTTTGGTTGGTAGGAAGACTTTACAGAGCCACAACAATGATCACAGTCTGTATGAAATCGGGCATTTCTGCAATATCCATTGCTGGTAAGCTTTGAGGGAGGGCCTACTACTAAATGGTCACTGCAACGTTTTATATATTCACCAGTATGCATCCATCTCCGATTTCATGCCATTTCGTGTTATTTTCTATTTTTTAAAAAACACTAGTCCACTATCCTATGCAAACAGTGCTATGACTGGAAATACAAAACTGGCTTCAGCCATGAATCCTGGGAAAATTTAGATGTCAGGAAAAAGGTGGCTTGTGCACAAATTCCAGTCCTCTGCAATCCTATGGGACCTTTAAACAGGTTAAGCCACAGGCCTTGGCAGGATGCCTGTATTTTTGCTTTGTCTTTGTTGCTACTCAGAGTTGGACAATTCCTTGGGTTTTATGTGAATCTGGGCTAACCAAACAGACTCTCATAAAGAAAAAAAAAAAAAAAAAATCAGGAAGCCACAGAGGACTTGTTTGCTTTCATAAGGCCCTCATTCATCATCAGACTGAATGGTTATGTTCTGCCAAATGACCTGAGATCCCTGTGCACTGACCTCCATCATATTGAGAGGGCTGCAAGGTATCTCAGTCGTATGACAAGGTAGCTCATTTGACACTTACCGTACGTCAGGGAATTCCCGAACTAGGACGCCAACCTCTATTTGGATCGAGGGTGTGTCTTCCAGCAGAATGATCTCTGATATGTGGGGAATGGCACTGTCCAGCCATGAGGCTGTGGACTCCTGTGGTACAAAAAAAAACAGGTCAACATAATAATCATACCAGGCTCTTAAAATCTCTAAATATAAAATCTTAAAATCTATAAGCACTAAATATAAATCCAAGAATGCCAGTATCTTTAATCATGATGGTGTAGTCATACCCAGGAATGTCGACTAAAGTTTCATCAATATTGATCTGTTTTTCTCTCACTGAGTCATGAATCAGGAGGTCTGAGCACCAGAATACTCTAATGTTTATCCATAGTCTGGAAAAACATTACCAATGCTGGAGTTCATGCTATTGTAACTAAGGTTAAATATCTAGGCCTACTATAAGCTGAGTTTTTCCTGACTCTCAGCTTGACCTTAGAGGTCACTCATCGCTTCAAAGAATCATGACAGGACGCTCCTCCATAAACAAAGCCATCCTGTTGTCCACATAGGTGACAAATGGATGTTTTGAGTAGAGCAAGGAAAGGCTATACAGGAGAAGCAGGGAGTGTGAGGGGTCATGGAAATGACCTTAAAAAAGCAGAACACTTTATGGCTATGCGTTGCAATGCCTCAGTGTCTGCAGTCTGTCATCTGCTCAGAGGAACTGCAAATCTTACACTGACCTCAGATGAGTCATGAACGATCAGTGACATGTGTCAAATGAACGGCGTTATAGTAAATGATGCATGTTTAGAAATGTCTCGGAAATGTCTGTTCATATTTTATTGAAGGGGAGGTTCTTGTGTTTTTGTGGGAACTGCCATCAGATCCTGCAATGGTCACATTTTCCATATGACAAAAAAACAAACCCTTGCGTGCGACTCACCAACTCTTTGAAGAGTGTTTTAAGGTTCTTGCCCTCGTCTCTGAGACGGCCGGCCATTCTCTTCCTCATCTTGAGTGAAGTGCAGATGATTCGGCCTCTCATAATGGCACGAAGGTACTCAGTCATCACCCGACGATGGACCTCTCCCACCAGGACCTGCAATGACAATGTGAATGAAATTGAATTAAATAAATGCTTTAATTGAACAAATTAAACAATCATTAATCACCAAAACGATCATAGAAATGATAAGGTAAGGTAGACACATGGCATAGAAAATATGCTGTATAATAAAAGAGTGTAAACCATTTTGTTTTATTTTCTACAGTAAAAAACTGTTCAATGCAGTATAGTACTTTAAATGTGGTTTAAATGTGGTTCACTGAATACAGAGCTCCGTGTGGAGTTCTGGTAAAATATTTGGATTATCAAAAGACCTTACTGTATAGCTACTTTAACATTGCTGAATACAGTATTAACTTTACTGTAAAACTAGGGACAAAAGCAGCAAACGACCCCCTTCACTACTGCATATTGTTATTAGTAGTAATAGCAGTAGTTGTAGCAGTAGTAGTATTGACTTTTCAGACTTATATTACACGAATGTTTGATAAAACAGGTTTACATAACCAAACCGGTCAGGGTAAGTGCAAGAAGTTTAAACCAGGGGTAAATCTATGCCTAGCCTTTGCTAGCTAGCTACCAAATAGCCTACCACTTTAAACAGGTATTCCTTATAGCTTGTGGTAGCTAGTTAAATATAAATCCATCTAAAACTGGATGCTCTGATTGATAATGAACTAGACTGATGTTACAGTCTGCACCCAGAGTGTGTACAACAGCTATGAGGTGAAGTAAGATTAGGTTAGCTTCCTAATAGCTAGCACCTGCAAACACAAAACATTCTAATACCTAGCTAGCCAATTAATTTACTTACCTAGACACTCAGAAAAGCTACTGAAAAGAAATTCTTGAGTTAGGATTTTGACACAAATTTGACTCAAATTTTTCAAATGTATTCGAGATTTATATTTGGTAATAAAAGAGCAATATAACTGTAAAAGTATTTTTTTGTTTTTGTAATTTTTACCAATGCATAATTCATGCTCTTTAAAATTACAGTACCATGTGCCATTACTGTACACAAACATTACAACATTACAGTATGAATGCTGAATATTAATTACGGTATCTGCTTGGCAACTTTGCTGTCAGTGAGATACTGTAAATTTATACAATTTTTCTTTTGTTTTAATAGCATGGGACATTTTGTAGTATTTTACATAAGATTAAAGACAGTGGCACTGCTTGTAGACCTGGTATGGTGGGCCTTCCATCCTTTTAAACTTCTTGAAGTGCTCCCTGATGAGAGATACAATCTGCTCAAATGCCTCCGTGTTGCTCAGCCATTTCCTCTTCACCAGTTTATCAAAGAAAGGCTACAAAACAGAATTTGTGTATCAGAAGTGATGAAACAACCAACAAAAGAACTTTTCACTTTCTCTCACTTTCTTCATGGGCGAGTTTTTGTATGTGGAATTCCATAGAGCAGAAAAGACTTCCTGACAAAACAACAACCCCTAGAAAATTTCCATTCTTAGTTCTCCAGTCGGGATACATGATGAGACTTTGTGGCCCATGACGCCTGGCAATGCCCAGCTCTACTGTGGTCTCTGAATATACTACGTGGCATTCAGCCAAATACATCTTGTTTGGCCATGTTTGTCAAAACAAGTTATTTTTATGTTTTATCCCTGACCTGTTTGTGAGCCAACATCCCTGAGAACAAACCACAAAGGAAGCGCTGATAAGATATTCTTTATATTCTTGGAACGAGTCGTGCAACTAACATGGAATCAGTTCATAATGTATGTGTGTATGGGTGTGTATGCACTTTTAGTAGAAAAAAATTCCTCCAAGAAGCAAATAACTGTATGCAGCAGTACTAGTATTTATTTTAAATACTCAAAACTATCTATCTATCTTGTAAAAATATTGAAATTACATTTCAGCAACTAAATTACCTATAATCAGCAGATTTTGTATGTGTGTGTATACCTAGAGAACATGGCGATGTGTGAAGTGTGTGTGTGTGTGTGTGACATACTCACCCTGATGTGCTCAAATATCCTGTCATTCAGCACTCTCACACTCAGGTTTACGATCTTGTCCAGGGCGGCGTTGGCTCTGCGGCCAGAGTCTTCACTGACAGCAGGGTCACTGTGTACACATCGCTCTACAAAGCTCCTGTTCACAGTGCACACATACACATTTTCCCATACATAGATCTGAACAGAAATCAATAAACAGCAATAATTTGCTTAGCATAATAATAACAAAAAAAAACTTGTGTAGATGTACCTGAAAGGTGGACAGCAGTTGGCTAAAGCAATTGTCTTGGCAACATAACCATCTTCATTTTCTCCAAATGCACTAACAAGGCCTTCATGGAACATTTCCACTTTCCTCTGAAAGCTGTGGCAACAAAAGACGCAAATAGGTTTAGCTATGATGATGGGTACAATGGAACTACATTCCATGGCTAAAACATTGCAGACTACTTGGTTTTTGAATTGAATACAATTTATGTTTATGGACAGAAATCCAAGATGTTAAAAGTGAAAAGTGTGTGTATCCTGCAACACGACAACATAAAGTCAAAAGTCAAGTCAAGTCAAGAGTTATAACAGATATGTCAAGAAGAATTTTCTCACCTGTACAGAAAATCTGCAAGGCCATTAAGACTGCACTGCGCTACTCGTGAGGCCAGACCTCGGTTAATCACTGCAGATCGTTCAAGATCTCCCTGCAGTCTCTGTAAAGAAATACATACTGGAATCAAAAAAACTCTTCCAGAGTGCTACAGTTATATGTATTATACAGTATGTATCAACTCATTCAGGTTTAGCAGAATATGTAAATTCTTCCTGTGAGCATTTCATGCAAAATCAAGGTAAAAAACTGATTCCCACAGTCGAAGTTGGGAAAACATTCAGTTATTATCGGCTCACCAGTGGACCAGTAATTATAAGCTGGCTTATTCAGTATATGATTTATAAAGCATGGTATATTCAAACAACACACCAATGTGTGCAAACTGACATATACAATTATTTGCTATACAAATATACAGACAGGTGACAAATGAAAGGAAAAACAAACATAAAGTATCAAACTAGTAATAATTTGGGAGGAAATGATGAACATCATTCTTCAACAAGATATTCCTTATTTGGAGTTTTGATGATGGTCACTGTCACTGATCTATTTATATACAATACAGAAACGTGCAGAATTGATACAAATATAGGAGATGAGGACAACTATGTAGGCAATGTTAAGGTGACATGGATACTACTTCCCAGAGCAATAAGTAAAATCCTCTGTGGCCACTAGAGGCAAGCAAAGAGCCTCAAAAACAATGCAATGGAAACTGGTACACAATGGAAATTTTCATTTATTTTGGCAAAAAATACATATATGTGCATTGCATTTACGGTGCTAACCTGAATAACTGCATTAGAGAGTGGGATCTGATATTCCTCAACGTGCAGCGTTTCTATCCATCTCTTTTCTTCCTCATCCAACACCTGAGACAGCTCATTGGTTACTTTCCCCTGGAATACAATAGCAAGTTAAATACATTTATATGTATAAGCCCTAGCTTCAGCTTCTTCACAGACGGCATGACGTTTTCTCCTAGGATTTCCTATATATATATATATATATATATATATATATGTGTGTGTGTGTGTGTGTGTGTGTGTGTGAGATAGTATTCTTGAAGTAAACAATGACTTATAAATAAACTGTTAAGTACACTCACTTACTCCCCTTCTTTCTAGGACATGCCTGTGGAATATGTTGTTGTCTACAGTCTGTGCAGTGACTTCATCACATAGACTATATCACACCTGCATTGACTCTCATTCAAGTAGCCTAATTAGAGGGAAAAGCCTTGTTGTAACACTGACTCCTATTGTGTTGTTCATTGTGAACAGGAAAACTTTGACTTGACCCTGAAATGCCGCACTCTAATTGGCCGTGCAGGTCGCAACGACCAGTCAACCACTGGACTCAACAGGACGTGCCGTAGATGCACCCTTTTCCGTCCACTGGGATGAGGACTTTGCCCCTAGGGATCTGGGAAGAGGGAAACACATGGGGTGTTTTTGGAGATTTTCTCTCTTACCCTGACATAGTTGAGGCAGTCCAGCTCAAGCTTGTCCACCATCTCTGCTGGCAGCAGTGGGCTGAGCTGAGAACGGTTGATGGGTGATGTTATGCTCACTGTTCCAATAACGTCCCTACAGCAACAACCAGAAGAGTTACTCAGAGATTTTGGACAGCACTTGTGAGGATACTTTGGAATTTGATGGGATAGGCGTAGGCACATGTTTCCAGACCCTTATCAACAAGAACTTATCAATAATGTTATTTACTAAAATTCCTGCTGTAGGATGGGCCTCACATCAAGTGGCCCAGGAAACATTATTCAAACACCATGACAAACAATAAAAACTGTTGACCAAAAATGGTCATCTACTGGAGCTAACCAAAACTTTTATTTACCTGTCATATATGTTGTAGAGCCAGTCTAGAAGGGAGTATATGTCGGTAATTTGCAGTTCTCCTTTAGTGATGGTCTGTAACCGGCATGTGACGGCCTGATGGTAGCTATGTACATACACTTGAAAGGCATCATACTCCTCAGGGTACACAGATACAACATTCCGACGGGCCGCTCCGAGATCCTCTACCATGCGAATTCGCAGTTTATCCAGGTATGCCACCAGCTCACCTGCCAGGACCACCTCAGACTTTGGCAAATTCTCATTAGCGGCCTCGGCCACAGCCTCCTTCCATCGCTTTTTCAGCTCTCTGGGCCGTGATCCGCCTGGAACAGCGCCCTCACTTGTGGTCCAGTCCCGATCAGCCTGTTCTTCCTGTTGGAGGACCTGTACCACCAGGCCTAGGTTAGGCCCAGCAGTGGGAGACCGTAGGGATTCCCGGACCACATCCCACAGCTCCTTTTGCAGGGCCTCGTACAATAGTTCCACATCCTTAGTCTTACGCCGGATGCTGTCTTTGCTGCTGGGGCTACTGAGATCTTCCGCACCCCCTGGTGGTGTAGTGGACACCTCCTTACACTCCTGTTCTAGCTCTAGTATGTGGGTGTCTGCCAGGAACAAGTCTCGCTTGTTCACCAGCTGCAGGATCTCCAACACTGAGACGAAGTTCAAGGGACAGAAAACAGGAGATAGATGGAGTGAGGTTTTATTCTTTATAGTACATGACAAGATCCTGCAGGAGAGTATTGTCAGTCACATAGTAAGAGCAGGAATATACACTCAGTGGGCAACTTTAAAGTGCACCTATACAAAGGATGTACATGATAAAATGTACAGATAATGTATATGTTTATATTCCTCAGATTTTATCATACTTTTAACCCCTACAATCTTTACTTGATCAGATGATCACATAGCCCTGACATGTCCATGTGCTTATCAGCAGCTCTTCTTTTGGCATCTCAAATTTGGACTCCATAAAACCTCCTGCTTGTGGTTATAAGACTTTGGCATACTACAATCTCTTCTGCTTTGCTTTTCACTAAAATAAAATTCTTAGCTGTAACACACCCTACCAGACTATTTCTCATGGACTTATTCTCATAGTCAAGCATTACCTTTGGTGCCAGATGACTCTGCCAGATACAGAGCAAGCATTTGATTGGATTTCATTCTGTCCCTTAAGGAAATGACCTTTAAGATGCAGACATGTTTTTGGCTTTTTCAACACATTTTCTGCCCTCATCCTTTTTATTATGACAGTTTGAACATAACATCTTGAAAGTCCAGTTTGGCAGGCTACTGCTTGTTGATACTACAAAGACTTGTCTGTCGATGTGATCTCACTAGCACCTCTGATGTGGTCAAATGAGAACTTTTTACATTTGTAATAAAATTAGCAATGAAGTAGACCAGTTCTCAGTAAGATCAGTGCTCACACCCATTACATCATTCCTGATCCTCTCATTTGGGACTAGTGAATTTCCTTAATCTAGCTCAAGTAATATGTACTGACTGGTGATGACAGGATCTGACACAGTCATTAACTTTCACTTATGCATTATGACTTGGTTCAAATGGAAGGTAAAACATAGTTGATGCATTTCATGAGTCTTGTTTTGGCCAGTAACAATATATTTTCCTGATAAAACACACATGTTAATTAATAAAATCAGACATAAAGGTGGAGCAATTAAAATATGTCCAGATATCCAGATCCAGTCCCATCAGTAACAGTGGATAATCAGAGTAACTTCCAGGATATACAACTACATGTACACTTAAATTCAGGAAAACTCTACTGCAATATTATTGCAGTCATAGAAAGAAGTAAATGACCTTGAGGACACGACTAGTGTTTTTGCTACAGTATATGTGTATGAATGACCGGTGTGCCTAATATAATGTATCATGTATCAGATTTCCCATTGCTCCTGCTGTTCGCTTACATAAACTCTGTTCAGACACATGGGGGTGTCTGATCATTTAGCATTGGCTTGCTCCTTGGGGAATCTTTAAACAGTCACCTCTTGCTTCTGTTAGTTCCATAGAACCCAGGGATCTTTACATGGAAAGACAGGATTTCGATAATGGGTTCTTATTCGTAGAAATCAAATAAGCATTTCTAAATAAATGTCACAGGAAAAGTTAGTGTCATACTGTAATTCAGAATTCTCGTTCAGACAGATAAGGGTCATCTTACCACCTAGTTGCTGAATTCATTTCCTAAAAAAAACTTTTCTTTTAGCGTAGAGGATGCTGGGGAGCTCAGTTGGCGCCCAGCTTATCCGTCCCTGTCCCACTTGAGGAAACAGTGTCAAACCATTCCACCGCACGCTGTAACCCCTCCAGCACCATTACTGCAAATCATGACGGTTATGTTGATTCGCCAACCCATCGGAAGGAGGTCTAAATATATAAGACAATGCTGACAGTCCTATTGCTATCACACAGGAGGAGGGCAGGGAAAATGAGTGTGCTCCCTGTTCTTGTGTAAGAAAGTAGGAGCCACTTCCTCTGGTAAACCCATCCGGGCTAAAGTCCTCCACCCAAGGACAAAAACGTCACTGAGGGGATGGGGTAGCTTAATGAATGGGCACCACTTCTAGAAATACCAATCACCTCTAAGCGGAAACCTGTAAAATATGTCCTTGAAATGACATTGAGGCTTAATTGCCAGATGTTGAGTGAGTTCTTGGTTTATCCTAGAGTCATTAAAATGTGGAAGACTGCCAAAATGGGGAGTGAGGCTGGGTTCTGTGTTTCAGAAGAACACTATGTCTTTGTTTTCAAAGGCACTTGCCCTTTGACCCTGCTGCAAAGCGCATGTATGTATTTTTATGCATTGATATATGACCCTTCTTTAACAAAAAGAAAAGTAATGGAAAAGTTGCTACATATTCTTCGAAGGCAACAGGGAACAGTTGGAAAACTGTGTTTATGACATTAGTATTACATTTGTGGAGTATGATCAAAGTAATGAGGAAGCAGGATATCCAGTAACATAACTCAAGCACCTGCATAATCCATGCCACTTGCACACCTACTCTGAGTGCCAAAGATATAGGACATCACCCTTTAATCCCTTAAGCCACAAATGACCCATCTTCACTGCATATTCACTAACTGTTCAGCTGGCATGGCTCAAAGAGGCTTTAGAAAAAAAAGATATCTGAGACTCCCTCTATTTTTTCAACTCCCACTCCCCACCTCCATCACGGGGGTGTGCAGGGTGGATAAATATTTTTCTTAAAAAGTGAGCAGGGGAGTGTTTTCTCATCGCTCCCCTATTCTCAAAACCCCCACTGGCACAGCTGGATCAGACCTGCTTGGCTGTAGTGTCTAGTGTCCCTGGGCGAGACTGAGCCTGTCAGAATACCACTGGAGCTTAAGCTCTTGTATAGATTCAGCCATTTGGACATGGACTGGCTTTTGGATTAAGTGCACATCAGCCACTCCTGTCATTGGAGAGCTTTTGGCTGAGTGCAGACTTGAACCCAGATCAGGTCACACTGGTCTTACTCCAAGCTTCAATTAATATGGACATGTACAGTGTCCAATGAGTCAACATCTGCCACACTATGTTACCCTTGTTATATTCACCAATTATTTAATTTCTGATAAATGGAAGTGATTTAAGTGTGTATGAAAGCTTAGCTTAGTAATGTGATTTTTGTCCTCTTAAGCATGAGGTAGGCGACTGCCAGTGGGGTGTAACCGGTCACGCTATCACACGATTATGAATATATTGGTTACCAAAGTTGTGCTTTGACACTGTTCCCATGGCCACTGATGTATGGCTCAAAGCTAGTTTTATAGTTTTATGGTTGATGGTCATTGGCTGTAATTGGATGAAGTCTGGAAATCATTTACTACTCTCTGGTGTAACCACCTCAATAAATGGTCTACTTATCAAAAGTATTTAACCAGAGCCCATCCCAGTGAACAAGGACAGCTGGGTACTCTAATAATGCCTTGTATTCACAATAAAATATAACACTGGTAAGATGTTTCAAACAGAAGAAAGAAACCATACAAATGATCTCCATATAGCTGTCAGCTTATATAGTACTTGGAGCTCCTGTTCGTGTTTTTTCTTGTGTTTTTTTTTCTTTTCTAATTACTGGTGAGAATGTAATGGTCTTTTCTGTATTCCTTCACACTATATAGTTCATGCAAATTGAAGTTATATTTTGGGGTGTAATAAGCAAGGAGATTATTGTCACTATTCCCCAGGCACATTTTGAGCGTATTCCTGAAGTCAAGTGTCTGGTTAAAAACAATCGTTCATGGAAAAGCCAAAAAATTTTTAAGTCAACATACCATGTAAAATTTAGAATCATTTATTAACCCTTTTAAACCCCTCGAACAACTGGGAGATGGCAGCAGGTCCTCACTCTTGTGACAACATTCCATTTCTTATTAGTTTCAACATATTTATAACACACACACACACACACACACACACAGACACATATATATATCTCCAGTTTCATTGTATATTGGGAACAGTAAGAGGTAAATAAATGGTAATTAACAGTTGGTAATGATTAATTTATAGCAATTTCTTTGCCAAATTCACCAAATAAATCAGCTAAATTCCAGTGCACCTGTACATTTAGCAATTAAAGTGATTTTGTTCTGAGATTAATTTGATTTGATTAATTTGAACATCATTCTTGGTGCTACACAACATTTTTCCATCATTCTTTAATGATCAAACCCTTCATTCCTATGAATGATATAAAACACATGAAGAAACCACTGAAAGAACTTCTTAGTATATTATTGGTTTACTATGGTTGATAACATTAACTGTTGCGAGTGGTAGTACATCTTTTAGTAATATTTGGCACAATATGAAGTAATATGCAAATATGCTTCATTCGTAAAACATGTCAAGTCTGCATTTCTTGTTATAAAACCAGAAAGAAATGCTATGAGAATCACTCTCCACAAAATCACCAAGGAATCTGCTGCCACTTCAGAACAGCTGCCACTTAACAGAACAATGTTTTCCTTTAACATAAGACTTACATCTGTGAAGCAGGCATTGAGATGTATTGTATACTCTCTCAAGCTTTTTAAAGTTACAAATGACTATTAAAATCAGTAGTATATTGAACAAGTGACTAATTTTCCATGGAAACCCGATGGAGCTTAAAGAGTCCTGTGATCTAATTTGCACAGTGTGGTGAAGTAGAGAACTCCTAAGAGTGTGGTAACCAGAATGATCGTAAGGTCAGTAGAATGTTTTCCCATCAACATAATGTGGCTAAACATACAAATAAAAGGGCATTTTGTGCTGTGTCAGCTGTGGAATGGAAAGCAGCAGCTTCAGCTTGTCACCCTTCCCACCCCAACTGAGACAAAGCTGAGATTTGAGAGATGAATACCTAGTTCCCCTTTACACAAATTCCTCTTTCCTTTGCTGTGTTCATACTGTACTTACAGGGAAATCGAGATCTATCAAAGCTTTTAGATTTGACAACCCATGTTGTGCTTTAGAGATATGGTAAGATGATATAGCCATATTCTGGTTCAGTGGCAGTACGAGTGATTAGTCTTTGGAGTACATCGGCACAGAAAATGCTTTGATTAAAAGTCGGAATGCATGTCACCACCATCTGCTCTCAGTCATGAACTATTTAAATGCCCTCTCCACAGAAAATACAGGTGCACATATGTATACAACAAACGTACGTTGAGAGATGTGTAAAAAGTCACCCTGAATGAAAGTTTACTTACTAAAAGTTGACCATGTTAATTATATTAGTGGTTACATCCTCGTAGTATGTTAATGTGGATAAAGTTCACTATACAATTTACAGTTAATTAATAAAATAAGGCATTCAGTTGTTGGGCCAAGATTCTGCATCTTGCCCAAACAAGCCCTCTGAAAGCTCTCTGTTATCTGATCTGATCACACTAAACTTCATAAATACCTGCCATGCATTTATAAGCATGCAGGTCCAGCTAAGCAATTAAACTCTGTCTTTGTTGCTGCCTCCCTCTTCAAGTGCACTGTGTAAATCAAATGTACTTGTGCACAAATGAGTATTTAGATTGTCTTTTGTCCAACAAACCTATGGTCATATAGTCTACCATAGTATTTAAATCTGACATAGTATTTAGTAATAATAATTAAAAGGTTTTTTCTTTTTTTTTCAGTCTTTAGTAACCACTTTATCCTTGTAGTAGAGTTGTAGTGGATCCGGAGCCTATCCCAGGAATACTAGCTATGAAGCAGGAATACATCCTAGATGAGATGCCATACTTAAAAACTGAGATACCTAATTGGTTCCCATAATTGTCTTGGATGCAGCACGTCAACTTACCTGAGAGAGGCTCTCGGGGTTTGACTACTGGCACTTCCTCTACTGGCTCTTCTTCAGGGCCAGGGGATGCTGAGCGGTCAACCAGTGACTCCCTCTTCTTGCCTCTACCCACAATTTTCAAGAGGGACAGTTTGCGACTGGTTGAATCAGCATCACTCTCTGAGCACAGGTCTCCATTGGGTAAGCTCTCTTTACGGAGGCTTTCTCTGCATCTTCCTGCCATCCTGTGTAGAAGAAGGAAACAGTTCAATATGTGAAGCTGGTTGGTTTATCATTTCATAACCTTGTGGAAAGCTCTTAACATCAGTGACTGTGCTAACATGTCAAGGGCCTAATCAAGCTCTATAAATGTACCTTAGAAGACTTCCCTCTGAACTCCGTCGGCCCTTCTTCTTTTTCTCCATGGGTGAGGGCATACCAATGGAGCCCTGTGGAGAAGGGGTGGCACTGCCCTTACTCCTGCCTGACATGCGCAGGCCTTTGCCTAGCTTGCCCAGGGTCTTGAGTGGTGAAACGCCTTTGATGCGTTCAAGTGTCCCTTTCAAAGTACCACCCTTTCCTGAGCCCCCACGCCTCACTTCATTGGCCTCATTCTCATCCTCCTCATCCTCAAATGGGTTACGATCTCGGGGAGCGTCCCCATCCAGGAGTGAGCCACCATTGTGCCTGGGCCACTCCTCATCTAAGCCGTTCACCTCAAATGGGTTGTGGTTGAGACTCATCTTGCGGAGAATCAGTTCACTGTGAGTGTTCTCCAACTCCAAATTCCCCTTGGCCCCCTTCAGCCTAGCTGGGAGGTTCTTAAGAACAGGCATGCTTCGGCCTGGAGGATAAACACTGAGGAAAAATAGAAGACAATCAATCAATAGAGAGACACGTCCCTGCTCTTACTCGTTACTGAGCTACAGATAATCACATGTCCATCTTGTTTAAATGAAACCATTTTTGTTCAGTTGTGTAAGGCATTTTGAGCAATTAAATATGACCCAAAATCTCTTCCTTAAACATTGGTCATAAATCTGCTAAATAAGATTGTTCTGTTTTGTCACTATCTTATGGTGAGATAGGTATTTTAGTCACACCTGTCCTTGATTGTACTCTCTCTACTTTATGGCTCAACCAGTTCGGACTGCATTGGGATTGGTTATTAGCCTGTGGAGTCTAGAGGCTGAACAGTGCACTTACTTGAATATGTGTTGAAAATATAGTATGTGTTGGATGTGTTGTGAGTTGACTATGCATACTGTAAATATCTCACATGAGCCTTAGTCTGTGACGTCCTGTTAGACTTCCATAATAGTACTTGGGTCTGGTGACGAAGGTGAAGGGAACAGTGCTGAATCACTTCCTGCTGGTTAATTTGTATATTTGTGTATGAACATATGGGAGAGGAGGTGCTCTTAAGCTTAAAGTAATTTGCCAATTCATAGATGTTACATATACTCATGAGTGGGTTGTTGAAAATTGGATACACAAGTTTGCGAGCTTGGATTAAATTAAATGCTAATAAACTGTCCAGAGTAAAAAGCCACAGTGTGAAATCAATAGCGAGCTATGAATTCCTGAAGAAGGCCTATTGTTAAGAGCTTCCTAAATGTAATAATAATTATGCACGTATGATTTTTCCATACGACTTCCATGGATAGCAGAGGTATGGGAAGAGTTGGAGAACATAAGGCACAGTCAGTGACTGCTTTAGTAATCGACTAATTCCTAACTTTTAGTTTGAGTGAGTAATAGTTAACCTTCAATGGTCATTGGACTCATCTGTCAAGTAATTAGTGAACAAGGAATGAAGGTCCACAGAAAGGAAGTTACGCAACAGCTAAAATCATGGATAATTCTTGGTACAAAGCATTTATTGTGATTAGTAATTTTAAAGCTTCTTGCTCAATTCAGTTTCAGTACACCCAAGCAATTTTTTAGCAGTTTGGTGTGATTAGAATGAAGAGAGTTAAGAGGGAAGTGGGTGCAGCTGCGTTTGTGAAAATAGGGAAACTGAATGGAATGTCTGATTTATCTACAACACCAAAAACCGAAATGGATCAAGGTGGAAGATGTGGTGACTGAAGAAAATACAGCAATGATGATAGAATGTGACCAAAAACATTTTACATTGTATTACTTTGAGTCCAAAAGCTTCCTGGTCATATGGATTAAAGTTGTGAGCTGCCTGCTACACATTTACATTTAGGGTATTTGGCAGATACCCCTATACAAGGGGACTTACATTTATCTAATTTGTACAAGTAAGCAGTTAAGGGTTTAGGGGCTTGCTAAAGGGATTTGAAGTCACAACCTTCCAATCAGTAGTCCAAAATTTTAACCCCTGAGTTACCACTGCCCTGTACACATGCACCTGTACACTTCATGCACCTCACTTCTTAAGTTTATTGCAGTTCATCAAGTTATCTTCTATAATCTGTCCAGCTCTAATTATAAACTTTAATACAGAGCCCCTCTGGAATGCCGGGTTAGAGTTAGAGTTGAGTGAGATATAAAGACTATACGATCACCTTTCCATGCTAAGTCTATTTCCTGTATTGCACAGGTAGCAGATTATATCCTGCATGAAAACAAGTAACTATTGCTATTATGAAAGGCTAAGTAGAAGCCATTTAGAATAAAGCTGTGAATTAAATAACAACAGTTACTTTCGACTGTAAAGTGTTGATAATTGTGTTTTTGTATGTACAGCAGTTTAATAATGAAGAATTGTCTCTGCACTTTCCTACCACCTCACATTTTGACTTTGTGCTTTGAATTAATATCTAAACAGTGTTTTGATTCATTGGAAGGTCATGAGTTTCTGGCGTGTCCTACTTGACCCTGGTTAAGATTTTCCTCTTTGGATGGCTCTACTCATTGTTTTAGTAGGAACTACCCAGACATTTATTGCTAACATAATTTTACTAGCACTATATCTCATTTATGGCTGGCACTTTGTTGTTAGTTCAGATAGGAGCTCTCCTGATAGTTTTACACATTCTCTTACCCACATGAATTTGTTGTCTCGTTTAGCCTACTGACTTAATAATATTTTTGTATTTATTTTAAGAAAAAAAAAACCCCACCAACAACAAAAAAAACGACAACGTATAGTAAATAGCCAACATGAAAGATTGGTAAAAGGAGGCTGGGGAGAAATATATGGAAGGATTAGGCAGGGAAAGAGAAGGTCTGGTTTTAATATGGGCCAAAAAGTGTGCAATGACCAGGGCTCTTGACCAGGAAGACCAGGAATGTTGGCGGGATCCCAAAGGCTCTGCATGACTTTCCCTGAGGGAAGGTTTAAATGCACCCAAGCCATAGAGGCATAGCACCAGGCACATGTCCAGGACAATGGGCTTAAGTTAAGGCTTTTCAATGCATTTTAATATTGAACATATTAACTATCACTTGGATCGCATATGCCATGTCACAGTTGACTCCTGTTCAGCTCAGTAAGACCCTATTACAGCACTTAGAACGGCCTGTTTCTTCTTGTTCCCAACTAAGTTTGCATATCACTAATTTCTTTTTGTTTCAGTGCAGTGGTTGCCAAGCTATTACATAAAATTCCTGCAAAGGCTGATTAGCACATGCATGTTGAATAACTGACTTGGATAGGTCTATGAGATAATTTAACTTTGTGTACATTCTGAACACTGGAATATGCCCTGCCATAAACATGATTTTCCATGACACATTTAATTGCAAGGTTATTGTAGGAGTAAATCTTTAACCCCAGTAGATCAATGTCGAAATGCCATTAGAAAATGCAAGAGGGGTAGAATGTTTCTTTTTTTTCTGACAAGGAAATAAAAAATGTCTGGGTAAGCTCATTTAAATTTCAATTCCCTGATCTATGTTAGATTTATTTCTGATCTAGGGTCAGATTCTCCTTGTTTCTACTACTAACTGTCACTAAAATCATGCAATAATAGCAATAATAATCCAAATAGAAAACGACCAACCTAGGTCATGAGGTTTTCAAAACAAACCTACAGAAATTTTATGAGGGAAACTTATCTGTCTGTCTTAATTTATTGTAAACTGCTAAGATGAATCTTCTTAACATACGCATGACTGGAGACTGAATTCTAGCTGTGGTAAAGGGCAAGAACACTGACCTTGGCTGTACTTGAGAACTGCTGAGCAATCCAATTCTGGTGTCATGTTTTTTTTAATTACATAACTTTATTTAATTTACAATTATTTAAACTTCAAACTAGTTTTGGAATAAATTACACTATCAATCTACTGGAAAGTATATTTATGGTTGGAGCTTTTTACAGCTTGAAACAGCTGCACATAAGTGAAATTGACAGTTATCCCCCCAATAATACAGCAATAATACTGATGTATATTATGATTCATTTGTTTTATTTTACACAAGCTCATACATCCTTTATTGTGCCTACCCTGACTCACAGAAAATAGCTGATTATAATGAGTTTCATCTAAAAGAAAACTTGTCATAGAAGCTGTATACTTACACAATCCATCCTGTTCTTTGTTCATAACAGGAACACGAAAACACTGCAATCCACAAGTCTAAAGAGGTTTTTTGGGAAATGCCGTGCCGAAACTGTCAAGCCTCACTGCCAAACCTCTGGCTTTTATTTTGGTGGGTTGGCCCTGACAACTGAACCGATTCTTTCGAACAACTCTTTTAAACGACTTAAACCTATCGAGTTTCGCTTGTTTGATTCACCACGCGGAAATGGACATCTAGAAATATCATGAGAGTAAATGATCGAAAAGTAGGGAACGACAATGTCTTTTTTTAAGTTATCAGAATGACTCTATGTTCGTGTGTTTAATTCATTTCCTCTCGCAAATCGATTCACCCCATGACCGTAAAACAGTCGAATCACATTTCGGTTCACTGGCAAGGCGAACAGCTAACTTAATCTTCTTCATATCGTCACTAAGACTATTATTTAGATACAAAGTGGTGTGGCTGTACTTCTACAGCCATATTTTAAGCATTATATCATGTGAATTCAGATGTATTGGGACAGTTTTTGAATTTCCACCATGTTTAAACCTTATTGTCATTAATCAAACAAATAGTAAACACACGCCACATTTCTGAAATGTGAACGAAAACTGTATATCATGTTCTAAAGTAGCTTACAATGTGGCTTACCCTTTTGTCAAGACTGAATGAAAACCATTTTAATTTTTTTGACACATCCTCACTGGTTTAACCTGCTGGAAAAAAAAACCACAATTGAAACCCTCATAGAATTTGTAATGGTTATAATGGGAATTGTATTGGTTTTACGGAAACTGTAATGGTCCCCATTGATCTCTACTGGTCATTTTTTGCCTTCCATTGGTAGCATTTCATGTCTAGTGGATACCATTAAGGACCAATAATTATAATGTTTTTAATGGTTAGTTGATGGTTTGCAATGGTAGTTGTAGTGGAAATCATTAGACTTTCTGTGATGGTTTCTATTGGGTTTTTTTTTCAGCAGGGTAGGTCTTTAGTTTCATACTTAATAACAGCTTTAAAGCATTATTTATTTGTTGCATGAACATAGCAGACCAAATAAAATTGACTATATATTAATATATTGGCCTTGGTGACATTCTATAATTAATTTCTTACAGCAACAAGGTTTAGAAAATCTTCAGTATTTTCCAAATTCATAATCAATCTTTTCTCAAATTCAGTACAAACAAATTAACTAAAAATTTCATTAGAAAAACACCACTAAAATATAGCCTACTAATGTTCTAAATTTGATAGTCAGTCTTATTCCCCTACTTCCTTAGGTGCTTCAATAAAAACACAACAATTTGAACAAACTGCATAAATATGTGGAATATAACAGTCATGACAGTTTATAACCTTTTCCTCAACATTTTTTGGGGTCAACTTCCTGTTTGATACTGAGCGCACCTCTTTATATGATATTATTAATGTTCTGTCTATGAGTAATCATGTTATTTATTTCAAGCATTTTCACTGCAAGGGCTTTGTAACACAGGTTTTACTATCAGACCAGAAAATAAATGTTGCTAAATGAAACTGTCCCAATTTACCTGATGTCTCATCCATCCATTTTCTGTACCGCTTATCCTACACAAATTCATGCGGGGAGCCTGTAGCCTGTCCCAGTGAACTTGGGGCACAGGGCGGGGGACACCCTGGATCACAGGGCACAATCGCACACACACTTCGGACAATTTGGAACTGCCATTCAGCCTACAACTAACGTCTTCTGACTGGGGGAGGAAACCAGAGTACCCGGAGGAAACCCCTGAAGCACGGGGAGAACACACAAGCTCCATACACACAGTGCAGAGGCAGTTAATTTGATTCAAACCCCCAACCCCGAGGCAAATGTGCTAACCACCGTGCCCCACACCTGATGTCACAGTATATCTGAACTCGCCCTAATGTATGAACGCTTCACTGCAGGTTTAATTAATTTACTGTTTATTCTGTGACTGTTCCCTTTAATTTAATCCCATCTTAAAACTGTACTGGATCATAATTTTTTTTGATCAGTCGTGTTGCATATCAGGAGGACTCGATATCTGACATAATCTGTCATTTGTTTTGATCCCTGTAAAGCAGAAAGGGATCATGCTGGCATAGCCTGAACCACCCCTCGATGCATTTTTGCTACAGCCAAGGACTTATTGTGATTGTAATTCATTGGAATCTGTGACTCCTCACACCTATTACTATCTTTCAATGTTTATGGTGTTGTTTTTGCCATGTGACAGTCAGTCTGGACATGTGCCCGTAGGAAGTCAGACTGTGCATCAACTGGTCACGAAACACAATAGAGATTACTGTGCAGTGCGTCACAACAGCTACATTTCAATCACATCAGTCTAAAAAATGACTTTGTTTTGTGACCACAGTGGAGGAGTATGTGTGTTTCTCCAAACAGTCGCTTCCCCTAGAATCATGGCAGCCAATATGAGTATGAGGAAAATGACTTTTCCTTTTGTGATAGGGTAAACACTTGAGTAAAGCTCAACTAACGGATTTATAAACAATGGATGGACTCAAATGGCTGCCTTCTCTGGTCTGATAGCAGACAGAGGTCAAATGTTTTCCTAGGAAAAATTGCTTAACTCGTTTGTACAGAGCAAAATCAACAGTGTTAAACACCTACAGTATTAATGCAACCTTTATAGTGTTCATTTGTGCCTGAGTGGCCTGTAGGTGTTTGATCCTCAGTTTGAACTTTAACGTTTCGCTAAAGGGAAAAACCTAGATTATATGTTTATGTACTGATTAACTTGTGTTTGCTGAACTCACACAAGGAAAACCTGTAACGATGTCTATGCCATATGCCATGTGCCTTAAATAGTAATTCCTTTGCATCCAAGAGATCATGTATGAAGAGTCACAAGATCCCCTACAATGGCCATTCCCATTTGAATTTTACCAACTCAGGGTTAGCGCACATGATAAACTGCAGTCCCTCTGTCCCATGTCTCTTACTTGATAATGAGTTACAGACTTTAAACTGCCTCTATCAGGTTGGAAACAGAGCAAGGGTATCACACACTTGTTCCTGTTGCTTGTCATGGGCCGAAAAGAGAGTACCAGAGAACTGCAACGGGTGTCATATCTAAGTCCAGCAGATGATAAAGATGTGGAATTGTGCAGTAAACGCCTGAAAGAGGAGTCTATTATTTCAGGAAATAACACTGCATAACAATAAGATTTTTCATTGTTATGTGAACTGAGGGTCCTTGTGTCCTTTCCCTCTTGCTGGAAGTGAAGGTCACCTTGGCGCTGCTTCAAAATATTTTCCAGCACTTTGCTGAACGGGAAAGCATGCTGGTGTGTGTTTGATTTACATAGCTAGATTTCTGTTTGCTTATGCTGATTTATTTCGTAATTTGAGATTTGTCCACACTCTCCAAGTGTTTAGATAGTACTTGATTTACATCTTAGGAATTTGATCACTGAGACAGCAGGCCTAAGTCTTGGGTAAAACATTAGTGACAGGCTACAGACCAGAATTTGGTATCTGGACTGTTAGAATAAAACACATACAAGGCAAAGGGTTAAGAGAATGAAAATGCTAGACCTTACATGACAGCTGTTTTACTGCATTATGACCTATTTATGTTATACACTGCCACCAGTGTTTGTGTACACGTACACGTATGTAAGTATAGTTTACTAGGAACATTATTCTCTGAAGCTCAAGGTGTTGTAGGTGTCATATCGGCTCCTAAATACTGACTGTTTAACCCCTGCAAGGTCTTTGTTTTGTATTCAAATTTAAAGAAATTATATGAAACAATACAAAAACACAAATAAAAACGGAATATAGTTAAATATATGTTCAAAAATATACATAAAAATATACTAACAAATATCTGACAATTCCATGATTTTAAGACATACGTTTTGACCATCAATAAGCTTAAAGCAGATTTCTTTACATCAATATGTTTAAGCAATATTTGACTTTTCTCATGCATTCATTGGCATGTATATAACATATCCATATCATGAACTAATGTTGGCAGGAAAGTCAGATTTAAGACATTCCGACCAAGGTCTTTATGTCACATGGTATATTGCACCATTCTGTGTACCGATGAACATGAAAGATACAATGAAATTGACCTTACTCTGTATTTCAGTTGTGGAATGAGACAAGAGGGGATGCTTCAATCAGTGACAGTTAAAATCATTTCAATGAGCCAAAGGAAATGCTCTCTAATCGTGCCATCACCCCTTGATGAAATAAGGGCAATATTAAGTGCCCTGAGAGCACAAGGCCTGATGGAGTAGTTTTCTGCTACCCTGCTCGTTCGGCCTAAAGTGATGACCAGTGCAGGAATAAAAGGGTTATCCTTTATTCATGCTGAGTAGATCTGGTAGCACCCTGGTTCTGCTGGATGCACTAAGGGCATCTGTCATAGCTGGAAGGATGAGCACTGATTTGACATCATAGAGTTGCCCTTTTGTAGTCAGGGGTGCAGGTTATAGCTAATTTTTAAAGATTGTTGCGGAAATTGTCACTCAGTAAGAACTTAATTTGTGGTTTTGAGGAAAGGGATATTATTACACAGCCTTCTGCTTCCTCACAATTCTCATTATGCATTTGAAGTTGGCAATGATTTTTCTTAGTGATATATCTTTCATATTTGTGGGGTTTTTTTTCAATACAATCTTCTGGTAGTTAAAACATTTGTTATTGTAAAGCTATAAATATATTACTTTCAGACCATTTCTGACAACACTTCTTCCTGTGACAAAATTTCCTCAGTTATCAGCTACACTGCAGAGTAATGTCTTCAGCAGTCTTAGGTAAATGACTGACAAACTGTATATGATTAGAGATATATAATCAGTAATTTTATATTATTATTTAGATTATTATATTAATTATTTAAGAAGTGTAATCTAATAATTTCCCCCCATTACTTGTGATCTACAGCAACTGGTTTCATTATACTTCTGTGTAAAATAATCTTTCACTGTTTTAAGGAATGTCCAAAAAGAACGGGGTAAATCAAGTGCTTCTTTACATGCATTGATAACAGTCTCATCTTTATTTTTATATGCACCAGGCATGCTATATTGAATAATGATGAGGACAGAACAATTTCATTTGATTAGAACAACACTGCAAGCCATCAGGTTTCAGCTAAAAGTACTACTGCAGCATTGTGATCCTTTATTTATGTACCTATTGCGTGTCTTCATCTCAGTCATATAGTAGGAACTATTATACAGTTTTTATTTCAATTTAAGTAAATTGCGAATTAATATACCATAATTCATTGACCTTCCAAAATCAAGCATTCCATAAAACAGTAGATATAATCGAATATAATTGATTTTCATGTATCCTACACTTTTCAACACTTTTTTGTAGGGCTCTACATAGAATATTTAAGGGTTCAGCCAGAGGGACAACCGAAGAACTCTTAAGTTGATTTTATTTTATTTTTTTCTAATAGTGTCCTCTGATTATGAACAAAGAATTTGATTTTTGTAATCAGTTTTTTTTTTTAATTGTTATGTAATTCAGATACATCTTTTTTGTTACTACCCTTCACCATACAAGCATAGTTTATGGAGAAAAAAAAACAGGCTCTAATATCTGTAAGTATTATATGTATAACTATGATATTTGTGGAAATGTGCATGTCTTTTGTAATTACTACACAGGCCACGTTATCTGCACATATGCATCATCATAATAAGCATGCTCGTGTAAACATGTGGAGATTACATAGTTACAAATAGACTGTTATGACTCACCCAATCATAAGGCAAGTTGACTCAGTAGATGTAGGACAAGTGTTCAGACCTTGTGAGCCATCTTTTACATCATAGAGTCAGACTAACTACCTAACTACCTAACTAACTCAACTACTGTTAAATGATCATCACTGTCCAGACAGTGTTTTAGATAAAATAGCAGTGTACACAAACATCATTGTGATATAAAGCCTTCCTGACATGTGTCATTTGTTGATGTTTTGGTGCCTGAATACACACTATTCTATTTTACCAACACACTGACTAATACAAATCTAATTCAGCTAGATACGGAGCAAAGTTTCACATTGTCAGTTGTGAAAGCCAGTGACAGCACAGTAATAACAGAAAGTTCCCAACATTTTGCTCTTACCTTAATCAATTGGTACAGTGGTTTGTGTCTAATAGTCTCAAAGCTGCAACATTCTGGAGCCTCGTAGGTGTCTTTCTGAGTGTATGTAAGTATACCGTATATGGTAGTTAATACCAGAGTGACGAACTATATGAGTGTGTCTGTCCCAAGCAAAGACACGGGAGCCTGGGGGTGGCTGTGGTCACTTCCTGAGTTGTTCTGCAGTGCAAAGCTGATGCTTTTTCCTCAGGAAGCCGGCCATCCCCTTTCCTTCTTACCAACCAACAAATCCCCCTCCCTCCAACCCCCCCAACTGTCCCCAGGGCGCTGACAGTTTAGGCAGTCTGATAATACTAATTAGTCTGGGAATACAGGGAAAAGTACATCAAATGGTTGCTTTTTAAAGTGCTTCATGTTTTTCTTATTTTGTTTATTTACATTTATTTTGTCTCTCACCAATGGCCTTGATGGATAAGGAAAGTTTGCATTAAAGATGACTTACCAACCTAAATGTAATACAGTGGAGGGAAGTAGAGTTGAATGGAGGCAAAGCTGGAGATTGTTTCGGAGTCCTCTGGCCTGTTTCAGACCCCTTTTGTTTGCCCAAATGTTTGTTGACGATTGTCCCCAAAGCAAGCCTCCTGTGTCTGAAGGTGCTTTCCCACTGTCCCACTGGCAACATAGGCCTGACATGAGCCACTGGCCTACAGCATGATTGGGAGGTGGGTTAAAAGCCAGGGTCACTGGGTGCACCTGCACTTTCTTTACAGGAGGTCTTTTGTTTGTTTTTCCACAGTAAGACACATTGGTGTATTCGATCCACAGATCTATAGATCCAGTGCTCTGGATGTCAGGGAGCTATTTTTATTCATGACCTCATATGAATTAATATAGCTTTCTGTTTGAAAGATTTAGCAGAATATATAGTTTTAATTATAAGCTTGGGCTTATTCATGATAATGGCTTAATAGTCTCACAATGACTTTCACAGTGGTAAATACAAATTTGAACTCTAAGAATGTGAATTTTTACACAGATAAATAATATTAAATAATATAAATAATTTTGCTTTGCAATGGTTCAAAATATCCAGAAACCTGTCAGAAACCAGGTTGTGTAAATGAACCCGTACTACAAATTGGTTCTTTCAGGGTCCACTTTTAACTTCCAGTTAACCTCCAGGATAGTTAGCCTCCTAACATGATTTCGTTTTAAATGTTACTTTAAATTGTACTTGAAGGGTTCTAGATTAAACCTTAGTGTAATAGAAATACCGATGACACAGAGGGTAACATTGCTGTCTCAATGGTCCAGGGTCCCTGGGTTGATCCTACGCTTGGGTTATTGTTTGTTGAATTTCTCAGCAAACCCAGATTTGAAGCCCATAGAACATCTGTGGAGAGCCCTGAAGGCAGCAGTTCGCAGATGCTCTCGATCCAATGTGATTGCGCTTGAGAGGATTTGCCGGGAAGAATGGGAGAAACGGCCCAAATCCACATGTGCAAAGCTTGTAGAGACTTATCCAAGAAGACTTCATGCTTCTACAAAGTTCTGAATAAAGGGTCTGGATACTTATCTTAAATCATTTCAGTATGGGTATTTTGTTTATTTTGTGCAGACTGATGGCCAAAAAAGTCTATTTAATCCCTTTCAAATTAAATGTATAACACGATAATGCATACACTGAAGGAGTCTGAATACTTTCCAAAGCCACTGTATATGTAACTGATTCTATGACTAGCAATGCGGAATCTTCCCACCTTAGACCCGACTGGGAAGGTGCTCAGAGATAACAGCACGCTCACTACTTGTTAACGGTGATGCCAATCATGTAGAAAAAAGGTGTACAGTACAGTGCTGCCCACTTAGTAGCAAGGTTGCTACCACAAGAAGGTATCCAGGTAACAGTCTCAGCCCCTGGTGATCAGAAGGGGTGAAACAAAACTTCATGAAGTCAAACATGTTCCATAATGTGTGTAATACAATAAATATGTGGGACATCTAATTTCTTAAGAGAGATTTTGTACCTTTGGTGCCCTCTGCTGATTCACTAAGAAACTGTAGGACAGTAAGAGCTGTGTTATTATTTGTATTATTATAAGCCATATCTTAATAACAAGTGCATGCCTTTATATAAATAGCATAAGTGTTTCAAACGACCATTTTTGTAAAATCTCACTGATATAATGATTTGCCATAAAGAAAGTATCAAAGAAGACTGTCAAAAACGATTCATATATTCAAAGCATTTTTTCTTAGAGGATTCGTAGACATTCTACAAATCATAAACTGATATTTAAACTCTTTTATTTAAAACAGAAACGTCTGACAGTTTTAACAAGTACACACATAACAAATTTACATTATCTAAAATGAACCTTTTAAAGAGACTAATAAAGTAAGTAGAATCCTGAGGATGTTACAGCAAAACAGATTTGAGTAATGCTATGATCCTAAAACATAAAATAACAAAGACAAATCTCACGTGTAATTTTATTCCGAAAACCAAAAGCTGGTCTCATCAATTAGTAATTAAATATTTGTGCAATCAAGAACTTTAGTTAATCTACACATCAAACATAGGAGGGAAATGTGACATCAGTGACTTAACATGACATGGCTGTTGGTGCTAGACAGGCTAGTATGATTATTTCAGAACCTGCTGATCTCCTGAGATTTTCACACACAACAGAGAGAGCTCAAAGCAGAATCGCCAGACAGGTTCGAGCTGACAGGACGGCTATAGTAACTCAAATAATTACTCTTTACAACCATGGTGAGCAGTTCAGAATGCAAAGCATGCTGTAGACAATATTGGGTTCCTCTCCTGTTAGCCAAGAACAGGAATTTGAGGCTAAAGTTAAAAAGATTGAAGGTTGTTAAAAAGACCAGGCAATGTTTTTTCCCCCCAATAATCACATTTGTTCCTCATTCTGATGTTTGATGTGAACATTAACTGAAGCATGATTTTATGCATGGTTCTACTGCTACATGATTGGATGATTAGATAACTGTATGAATGAACAGGTGTACATAATAAAGTGGACAGTGAGTGAATATATGTTGATATAAGTGTGATCTCAAGCAGCTTTTTATGTAGAAGTAGCAGCAGCCAATAAATTAATACCTCATGACTTCATTAAGAAACCAAGCCTTCATCAGAGCTTTGTGTAAATATATAAGTAAAAATCCAGATGTATTGTACATGTTTATGTGAATTAAAATGTAACACTGATATTGATCAGTTTAAAATGCATGTAAATCATATTCCATTTAATGAAACGGTATAAACCCTGTCCAGGGTGTGCCCTGCCTTGCGCCCGATGCTCCCTAGGATAGGCTCCAGGTTCCCCGTGACCCAGTAGGATAAGCGGTATAGAAAATGGATGGATGGAAACGGTATGATTTCCTTTGCCTCTTCTTGACAAAATAATATTAATAATAACGGCTCACAGCTCCAGTTGATTGCCTGTGTGAAAGTTCACATGTTCTCTCCTTCAAATGGCTTTCCTCTGGGGTCTCCGGTTTCCTCCCTCCGAAAAAACAGGTTGGAAGGTGGACTGGTTACTCTAAATGCCTCATAATCTGCTTCGTTCCCAGTGTTCCTGTGATAGGCTACTGAAGGGGAATGAAATAGTAATAATAATAATAAAACAATCAGAACAAACAAAGTAGTCATAAAGACTTTAAATACACATTAAAATGAAACATATTAAATAAAAATCTTTGGTCTTGCACAGTAAAATCACCATGATCGAACCAGCACCTACAGTTCCCTTTTGAGTCAAAATCTCAGGTGAGCACAGAGTCACTTCAACACAGGATATGCTTATGGATTGTACAACTTAAAACATTACATTATGAAAATTACATTACATTATGACAAGAGCCATTCAAGAGCTTGGAATGATAAGGGTCTATGTAACATTTCTATCATTTTAAAATGTTGAGCCATAAAGTTTTGACTACCAATAAGGTCAAACATTAATTAGTTGATATTTTTGTATGAAACCTTCTCACATACTTATATTAATTTGCATGTAATTAACTTTTATAAATTATATATATTTATAACTCATTTATGCATTCAAAATAAGACACCTAGAGTTCCAAGGTCTCATATGATATAGTTTGATTCTACAAAACCAAAGGTCCCACATGGCATAGAAA
Source organism: Ictalurus furcatus (assembly GCF_023375685.1). Taxonomy (NCBI): domain Eukaryota; kingdom Metazoa; phylum Chordata; class Actinopteri; order Siluriformes; family Ictaluridae; genus Ictalurus; species Ictalurus furcatus. Next base: position 11,043,010 of record NC_071271.1, on the reverse strand, counting down.
CTAGTGGTTACCACAAGAAGCGGAAAAGTCTCACAACTCATACAGGGACCACATGAAGAAAGTGTGTACAAACCACTTAAACCTTCAACATTTACTAGAAAAAAGCTGAAAACTGCTCATGAAAAAAAAAATCTCATTCTTATTTACTTGTGAAATTTGGTTTATACAACCAGGCATTAATTGTCATCTTAAAAGTCAATAAATAGATGCGTGTGTCTGTTTTGTGTCTGTTTGAGTGCTGAATTAGATCCTTCTGGATGATCATGCATTTCAGTTGAGGTCTCGGTTAAAATTACAACACTAAAACTAAACAGCAGTGTTTCAGTGGTTGGGTTAAACAGGAAATGGTCTGTCCATACAAGCAGGGGGCACTGTCAGTGCATCTTAAAGTATTTCAGAATTGGCAGAGTTTTGGCGATCGGGGAAGATGTGGAGCTGAGGATGCTCAATGCCGTCATTGTGGAGGTCTTCCTGTTTCTGCAGCCCATGAAGCTTCAGGACCAGCTCCTTAATAAATACCTGAGATGAAAAAAAATACCTGAGATGAAAGAAAAAAAAAAGAGCGAAACACAATGTAATGCTAGGAAACAGTTTAAGGACGTGACATGTTTTCTGACTCAGTCGGCAATAATCATGTAGGCACTACTTTTGTTTTACCTATCAGCAGAAAGTATTAATTACACTCTTTTAAGTGAGGAATGATTTTTTTTAGGTTGCTATTTGACAGATACAAGCCAATGTTACACTGCTTTACTAGCCTTTGTAGCAGTGGTTTCACTGCCTCATTTAGTTCCATCATGGTCAAAAATGGGAACTGCCACAGGTGCTAATAGAGGCCCATTGGGGTAGAAATCACGGTGCCCCCATGCTCAATCTATTAACATCAGTTAAAATCTAGAGGCATTTTTTACGCCAAATTTGGGTAGTTTAAAAATACTCTGTGGCCACCAAAATTGTTTATTTTATAGCAAATAATAATAATTAAATTGAATACATTTCCAAAGCCAAACAAAAGCTAAATGTAAGTGCATACAGTGTGTCTATGATGTACAGAACCATTTTTATTGTAAGTTATGTTGGAATGATTGGGAAAGGGGAGCTTTGTGGATAATACATTAGAAGAAATGTTTGTGCACCATGGTGACCCTCTTTTCTCATACAAAAACTAAGGGGAAAATAAAGAACAAAATGTTGTGTCCCTTTTCCAATGTCTGAATTTTCAGTGTGGTTTTTGGGATAGTTGTGCTGAAATGCTGGTAAAACCTGGCAACCCTGGTTCAGGATATTACGTCTTCTGTGTGCACCTCATACACTGTGATGGGAAACAAGCTTGCTGTATCAAGCCCAGTTGAAAAAGGGTACAGCTAAAAGCACTCGAAATGAACTGCTAGACTGTAATCTTGATGACTGTATGTTGTCGACTCTCAACTGCCTATTACTCAGGGTTACTCTAACTGCAATAGTCAGTAGCCTAAAGCATAAATCAAGTGTGATAACCTCTCTCCTTAATGTAGTTTAAGGCTATGTAATTATTAATGTCTTTCCCCACCAAAATCTATGGTCATGAGCTAATGCTGCAAAAACACCCCTATTCCAGCTGGATAAACTTCAACTTTAAGTTCAACATAAGTTTATCCATAAACTGCAGGATATGATTATGGTAATTATTTCATGACTTCCTTCTGCACTCAATGAAGCAGTGACAGGACCACAGTCTGAACCAGAAATGGAACTGGTCTAAGAAAATATATGATATGATCTGGGAAATCACCATTGGATATTGCGGTGGCTGAATTCTGCCAAACATCCAAAAATGTCAGCAAAAAGAAATTGGGGTTTGACTAAAATTCTAGAATGTCAAATGATCCATTATACACAGACAAAATTATAATTTTTGAATGCAAAAAAAGGGAAATACACGCAACAGAACATACTGCAGTATATAAACAAACGAATAGTTTATGCTTTCTGAATAATCTTTAGTGCCCCCTGCTGTCTTTGAGACAAATAGCAACAGGATTTATAATGAGCTGTCAAACCAGAGTAACTTGTGGGAAAATTTGATATATAAACGTCATCAACGTTTTAGATCAACATTTACTGCTGGACTTTGTATCTTTGTTTGTGTGTGTGTGTGTGTGTGTAGTGGATTACAGTAGGACATATTGTGTACTGGTGGCGCTGTACAGAAAAACACTGGCCAGTTTTGTTATCCACAACACACTGTCGTAACAGGGCGTGTCTGTTACTGCCAGACTTATAGAATGAGAAAATGTATCACACAGAAAACAGTTACTTACTTCTGTGTTAGTATTACAGGAATGGAGAATATCCTGTAAAAAAAAAAAAGAATTAAAGAATTAAAACTGACGGATTAGGTGAATTTTTCAATTAGGTTTTTCAATCAGTAATGTCAGTTGAACAAAGTTGTACCTGGAGCCTTTTGGTCCTCTCCTCATCACTCTGCAGGTCCAAAAGCTCATCAATATTCACCTCCTCTGGCATGTGCTCTTCCTGCAGTGAGAGACAAAGATTCACAGTGACACTCCAACATCACGCAGTAGTTTCCTGTTGCCACAGGGTCAGTGTGAGTGGCATTTTTCTTTATCATCACTCTGTCTCATCCACTGAAACAGGAAACTGTTTACTGTTTTAATGTTTTCTGTTTTAAAACCTCAACTAAACACAATTTTAGTTATATTCTATTCATATTCTCATGTAGAGGTACGGTCAATGTAAAGTGTACATCGGCAGGGAAATTAATTTAAATACTTAAATATTTAACTGGATGAAATAATTAATATTAGCAATTGCTAGTAGATTATTTCTAATAATTGGATTAGATTTGATGCAAGAACGAACGTGGAGTAGCATGTTTGGAAAGACTATCTTTATATTGCCTTTATATTGTCTTTGTAAATAGTGCATACAGTATGCTCAAGATAACATAGGTCTCAGAATAAATAAATAAAACAGAATAAATGTTTATATCCTAAATGTATACTATAAATTAAACTAAATGGCCTCATTACTGTGCCTTCATGTATGGTGTATTCACTAATTTGTAAGTCACTCTCAATGACGTGTATTAAAAAAGTAATGTCCTTTTACTGCCCATCACATCAGAGCCATGCATGCCTTCTAAAGCTGTCAAGGAAGGTTAGCCTTATGAGGACAGTTACGTAAGCAGGGCACAAGTCTCAAAATACAGTGACTGAGCCTGCAGAACACCATTATCCTACTGTTCAATCCCACAGCTGTACCACAACTTTATTAAATCTCCGTAAGGCAAATAGAGATATGCATACTCCACCCTTCTTGAAGGCACACATGGAGCAGTTTTCTAAGCTGTAAATATTGCATGATTTGCTGAAAGATCAACAGAGAGACTGACCGATTTCAAGGTTGGTTAGTTTATACACGATAATAACAGATTAGATTGTTTGTCCTGCATTTCAGTTGAATGCACGTGTTCTTGTGACTGTGCACACCTCTGTTTGGTTTTAAAGCTCACTCCTATAGTGACTGCTCCAGGATTGCTCAACTCTGAAGTAGGCTAAGTATGATTTCCATTTCGGCAAATCATTCATGCATGTCAAACCTGCATCTCTTTTCCCTTGCTCCCAGGAATATAGCAAGAACAAACAGTTTCCAGCCAAGTATAACCCAGTGGGTCAGACTATTTACATCACACGAGTGAGCACTTTTCCAACCAAAACCCTTGGTACTGAGGAGAAAAATAGCACCCTATGCACTGCTTGATGCCAAAACAAAATTTTGTGAAACTGGAAATTTAAAGATTAATGAGTGATACCTGGGGTGGGCGATATAACAAAAATATCATATCATGATATGTGAAGACATTTCTAAAATACACAATATGTATCACTATATATAAAAATCTGTATATATATGCGCTTGCTAACAAACTAAACTTTTACATTTACAATGTCTACAAATATAAATGACTTTAAACTGAAAAGGATCAAATTAATATATCCATCCATCCATCCATCTTATACCACTCATCCTTCCTTCCGTGTCACGGGGAAACCTGGAGCCTATCCCAGGGAATATCAGGCACAAGGCGGGGTACACCCTGGACAGGGTGCCAATCCATCGCAGGGCCAAATTAATACAGTCAAATAATTAAAATTAATTTTTAATTATAATTAAAAAAATACATGTAACAATTTTAAAGGTTTAGTACAAAATTATAACATGAAATCAGCTGCTTCTCATCAGAGCTGACAACTGATATTTTCAAAGAAGTTAGAAGAGCTTACGATACCTGCAGTATCTCGGAGCTAGAGGTTGCCCGATAGCGGATTTTACCGTTAACTAAGTTGGGCAGTACCTGCCAATAACAGATTAATCAACCAATAGGCCTAGTTTTTAAAACCGATAATGAATGAAAAATAAAACTTTATTACAAAAATAAAACAGTAGTGACTGTACCATGAAAATGTACTGTACTTAAATTATACACGCAAAATATTGATATATTAAATAATAATAAATATTAAAGTAAATAAAATATATGCATCCAAACTGGACCAAAAAGTAACACTCCAAACAACAAATAAAAGACACCCAAAATGAATCGAAAAACACTTCAAATAACAACAAAATTGATCAGTGGTAGTTTTTATTTCTAGAGGCTGCTCTCGTACTGAATAACGACAGCAGACACTTCTCAGCCGCTAACGCAAAGGACAAAACCAGGAAAAACTATCAGCGTGAATTTTTGCAGATAACGATAGTTCCAGCAATCTGTTACGAAACGGGACTGGAGGCGGATGCAGGTGCAGGTCACAGTCTTTATTAGACACAAAACTCAGGATTAAAGTAAACGCGGTCTTCACCGGGAAACGAGAACATTCGAGGCATGGAAAACAACCGCAACTACTGATCCAAACAATCCTAACAAGGATCAACCAAAGACACGGTATAATATTGAGCGAAGTGCTCAGTCACCCAGGCACTTAAATAAAGAACATCATTAACTCAAAGCATGGACACCTGGGGCAAATTAAAGTCATTTAACACAAAATGCTCAATCAGGAAGCGAGTGAACAAAATGTCACGTGATTCATCCGGAGCCAAGCCAGTGCCCTCTGCTGGCCGTGGCGTAACAGAACCCCCCTCCAACGGGGGTCCCGGGCCCCTGTGCAAGCTGTCTTTCGCTGCCACGGAAAGCGAGGCAGCCTCCGCCGGGCAGCAGAGGGGGGCAGAGCAACACCCCCACCGGGGTTGAAAGCCGGAAGTGGAACACTGGGCGCCGCCCCCCGGCAGCTCTGGAACGCTGGGCACCGCCCCCCGACAGCTCTGGAACGCTGGGTGCCGGCTCTGGAACGCAGGGCACCGCCCCCCGGTGGCTCTGGAACACAGGGCGCCACCCCCCAGCGGCACTGGCGGGCTGGGCGGCGTCCCCAGCAGGACTGGCGGGCTGGGCGGCATCCTCGGCCAGGCAGGGCAGCGGGACGGCCTCCTCGGCCGTGCAGGGCAGCGGGACGGCCTCCTCGGCCGTGCAGGGCAGCGGGACGGCCTCCTCGGCCGTGCAGGGCAGCGGGACGGCCTCCTCGGCCGTGCAGGGCAGCGGGACGGCCTCCTCGGCTGCCTTAAGCTGTCGCTCTGAGGTCGCCATGTTGACCTCAGGTAGGAGCGCCACAGCTAAGACCTCCCCGTAGGCCTCAGGCTGGAGCTCTGCTGTCTTCGTTGCACCCCCCCCCAAAAAAATTTCTGGGCCAGCCTTCACCTCAGGACTGCGCAGCATGGTGTACCTCCCCTGCAGTGGGAAGCCCCAGATGCTCAGGTCACTTTGCTGGCTGCGTGGCGCTGTACAGTTCCCCTGCCGTGGGAAGCCCCAGATGCTGAGATCATTATGCTGGCTGCGTTGCACGGCGTCGCTCTTTGGCGGCGGGGACGGGGTAGATGGCGCGAGGGACGACGCGGCACGGAGCTCGGCTTTGCACCGAGCAATTTCCTCTTCTAGCTGTTTGCTCATCTCCAGGGACGAACGGTAAAGCGCCCAAATCCTGGCCTCTTCGGCGGCACTCATGGCTACCTGCTGCTTCCGTATTTTGGGCTCAGTATTCTGTTACGAAACGGGACTGGAGGCGGGTGCAGGTCACAGTCTTTATTAGACACAAAACTCAGGATTAAAGTAAACGCGGTCTTCACCGGGAAACGAGAACATTCGAGGCATGGAAAACAACCGCAACTACTGATCCAAACAATCCTAACGAGGATCAACCAAAGACAAGGTATAATACTGAGCGAAGTGCTCAGTCACCCAGGCATTTAAATAAAGAACATCATTAACTCAAAGCATGGACACCTGGGGTAAATTAAAGTCACTTAACACAAAACGCTCAATCGCGAAGCGAGTGAACAAAAACAATGTCACGTGACTCGTCCGGAGCCGAGCCAGTGCCCTCTGCTGGCCGTGGCGTAACATTAACAGTGTCTATTAATCAACAAAACCGATCAATCGGTCGACCTCTATTCAGAACAGCGTATTGTGACATAATTTTTCATGAGCTCAATATTACGTATATTGCCCAGCCCGAAGTGACACTTTCCATGAAGTCACTACCTGAAATTATGTTAATTTTATTTTACGCTACTGAAACTGTAGGAATGTACAATTATCTATTAATCACTAAAATGAGGAGTCATTAGGATACTTGTGCATACACACAAGTATATGATTGTGTGATTATATGATTAATCTCATGACATATGATTAATCTCATGACATATGATTAATCTCATGATAAATATGATTCAGTCTAATCATCGTTTGAAATCATCATGCTATTTCTCTATTACACTAAGCATTTTAGATCTGTTATAGCTAGCAAATCAATGATTTGCTCTTTGGATGCTAGTATATGCAGGTTTTAGAGCAACATATGCTTCCATCCAGATTCCATCCTATGTTTACTTCTGAGAGACTCTGCCTCTCTAAGATACTCTTTTTATACCCAATCATGTTACAGACCCATTGCCAATTAACCTAATTGGTTGCAAAATGTTCCTCCAGCTGTTTATTTTTAGCAACACTTACTTTTCCAGCCTTTTGTTGCCTCGTCCCAACTTTTTTGAGATGTGTTGCGGCCATCAAATTCAAAATGACCTCATTTTTTTCTTAAAATGGTACATTTACTCAGTTTAAACATTTGATATGTTTTCTATGTTGTATTGTGAATAACATATGGGTTTATGAGATTTGCAAATCATTGCATTCTGTTTTTATTTACATTTTACACAGCGTCCCAACTTTTTTGGAACTGGGGCTGTATACTAATGTTTTTGTTTGGTAGTTTCTTGATTTGTTATCAAGCAAAGGTTATCTAAGTAAGTTCTCATGCATTATGGGCCACCTCTCAGGTTTATAATAAGGTTACTGAGAGCCATAGGATGCTGAGAGACTACTTAAACTATTTTGAAACTAATGTCACCACTGAAAGGTCAGTCAGAGAAAGATCCAAGCAGAATCCCCTACTGGGGCGTTGGTGACCTTTCTTTTAACTCTAAATGCTACTGAAAATGCTCTGTAAAGAATTTATGGCCACGTCTACACAAATTTTGTCATGCTTCCAATGGGTTCAAACTTTTTCTCACAACATTACATATTGTGTACAGTGTATGTCATCTAAGTCACATAAAAGTGACCTAGAGAAAGAGAACTAAGCTTTGGGCATTAGTATATTTCCGTATCAAGAAAGGATATTACAGTTGAAATATAAACAAACAAACTGAAATATAATAATACTCTAAACTTTCATAACTAAAACTAAGAACTAGAAATCTAAACAAAAAGTTTGAAAATCATAAATGAATTTGCATTTTCTAGCTCTACCTCCGTGTGAAAAATGACAGCTGGAGGGAAGACACTGTATGCTCTGTTGGAATATTTTGAATGTAAAGCTTTTGCAGAAAAAATGTGTTGTTTTCTAATAACATCACACACTTCTTCTCAGAAATCAAAGGGCAAAACCCAGCAACCGAAAAGGTGCACCTGGACAGGGTCTGTCAAGGGAAAGGAAATGACTAAAACTACAACCAAAACTAAAACTAAAAGTAAAAGATATACTCATATGAAAAGACTCAAATGAAATAAAATACGTATACTGTATATATAAAAACTAGCAGAATCCACTATACTAATAATGAGCTAAAACTACGTTGAATTTCAAATGTAACCTGAAAAACAGAGCTAAAATAAAATGATCTTGAAATTGAAATCCTATTATGTGACTTCAAAATATTAGTCTTAATTTGTGTAAATGACCATATATACCAGTCCAGGCCTGTGTGGCTTACTGCACATCTTGTGAAGGGAATAAGCAGTGGCACTTTCTGCAAGCATTAGTACTGCGTCTATAACAGACCCTCCAGGGCATCATTTAGTCATTAATTCCAGGCCAGTGACATGTTTTACTGGGTTAAATTTTTTCCTTTCTTCTCCAAGTTTGAGAGCTCCAGCTTTTTTCTAGTTTCTAGTATCATTTGAAAATAGCTGTGTACCTGCAAAAAATATTCTGCTTATGAAACTAGTTGTGCTTTTCCTGTACAAATTCATGCATTTGCATAGGACTTAAGCAAATTTAGTAGCGTAATATTACTCACATACAATATGTTACACTAGGACTAACTGGTGATACAGAGTCAAGAAATATCATCAGAGAGATATGTCAAGTCCTTTAAACATCATCAGCTGTCATCATCTCATCATCTGTCTTATAACTGTGACTCAAATCCCAAGCATTTTTAGTAATACATCATGCCTTTGAAAAGACATCATATACATGTGATAAATCACTATATTCATATTCATGCTATATACTATATGTGCTTTGACCTACTCTGTGGTCATCACACTATAGTCTCCCACATGCCAGATTTTGTAGCCAGTGTGGAGCCAGTGTTTGAATATTTTAACAGTGAGCTGAATGAGATATTTCCTCTCTCTCACTGTCTATATCCTACATTTAATGTCTGTATTCACTTGCTTGTATTTGATGTCTCGCCCTCACCATGAGCACAGAGCACTTTATTACTGTTGCTCAGCACAAAGGGCAACATGCTTTAAAAAAGCCATTTTCACGTCATATACCCATGGGACTGGCTGAACCATTTGGTTCAACCAGTCAGACATCTGGCCAGACAGAGGTCATTATTTATCAAAAACAACAGACAGGGCACATGCTTTACTCCAATATAGTACATAAAAACTCAATAAAAGGTCAGTATTCAATAGTTCAGTATTTAGGTGGCTAGTTGGCACCACGTCTGCTGCATTTCTCAGTTATTACTGTGTAAAAATATATTTTCACTGACTAGTCAGATTTTACCAGTCAATAAAATCTATATTTCCAGTTGATCAAAGCCAATTCAAACCTATTTGAATCAAAATTCATTGCTTTCAAAAAAACAATAAAGAAAAAATCTTAATCTCCAATCAAGATGCTTGTTTGGCTCGGTGTTAAATCCTCACATCTTTTAAAACTTTTATTAACATGTACGACAGCTGGAGCTCTCATCATTGTTCTCAGTATATCTTGTGTATTGTGGGATTAAGCCTAACATAACAATCTGGCCTGTTAATCTGGACTCTCAATGAGTCTCTCAATGGAGCAGCAGAAGTCTAATGGCTCTAATTAATGGAGCAAGTGATGCTCAGTATTTAAGCTTAGGGGTAGTGGTGTAGCGGGACAGAGGGGGGATGCTGATTCACCAAGGCTTTCTTTGTGTGCTACACTGACATATGGGACACTTTACATCCCCAGCCCCCAACACTTTACTCACGAGGAACACCCCAGGAGATACAGATCAATCAATCCCAGAATCATTAGCATTGAGACCAGGCTATCCAGCTCCAGTAGTGTTGAGGTTATGGTCTTTCCGGAAATGAAGGGGGTTGCAAACGGGAGTCTGATTACAGCCTCTGTTTGTTCTTTAGCATTGCAGACCAACAGCTATGGTCCTTTAGGCATGATTGTGTTGTGGCAAGTTTTTTCACCTGGGTTCTATGACATCAGTTTTTGCAACTAACTGTACAGTGCATAGCAACTATCAGATTACCTTCATGCTGTTATGTCAAAGGCATCTGTTTAGTGAACATGAATCTGTATTAAGGTCGCTACAGAGCAGGTGTGGCTCCAAGGCCATTATTGTTTTGTTCCAACAATTTGATTGAAATTGCCAGGATAAATGCCGTGCTTGTAGGGGGTACACATGTGCTCTTTTGTGTTTTTATTCGATCCTTAATAAACTGAGGGGGGTTAATTACACATGATACTTTAAGAATGGGAATCTTATACAAATAATTACCCACAATTACCCTTTCCATACAAAACACCACTTGAGTTTGCACTGATTGTTTTTGTAAATGTTCTTTGAGCTCACATTAAACCCAGTAACTCACATCCTACACACTGAATGTAAACACCTGCACTTTTGGTATACTTTGTCTTTCCTGGGCACTGAGCTCTTTACACTATGTGTACCTATGAACATGTGTAACTATCTGCATTTTAATGTCCTGTGTTCTTCAGCTACTATATTGCCTTCATTTCTCTTTGGTAATGTAAACTCAACTAAAACTTAGAGCTGAATCTACACACTGTACTTCGATAGCGAGAAATAAGTTCAATGACTGTATCATATCAGGAACATCCATTTACACGAAATCCACTTTAACAGGTGATAAAGTACTGCTAGTAGACAGATTTACAGTACTGAGAGTATTGCAAATGTGAGCAGACATTTTATATTCTGTGATGCCAAAACATTCATAGCATTACTATGCAGTCAGTCCACATTTCCAGTAGTAACTACTGTGCTTCACCTTTCTTATGTTCTATAGGTTTATGTCAGGCTCTCGATCTTTAGTTAAAACTACACTACACTTCATTGGTGACTGTAATGCATTTGCTGTTTATATGTAGTAAGTATTTATCACTGGAGTAAGGATGGACACTTGGAAACTGTCCAGTGTTGTCCAATTTTTTAAACATAACTAATTATATAAATATATAAGCATTCTTCAAATCAAGCCACTATAAACAGCCTGTCCAGCTGCATTATCAACTTTTATATTATCAACTAAATCAAACCAACACCAAAGGTTCTCGTCACTGAGCTTACAAACTCAGGCTGAATGTGAAAGCTAATTTGTACACTTTGCATTACATAAACAATAAATTATAGGATTCAGGTCCTTCCTGTGTTTCAGAATTGACATATCCTAAAAGAGCAAATCATTTCGTACTTGATCAAACATGCCACAAGCCCTCAAGCATAGCGGATGGATAAATAATCCACTTCATATTGTGTAACACGCACCATTTTATTATAATATTATAGACGGCTAGATTCATTTCCACGTGGATCATTATTATAGTGGGAGTTCTACGCCACACTCCCCCACACACACACGATGTGGTTTGATAAGTTCTCATATGAGACATACACTATAGATGTAGGGAGTAAAGCATATCTGTGAAATTACAGTTCAGTAATGATTCAAGTTCCTGACAGGTCACCATCCTTCTTGGAACTTGCTCATGAGTTCAATCACAGGTTCAAATCCGCATTAGCTTAATATTAAATATTTTACAGAGACATAATAAAAAAATGGCAATTAAATGAAAATGGCTTGAGCTTAATTGTCCCCCACGCAGTACTCACCCTTCCCAAGTAGAGCTCGTCTAGCCCCGTGTCTATCCACTTCTCCACATCCAGACGCCTCTGCAGCTCCTTTCTGTTATATTTCACTGTAACTCGGGCTTGTCTCTTTTGCACACTCAGTCCTGATTCCCGACCCGAACCTCTGCTGGGTGAATGCACTTTGCTGTTATGCCGTCTTCCCACCCGGTTCGCAGCCATGTCTCGGTTTGCACTCTGATGGTTAAGTATGACTGTAGCTGTGTGGCGGAAGCGCGTGCACTGGAGAAGCACACGGGTACAATGCTGCCGGTTTACCGGTTCAGCTCGTTACTCCAAGTGTATCGAGAAGGTCCTGGCTGTAGCCGGCAGAACCGGGCGGGGCCGCACTTTTGACGGGGCTACATGTATCGCTCCGCCCACAACTTGTCTCATTGGTTAATAGCAATATAATGACGTCACGCCTAACCCTTAACTCTTATGGGCAGAGCGACACATGTAGCCCCGCCCCGTTCTGCAGGCTACAGCCAGGACCTTCTCTCTTTTTTTTTTTTTTCCTATTCGCTGTTCCACCTTATTGCACATATCATATGGTGCCATGTGGAGTACTATAAAAAGTCATAAAAATTGAAATACACATTTATACTCTTTGCACAAAGCCAGGGTGAATTCAGGTATATTGGGATATCAGGTGAATTGGGACAGTTAAACTTGGCATTGTGAAAGTCAAAGCTTATATTAATCAAACCTCACAGTGGAACTTTTTTTGATAGAACATTACATAACATTAATTCATCTAACCTCATGTAAGTGGGTGTGGTCACCATAAAACAGGAAGTTTGCCCAAACGTATGTAGATACCTGACCATTGCACCCATATGTGGTTCTTCCCCAAACTTTTGCCACAAAGATGGATGCACAATTGTATAGGATGTCTTTGCATACTGTTGCGTTACGATTTTCCTTCACTGGAACCAAATCTGTTCCAGCATGATAATGCCCCTGTGTACAAAGTGAGGTCCATGAAGACATGGTTTGCCAAGGTTGGTGTGGAAGAACTTGAGTGGTCTGCACATGCCTCAATCCCACTGAACACCTTTAGGATGAATTGGATTACAGACTGCACACCAGGCTTCCTCACCAAACATCAGTACCTGACCTCATTAATGCTCGTGTGGCTGAATGGGTTTAAATCCTCACAGCCATGCTCCAATAACTAGTGGAAAGCCTTCCCAGAAGAGTGGAGGCTGTTGTAGCAGCAAGTGGGACACAAATGCATATGCCCATGATTTTGGAATGGGATGTTCAACAGGCACATGTGGGTGTGATGGTCAAGCCTACTATTTAGTAGTTGTAGTAAGCCTGCTTCTTAGTACTGCAGAGATTTTTTATTTTGCATACTAAGTTCATATATTGTCAATGTTTTGTGTTTTTTTTTTTTTTTTTCAAATCTGGTGTTATGCTCCTACTGCAACAAATAAATGATAAAATATTTCTTACCTTTTAGTGGTGGCTGATACTGCGATTTTTACTTCTATCGGTTCATAATTAATCAGAAAAATTATTGGTTATGAATTTGGAAAATATTGACGAATTTCTAAGCCCTGCTATTGTTATTATTCCTATAATAAATTAATTATAGAATATTACTCAGGCCAGAAATCAGTTTCAGTCAGTTTTACTTTAATTTTAGTCAATTTAATTTAGAATATGTTGATGAGGTTTTTTTTCCCCCCAAATCTTATTATTGAATTCTTTATTGAAGCAGTAAATAAACATGCTACAAATAAATTATGTTTTAAATCTATCAAAGAGGATGATATTGCTTTCAGTCAGTCTTGCTATGCTTATTTAGAATTAGTCAGCCCTAGGAAATGTATCATGTGTTGGGCTATACAGTATGTTTTATTAACGGCAAGAAAACTGAATTCACTTTATTTTAGCTGCTTCTTTTTTTGGTAAGAATTAGGAAAACATATGTCTTGTTTGAACAAATTTCACCCTTAAAAGGATCATATTATGTTGCATAAAATGGTTCATTAGTATCTCCAAATGGTCAGACTGTTTAGTGGTCTATCATGGGCCACCAAAATTCATCACAATCTAATAAACAGCTACGCTGGCTCCCCCTTGTGGGCAATCTTCAGAATGTGAGTGAGTGAGAATGGCTTGTCACTGAAGAGTTTTGACCAATCAGACTCGACATTTTAGTGACCCAGTGATGCTGTGGTGGAATGATGTATATAAATATAAAAAAAGAGTCCTTTTTAAAATTCATGTGGTCACGTTAAAAAAAAAAACAACAAAAAAAACTGTGTTCAACATCTTCATATATGCCAGTTTCCTTTATAAACTTTATAAAGAATGAAACTACAACTAGGACTCGCATTAAAACACATTGTATTTCTAAAACTGATTTTTCTTGCAATAAACCGAAAATCTAAACCAAAAATCTCTGGATTTCATGAAAATGAAATTTCCCCATCCCTAATTAGAAGTATATTAGAGAGGAATTTCCCCTGGTTCGATTCCCACCTCTGCCCTGTGTGCGTGGTGTTTGCACGTTCTCCACATGCTTCAGGGGGTTTCTCCGGGTACTCTGGTTTCCTCCTCCAGTCCAAAGACATGTGTTATAGGCTGATTGACTTTTCCAAATTGTCTGTAGAGAGAGTGTGTGTGTGTGTGTGTGTGTGTGTGTGCAATTGTGCCCTGCGATGTGTAGGCACAATGTCCAGGTTGTCCCCCACCTTGTGCCCTGAGTCCCCTGGAATAGTCTCCAGGCTCCCTGTGACCTTGTGTAGAATAAGCGGTACAGGAAATGGTTACAGGAAAGATGGTATTCATGGTATTTTCTTTACTAAACAATAATGAAATGATTTTCCAACCACCTGTTCAGTGAAATTCAATTCAATTGGCTTTATTGGCATAGTCATTGGAACAGTTACAGTATTACCAAAGCACAGAAATGACATTTTATGACATTTAAAAAAAACTAAATGACATTTCATTGAAATTGAACTCTTTCTCTTGAGTGTTTTCATGCTGCAATAAATATTTTAATTCTAACAAAAGATGTTTTGTATGCAAATGTATGTATATTTAATTAGAAGAAGTCACTTTGCGTGGTAGTGTGAGACTCCAGACTCTTTTATTATTATTATTTTTCAAAAATACACTTAAAACTCCAAAGTGTAATAAAAGAAAAAAAATTATGAACCTGGTATTTTGCTAATAAAATGATTAGATTAACATGATTTGTTTACATATTTGTTTGTATCATCCTTTGCAAATTTGTAAAAACCAAAAAGAATCTGGAGTCAGTGTGCTCAATAATGTAACAGTAGGAGAACTGAACATAGTTGCATTATTTACATTACATTACATAACATTAATGCTTCCAGACAAGAGCCCATTTCTTCTTGTGTATATGGTATTTACCTAATAAAATAAACAACTGCACACTGGATTGTTATTTACATTCCAAAATGTCATTTAGAAAATAAAAAAGCACATCAAATACATACATTTCTATAACACACCCCAGTTTTCTATTAATATAACTTTCTAAATCCTTCCAAAATAATCTTGAGTAAATACCATTGTTTCCCCCACAAAATTCAAATGTATATGAAGTCTTTCCAGAACATACTTGGCAGTATTTTGTAACATACTCCTTTAATTGTGTTACTGATACAAAATTTCTTTTGTATTCTGGTATTTTCCCAAATAAAGAAGACTTGAATTTCCCAGGATAAAAAAAATAGGAGCAAGTCGTCATCATCAGGACAAACACTGACGTCAGTATCAGGAAGTACACTGCTGGAAACTAAAGCGGAAGTCACCTGTGAGCTTCACACATCAGATTCTAACTGCGAAGAAAACAGTTCTCAGTTACAGTGGGACATGGCTCGGTTGTTTATCTTGGCCTTTGTCTGCCTTTTAGGTGCGGGATTCGTTCTCGGGCAGGAAGAATGTGTGTTTACTGAGCTGAACCAAGGTTTGGACCCGAAGTCCTGGGACGCGGGCGCAAACTATTCCGCTCACCTGCCCAACATTTCCGACGAGCAGGAGTGCCGAGAGGTTTGCTGTGCTAGAGAAGACTGTCAGCTGGCCCTGATTGAGACTCCAGCCGATGGCTCACCCCAGTGCACCCTGGTGAACTGTATGAAAGACGGCAAAGATGTTTGTGTTTTGGAAGCGAGGGGTCACTCCAAAGCATACCTTAAGATTCATTTCTCTGACCGCACCAACAGCTCAACAGGTAAAAACAACAACAACATGGCTTCCGTAAAGAATGTCGCACTCTTTCAGTGGTATTATTTTCCAACAGAAAAAAACTACTACTCCCAGAGCCACATATTACCACATTAAATGTGCAATACGCCACTTTAAGTGGTGAAGGTGAATCTGCGTTTCTCAAACTGTAGTCTGAAGTTTTACATTCAAAACCATACAGGAGAAATGCGCGAGTTACTAGATATCACTACGCCACCAAGCTCATAGAAGATAATAAAATTATTACGTTGAACACATTTTCACGATAACTGTTTGCTGATTATAAGAAACAGCAACAAAAAAACGTTATATATATATATATATATATATATATATATATATATATATATATATATATATATATATATCATATAAAATTTATTATATATTTTATTTATATTTATATATATATATATATATATATATATATATATATATAATTTATTATATATGTGTGTGTGTGTATGTATGTGTGTGTATCTTCAGAAAAAAGTGAAGACATGCAACATTTTTATAAAAATGGAGGAAATATTTAACATCTTGAAAAATACATTTTAACTGAGTCCTTCTTTTAAAGCAGATGTGTGTTATGGCTGTCTTTCTTTTTTTTCCTTCCTTTTTTTTTAAACAAGGTTTTGGGTAGGAATTTTCACAAAAATTGGTAAACATAAATCATTTTCTTAATACAATACAGGACAGTCCTGTCAAAATTTCATGTGAAGGGGTCACCATTACATTTTTAATACATAGACCTGGCAGCTGTGGCACTATAATTATAAATACAATTGTCCAAAAATTTTGGTGTAGACTGTACCAAACTTAAAACACGGACTGATGGATCACACACACACACACACACACACACACGTACACACAAAAATGTAGTACAGCAGCTTTTTTTCTTTTTTTTTTTCTGGCCTTTGTCTCACTGTGTTTCATCATTTCCACTTGAACTGCTTGATAAACTGGTATTCTTATATAAGCTTCTGGTTGCAGGAAATTATACTTAATGACAACTGAAAAACATTGTAGAATAGTTTGAATACTATTGGCTACTTGTTTAAGAGCATGCACTATAGACCATACACTATAATCCACATAATATAATCCACACTATAGTGGATTAATCATTAGTAGCTGAAGGAAAACAATGTATACAGCCCTCCTCTCTGTATATTTCAGATTATTGCCGTTATGAAAAAGAAGTAGGCCGTTGCCGGGCATACTTACCCCGATTCTACTACAATGTCACTGCCGAAACCTGTGAAATTTTTGTGTATGGGGGATGTGGAGGAAACGCCAACAACTTCAAAACAAAGGAGGAATGTCAGAGTGCTTGTAATGGTGTAACAGGTAAGTGTGTGTGGTTGAGTGTGTGTTTGAGCTCTGTCTGAACAACACAATAGTTATGATGGCTGTAAACATCTAGATCAGTTCAGTCCTAGAAATGATTATGGATGTGATAACACACTGCTCAAACTGACGGGCAAAACAGAATAACCTGTGCAAAAATGTCACTTTTCAGTCCCTCTAGGATTTTGAGATTTTAGGATCACAGAAATAAACGCGAAATCAAGGAAACTCCGAAACATTCGCAGGAACTTGCAATTTTTCAAAATTGCAAAAAGACATGTCATGTGACGTCATCACTACGCGCCATGTGAAGTCATTGCAACGCGTATTCAGCCAAAGCACTCTTCGATTCACATGTGGCAAACATGAGTACAGCTAAAAGGTCTCATTTACCAACAAACATCACTGCGAAAGTCAGTGCAAAACAATTTCGTCCAATTACGATTTTGCCAATTCAAGTAGTTTTTCACAAAAAAACTTCAGCAAAGAGCGTAAAAAGCTGCAGCAAAGTCAAGCATTTTTGGCCGCAACAATCACAAAAAAAACAGCTAAATACTGTATGGACTAACTTTTGAAACCTGACATTATCGTGGGAATTTTGCTGAGGAGATGTTTCTTCTACACTTTGATAAAGCTGTCTGATATGTTTGAAATCCTTACTGTGACAGACACATTACACATCTTTCAATGGCAAACATTGCCATTGTTTTTACTTCAATATGACTTTACTTGTTATTCTATAATGCAAGTCTACCAGTAAATAAATACATCATAATATTCAAGAATGTCATTGTGGACTCTTTAAAATATTGTCACCATTTTTATGTCTACGCACACATTTTATTTTGTAGAGAATTTTGCTTTTTGTTTTTCCTTTTCGGTTTAGTTGGAACCTGACAAGAGGTACATAAGTGAGAGAAAGAGATTACAGAGATTAACGCTTACAGGATAACAGGCTTTTAATACGTCATTGCGAGTCTCACCCGGATGCCGTGTGTCTCTGGGAGAGAACGGGAGTGTGGGAGGGTGGGTTTTCACTTGTCGTGACCAGATGAACAGCTTCTCCATATGATTAGGAGATCTTTTAATGGACGGGAACCTTGTAACCACCTGCCAATCTCTGAAATGGTAACGAATGTGACTAACATCTGAAACATAAAACTTATCGGTGCCAGTCAGACCCACGAAGTGCTCAAAGCCTCAGTAGTGGACAGTAGCCAAATCCATAACAGTTTTACACAACTAGTATGTCTTTTTTTAATTTTTATCATTGTAGTTGGTAAATATTGCAAATAAAATCTAAGTAAGTTATGCTCGATTATCGTGTTTATTGTTTATTTATAGGTTTAGCTAGCTGTCACTACATTCTTCAGTTAATTTAGACAGCACTGATTCTGTCTTTTAATGCTTCTTACTTATGAGGAAAGACTGACAATTAAACAGGAGGCCAAACCAACAGATAAAACAGAACACCGATCTATAGGCATATACTTTAATAACAGACATCTGTTCTTATCCTATTTTTTTTGGAAATGATTGAATGTCATTTTTATTATTGTGAAGTTCCTGATTGTGCAATTTAAAGGTAAAGTAGACCATATCAAAGATGTTCATTCATTGATGAGATATAAGAGAAAGTTCTAGAGAGACCATAATTTAAGAGCCTTATCATTTGCATTTAACACTTTTTAAAAAAATTTTTTAGTGCCTATCTAACTTGGTAGAGTTTGCTTAGGTAAAATGATACGGTTTGGTTCAGGAAGCTACTTTGCATATTAGTTCAGTTCCATTTTAGTTTGTGGAAAGCAAAATGTCCATCAAGGTTAATTATGGACTAGGATAATGAACAGTTTGATCTCTGCTTCCTGCGTTGCACAATACTGTGTTGCTTGTGTCTTAGCAAAGCTAGCGCTGAGTCGTTACTCACTGTGCAGGAAGTGATAGCACAGGTGGTTTCAGATTACACCTAATTGTTGAGTAACCGGTTGAGTGACCTTTGTTGAGTTCGGTTGAATGCTGTTCTCAAGAAACCTGTCTGACAACCTGTATGCATTTAGAATGCTTTATGTGCTCTCTTAACCCTTTCCCTTACCTTTGAGGTTGCATAGACTAGTTGACTGATATCTCCACTAGTTACCACAGTGAGGAGCTCTCAACAAGATGGGGGAAGGGCGGGGACAGTAGTGAGGCAGACCGTAAAGAATTCGATCTAGTCTCAATATTTTAGACAGGATAGATACATTGTAAGGCACATTGTGTAGGGGAATCCTGGGAAATTTTTATTTATTTATTTTTGCTATAGGTAGCGGTGTAACAAACTCTAGTCATGATTCGATTCACAATGCCACGTTCACTGTTAGATTCGATTTTCCGACAATTTTCACAAATTTGAATCAAGACAAATTATGACTGAAAAGACTAATTTTCTTTTATCTCCGTAGAAAAAACATTGCAAAACAGCGTGCATATTTTTCAGTATAAAACTAAATAAATAACAGATTGCTATGTTTTAATATTGTAGCCAAAATGTACCACAGGTTCACCATACCTTAAAAATAAATAAATAAATGTATGAATTCTTCCAAAAAGTTTGATTCAATGAACAAAGTGTCTTACCTGGGCATAATGAGCTCTGTAGTAGAAATAGAGCTCCAAAGTTGGCTAAATGTCAGATTTCTGCAGCCTCTTACTTATGCACTGATCATAGAGCCGTGGGGTTTGAAGCTTCTGAAGAGTTCATTTTAACCGTATAGTGTGGTTCATTTTAAGCGTATAGTGTGTGTGTATGTATGTATGTGTGATATATATATATATATATATATATATATAAAATTAAAAAAGTATTTTGGTGCTATTCATTCATTTTAAAATTGATTATGTGCTGCAGTGGACCTATTCAGTGTCCCACAGTATTCTCCTGCGACTTATGGTACACGTGTGTTGTGGAAACTAATGAGGTTACTTTACTTCCTGAACAAGTGCAGACCAGAGTACAAGGTGCGGTCACATTCACAGGAATCGCGACAGTTCCAGTGTCACTATTCAGTCCCACTCTTAAGTCCCATGTCATTATCAGCCTGGGAAAACCTCCCCGACACTGTTGTAGACATCCAGTATAACAACCTCCATCCAAGGAAGGCCAGTCTCTGAGTAGGGCTTTGTTGACAGATTTCTGTGCTGTGCGCTCTCCATTCCAGTGTTAACGACTTCTGCATTTTATGAATTTAAGAATGATCCACAGATTTACTCTTTTGCACTGACAATTTATTTAATCATTAACAGTGTAGGCTAATAAAACATTGAAGCTGGAAATGTAAATTGTAGTCTGTATATGGCTGTTAAATGAAGTGTGGTTTGACCTGATCTTTGCTGCTGTCTATCATTTAACTGCAAAATGTAACTGATCAAAATGTGATATGTGAGCGATGGATGAATTAAAATGAAGCTAGTTTTATGATTTCACGAATGTACAGGGGTTTGTTTAATCATTCTGTTTGAATATCATATTATTTTATGACTTTCAACAAGCTACTGCTCATGCACTTAACATTTTATACATATATATATATATATATATATATATATATATATATATATATATATATATATATATATATATATATATAATATTATATGTGTAATACTTTACATTTAGCATTGTAGTCATGAAGTTCAGAGTTGTTGAAAAGAGGATGTTATCTTCCTAGGAACATAACATTAAGTTTATGTTTCTGCAAATGTTTGTTCTGTGTACAGGTGATGTGCTTACTGATACTTCAGGATCTCCAAAAATCAGAAAGGTCTTGTCTCAAGACATCACAGGTAATATCCTTCTTACTATAGCCTACCAAATTGCTTTATACTACTCAGTTTAACAGTAGTTAAATATTTGTTTTTAGTTAAAGTAAAAAAAGGATCAGTTTGACTTTTGATAGAGGCTAATAAGTGCTGATTGTAGTATGAATGAAATGTTGCTCCGGCTTCTGAAATCTCACGTTTATCTTTCTTCCAAGTGTTCGATGCTAGTCTGTTCACCTTAGGAAAGTCACACAAAATTCTGCAGCATTACATTCCCCTGTGAATTCAGATATTGTTCCTCTCAGTGTATTAATCATTCATGTAATTCTGTTCTGCCCTAGCTCTGGTCTGTTGTAATCGCTCTTGTGTTTATTGGTGTGAAAATAAACACGCATGTCTCATAATAAATATAATATATTTGTCTGTTCACATAGTTAAAAAAAAGTGTGGCAAAGCTATGTACTATTAGAATTCTGTCATATTAGAATAAATACACATGTGGTGAATTATATCTTGATGTCATGTCTGCATCCTCAGCTAAATCTTCTGAAGCTCCCCTGCCTGAAATGACATCAACAGAGTATGCAGGTGTGTCTGTGTCTCTCTCTCTCTCTCTCTCTCTCTCTCTCTCTCTCTCTCTCTCTTTCTCTCCCTCTCTCTGTGTGTGTGTGTTTTCAGTGTGTTATTTCTTTCTAGCTTTATATTCTGCTTGTAGTTTTTCTTTGAGACTGTACAAACATCAGCACTGACCCCTAGCAGACTATTTAATGAAATGCTTTACTTTGGCTGCAGGACATTAAAGTCTCATATCAAAGTCAGTGATCACTAACTTTTAAAATTCAGTTCTTTGTAACTGGGGGCTGTTGGCCCCTAGACTGGATTTGGTGGTGTGGCAGGTGGTAACGCCGTCTCATTATCTTATTTTCAGAGAAGTGCCAGGCTGAACCACAGGTAGGGCTATGCAGGGCCTCCATCCCACGCTACTACTACACAAGTGGCATGTGCCAACGTTTCAGATATGGTGGATGCGGTGGCAATAAGAACAACTATAATTCTGAGGAGGAGTGCATGAAAACCTGCACAGGTATGTATGTATATGGTGTTTACTGTATGATGATCATCCTCACTGTGGAATTTGCGGTTTCTTATTGTTTAGATGTGCAAGCCAGAGTCTTGGTACTTGTCAAAACAGAAAGAGGTAATTTAACTGACATGGCAGCCATGGACATTTTCTGTGGTTGCCTTATCAGTTATTTATTAAATTTTTTGAAAATGTTGCAGTGTTCAAAAGTTTGTTGGAATCCGGTACACAGTAGTGTGGCGAGCCAGTCACATTGCACCCTTTAAGATTCTGAAGCTGGTGGCCAGAAAACTGTACAAAAGATCTTGGCAGACTGTGGGTGGAGTGTCTGGGGCTGAGCATACATGTGAATTGAGTTTATAATGTTGTAACCTCTCTTTGTAGTGAAAATTGTAGATTCCAAGAAAACCACCGATTCTGACAATGCGGAATACAAAGGTAACATAGCATTTTCATCAAATGAGTAATTTCAGTTGTGTGAATGAAAAATCAATTGCTTCCATAACATCAGTAAACACTGTGTGCGCTATACAGCGGCCTGCGTTGTGCCGGCTGACTCTGGGCCATGCCGTGCCGCTTTCCAGATGTTCTACTTTGACTCGAGTACTCAGTCCTGCCAAGAGTTCATCTACGGAGGCTGCAAAGGCAACAAGAACCGTTACAGTACCCTGGAGGAATGCATGTCCAATTGTGCTGGGAAAGACGGTAGGAGGAGATTTTATGTCGAGTTGTATAAATTCTGTAGATGGTTTAATGGATTTTAAATGAAAGGATGTAGTTATTACATTAAGTATATAATATTCCCTTGGTGTCGAGTTACATTTCAGCTTTAATGTAATTTTGTTAAAGGTTGTCTAATGTTCAGGTTGGTAATTCTTTGTACCTGTATTAATAAATAGGCAGTGACTGCTGGTCATAATACTAAACTAAATATAAAAGTATTACACATACACGCAGGAATACACTCACTGAAGGACAAATGGGTAACACTTTTAGAGGTAGTCCATAGTCATGCCATGTCTCCGTTTTCAGCTGTTAGCCAGCTCTTTTGTTCAAACTACATTATGCTTCTGTTGTTTGCCCCTTCATGTAATTTGTACTTTGACAAGTTGGACAGTATTTGTTTAGTCTACTTAAATCTAGTTTGTCCTGAGGTGTTTTAAAATGACTGACTGATCAAGTAATCTACCTTGCTCATGTTTATTATACCCGCTAATGTTCCTTGCCACATTCTCCTTCTGGCTGCCTTTTAATGAGACATTACAGATCTTACTTGCGTGTCTACGTTGCGAGTGAGGAGCAACGCAGTTATAATAAACTACAGGATTTACACTGCAAGCGTGCAAATACAGCATATAATGACAATAATTTAATTTCTTATCATTTTTTAAAAACCTGCATGTACAAAACTGATGTATGGAATCACATAACCAATCCACGGTTTGAAAGGAATTCTTATATGTGAAAGCAAACAAACCTAAACAGTGGTTGTCTGCTTGTTGTGTTTTTTTTGGTCATATGGTCATAAGTATGCAATGTTGTTTTAGGGGGATTTGAGGAGCATGGAGAGCACAGGTCTCGCTGGACTCCAGGTAAGACAGTATGACCTCAATATGTAACAGGTCATTTCTAAGTTGTTTTTTTTATATACATATATAATATAAATTATATAATTTTCCTAATAATCATTTTTAATTGTGTTAGTTTTCCTCATTCCTTTCTTAATTTTTTCTCCTCAGCCTTTTTCCTGGTCTCCACTCTGGCCATCATGTCCGTTGTGCTGCTTGTTGGGTTGCTCCTGATCTCAGTGCGCCGTGTGAAGCATCAGCACCTCCTGCTACTGGATGACAAGCAAGAACTACTACCTGAGGAGCACAATCCTGAGTAGGAGGCCCACAATGACTCCTACTAAATCCCTTTTCTTCTCTCTTTCCAGTCTCTGCTGCTGAGCATCAGTGTATATATCTACACTCCAATTCTGTCGCACAGCCTGTCACACACATCTTGGGTTTGGGAAAGCTTTGAGAAGGTAGGGCATAAGTACAGTGCAGAATATTTGACCCAGTGGTTATAACTATGTGGCAGAAATTTCTTGTAAATTGAAATTACACTGACATACCAGCTTTCTTATGATTGTGTGATGATCTTAATAGTTCTTTAAAACATTGAATCTTTAAGTGAGAAACTTAGTCTTCAGTTATTTTTAGTGATGGGGAAAATGTGTTTTAACAGCCTTTTCTCTTTTGTTTTACACTATCAAAAATAAAGCAATCAGCAAATGAACAAATACATTTAATTTCATTTCCGCATTACAAAACCGTTTCTTAGCCTCGGCGTACATTGGAAAATAGACAGATTTTTAAAAGGTTTATTAATACATTCCCTCATTCCTATCTTGATGTGTGTGCACTAAAATATGAAGGGATCTTCTGTTTTTCCTTTTTAATTTATTCTACCTGTTGATAAAGCAATATTTTTAGGTGATTACACATGTGATGTATTCTTTTCCATCAAATCATTTTAGAATCAGTGACTTTCCTTTTTCTTTTAAATACAGTGAAATGTTTTTAAATATAATTAACAGCCAATATTGTAGAATGTGAAGGATATTGTGGGCATACATAGTTGATTTTATAGGAACACTCTTAGTTCATGGTACACTCCATTATTTCAGATTTTCTACTCAAGATAAAAAAGCTACTACATTAATGTATACACATAAAAATCCTTAGCAACAGGTGATGGATCCATCTGGTGGTGGATTACACAGAAATATATATTAAAAAATGATGAAAGATTTAAAGATTAAAATACATTACGAGGTTATTTATATGACCGATAGGAAGCATAATTGGGCATTCTTAGTATATACGTTATATTTCGCATACAAACTGAGATGGATTACTGCAATGGTTGAACTACTGAATGTGACAAGCATACTGAATAATAAAGTACACTTTGTTTATATAAACAATATTAAGACTGGTACTGGACCGAGAGTTATCATGATTAATATTGGTGATTTCTCATTTCTATAAATATAAATTTGGTTTGTCTTATTTTCTAACCTGAATAAAACACTAGTGATTATGTAACAAGTTCTTCAACGCTGAAGTAATATTTCATCATCTCTTCAGAACTGGAAATGGAAACATAATTTTGAAGATATTGATCTATAATAATAAAGAAAACACTTTTCTTAATACCATGATGATTTGTGTGTGTTATTTATAGTATGTTGTTCAAAGAAGGAAGCCTGTTAATTCTCTTATCCTTCCAGTTAGTCCTCATGGAAAGATGCAGGCTATTAAAGGCAGAGTATTTTAATCGGGTGTGGTCTTTACTGTAAAGTGCATGTTTAAAGCTTTAGACGCATGATGAACAAGAAAGTGTATTGGCCCTATTATTCGCTGCACCTTGGCATAGTCTCTGGAGCTGTACTGGAAGGATGAATGGCATTCTTGCAAAAGATATTTCCTCAGTTGGTGGTGTTTATTGATGGTGGTGGAGAGTGCTATATAACACATCAGTCCAAAATCTTCCATGTGTGTTTAATTGGGTTGGGATCTGGTGACTGGGTAGGCCATTACATGAGAGTTGCTTCATTTTAATACTGATAAAGCTATTCAGGGAACTCTCATGCCCAACCTCCACTGTTTTTGCCTTTAATTTGTCACCTGTTTTAGATTTAGTGTCAAAATATTAATGTTATATGTATGCTGTTTGTATACTGGAATTTTGGCTTTAACATGATTGACCAATTATGTTAAAAGGATGTATAAATATTAGAGATGCACCGATACAAAATTTCTCAGCCGATACCGATAACCGATTATTCAGAGTGATATCGGCCAATACCGATAGTTCTGCCTTTTATGCCTTCTTTTAAATTAGTAATAATTAATTCCACAATTCCGAAAGAAATGCAAATAAAAACTTTATTCTCTCTGTTTCAACAAGTTGTTTCACAGTAACTGGTCTCATAAACAGAAAACACATTACTCTAATTAACATTAACACACGAACTAAATTCTGAAGATTAAAGGAAGATTTCTTAACTTATTGAATGTTATTAATTCATATTAACATTGACTGAATTCTAAAAAACCTTCTGTTAGGTTTCACATTCACTCACCACAAACAAAAGCATTTCTACTTCATCATTGAATATCAAACTGGTAATATATAGGCCTAATATTAACTATGATATTAACTCATTAACATTAATTGGATATGAAATATACTACTCTACAACTATATTTTTCTGTGCAATATATTTTTTTGTCAACTCATCTTCAGTGAAATTTTTCAACGGTGTACTGGCGCTTTAATTGAACACGAGCAGCACGGCAAAAATTTATTTTGACTCGACGCTGAAACTCCCGCTTCACTCCTGCTCGCTTCCGGTGTCAATTTTTAGCTGTGCAGAGATGATAGAGTTTACAAAATGCAGTTTTGCCTTCATTCCACACAAGAGACATCATCTTTACACACAGCACAAAATCGATGTGTTTTCCCGCACTCTTTTGATTCACAGGATTTAATCAGCCCTGAACATTGGATGTTTTTAAACTATCGGACAATGGCCGATAGCGTGAAAAATTGCCTTTATCGGCCGATACATCGGTGCATCTCTAATAAATATACATAGTTAGCATCTGCCTTGGTTTGTGGGTGGAAAATGTGTGTGTCCTGCAAAAATACATCCAAAACAGAAAAATTGTTTTGTCATGACCCTCAGTCAGTAGACCTGATTTGAAGACAGCAGTGTCTGTTAAAACTCTTAAGAGGTTGGATACAAAAGAGGTTGGAGGCAGCTTTGTAACCAATAAATGTCTTGTTGCTATGAATCAAATATATTGGTCTTCTTCATAATGTCCTATGGGTATGCAAACTTTTGCTGTATACAGTCCTCTTTGAAAGTATTGGAACAGCAATGCCAATTCTCTTCTTTTTTTGCTATGCACTGAAGACATTTGGGGTTGAGTTCAAAAAATGAATAATAGACAATGGATCAGAATTTCAGCTTTCCATTTTTCAAGTCATCAGAATTATTGGAACATGTGACTGACAGTTGTTTCTTGCTACCCAGGTGTGCCCTGCTAGACTGATAGATTAAATAATAATAGCTCTGAATGTGTACTCTTGGATGGAGCCCTGGGTTTTGTGTGTGAAGACCGCATTTGTTGTTAAAAGGATAAACCAACATGAAGACCAGAGAGCAGTCTATGGGAGGAAAAAAAAAAAGAAGCCATTTTGAAACAGAGAAAAAGATGGAAAATTGATCAGAGCCATTGTACAAGCGTTGGACATGGCCAATTTGGAATGTCCTGAAAAAGAAAGTAACCACTGATGGACTAGCAACCAGACATGGAACAGGTTGGTCAAGGAAAACAACAGCAGTTTATGATAGAAACATTGTGAGAAGTGTGAAGAAAACCCCCAAAACAACAGTCACTAACATCACCACCAACTTCCACAGGGCAAGGGTGAAGGTATCAAAATCCACCGTTTGAAGAAGGCCTCGAGAGCAGAAATATAGAGGACATACCACAAGATGCTAGCCACTCATCAGCAAGAATCAAAGGCCAGATTGGAATTCTCAGAGAAATACAGAGAAGAGCCACAAAAGTTCTGCAACCAAAATTAACCTCTACCAGAAACATTCAGTCTACAGAAACATCCTGATTCCCCATTTAAATAGAAATGCATCCAGTCTAATTGGGAGGAACTTGATCATGCAGCAAGACAATGATCCAACACACACTGCCAACTCAACAAAGGACTTCATCAGGGACGAAAAGTGGAAGGTTTTAGTCTGGCCAAGTCAATCACCAAACCTTAACACAACTGAGCATGCATTTCACCTCCTGATGAGGAGACTGAAGGGAGAACCCCACCTTTGGTGGTCTGCCACCAAAGGTGCCATGTTCTAAGTTGTTTAACACATCTAGATGTAAATACCAGGAAATGAAAGCTAAAATTCTGATCCATTGTCCATCTTTTGATCTCAAGTCCAAATGTCTTACATAAGTATAAATACCTATACTTTCAGAGGCGACTGAATTAATTGAATGATTCTGAAGACAACACTTTCCTTGCTAAAACGCACCCAGTTCAATGCAGCATGTGTAATTATTCACCCCGGATTGGACGCTAGTCAATTGCTCGGTGCCATGCACACACACTTTTGTTCACACCTATAGGCAGTCTAGCATAGCCATTTTGCATACATGCATGTTATTGTGGGAGTGGGAGGAAACCGGGCAACCTGGAGGAACCACACATGGGCATAGGGAGAACATGCACAGAAACTCTACACAGACAAGAATCCAAGCTCAGGATTGAACCAACAAACTTGGAGCTGTGAGGCTGTTACCCAATGCACCACCTACCTCCCATGTGTTCTTACATAATTATTGGTTTTGTGTATTGCATTTTTTGCTCTAAAGCACATTGTCCAGAGCTGGTATTGAGAACTTAATAAACAAACACCTGAAGGTCTTGATGGAAAACTGATGGATATTGGTCCCTAGCGCTTGGCCTACAGCCTACTTAATATGTTAACCTATGCACCACAAGGGGGCACTGCTGGTTAGGCACTCATGTCAGTAGACACTAAAACTGCAGTAATGATTCTGCCTATTGCCTGCATTGTCTTCGACTGTTTTAAAAGATGTTGGGAATTGACATCAGCAGTTTCCTTGAGATGACGAGTCCCTTCCTGTCAAGAAACTTAACACAGCTGATCTCTTCTTTTAAACAGATACAGTCATGAATGCAAACAGGATCCAATAATATTGTGTATAAATCATGTGTTTAATCAACTCCATGGATAGATTTCTTTATCGCTTAGTAAACCAGTTACCCAGCTCCTGATTTGTATCTATTGAAACCAAAACTGTAAGAGAGAGAGAGAGAGAGAGAGAGAAAGAGAGAGATGTGTTTGGGTTTGGGAGGTTGACACCGTGAACTGCACAGTGTGCTGGGTTTGTGCCATTGTCTCGGCAAGCTGAGGCAGTTGAAATTAGGTCATAAAGACGGAGCCATTAGCTCATTTCCTAGTCATGTCCAACCAACCGGCTCTTCCAAGTGTAATGCGTTTCGCTTTTTAGACTCTTACCAAAATGGCGCTTTCACTGAAACTCTACATTACGTTCTGGTTACAGATATATAAGTGTTGAGTTAGTGTAATTTAGCGGAATGGATGATTATGTGGAGGAAGTCTGAAATGTCTTTAGAGTAATATCCTCCTGGAACTGTACCTAATGATTTTGCTGAAAAATATAACAGAAGTTTATCCAAGAGCTCAACGTGTTGTGTTTCAAGCCGAGTGTTAATAACATGGTGTTTACAGAGACGTCACACTTTTTCGTAGTGCTGACTGCTAGTAGTCTGCGTGTGTATATGTATGTCCGTAGGATATGTTCACTCTGACCACGGTAACCCTAGCATGTTGTCATAGCCCATGGTCATCTGGTTTTCATCCTACATTAGTGTAATTGTGGTATCTTAGCATTAGCTCCCATACCAGCTGCCTCTTTAACTGCAAAGATGCTTGGCATTCCATGTACATGAGTATGCCATGCCCTCCTGCCCTCACACACACACACACACACACACACACACGGGAATCTGAAACTTAATGCATATATGGAATAGTTCATGTAAACATTCGTATCTTAATACTGTATGTATGGCAAAATGTGTGCATGAAACACTAGAAATTATTCCGAGGTGGGAAGTGACAATGTGCATTAATTTTGGTGACTGTACAGTTTTGAAGTATTTGTATTATACATTTTACTCACTACTTTTCAAAACAGATTCTATAGCACATTTTAGAAACCATATGCTGGCATTTTATGCAAGATTCAAAATTTCTACATCTTCCTAGAAATTGGTTGTACATATATGTCAGCCCCTCTAGGATTTTGTGATTTTGAACAAACAAACATACTTCTTCACAAGCTCTACCTCAAATCTCAAGAAACACTAAAGTGACTTAATATTTATCACTACATACAGTATGTTTATTTGTTGTGAGCTTACATTTTGTATTTATCTAGCTAATTTGTAATGTATGAGCTAGCAATTAGCATTATTAGCATATTAAAATTAGCATATTATTGTTTTATCAGTTATCATGCTAGCTAACCATTGAGACATTAGGGATTTAGCTAACATATTTCGCTAGATAGCTAATTGTTAGCTAGCTTTAGTTGATCTTTGCCCCAATTTTTTTTGTCAAAGGTGACTAATTTGGTATCAGTAACCCACATTAACGTGTTATAACGTGACTAATTTGGTATCAGTAACCCACATTAACATGTTATAACGTGACTAATTTTGTATCATTAACCCACATTAACGTGTTATAACATGTTATAAGGTGTTTCTTACTTTAAGTTTAAAAGTTTGTACTTTACATACAGGTATTTATTTAGATGAGTACTGGCACTTTTGCTTGAGTAAGGATTTTGCTCCATTTTGGCCCAGTAAGAGCATGTATATGTGTTTGTCCACAGTAGACACCACATTTCCGTTCACAGATAATAGCTGCATTGTTGTGTTGTGAGTGTTTATGTTCCCCTGAGGCGCTGTTTCCCCTGAACGTACGTCTGTCAGCCATCTTACTCTGCAGCCTTCTTGCCTTCTCAGCCCCGTCAGCACATCTTTACCATGTGGAGAACAGACAGATCGCTGAGCCCAGCTGATCCAGAGCAGAAGCCAGAAGATTAAAAGACAGAAAAAGAGAATGACACAGAGGTTGAGGAGGGGGCATAGAAAAAAAAAGTAGAAGATAGGTTGTGACGAATGGGAGAGGTAGAAACAGGAGGAAAGCTGGAAGACCGCACAGGGGTTGAGTTGCAGAATCAGACATGCTCTGCCCATGACAAGGATGATGTCATTCATGGCTTTGTCTCTCAGAGCTTGGATGAAGTTGAGGGGCTGAGATAGTGGGCGGCAGGGATCTTGGCGGAAGGGGGACTGTAATTTGAGTGACCCCGTCTAAAATTGAAAGCAGTTGTGAATCCTCTGGAGGGCAAAGCATTTGCAATCCAGACTCTGCTAGCAGTTCCCACGACACTGACCGACCTCCCTCTTCCCACTTTCCTGACTCCTTGTCCTTTTTATTCTGTTCCACCATCAAGAGTCTACAGTACGTGCCTATAAATGGGAAGTCTGGTGGCATTTTGGAGGGACAGTCTGCACTGAAAAAGGCAAGAAAGTAAGACGGCGGCCACAAGGTCACAGTGTACATGCTTATTAAAAGCAATTTCAAACGCTAGAAAATACCATGAAGTGGAAAAATAGTTCAGATAACAGGAGAATGTTATGCGGCTAGACTAAGTTCTCCATTTTCCTTTTGTACGTTTTCCGTCTCATTCTCTCCATAAGTATTATATAAACTAACTGCTTTTTTTTATCTCACAGACAAATACTTTTTCATGAGTCAAGATTCAAATTTTAGAATTTATATTCCTAGTGAAAGAAGTGTGACTACAGATTAAATCTAATTAGAAATATTTAAATATAAAGGATCATGACTTGCTCTGGGATGAGTTGGCACCCCGCCCAGGGTGTCCCCCGACTTGTGCCCCAAATTCCTTGGGATAGGCTCCATATATCAAATAATCAGGCTTGTGACAAATTTAGTTAGACACACTTCTTCCAACTATTATTGCTGATAGGTAAAAATCTGGTCCTGGAACTTGATTGGAGTATTTTGTGTTAGAAAATGGATGAATACACACGTACAGCATAACTTGTAAAATCTTTGTTTCAAATAAAATGAGAATGATCAACTGATTAAAATAAAATTAAATGACCTATAAAATTAACTATATGCTAAATCTTTCAGACCACAGTCATATGTTCTTTGGCACATCTAAAGTTGCGAGCCCAGGATGTCAGTCAGGTGAATTGTGTTGTGGGTGGTAACCTTTAGGTAAGCCAAGCATGTGTGTGGCAAACTTTATGATCAATCAGTTGTATTTATGACACAGAAAGGATTCTGGGATATTGCCGTTTTTAAAATGAACAAATCTTTGTTGATGGGCGTGGCCACAGTTTGATGTCAGATATGAGGTCATGGAGTTTTTTCAGGTCATCCCCTCTTTTCTTTCCTCTTTCTTATTCTCCTACCCTCATTCCATTCCCTCTCTCTCCTTTGCCTCCCTACTCACCCGTAAAAAAAAATAATAATAATGCCCCATTGTGTTTTTGCAAGATAGAATCAGAAGGAAAGAATGTTTGGTGCTGATTCAAAAATGTAAATAGCATTTGGAATCGGTCAGGAAAAAAGAAGTCGTACGTCAACTGAGTAAAAAAGAATAGAGCCGTGTTCTCTCATTTTTCATCCCTAAGTGGGCTGTGAATTGATTTGTTACATAACAGCAAGCTGAGATCAGATAAGCACCATTATCAACTGTTCTACATTCAGCATATCGTTACATGAGATTTGTGCAGCTCTGGGGTGAAAGGTGCTCTGTAATTTACCAGCACTGAAGTTTTGGCAAGCATTCCCTACGCATACCTGTGACTAGGTGGCCATGCGTTTGTTTTTTTTTTTACATAAATTTTTTTTATTGCTGTCTTAACTTTAGAGCGAAGTACTATGGTGTAAAATAGTAACACACAGTGCCAAAAACAAAACACTCATCAGGACAGTTTTTATTTAATTTGGAAGCCTTGTGTAACCTAGCAAACATACCACATGGCCACGAATAGTCCCAGATGGAATGCTTTTGTTTAGGGTTTAATTGTTTCAACACTTATTACCATGTTTGGTGATTGTGGTTCAACTGGGCCGAGTCAGTAAGACTTGCTGTTGGTCACAATCAAATACGTAATTTTCATTTAAAAAACATCTTTTTAGATGTCACAGTGATCCATAACATATATGTTTAATTTATTTACACGGAGTTAACACGGTTGGCCTGAATGTACTTAAAAGCAGGCATCCTTAACATTGGCTACAAATGTATAATGTCCACCACAGAAAAGATTACCTTAACAAAGACTCTTCTGTGGGATTTTAGAGATTAGACATATTACCTAGGAAGAAAGATGGTGAGTCTTGGTACTTTCTCACTTAGTCTTTGTGTCTTCCAGGAAGTGGGGTGATAAAGACTCAGAGAATGTTGGATTTTTTACACAGTCTTGGACCCCTGCTGTGTTTGATTGGTGGTTACAGAATTAACCATATGCTGTAATTATGAATGTGTGTGTATGTGTGTGTGTGTGTGTGTGTGTGTGTGTGAGAGAGAGAGAGAGAGAGAGAGAGAGAGAGAGTGCAAGCAAAAAGGAAGAGTTTAGAAGCAATATGTTATCAATTATGGTGTTTGACCTTTCTTGCAATACAACGTTGAAGCCAGGAAAAGCAAAAGAAAAGAGAAAGCAAGAATGCGCACGCTACAAGTTTGAGAACAATGGTCCAAGAGATAAGTAAAAATGGGATCCTTATGCCTGCTACACTCAACAAACAACAAATGATGAAAAACAAAGGTTTATTCTATTAACTCCATCTAGTATCTATTAACTCTTCTACTGACATACAGTATCATTACTTCTCTCCTACTCCAGCACCTGTCTGTGGATGCGATATCATATGGAGATTCTCAAACATGTCTCATAAAAAGATTTTGTTTGCTAATCAGTGTAACTTTTCTATTAGTTAAATAAGCATAGTGGATCTCTAAACTGGGAACACGTTTACTTGTGTTGTGTCTTATGGTGTGTTTCGGTACGAAAGCAAAATCACTTTGTTTAGCCTTCCAAAAACTGAGAAAATTAGGAATCAGTGTTTACTGTTTATTTATAAAGCTGTTCCTGACCAGTACAACCCGAATGTTTGATTTTGCACAGAGCATTTTACAGAGGACAGCTTCCAGAACCTGGGTGAGTACAATGCAGGCTACACACAAAGGCTACTCCTGAAAAGTAAAAACCCTAAAATTATACTTTCTTTATAGTAACAAACTATAATTGAATTTCTACCTCTGAATGTTAGCAATCAGTCATCACACAGTCTTCAACAAAGCTGACATTTGTGTTTACAACAGTGCTGATTATCAGTGAATCTTCTGTTGAAAATTCATTCTTTATTTCTTGAAAACAGCTTAGGCTAAAAGTGTGCTAGTATAACACAGCCACCCTGCTTCTTTGTATAAAAGACTTTCTGTAAAAGACTTGTGTGCATTTGTCTGTCCTTTACTTCTCCATAACTGCTCAAATATTCCAAGCATCCATTTACAAGCACAGAAACCAAGTGGACCCAAACAAAGTTACTGCTACCAGCTGTGGCTACAGATTCCAAGCTGCAAAGCTCTGCCCCATTTCTCTGCTGCCACAGGAACAGGTGGAGGGCCTGGCACTGCATTTTACCAAGCATTAGACTCCACTCGGATCAACTGCAAAGTCACAGACAGCAAATGTTCTCACAGGCTATGTGTGAGATGGACAGAGACAGGATGCAACCCTTCTGTTTACTTCCCCAAAGGCCCGAGTCGTTTCCTTCTGGTCATTTTGTCAACGAACGCAAAGTCAATGAATTACTGTACGTTTACCTGTCACGTAACTTAGGCCTTGACACAGCTAAAAAATAAAAGGCCTCTTCCTCTGTTGTCAGTTGCACCAGTTGTCTCATAGATAAGAGTGTAAATTCTAACATAAATTCTATGTTGGAACTTTTTAACACTAGTTTTATACTACACTTAAGGTGTAACTAGCATTGCATTAAAAATTAATATACAACAAAACTTTGATGCACAAATGTATTTTGGCATATGCAATTAGTAATGAACCAAGATGAATGTTTATTCATGATCTTATAATAGGCTAGGTTTAAGGTTTGTCTCTTTCACATGCAACATGCAACGTACGGTATGTATAGTTGGTCCATAAATATTTGGACATTGCCAAAGTTATTATTTTAGCTGTCTACTACAGTATATTGGTAGCATATATTAGTAATTACTATTATAAATGACAAAGTTAGCCAGCCTTGTATTACAGGTAACGTAAAATATTGCTAATGATTAATTGATCAGTGACTGATAAACTTCAGGTTGCACAAGAACCCCATGCAACAGAATAAAAAAGCATATTTTAACTACATAAAAATGATGAATTCTTTGAGCAGGTTGAATACTTTGTACAGTTTTCTACTATTCCATACTATTCCACTAGGTCCATAAATATTTGGACATTGACATTGATTATCATTGATTTAGCTGTCTACAACTACATTCCTGGAATGCAGTGAGTTCAATCAATTAGCTAGAAAAATGTTTGATATGACCACATGTTAACCAAGCCATGCAAGGCTAGCTTATCTACCACCAAGGCATGCAGTTCTCCCTCTTTTTGCTGAGGTGATTGCTGGCAAAAAGGCAATTAACTATGCAAACTGTGTTAGCTGCAGTGAGGGGGAATAAAAACTATTGTTTTAACTATTGTAATTGAATAAAAACTATCTAATATAATTTAAGTGCTTATCCATCCATCCATTTTCGGCACCACTTATCTTACACAGGTAAGTGGTGCCTGCCCATTGCAGGGTACAATTGCACACACATTCACACACCCATTACAGACAATTTGGAAATGCCAATCATGCACATCATTCAACACATGTCTTTGGATTGGGTGAGGAAATGGATTAACCAGAGGAAACCTTTGAAGCACAGGGAGAACATGTAAGCTCTACGCACACAGGGCAGAGGTGGGATTCAAACCCCTAACCTCAGAGATGCGAGGCAAATGTGTTAACCACTAAGCCACCGTCCAGTGCATACTGTATATTCACTTCAAATTTACACATATAATGTCTCTTGACTTTGTACTTACAGTATAAATATAAGCATAAAAGGATGTATTCATAAGAATAAACAAATATATTTGTTAAAATAAAAAGCTAAATTGAGACTCCATGAATTACCAACACGAATACTTAGTTGCAAATCTGTTGTTGGCAATTACAGCTTCAAGATGTCTACAGTAAGAAGTAATTACCTTTTTGCAGCATTATGGTTCAATTTTGGCCCATTCCTCTTGGCAAATCGTCTTCAATTCCCCAGTTATGATGGTCCTGCTGATGGACTCGCAATTTCAAAATCCTCCATAAATTTTCAATGGGATTCAAGTCAGGAGATTGGCAAAGACATTCAAGCACCTTCTTGAGATATTTTAAGCGGTATGTTTGGCATTTTTGTTTTGTTGAAATGTCCAGTTTCTCTCCAGATTCAGTTTTTTGCCTATTAATTGAAAGTCTCCTCTCTGAACATCACCCCATTCATATTTCCTTTGAAAAAAGTCCTGATTGTCTATGTCTAGAGGTCTATCTCTGTTATTTTTTCCCTTTTATTTAAGCGAAGAAGTTGTGTGTGAGGTGTAGGAACTGAAAAGATTGTGGTGCAGTTCATTGCTTATTGTTCTCTGTGTAACTGTTGTTTCTGATGCTTTCAAGTTCTCCTGCAACTCTTTATAAATGATTGCTGGCTTCTTTCTTACTTTCCTTATCATAAGTCTGAGAGCACATTATATAATAATGCATGGTGCACCTCTTTGGGGAAAATTAGTTGTGGTTTGTTGAACTTTCCACTTGCTAATTATCAAGCCAACTGTACTGACAGGGATGATACTAAAATCCTAACATCTTATTTGTGTATTATAGTAGTAGCTTTTTTTGTTTGTTGTTTAAATGGTCTTTTGCATTTCTGCTACAGAATATTGCAGTAGACAGAAAAAAAAACAATACATTTTTTAAACTTTCATTGTTTGCCTTTTCTGTCAGCTGTTTTGTTGCTGCTTTGTTTTCTTTCCATGTTTTGTTAGGGCTTAATGCATAAAGACAAGCATTGTAACACTGAAAGAGAAGAACCTTAGCTATCTAACAATGTTGGTTTAAATGGTAAAAAAAAACTCACTCTGTGTGACGGTGTTTGATTGCTTGATTCTAGTGATTAAGCCGCCTTATTTATTTTCCTTAGTGTAATCTAAAATACACATTCTCAAGTATAATCTAGAGATCTCTATAAACCAGTGCATTGTTCAATACATTTTTTCATATACACTCTGTTAGCCAGATATGGTAAACCCAATAAACATAATTAATTGTGCTGATATGTGCTGATATAATTATAACATACAATTGTGATTTGGTATTCTTAAGAATGATATTCTTAAGAATGTATTTATTAATTGCAAGTAGACACAACATTTGGTGAAAATGACCCTAGAAAGTTTGCTCTAATATAAAAGTTCTCTCTAATGTATTCCAATCCTCTTTGGCCCATGTGAAGTTTTGAATAATGTTTGCTTGTACAGCTGTGTTATTGCATCATCTTTCATCCAAAGAAAAAAAAAACCCTCATAGCCCAATTATACAGACATGCACAATGTCTGATAATGTGTTTCTCAAGCTTCCAAATTTTTTCTTGACAACAAGGTCCTGATGTCCTGAAAACATTTCTAATTGGTCTCCACCAACAGAGGCCCCACTATGGCTCCACATGTGTATTCCATCCCTCCTGCTGTGAATATGAATCATCAGTGATTCCAGCAAGACTTCAGCTACATAGAGACAGTCAAGCTATTCTCATACTGACTTATATTTAAGTGTGAATAAAGATGTAAGGTCATCTAACTTTGGATCTGTGGTATATTGATGCTGGTTTACATTCTCAACAAAAGTAACTGAGTCATTAGTCTTTCTGTCACATGTTGAGCACTAACACAGAGCCATGATTTGGGTAGATAGGGTAACTGCAATTGGCAGGCGTGAGGTGGCTGTTGCCAGTTACCACTGTTTCAAGCTGTTTTAATGATTCTAGGTTAGAGCCAGTGACCAGACTTCTGTAATTAGAGTAACCCAAGCCTGAGCCTCCAGCTCGTGCCTGTTGAAATGTGGGTAGTGCAAAGGGAAACCCTGCCAACTTGTCTCCGTATAGGTCACTAAAAGTCTAATATATGTACTTTTTCTCTAGCAGAATTTCAGCTGTGGTGTCTTTATTCTCTCCTCAAAGCTGGCACTAGTAACTTTACACAACAGTTCCACTCCAGTAGCTCACAACAGCTCACAACACTACCATCCTCTAAATTATTATATATATATATATATATATATATATATATATATATATATATATATATATATATATATAATTTCATTTGCACAACCAGTTCTGGAAAAAGAGAACTTACATGTCTGACCAAGAATGCAGAAGAGATGCATGGCAAAATATTCAGGAACGTCTCCAGCTTTCCATGCTGAAATCTATCTACCAGTTATACCCCGGACTGCTGATCCCATCATCTGAGTGGAGGAAAACACTATACAACTCCTGTTTGGCCTTCATTGTCTTACTTGTGCTGAAATGCAGAATTCCTTTATGCACACTCCAGTTGTGAGATACTTTTTTGGAAAAGCTCTCCAGTGCACACTCTGCAAATACAAAGTCTGAGTTCCCATTTTAGATTGAGCTGCTTGGGGCACAACAAGAAGGTTTCCTCAGCTTACTCTATGCATCATAGCCCTGAATGACTTCAGGGTCCTGTGACTACTTTTATGAGTTCTGACACAAAATGATATTAGATGAAGTATACCTAAGCTATCAATCTGAAATGAGCGAAATAAATCTAAAATAAGCATGATTCATGCTGGTCTTTGCAATATAATAAAACTATTAAAAACAATGAAAGCAAGGCCTTGTTCTATGGTTATAAAAACAAATACTCATAAAAACACATTCCAAGAAACTTTATGGAAAAGAAAATAATCTGATAATAGTCACCTCTTCATATAATAGCGGCCTTTGGGGATAATCACACTAACAGAATGTGTGATGTGTAAAAAAAAAATTCTCTTTTTGTGTCAAAACTGTTGACCTGAAGCTGGAAGTGAGCATTCTTCACACTGTGCCCCCACCCTGTGCAAAAAACATGGCCCTCCTGTTTGTTTGTATAGAAGTTAACTGTGTGACTGGAATGTCTTTCACCCCCACCACGTCTTTCACTCTTCATTCTCCTAAATATTTTTGGGTGAAAATGACCATTTATGTGTATATGTGTGTTTATTTGCACATACTGTATCTGTTGATTCTTATATAGACTATAAAATGTCTGCGAGCAAACAAAATGTTTGAAAATGAGTCAAATGTTTTTGATTTATGGATGGAAAATTCTTATCATTCATATTTCTTATACAAGGCTCTACTGATGGAGTTGCTTCAGGCACAATCCTTTCATTTAAAGTTTCCAACAGTCAACTGAAAACACGAAGAGTCTTCCTTTAATCTCTAGTCATCTCATGTACCTGAACATCTGTTCAGTCAAGAAACAGGATGATTTCACTGCCTAACTTCTCTGGTACTGTCTGAATTCTCCTGACTCAGAGCTGAAGTAACATCTACTGCATATATTTAAGACCAGCAAAATACAAGTTCATGCAACACTGGGGATTTTCCTGTATGAAATACAGAACGGTTCCAAACAGAGGTGTGACAAATATGAAGTCATCTTAATCTGACTACAGTCAAACCAGATGCTGCCATACTGAATAACATTTAAAAATAGTACATCACTTACGCCAACCTAATGACTTTTTCGACACTCTACTTAGTATGGCCGTATGTTGATTTGGCTAGTACACAAAACTAACTTACAGTTACCCCCCCCCCCCCCCGTTTTCCATCGAAATTTTTGGGCAAAGACCAGTTTTATCCATTTTAATAATAAAAGACAGAGATTTCATATGATAACGTTCTTGTATGTGAATACATTTATGAGCAAATGCTGTTAAAAGTGTTTATATAAATCTACATAATCTAAATATTTTGAGAAATTAACACTTTAGCCATGACTGAAAGCATAATTTATGACTCCTTGGACTGTGTTTAAATATTTAATAAATATATATTAAATATGAAAGCATTTACTTTTCTTGGCTGAATGACCACTGTGCACTGAACCACTTTTTGCTTCAAGGTTCAGCTCTGCACATAAGCAAATTAAATATCTGCTCAGGGCCTCACAGCTAGTAGGGGTCCGTGTTAAGGACCAGTGAAATATAGGCTTATAATAATAATAATACAGTAACACGTGTAATTTCCAACATAATTGATTGTGCCTGATGCCATAAGACATAGAACAAGCAAGTGCTGTTGCATTTCATGGGATGTTGAATGAAGTCCCAGTCCCAAGGAAAGGTACAACTACTAGCCCAACATATAACCTTAAAAGCTTTTCATTTAAAGTGCCATATAAAATAAAGGTTCCAATTAGAACCAAAAAGGGTTTTTCAGCCTGATGCCATAGGAGAACCCTTTTACTCTCAAGTTCTTTAGAACTTCATGTATTTACTGGTGCTTTAAAGAACCCACAAATGGTTCTTCACAGCAGTGCTACAAGGAACAATGTTTTCATAAGTTCTTCAGGCTAACCTGAGATAAGCACGATTGACCTAGGTAGTGCCGATGTGGGAAAACAAAGACATATCGTCCTCTGGAAGTAATCCAATTATCTAGTTTGTAACTACTGTGATTAGGTTCACTCTCCTGTTCTTGTTATTACTACTTGATTTGTATCATGTTGCATCTCAGATGATCTCAGTGCATTATTGAAATACGCAGTGGACCACAGACAGCTACAGTTGCAGCCCCTGGCGAAACCTCAGCAGATTATAAAACTCATCTAATTATATAGCCTACACATCAGTTCAGTTCCCTTGATTTATACAATATGTGCACACACTAGACTACAAAATCATGTCAGAACTGGGTCTGTGTCAGTGAGTTGAACCACCTCCCCTGCAGAGAGGGGCTGGTCCTATCTGGTATAATAACAGTTTAACTTTATTCCCATAAACTAGCTCGTACAGTATGAGTGAGGGGCTAGTCACTGTCCTCTCCTCAAACACGAGACACGGTTTACTGGCACGTGGAAAATAGGAAAGGTGAGTTTCGGATAATTTTTTCTTCCAGACTTCCGTGTCCTTGTAACACCGGCAGTGTAACGGCTGGAGTGACGTGTGACCTTTAAGCCGTTAGTGGGCGTTCAGTGGTTCTGTAAGGTTTCTGAGCAGTGGGAGCTGAACACACAGCAGTGTGGATCTCTCTTTTTCAACGTGGAAGCGAGGCGCAGCGGACAGCGCGGCTGTTCTCCTTTCCTGCGCCAATGTTGCGCACAGATTCCCACTAATGCGCCCTGACTGGGAAACTTATTTCATCGACGCACGTGGGAAAGGTTTTCCAGCGAAAAAGGACACCCCACAGCTTTACACAACGCGACTTCAGGATCTTTGATGAGTCCGATTTGCACACCTGTGAAGGTAAGATAGCATCTTCATAGAGCTTTGTGTCAGTTGATGGCGCAAAGGAAAACATTCACAGGCGCCTAACGCGCACTTCATGTCAAGCATCTAAGTGCGCTTAATGTTATGTTTAAGGCATAGACCAAACAGTTTCAACTAAAGCTGTTCAGTGTTGTGTGTTGTGTTAGAAGTGATAAAGTTTTATTCAAACCAAAACACTACTCTGTAACTCTATAACTTTATTCAGTTGCTGAACCGACTCTCACTCTCTGAATCAATAGGCTAGGAATCAACTCCTCAGACAATTTGGTGCAAGCCTGAAAGTTGAAACAATAGAAAGTTTTGTCAGTAAAGACATGAACCTCTGCTCTTCACTCTGTAATCTAGAGTTCTACAGCACATCAGTACAGCGTAAAGTCTTCTGCACACATAATAACCATATTACCATAGCCTACTAAATAATATGTCAAGGTAGTAAGCAGTGTTTTGTAGCTGATATTCTTTAAACTCTTTAACCTGTTGCAATAGAAAATGACTCAGTTTATAACTCCTCCATTTTATATTAAGCGAAATGAAGTGCCTTCTTGGCATTATGAGAGGTTTTAGGCTAATAACTGTTGTTTTTCAGAATAATGTTCAGTCGAGCTGTATAATGTGTATCCTGTAATCAGAGACATGTTGCTTTGACTAGCAATTTGACTTTACTCTTTTATTCATCATTAATCTGCATTTTATGGATATTCGTTTAAAGGTTCACCAAATTCCCAAATACATTCCCATCACTCTGATTTATTAGCTTAGTTGTAGCTTAGACTGATATATATATTTTTTCGGAGTCAGTGAGGCTTGCTTAAAAGCCCTCAGAAACAGATCTGCTTGTAGATAAATGCAACACGGACCCCTGGAGCATTGGCCCTGCTCTCCGGCCCCTCTTGCTCAACTGACTTTATTTTCTTTAGCAACTGGAATGCCGACTATTCAGAGCTCAAGAATAAAACATGGCCTGCTCTATATTCAGACATTTACTTGAGCCTGGAATAAATTGCTTTATTAGCTGTTATGCCAGGGATGACAGTCATCAGAGTCAGATTGGCTTTATTGCTTTCACATGCCAAGAGTTGGTCCTGGTTTGTGCAAGCAACAGGGACATTAATCATAATAAAAAATGTGAAAACATAATCAAACTTTGAAAAAGTTGTTATGTACATGCATATAATATGTGCTTTTTGACTGCAATACAAAGACTGTGTGTAGACAACACGTGAAAGTCTGAAACACCAAATCCTGAATCCTGAATCCTTAAACCATGCCAAAAATTGAGCATGCCAGGTACCACTGAGATGAAAAATTTTGATCACATATGGATTTGTTTATCAAAATGGATTATTTGTCTAAAGAAATGCTTGCTCCATATGCACCTGTGCTAAAGCTTAGCAACACAGAGTGGATTGTCTGCCAAATGCTGTCTCTTGGAAAAGCACCCAACTTCTGGTTATTTTCTGTGTAAACACACTGTGGACCTGTTGGATACATATATGTAGAACTTGGCAAAACATGACAGTCACAGATTCTGGCCTAGCACTCCTTCTAATATCCCTGTCATAGCAAAACATGGAAATATTTCCCATGAAAGAGATTCCTGTCTTTTCCCAGCTACTTGTTTATCTTGAATGTTGTTGTGTATTGCATGGAAAATATATTTCGTAGATAGCAAACCTGGGAATCTTTGAGGAGAATGGGTGCGGTTTCACCATTTGGAGTCACAGAGAAGAATGCGAATGTGTGAACTAAAAGATGTTAAGTTTATGTTTAGGGCCATGAAAGGGAAAGCTACACATTTACTTTGAAAGCACTCATCTCTCACACCTCTGCTGTAGAGAGACTTTGACAAATAGCCTGCGCCTTGCGTTTTCCTCTTTACAGGAAAGCAACACCCATCCTCACGAGCATGTCAATGGAATAACCTGAATCTTCAGCCCCTTTTTTTTCTAAACCACAACAAGAGGAATGATGATGATCTTCCCAGTTCTCTGCACAGTATCCCACAAAATGCCTACAGAATATATACATCTGTAGTAAATTCTGTGCTTTTCATTTCAGGAGGATGATATTTCATTAACCCTCTGGCAGTTTTCTATACCATGTCTCTTCTCTTGTGGCATTTTTACATTTTTGCCAAGAACTGGAACAGGCTCAGGTCGTTTGAAGACCTATTTTAGACCAAAAGCCAAAACGTGTCTCCAAATACTGCAATAAAACAATTGCAGTCCATATGTTATTCTTAATGCTCTTTCAGTATAATAGTTCCATCTTTATGATTACCCAGACCATAAGTTGTGTTTGCATGCATCTAGTTTTGCATTGCATAATAAACTAAAGTAACAATATTGACTAGATGATGTTGATGTATACATATGGTAGATGATGGTCATATTTTGATGGAGACAGTTCTACACATCCATAACAGGCAGCTTTTCCTTTTCTCGTGCTTTAACCCG
The DNA here is from genome assembly GCF_023375685.1 of Ictalurus furcatus. Classification (NCBI taxonomy): domain Eukaryota; kingdom Metazoa; phylum Chordata; class Actinopteri; order Siluriformes; family Ictaluridae; genus Ictalurus; species Ictalurus furcatus. Next base: position 10,999,014 of record NC_071271.1, on the reverse strand, counting down.
AGTCTTCTACAAGCCAAAAGCGTAGTTTTACACTCATCTCCCTTTTGCGGCAGTGTTTCCAGCCCAGTGATACACTGGCGGCCTGTGGAGGAGATAGACGTTGGCTTTAGTTGAAAGGGGGAGTCAGTCTGGAAGGAAGCAGTGGTGCTACAGCTGCGTTTACAATTCTGAATGTGAGGTGGTTCCATGAATGCTGTCCGGTGCCTGCTGACTCAGAAATAACCCTGTTTGTCTCTATAAACTGTTACTGTCTTCTATGAATCTTTTAGCCCACATCCCTGTTCTGACTTATCAGATCTCTGCATGCATAGTTCTTTCTCAGGCATCTGACATCCTTTCAGCACATCTCCCTGTGTCTTCCCCTCATATAAATCATTACCATCTTTGTAGTTTATTGCATTTTAATTATCATGCATGACTTGCTTTTTTATAGACATGCTTTTTTTCAGGCGCCATGGATAATTTATTTATTTATTTATTTAAATATAGACACCATTTAACTTCCACCCATGCATGATTAAGTGATAACAGTGCTTACTTACCTGTCACCTTTTATTTGCTATACAGACACTTAGGACTTTATTTACTCCATTCTGGCATGATTTACCAGCTATAATTAGTCACACGTAGAGAGACAAAGGGATTTTCCCTCATAAGAGAGACTCAAGCTGATAGCATTCATTCTCCAGACAGTTTTTTTACAGTCTCATTCTTTACTACAGCCGATGACACTTTTATAGTGCCTTGGAAAAGTCTGGATGTTGCAGCTCTACTGGTCAAACCCTTTTCCTTAACTGTATGCTCTCTACGGTAACAACCACACTTATGTGAAATTATGATGCCTCACAGCCAGACGGAATGGCTCGGGTTCGGATTTTCAGCCCGAGCTGCTTATCATCATGTCGTTAGAAGACTTCTCCCTGCCATGTCACGGGCTGCCTTCCGGGAATGCCTCAGTCTTATAATCTACAACTACAAAAAAATTGTTTTTTTTCCTCTGTAGGTGCATTTGTGTGTATTTTCACATGTAACCGATTACTATCCCACACAGCTGCTGCGCTCCTTCAGGGAGTTGCCAAGTGTGGTCCAATCTTTCACAACTTCAGAATGTCTGATTTAGAGCATGACAAGTGCACGAAATATGTACACAATGTCAGTTTCATGGAGTTATTTTGTACACATAATTCATATAACATATGGGCTGGAGAACATTATGCAGAGAAGCTAATTGAACCAGAAATCTTAGATAGGTAGATAGATGTGCCATCTACTAATACAAGAGTACAGCCCACATATGTTGTAAGTTAGGGTAAGTATTTACAAGACCAAATTGTATCCATTTAGGATATTTAGGATATTGATGTTGAAGGAAGAACAGTTACGATACCACTTGGTACTTGTAACACAACAAGCTTTAGAGAAGGTTTTTTATGGACTGTTTGAACATGGAGCACAATCAAACAAACAATCTAGTTACTCTTCACCTTGGTGTTTGAGGACCACATATGAAATGGTTTTGTTGCTCTTTACTGCCCTGTTTGCTGCTTAAGTATGGGCATCAACTTCAACCAAACATTTCTCATTGTTGCTGCCCAGGCTACAAGAGAGGGCCTTTGTTTTTGGTGAGAATGAGGAGGAGACCGAAGTGCCCGGTGCCATGGGCCGATGAATGCTGTTACAGGAGGGGTTGAGTCCACTGGGAAATCTGAAGGTCAGCTAGAAAAGAAACAATAACGTCCCTTCTTTGTCTGAATGTGGACAATAGCACAGGCAGGCTGGTGCTGATGTCTCTCATGTGCAGTATCTCCACTGTTTATTTTTGTGTTTGGGTACATCAGGTGGCCTTCCTCAGTGAGCAGATCAACTACTGGACATCAAAGTATAACCTTGTACTTTGTCACACAACCAAAATACAATGCCCATAGTGTGGCTCTGTTGTTTGTGGGAATGCAGGTGTGTTAGTGTTGGCCACAAAGCATTTGATATTGACTTTTGTACAGTTTTCTAGCCACAAGCTTCAGACCCTTGAAGGTTGTAATCTGATTGGCTCTTTGTACATCTGTATATGTACTTTAACGTTCCAGTTTTGAACACTGTGGCACAATGAGCAACATATAGGCTGTGGTACATTGTTAAGTGATGCCCTACTCCCTTTGACACTCCCTTTACACCCTTCATAGTGAGAAATCTGAAGGGTGGGTCCCTCTCTATAGGGGCTGAAGGTAACGGCCATTTGGAAAGCAAAAAATTGTTTTTTTTTTTCAAAGCTGAAGCCAGTGTTTTATCATCACATAACCACTGACATGTAAACAACAATATGAATACGTTTACTTTTGTGTGAGTGAGATATAAATCTTGCAGGACACAAATAGTAAAGCCATGTTCATTAACATGCATTTACACCATTCATTCATCCTTAGTAACTGCCTGATCATGGCCATGCTGTTTTCAATTACGTGGCTAGGTTGTTTATTTTTGATTATTTCTCTGGTTGAGATCAATTATGAATCAATTATGAGTGTTGTAGACGAGGTTTAGGAGCCAGTATTCATTGACCATGGTGACATTGCTGGCATTTACTCCTTTTTCCAGTGTTTCCAGTGTGTCTGGAGACATAGTGGTATGGTTCATATCTACAGTAGTTAATAAGAAACATCCAAAAACCTTCAGTTTTAAGCCATGCCTGCTTCATGTTTAGATACATATATTTGGAGCACTAAACATATACTTATGCAGATTGCATTGTTATTGCATTCCACCCCTACTATATAATAATGAACAAGAAGACCAAGCAAAAGAAATGGCTATTTCAAACAAATACAAATGCACAAGCTGCAGAATGTTACCTGAGCTAGCGATAAAAACATGAAACCTATAGGAACCTATTTGCTGCAGCACCACTGTCTGCTGTTTTATTCAATTTAGTTACATTTTACTATTAGTAAATGCAGTGCTTTTGCTTGAACTTGGCCTACCTTTATAAACTTGACTGCCATGGAGATTGTTGAATTCAGAGTAAAAACAGGGCAGAGACTCTCAGGAGCAAAGTGTCCATCGGTTGTTGCTTTCAAGGATGTATATTTTGGAGGGCCTTTTATAGTAACTGCTTTTCATCATGTCAATGAGGAACAACCCTACAAATGGCTGTCGTGGGCGGCCCCCCTTTTGGAGTGCCCTTCCTTGGACTTCATCACTTGAGAATCGACTTAGTCACTGGACTGAAAAACGTTCACAGCATTCCGTTTAAAAGTTATTAAAGAATGTTGTTTGAAGCAGTTAGTGGAGAGTAAATGAAAATATCTTGCGGAAGGGCTATGGGAAAAGGTCTGTGGCTGGTTGTCTGCCATGTCAGTCATGCTGGCTCTTTCTGTTCTTGGCCACATTTGTTAACAAAACATACCAGATTCTCTAGCGAATGCTGGAGACCTGGCTGGCTTGTGAAACTAGTATGTGTAAGACATATACTCACAAGGTTTCAGTCAGTTTCCAGTGTAAAACTTAAATGCTGATAATGACTAACATGAGCAATGTGTTTAATATTCTTTTCTTTTTTTAAAAATTAAAACCATATGCTACGATGGAGGTCGTTTGAATCTTTCGCATTAAACTGTAATGACATCACTATTATACGATTGCAAATGTGCTATGTAGGCGAGACATACTGCCTACTCATGACATATGACAGGTCTACACATGGTTCTGCAAAGAGAAAGCTGGGACACACCATATTAGGTTGTAATGCATGCACTTAGTCATTTCTAAGTTGTACAACTCTTAAACCTGGATCCCTCTCACACTCTCTCAGCTTTTAAACCTAGACTTCTTTACTGTCTCCGCAATCACTCGCAAAAAGAAAAAAAGAACTCCCTGCTTTCCCATCCACACATGTGCATACACATACACATACACACAGCTGTCCAGCTGCACTCTCATATGTCAGCAGGAGTGTGTGTCTCTCTGTCTGTTACTGTCAGGATCAGGGCTTGGAGAGCATGCAGATGCACCTGAAGCATGCCATGAGGGATCGATTGTTATATGTGAAATTATAGGATGTAAAATTCTTTCCTTCATGCGTTTTTCATCATGACAGGATTTTGCCTGAGGAGCATGTTAGACCACTTTGAGCATGCACTTTGACACGTAGGACGTTGCTCTACATTAGGAGGCACAGAGTAGTGTGTAAGCGTCACTCTAACATCTGGGTGAGTTAAGCAGATGTTGGTCCATTTCAGCTTGGCCTTAAAATACCCCCAGCCCCCAGAGGAGGCACTTACCCTCTATTAGAACCTTCACAGTGGTAAAGTGAAGAGTTACTTCTTGCTGCAACTCTGCTTCTGGAATTCAACAAACAAGCTCTGGAGCCAAAATAGTATACATGGGGTCTAACCGCGGAGCCTTGTAGCGCTCCGAGTCCTTCATGCTCACAGTTACAGGAAGTGAGATGCCTTTTAATTAGGCAACACTGGAAATGAGGTTCTAAAAGACCCAGGGCAGTGTGCTGAAACACACGCGAAAGGACATTACAGGGCATCATGCCAAAGTAATTTGGAAATCACACTGTTTGCAAAAGTTCTAAACAGCAAAAGTATGAAGGCAAACAACAGGGCCTCAATAGCAGGAGTTATGTAGCCACTAGCACAGTTTCTCTTGGGTATACAGACTGTGAGATTATACACATGTCTTTATTGTCATACATAAAACAAAGCTCACAAAAAGACAGTGTTAACTCTTTGGTTGTAAAGCAAAAAGACAGCAGGAAATGCAAACCTCTAACCCTGTTTGAATTATGGCGATCTGCTTGAAAACTCTATTTGGGTAACATTGTGAAGATGGACCCCCTGCTGATGGTGTTCTGTGACAGAGGGCATGATGGGAGTAAAGGCCAAGGGCAGGTATCACTTGATAGATAGGTGTCACTTGATAGTGCTTTGCAGACAGAGCCCTGTCAGCCCTGTTATTTCCTTTCACTATAACACCAGTTCCTGTTGAACTTACAGGACAAATGCTCAACACATTGCACAAGCAATAGAGAAGCACATTCTTGTATCCATGCCAACCATTACATATGTTCGTCTTTCTCCTCTTCTAAGGGAGATAGAGATTCAGAACGGCAGAGAAAGTCACTACAAGTCTCTCCCACCCCCTGTTTCCCAAACAACTTCTATTGGACTTCAGCTCTTTAATTGCTTTGGCTCAGAATGTAGATATTTTTCCCCTAGTGATTTTTTGTATCCAAAGCCTTCCTCTTTGAGTGAAAGAAACGGAAAGCACTGCACCGCTGATAAAGAGGGCGGGTTTGCCTTTCGCTTTTCTTAGTCTATACTAAAAGAGGGAAGTACTGCAGAAAGAAACTCATATTCTAAGCTAATCAGTAAAAAACTACTGTGTTTATTTCCTATGTATCAGTGCTGGTGAGTTCATCAAGTTTGCTTATAAAAACACAGTGGAACAAAGAGCAGTTGTAAATGACACAGTCCAATATTTCTGTTGGATTTTTGTGGTAAGAAATAGCTGTCAGTTCTGTATCACTTCTAAGCTTTCATTTTGAATATGACCTTGACTTGCAGCACACTGGGGCGTTGACAGTTTCAGTGCTCAGAAGCCATTCCTTGACTGATCTGAAGAATTTCTTTCAGTATAGAATGCTGTGTCTCAGCTCATTTTGCCTCATTGTGTCTACTTTTAAAAAATAACCTGTCTTCTGCAGGTTTATATTTCCTGTGCCATATTCACACCATGCCGGAGGGGGCGGGTCGGGACAATCAGAAGAAGCCGAGTAACCAAGGTGAGTAGCCACAAGATGCAACCTGCAAAAGACTGACAGCTGATTAAATGCAAACCTAATTCATGCAAAGGAACTGACTATTCTTGATGGATGAAGATGTCTCATTATTTAAATCAGTATAGTAGTATTATTGGAGTGATAAAGGGCTCCACCTTTCCACCACCAAAATTATTAGGCCTAAGCTGACATTATTTATACCCTCATTATTTATAGGCTTACTTCTTTTTACTTTACTGAGGTTTGGACACATTTTTAATTCAGATGACCAGTAAAAGAGAGTAATAACTATAAGAACTCAAACATATACATAACAGCTTTGATAATAGTGGATTGTGATTTCCACCACTGGTAAAAAGTCAAATAAATAAATAAATAAATAAATCACAGATGCCATGGATATACTTCATGGACTTTTGGGGGTCTCTGGACCCAACTTTGAGAACCATTGCTCCCGAGATAAAAGTCACATACACTGACATGATGAGAAAGCTCATATTTACAACTGAAAGGAATATCTCTGATAAAAATGAATTATTTGTCAGTGGAAATAACCTACCAAAATGTGTTTGTGCATGATAGGAAATTTAACCCTGAACTGAATGTAGAGGAATGAATTGAGGATTTCCATATTTTTAGAATGTAGTCTCCTCCTACATTATAAATAAATCTAGCTTATATTATGAAATATTCTGACAAATGCAGCTGTTTAGGACTGCTCATTTCTCTTTGATGGGTGGAAAAACCTCTGATCAGACTTGTGATGCAAGTTCCAAAGGAAACACATATTTGAGCACTTTGTATCATATGAGATATATTTGTGCTTGCTCAACACTGTCTTATTTTATATAGCCATAATTCAGCAACAGAAAGCCCAAACTATTCCTTAGTTTCTTCATTTGTTTGCTGGAAAGTACCCATTCATCGTGTGTGTTCTGCAGTGGTCTTTTATAAAATACAGCAACAAGACACCGGTTTATCCAAAGCTAACAGCAACATGACAAACTATTTACACTAGTTTCTCCACATAAAATAATAATAATATTGTTATGCAGTGAATAATGCTGGACAGCATAAACATCACATTAAATATTGGTAAGGTTTCAATAGTTTGGGTTGTTGTTAGCATATCTGACTGGTGATGTGCATCGAACACTTTTAGAGTAAAGCACACGATCTCAGGTTTTGACCACATCCTCATAGGCAGGTGCAGATGCCACAATTCTACATCTTTGCAAAATCTGAATAAAGGAAGTAACACAATTCATGTCAGAAAACAGCAAAAGGGCTCATGCTGAGATGAATCCTGATTGTGAGCCCTTATAAACTTACTGGTTACTGTAATATTTACTCTAATAAATGTAATAAGTTAATAAATACATTATTATTATATAAATACACTATATAAATTATATAAATACACTCTTATATGGGTGTAAGGCAGTGTGAAAAATGCTGAAATGATCTGCCTTCTAACTTTAAGTAGACTAAAACACAAAGGTATCGTGGTACAGACAAGTACATTAATGTGTTGCTTCACTGACCTCATATGCATGCATTACATACTTTCATTAGCATTTAGGGAAACACAACTTGCATACAGAGTGGTTTACTGATTCTGCAAGGCAACATACTAATGTGTTAGACAGGAAGAAATGGGTGTGGATGTAACACCTACATCTCTAGCTTTCAGTGATCTCAGCTGAACTGTTTTTCCTGGGCAAGGGCTGTTAAGCAGACAGTTAACTGACATGAGAGTTGGCTTGTCATTACCGGAAAAAGAAATATAATCAATTGTAATTTGAGAACTTGGCTACTGCGTCCTGGATTAGTGCTCTACTGCCTGGGCTTTACAAATGGGGCTTTCTAAAGACATTTTTTCAATGTTTATTGTTACTTTAGCTAGCTAATCAAAGGCGATGATCATCATTAGCTTTCTCTGTATATAATTTGTGGCTCTGCACTGCGTGAATCAGGTAGGTTCCCTTGTTTATTTTGAGTTTTCTGTGAAGTGGCTATATCATCCCCAAATCCAGGCCAAATAGATTTTTACAGGCCTTCACTGAAGTGGCCGTTATGAGATGGTTGGCTTAATTGTGAGAGACATTTGATAAATTACGGTCACGCTTCAAAAATAGTTTTAAGCTTGGTTAAGACTGTCTTAAACGTAGATCTGTAGTCACATATAATGAAAGCAGTAGAAGTAACTTTTAGGTATAAAACAGCAGTTCACATGGGTGTTATGAATTGTGAAGGCCAATATATATATGTGTATATATATATATATATATATATATATATATATATATATATATATATATTTCCATGTTACATGTTCCATGTTCTGAACAAAGCAATAGACAAGAATATTTATAGAGCATGAATGCTTGGAAGCTTCCCAATTCAAACATTTTATTAGAGTATTTTACAGCAAATCTGTGCCCTTGTTGATGACATCCAGTTTCCTCTCTCTCTCTCTCTCTCTCTCTCTCCCTCTCTCTCTCACTCTCACTCTTTCATTTCCTCTCTTTTTTTTGCTCTCTTTTTATTGTAGCTAAGATGAATTCCTAAAGAGCCACATCAAATCCTTTGCCTGCAAGACTGAATAATGATTTAGTTTGTGTTTCTCTCTGTTCCAGAGGATGCATCCGCTTTACATTATCACGCGTCATGCACTTGTCAAATAGAATTTATGTTAAGCTTTGAAACAGTTTGGCCCTGCATTCTTTTTTCACTCAGTATGAAAACCTTGGAACTGGCCTACTAGTGTACTCATGTGACCTTGAATTGACCAGCTGATGAAGTGACCAGTCTCACTAGCAATGATCTATAATTAGATGTGGAGGGCATTACTCACTTTCTTGCCTTATTTTCTTCCCTTTTCACATTTGTTCATTTGAGACTGCTGCCATATTGCTATTGATTTTGGAAACCAGCCAACAAAAGATAAACACTTGCTTTCAGACTTTTTATGAGGAAGCCTAAATCATATCCGGACAATTGATAGTGCCAAAGTGCTTTCAAAACTTGGGACCAGAGAAGTCTTTGTGAGCAGTTCCAGTGATTGGTTAGATGACTGGTAGACAGACTTGGCCAGTGAGCCAGCATGGTTTCTAACTGTTGACTGCTGGGTCACAGGAAATGGAGGACTGTACGTCTCAGTTGGCTTCTGTTTCATAAATGGGCCACCATTGTAGAGGCAATGGCTGTACATTCTCCTTCTAAACAATGCCTGTCTTTTGTTCTACAGTGGCTTGTTTTTGCTCTCTATGATGGCTAGACTGCTTTGTGCACATTGGTATACATTTTTTTCTTCACTTAGAACATTACTCTGGTATCTTAGATAATCTGTCTAACACAGGATGCATTCTGTTTGAATAAATCACATGTTTACATGTTTGGTCATCCAAGAAATTGAGGGCAGGAAGTTGTGACTACTGTTTCCTGTCTTTTCACAGTAAGGTTGCAGCATTTTGGTGCAAAGCCGTGCGATTGACACACTTGCACTGTATTGTGTGCAATTTGTTTTTGCTCAGTCACTTTTTCAAGACTGTGTACTGTAAGTTTTAGTGTTTGAAAAAGTACATGGTAAGCACTTTGATCAAGAACCAAAGTAAAAGAGAAAGTAATAGTAGCTAGCAATCTGACTTGAAACTAACTTTCTTTCATGTTCTTTCCCACTTTGTGTCTCATATTCTGTGTCTTCATTTTTCTCCCCAACTCTGCGGGTGTGTAGCTGCTAAGCGGCCTTCCTCTGTCTCCTCTCTGAGTGGGATCGTGAGCCGGATGGCTTCCTCTGGTGGCACCTCTCGTGGGAGCTGCACCTCCGTCAACACTGTTTGTTCTGACAGCGACCGGGGAGCGAGTCTCAGCTCCTCTACCTCCTCCGCCTCACTTCAAGATGGCCACTCGTCCTCCTCCTCATCTTCGCTGCCCAGTGGAGCTGTTCCAGCCTACCCTTCACTACCCCAGCGCAATGGCTCTGACATCAGCCTGGACCTCACGCCATTGTCAGGCCCAGCCTCCACCTCTTCCACAGCCCTGCCGAAACTTTCACGCCTGCAGCGGGTGTTGCTGGAGATCGTTGAGACAGAGCAGGCCTATGTGAGGGATCTAAAAAGCATAGTTGAGGTATGGTTTCTCGTTCATGTCATTATCATATACACCTCTCACTTTCAGTTCTCTTAAGTGCAACATTAACATGAGACATATGTAGTCATTCAGACGAAATCAGAGGCTCTCAGTAGAGCTGTGTATCTTTAGTATACCGTCTCTTTTCCCCAGTTGTACATGCCTGAGGCATTTTTACAGGAGTTATAGGAATCCAGAGTAATACAAAGGCCTTTATCTTTACATAAATGCTATCATATTTTCTTAAGCTGTAATATGAACTGGTTGCGTAGGTGACAGAAGAAAAAAGTTGGACTTTCCGCTGTGCCAGCGGCCATTTTCTCGTGATCACCGCGAGATGCCATAGCACCATTCATCAGACTCTCAGGTGGAGTGGCTGAGGCCATGGCAGTGGATAAAAGCAACAGTAAATTTAATCTGCCACTTCAAAAGCCCATTTGTGATGTTTCTCAGTGGGGTCAGTCCACCAAAGACAATGAGGAGGTTGTTGTTCATAGCTTGCTCACACACGTAGAATCACCAATCAGATGGTGGTGAATAGTATAACAGACTCTTTGTAGATGGAGTCAAACCACTGACCTTGGGAGAAGGTTGTCAAGCTTCTATCAAGAGTGGTGAAATATAAGAGGCATGCACTGTTAGAAAAAAAAGTCTATTATCTCTTACTCAAGTGGCAGGGCTAATACTTGGTTTTCAATACACGTACAGATGCACAAGGTGGTTGCCATATGCGTACTGCATTCATTTGACACCATAATTGCGCACATTTCCAAAACAAATTAACACAAGACATGCATGTGGTGCAATACCAACATATAAACAGCATGGCCACTATGTTGCGCAAGATGTCACTTCTCATTTCTCATTAATTTCGAGAGAATTATACTCTTTATTGTTGCGTGGAGATTGGTGAAATGAAACACCATCATGTTGGTGCAGCTGTGGCTGTTTCTGCCATTTTTTCAAGGTACACATTATCCTTATCTCTAGTCATATTCACTGTGCACCTTGTTGTGCAAAATTAGAGGAAGTGGTCAGAGAAAGTATTTTGATGCCCATGAGGTATGTTTCAGCTCTGACCTGCCCCCTAGTGGACAGAGCTTTTAACCTTCCAAAAAGGTATGTGTACAAAAGGTATGCAGGGTATTAAGTGAAAATGTGCTTTTGCTGCTGTGCACACATTAAGAAGAACTTAATTTCTTAGGGTTCTTCAACTAATCCCTCTTACATGTTCTATGTAAAACACTATAACAATACTTCCCTATCAGAAAGGTTCAACCTATTTAGGAAGCTAAGTACTGTACTTTTACCTACATACAGTAATCATTCCTAAAGGATCCTTTTTCTCAGAGTTTATGGGACATATGTTTTAAGATTTTCACTTGCTGATCTTCAGTATATGGGTGATTGACTGACACATTTTGATTGTGTTCATTTTTAACAGGTGTCCTTTTGGTGCAGCAAGCTCTCCCAGGCATTGGTATTAATGGCCATATTGTGTATTCAATCTGGAAAAAAGGGTCCATACAAGTTTTGTTTTTTTTCCTTCCTAAAGGAGTAGGACTTGGAACCCTCTCTGATTGGGAAAACCCCTGTTCTCCCAGAGAGACAAATCAAAGGAGCCTTTAGTGTTTTAGATGTGACATTTTTCCTTTTCTTGTGGTGGTGTTTGTGTCCAATACAAAATGAGACGGGATTAGTGTTTATCGTGTTGTGTGCTGCAGGTTGCAGAATGTATCACTATCACTTATCACTGATGGGACTTTTGAAGTTAGCCTCATTAGCAAGAAATGATAAAAAGAGAAGATACTCAAGTGTGGCCTGCTCAGTGAAGATGGCCATGAAGTATTTGCTGAAAGAGTTTTCTAGTGGAGGAGTACTGCTGTTTTATCAGTCTGCAGCCTCAAAATGGGGTGTGATTGTTGGATGATGTCAGAGCGCTTACTCTGGGATTTGCACATATCATGTCTCAAACCCTGGCTGAGCTTCTATTAGCAAGAGCTGTCTGGTTTTAATAGAAAGTAAGTGAACAATGATGTCTAACTTGCTTGAAAGAAGGGCCAACTTTTCCTGCTCCCATATGTGTACTGTGCTTCATATATACAGTTTTTTTATATAGTCCTTTAGTATTTATCTGCATGAGTATATATGAGTGATTTGGAGAACTTTTGGGGTAACAGACTGAGTGAAGCCCCGCTTTCCTGTTTTCTAGGACAGGAAACAGGGGGGATGGGGTTCTTGGCTTTAACCCCCTTCTTGGAGCACAAGTAGAGGGGCCCACTCACTAGAGAGGGACAGAGTTCCTCAATCTATGACCTATTTTCTCAGACAAAGGAGAATATGTGCAACTCCTGTAACTCTCAGCCTATACCCCGTCTCCGTCCCGCTCTCACTCTTATTCTATTGTCTGTCTTTTAATGAAAATGTCCCTCTGTAGTTTATTTTCCTTGTTCTCCATTCCATCACTCTGGAGTTTACTCTATTAATCTGATACTCAGGTTTCTCTCTGTGTCCTGTTTTGCACTTTTCCCTGTCTCACTGTCATATCCCTCACTCATTACCCCCCTTATCCCTTTTGCCCCCTCAAGCTCTTAGGCAGCATAGCAGCTAGGGAGTTTTTCTCTGGCCTGTGACAGACTGTAAATCTGCATAATAACAGTGGCCCATACCGGCTTTGCCTTTAAGAAGTGATGAATGTGTCAGACTCCTCATTTTCCACCTCATTTTGACCTACCATGGAGTAGTAGGTTTGCCTTCCCCGACACCATGGCGGCTCTGGAAACAAACACAGGGCAAGAAAGAGCTCCTAGTTTTGCACTGCAGGAATGTAGAGTTGTAGGGACAGAGTGAGGAGGGGGACCAGAGCACTTTCATCCACAATAATGTCTTGCATGCCTCATAATGTTTGTTTAGAGCTATTTATTGTACCAGTCCAGTCTGGGGCATTTTGCTGCCTTTTTTAAGTGTTTGTTTTGCCTGGTGGCCCCTTTTTATATTGATTATAGTGACTTTTCTCATGGCAGATTACATCAGGAATTAATGGCACCTGGAATGTTTTCACGTGCCACATGTTTGTTTGCACTAAAAAGCTGGACAATTAAAGAGTTAATGAAGCCAAGCAGCGAACACCAATAATGTGCTGATGGATGTGCCTGACTAGCACAGCATAAGCATAGGTTAGTCTAGAAGCAGACAAAAAAAAATGCCCTAAAAGATATTATTTGACTGAAACTGAGATTGTAGAACATTAGTATTTATAAATGATGCTAATTTGATTGCAGCATGTGTTTTCCACATCAAGTTAATAAAATAAATGGATCACAGCAGCATTATAATGAAACATTTCTCCTTGCACTGCACATTTTTGTGGGTTCCCAGCTCCAAAACCATCTGACTCAACTCATCAGCTCTCCTGATGAGGGTAAAATTGTGTGTTGGAGTAGAGAAAACTAAAACAGTCCAGAGAGGATTCAGGACCAGGATTGGGAAACACTGGTGTATGATTAAAATCGCTTCCATGACCCTATTAGCTTCAAGTATTAGCTCATAGCACAGCAGTCTATTGAATGGAAAAGAGCCTCATTCTTCCTATTTTGCTTAAAACCCAAGACTTACCCATCATTCACCTTCAGTAACTGCCTTATACTGCTGAGAGTCACCGTGGATCTGGAGTAGAGATACATCCTGGATAGCATGCTAGTCTATCACAGATCGCCACACGCACACATCCCAACCTAGGAGCAATTTAGCTTACACTTACGTGCTTGTTTTTGTGAGATTGGAGGAAACCAGAGAACCACAAAGACATTGGGAGAATGTGTGAAATTCCACACAGATAGTAATCTGTGCTCAGGACTGATCCAGGGACCCTTGAGCTGGCAACTCTACCCTCTTTACCACTGTGCCATCCTTCAGGATTTACTAATCATCATAATTCTTAACAGGCTAATTTAGCTTGTATCTGTGAACTTGATTAGTAAAGCTAATAATAATACCCAAACCCCAATTCCAAAAAAGTTGGGACGCTCGCAGATTGGTGAACCTCTGCCCATCTTTACTTCTGAAAGACTTACTTTTCCTGCCTTTTGTTGCCCCTGTCTCAACTTTTTTGAGACATGTTGTGGCCATCAAATTTCAAAATTACCTTTTTTTTTTTTTATTTAAATGTTACATTTCCTCAGTTTAAACATTTGATATGTTTTCTTTGTTCTCTTGTGAATAACATATGGGTTTATGAGATTTGCAAACCATTGCATTCTGTTTTTATTTACATTTATTTACATTTTACACAGCGTCCCAACTTTTTTGTAATTGGTTGTAATAATAATAATTCCTTAGAATCTTTAGGCACTTTTCTAGGCACTCAAAGCACTTTACATTGTATGGGGGGAAATGATGTGATGGCAGCCGTAGTGCTCCAGAATGCCCATCACACACCAGCTGTTGGTAGAGAGGAGAGGAGAGTGATTTAGCCAATACAGGGATGGAGATTATTAGGGGGCCATGATTGAGCCAATGGGGGTTATGACAAGTGTCCAGGGATTTGTAATGACCACAGAAAGTCAGGACCTGACTTTAACGTCTCAGCTGAAAGACCGTGCTGTTTTTACAGTATAGTGTCCCCACCACTATACTGGGGCCTTAAGACCCACACAGACCACATGGTGAGCACCTCCTGCGGGCCTCACTAATATCACTTCCAGAAGCAACCTTGGTTTTTCCCCAGGAGATCTCCCATCCAGGTCCTGACCCTGCTTAACTTCAGTGGGAATCCAGGTGAGAGCTGCAGGGTGATTATGGCTCTGATTGCCACCTATGGAAGCTGCCTATGGAAGGTGCTTTCATATTGTTGTGTGCTCTAGTGTTATTTGGAAACGCCAAAGGAAGTTGTTACACTTGTGAATACTTTCTTTTATTTGTACTCTCAATTTGCTATTTAGGGTTCTTGAGTTAATAAAATTGTCTACATTTTGTTCATTTGGGCCCTGTTAGCTGATCGGCTCAGTTTATAGTGAGGCCTAATAAGACTGGAAAACTCCTGCTCTCCTGATGTGCTCAGTTTCATCTGCTTGTCAGTGATTACTGAGAAGACTCATTTTCTCATGAGATCAGATGATGGCTTTATTTCCCAGGTCAACAGCACGAGAGTGCAGAAAGATAAGATAAATAAAGATAAATCTTGTAACAGGGAGGGTCTTTTACCATCCATTAGTTGCATTCCTCATTTTCATGATGTGTTTACGTGGTAGGTTTTAGTAGCTTAATATCAGCCTTTCCTCTCATTAAAAAGCCTTTATGGAAATTAAATTATAACAATGATTAGTGTTGTTAGATTGCTCAGAGGTGAGAAGACCTTCCTGCTGTGGAAGGATTAGTTGTGTAGATACCGTACCATGTACATGTGCAACTGATTTATGTATAATTGCTTCAAATGGAAATAAGATAAGTGGAAGCGAATTATAGGTAATTACAGGCAAATAAAATGTCATATAGCTCATGTGTTTTTTGATAAACTATTGCCAGAGTGCTGGAAACACTTTATCTACAGCTGAACTAATGCCTCAAGGTTCCAGCACATTCTTTCTTTCTGCTTTGTCTCTCTCAGGACTATCTGGGGTGCATCATTGACTGTGGAGACCTGCCTCTTAAACCAGAGGAGGTCAGCACACTGTTCTGCAACATCGAAGACATCTATGAGTTCAACAGGTGAGTGTTGTTATGCTCTGCTTACTCTTGCTTTGTCTGTCAAAACTTTTTTTTTTTCTTTCCTTCTCTGCCCCTCTGTGTTTTGCAGTCATTTCTGGGTCAGACGCTACTGCTTGGGTGGTTCTTCTATCTGTTTAACGTGACTCATAGAAAGGTTGGCCCAGACTGTAGACAATTGCAGTGAAAAAGACAATGTCCAGGCTGCAGCCAAGAGGAACACTATTTCGCTTTTGAGCCTGTCCAGAAGACTCTCACTCAGACTTGATTGCTATCCTGCAATGCTCTTAACAAGCCCTGGTCATGGCTTTTATTTATTTATTTATTTATTTTAAATAAGCACAAAAGGCAGCATATGGTTCATTATGTCCTGGGTTCATACATGGAGCAGTGAAGCAGATTATGGTTGAGGCATATTGTATTAATTGTTTTTCATTTCAAACAGTTTTTGGCTTTAAAATAATGAATATTACAAAAAAGCTCTCGAATTTCAACCTTTGCTTGCTTTTCATCATTTCAAACTCATTCTTGGGGCAAAATTAATGAACAGGCTTGAATGACCCAGATGTGTATAAGCAATTACTGGGTAGCTAGTCGCATAGATAACTGCTAATGTACGACTTATATGGAGGGTGATGGTAAGGGAGGAAAACATTCTGACTGAAAAAATCAGCAGGAGTTTTCAGGTGCTGCAAATTTAGAATATTTTAATCACCCAAAATGTATTTCTGCATATTTTGCTCCCATTTATGCATATCTTTTATGAAAACAGAACTATATTCCGGAGTGAAAAAAATACATTCCACATATCAACCAGAGAACAGCCTGTAGAATATGGGCATTACAGAAGAGTTAATGGTACTTTGTGTTTATCAATAATCATTATTTGGTCAAACAGTTTCTCCATGACTATTATTTGACTTTAGCTCACTTGTGGGTGTTGAAGCCTTCAGTATAAACTCTGCTCATCAGCTGTTTTTAGAATATTTTGAATATCTTTCGAGGTAGCATCCTCATGCCTCTTATATTTCATCACCCCAGGACCTCTCCTGCTGAGGGCTTTGTTTTCACATTTCACTCTCTCATGTCCACTCCAGGCCTTTCTCATTACAGGACCTCCTCTGACATTACTAAATGATGAAATCTAACATTACGTTTTTCCAGCAGCCCCCATGGGAAATCTGCTTTATTATGTGGTAACAGAAAATCTTACAAAAGTCATGGGTGTATTTGCGGCATATTGTATGGTACTATCTATAAAATGCAGGGTGTCAGTTCCAGGTTTTTGTTCCCTCCTCAGGCACTCAGGCTTCTCTGAAATTCGTTTTGCGTGTAAAGGAATGAGAGTTAATCACAGTTCCACTGCAGCACAGATTAGTTCCTCATTCTTCTCCATATTTGTTTAGAGTGGAAGGCTGACCTTGTTTTTTCCCACAGTTTATATTTTATTGCTCCTGCTCTTCTTTGTTTTATCCATTTCATCCTGTCATTTCTATGGAATGAGGTCCCTGTTTTCACTCACAATGCTGCTGTATCTTTTTCTTGGCACCAGTCAGTACATACAGATGTCATGTTACCTGGAGCCAAAGCGGCCAGGCTCTGAGGTAGCGCTCTAGGCCTCTATAGTGAATACTCTACACATGGCCTGTCAGAGAGTAAAGGCACAGGCAGGCGAGAAGTGCATGCTGAGCCAGAAGACAGCCTACTGTCTCTTCCCACACTCATCATATCTGTTATATTACAGTACTATACTCAAGTGAAATTATAGAGTGTGATTTTAGTCTTCATTGCCCATTCACTGTAGCAGAGCAAGTTATATTTACTACCTTCTGAATTCGTGTTTTGAGCTCAGAATAGAGAAAATGGAAAGGTAGTGATGAAAAGACTTTTCTCAGTTATATTCCTTGTTTACGCAGCACATTTGGAGCTTATTCATCAAACAACATTGTTGGTGCACTACTAATTGTTAAACACTCCACACAATGAACTAAGTGCTGAAATTCCCTTTTCACAAATATTTTGTTATGAGTTTTACTCCCATGGAGAGTTGACCATAGCGTTATTTGTCTGAAGCCAGGCTCTTCGATATGCGTTTGTAGAGGTGATATTAAACATGATCTAATCTCAAACTCCATGCAATATTAAAAATGCAGCATTTATTTGGAACACTTCTGAATCTTACATGTGCTAACCCTAACCCCAACACTAGCATAAGCCTAACTACAGTGGTTTTTTGTTAAATGTAGACTGATTAAAATTTTTGTATGTTTAGTCATTACATTCTAACTAGTAAATGAATAAATCATAGCGATAACTTTATGTCTGTGTGTGACTACAAGAGAGATACAGTATGTGGTCCACCAGGGCAAGAAGCCTAAACATAGGCATGTAGAACATAGGCCTGCTTCAAAAGCATATTTCTCACCCTGGAGGTCAGAAGGGGGGCATTTATTGGAACCCTCCAGACAGATTCCTCAACTAAGTGAAATCTAGACCACTGTCAGACCTCTATCTCCTCTGTTCCTTCATCTGAGTTCTTTATCTGTTGCATGGCTTTGACGTTATGTCCACAGTAGCACTTTTTCCAAGTTTGAGGAAGGACCCATGTTAAGCAGCATCCTTTGCTAAAGACAGACGTGGGAGGATTCCCCGGACACTCTTACACCAGTTTTGTTTGCATAGGCACCTATCGTATCCATTAGTTTTCCTATTATTATTATTCTTCTTCTTCCCCACTGGGAGTCTATGGCAGCCCAATGAACCGTAAGTAGGAAAATTATGAAATTTGGCACACTTGTATATATGACCATGAGTAGTACCTGGACCAATTATGGGGTCTCTAGGACCAAGTCTGTAGTGCCACCACTAGTTCAAATATTCACTGTTCAAATGGTTATAATTGTTGAACACTTTGTCAAAGAGAAAAGAAATGTAGTTCATCAGATTACTCTCCTCATACTGATTACAATCCATGTCTTACTTTAAGACTCCACCCATTACAGTAGTCACCATTTTGAAATGTACAGTATTCATTTTTTTCTTTACTCCTCATTCAAATTTTGTCCAATTCTTACCAAATTTGGCTCAGATGATCAGTGGACAGAATCGCATAAACTGACTGAACAGAATTTTTATATTCATATTTGTTCAAAATATCACATTTTGATGTTGCAAATTTAACGATGTTGACCCAAAATTGGACCAGAGGCTGTATCTCGGCCATACTGTGATCAATCGTAATGAAACTTGGTAGACTTCATCAGCAGTATGATCTGGGGGTCCAGGCCAAATTTGAGAACAGCACCACCTATAGGTCATGATATTTGAAAGATTACTATTTTTGCTTAGAACTTTTGAATACTTTATCAGGATCGGACGAACCGCCTGTCTGCCATTTTGAAATTTGTCATATATTGTAATATCTTTTAAAATATTTGACATATCAGCACAAAATGTGGTAGGGATCATTCATAGCATGTCCTCTAGAGACCTGAGAAATTTGAATGCAGCGCCACCTAGTGTTCTAAAGATGTAAGGGTTTTTTTTTTGTAATAACACATAACTTTTGAAAACATTGTCCAAAATACATTTTTTTGGTGTCATTACATGATTGGCACACTGTGATAAACAGCAAGCATCAATTCTAAAGGTCCTGGGTTTGATTCCTGTGTGGTGCAAGTTCTTAAAAGTTTGTGCAGTGTTGTGTCTTTCGGTTCCTTTCTTTTTTTGCTCAGCATTGCACTAACCTTTCAACCTCTTGGCATGCAAATAAATTGCTCTGTTCTGTTAACTTCCTGTTCAATCTTAATTTCAGCTGTGTTCTGAACCTATATTTTATTCATTCATGTACATTCTATTTCTCCTCTTCGTGTTCTTCAGGCTCCGCATTGCACCTTTGGTGGTTGGCCCCATTGAACATTGCTTGCAACTTTAATTCTATATGATTTTCAGAAGCAAAGCGGTGTAGATTTACTGTCATTTAATCTTAGAATCTTTGCCTGCCCCAGGCAAAGATTTTCTGGCCCCATGCTTCAGAATCTTCAAGGTTTCAGTGTAATTGGATCACTGCACATTTCTGCAACTTTTCAACACCAGGACATAATAAGCTTATAAGAGTAAAATATAGATATGGGATTAAAAATGTTACAGTTTTATATGAAACGGTAGAGGGTAAATGTGATTCCTTGTTTCCAATGCAAGTCCCAACACCCCTTCTTGTGAAAGTAAGCTGTTCTTGGCCATGTTTAGTGATGAAAGTTATGACACTCTTTAGCAAAGCTTGGAGTCTAGCTCATGAGACCAAAAGAGGAATTATCACTCCAAACCTAGAAATGGAGCAGTAGCGAGTGCCTCTGGATGGAATCATGTCTCCAGTGCACCTTTAGGTTTGACAGTTTTATAAAATATATGAGCACAATGAAAAATGCTTAAATAAAGTATGCTTTTCTCAGTACATACCACACTAACTGCATTAGCAGACAGATGTTGAGAATGTGTGAAAGAAGCCAGATGACAGTAGGCTGAGTAAAGGAATAGAATAAGAGGCCAAATAAGTCATTAAAACAATATAGGAAGAGGTTAAGGTGGAGATGGAAGGAAAGAAGGCAAGGAAGGGAGTTTTTGAATTTAAGGTCCCTTGCAGGTAACTCCCTTTCCTGATCCTGATTAAACCTATAGGAGGTAGAAATAGGGATTATCAGCATCGTTTTTTCCAACACTTCCAGTGTTAAATTCCCCAGGTTACTTCTCTTTCACCACATACGGATTCCATAACAGCACTTTTGGAACACATGGGGTTTCTGAAACCTTGATTCATTATTCTGTATGCTTTATTGAACAACTCTGATACATTTAAAGATCTGATCAGTACTTGGCCTGCATTTTCTAATGGTGTTAAAAGTCTATGTAAGTGTTTCGCGATTGACAGCATGGAAAAGTAATAGCAAACATATAACAAGCATATAACTCAAGTCTTTGGCTCAGATGAGCCAACATGTTCCTCTGATTTTTAGTGCCAAATTCTCAGATGATGAACCAGGTTGTTATTATAGCCATCTTGGCTACCAGAGTGTGAATATAAGTAGATGTATGGCCTGTGATCAGAGTACTATACCTCTTATTTAGCCTTTTATATGGGGAGATCTTTGTTCTGGGGAAAAAAAAAAGCATACTGCCAAGCTGTATAAACAATATTGTTTTGTTCTGCCTCTGTATTGTAACCAAGCCTCGAGCATCACAAACCATAAATGGCACTTAGGAAACGCCAGCTCCTTGTTGTGCTTTACAGCAGACTGGCATGAATTCCCCTCCACTTTTGTTATAACCAAATTGAAGCCCCCTCACCACAAAGGGCAGCTGCAAAACGTACTCTGTCTCCAGAGGAGGAGGAAAAGACGCTGAAATCTGGAGCACAGCGGTTTTCCCCGTGAACTTTTCCCCTCGGCCACATGTAAGCGTGATCAGAGAACTTACAGAGCACCACGTTGTTTTCTTTGGAGCATCGGGGAGGGTTCCCCACAGACTGACCAGTATAGTAACATGATGCCTTTTTAGTGATGATAGTTCAAAGTTTGCTGATGAATTGAATGAAGTCCAATGTGTTCAGTCAGCTAAATGTTCACCAAGCTCTTGTTAGATCTTCAAGGGAAGGGTTGCAACCTCACACCAAAACCCCTGGAGAACAAGTGAAAAATCCCAGTTTTTCTGTTTTATGTCTGACTCATGATAGTTATTGTTTTACAAAAAACTAACCCTAAATCCCTCTACTACTCTTCTGTCCCGCCAACGATGCTGTCCAAGATAATCCACGCCTGCTGTTTTTGATTCATTCAGTCACTATATGCAGAGCTCCTTTGCTTTCTCTCTGCTCACTGCCATTTAATAGATATAAATCATGCATACTGTATTCTCAGGAAGCATATTTATCTGCATATGGGTTGTGATAATGTTATACACATCTTAGTTAAGGAAGAAATGTGAGCTGGCAGCACACACATGGCATGCACATATTCAGAATTATTTAGCGTTCTAGTCCAGGGGTCTTGCAACAGGAAAATCCAGAGAATGGGGTTCAATGTCTGTAAGGTCTGCTGTGGGGATCTGGGGGAAATGGGATGGGGGTTGGTCTCTGAGCCAAAATAAGATGTATTCCATCTGTGTGCTCTTAAGGCGATAGTGGGGTTGAACCGATGGAAAAGAAACAAATGAATGCTATGTGGAAATGGAGACAGGGATCGGGGTTTACTGTAGCCAGGGTCGTCCTTTTGAAACACCAGTCCCAGATGTCTCCATAGAAGGAGAATAACACTGCTCAAACAAAAAACTAGTCCCAAATCCTAGCTCAGGAGAAACAATTGGGCTTCCATGCTCTGCGGTGTGATACTGCCTAGATTTGAAACATTTATCATTCTTATCATGTTTACTTCTGAGATGAACAGTATTTGTGAGAATTTGAAGTCAGGCAGCAGCAGAGTTCTCACTTTGTGAATCACATCAAGATGTGACTAAAATATTTGGTCTATCAACAGTGAGCTTTTGGAAGATCTGGAGCGAAGCCCTCATGCAGCAGCTATAGCCGAATGCTTTGTGGAGAGGGTAAGTAAAGAACAGTGAGGTCATGAACTTTTAAATTATATCATTAATAGAGAATCATTTGCATGTAAATCTGTAACATGTCACATGATGCTCGTGTCCTACAAACAGCAAAGAAAAAAATTTGTTTTTTTCCCCATTTTTTATTTCACTGCCACAACAAAGTAAGAAAGAATTCTATAATTTAAATTGTCTTAAAATGTTTTATGTTTCCTTGGAGTGGTGAAATTGCTTATTCAAACACAGCTTGTTGAACTTGTTAAAAAAAACAGCTGTGTGAATGTGCCATATGTAGCCTGGCAGTGTAGCAGAGGCACAACAGTGGAATATTGTCTGTGAGGTATTTGTGTGAAAGACAGATGGGCTTTGTGAATGAATCCCAAACATATCAGCAAACTGTGCTGACCTTTGAACATGCGCATGTGTGTCAACTGAGGGAGTTTGCAGTCCCTTTCACTGACACACTCCACACTACAGGGACAGGCTAATGACCAGACCTGGGTGGCATGGGAGCACAGACAATGCCATCTTTGTGTTTAGTGAGGAGTTGAATATGTCAATGATGTTTTTTTCTCTGTATTTGCTGTTTGCTGATGGTATCAACCTCTCTCCCAGGATTTAAGGCCACATTTTCTTCTTGCCGAATGGAGCACTTTTTTTGGGATCAATTAGTGTGTAGTTAAGCACAGTACATTGGATTAAACCATTATCAGAGAAAAAAGTATTTTTATCCAAAGAAAGAGTTCTAAGCTAGAGAGCTTAGCCATCAAACTTTAAATAAAGCACATTACAGCATTTGGCAGACACCCTTATTCAAAGCCACTTACAATGATCTCATTTATGCAACTGAGCAGTTGAGGACTAAGGGCCTTACTCAAGGGCCCAACAGTGGCAGCTTGGTAGTGCTGGGTTTGGAACTCACAACCTTCCAATCAGAAGTCCAACATCTTAACCACTAAGCTACCACTTCCCTAAATAAAGCACCAATCCAATAAGATTAAATGCTTAAAGTCCATATCTGGCCAGTTCCAGTCCCCAGTTGTGATACACAGTATCCAAACCAGGGTGGCAAGGTAGTACCTCACAACTCACACCTCCAGGGCCCCTGTTTCAAACCTGAGTTTGGGTTATTGTCTATGCAGAGTCTATGCATTCTCTGTGTGGGTTGTCTCCAGGTTCCCTGGTTTCTTCCCACCTCCCAAAAACATGCCCATAGGGGGATTGGCTGCACTAAATTTCCACTAACTGTAAATGTGTGTATGCATGGTACCATGCTATGGTTTATTTCCACCTAATATTCAGTGTTCCTAGGATTGGCTCCTAACCGCATGAAGTGGTTAATGAAGAGGAATCTATTAAGTAATGGAATATTGTAGGATCAATTCATTTAAAAAAAATAGAAGTACATACCAAGTACATACCAGTAGCAGTGGCTATTTTAGGACCTTATTTGGACTAATTTGGCCTTTTCTCAGGATCTCAGTGAAAGAATATCAGACACCAGTATTTTTCCAAAACAAAGATTTCTGAAGTGAGCATCAGGCTCCAAATAAAGCACAAATCAGACATGTTTACATGCTTGGACAGAAGCCCATTTGTGGCCATCAGTTCCCAGTTATGAAACACAGTATCCAAAGCAGATTAAGGACATCACGTAATTATGATGTGATGATAAAAATAGTGTATGTGGGTAGCACTGGTTTACATTTTGATACAGGGCTCCAAACCAGCAGCTGCGTGATTGCGGGTTTGTGTCCTAGATGGATCATAAGAGCTGCAGCTGAAGATCCCCACCATTAAGCTAATTGCTGAACCCTTTAAGTTGCTATAATGACTCCCATGTTTCCTCTGCCAATTATCCACCCTTCTGAAAACCTCCAGTATATGTTTGTATGAGTTATAAGTAGTTTTTAAAGTTCAGCTATATGGTCTGTATATTGATATTAAAATAGACAATTGTGTATTTATTTGCGTAATAAATTAATTATTTTTTTCTGGTTTAGAGTGAAGCCTTTGACATTTACACCATTTACTGCATGAACTATCCCAAGTAAGTAGATTTATTTACAGTATGTTTTCTGTGCTTTAGTTATGGAATGCTTTGCACTCACATATCTCATTTCAGAACACAGTAACTCACTACATGTTGACTATACAATTGTTGTTATGGCTTGTAATTACCTCAGATTTAAACGCTTATACAACAAACCACCATATACAGAACAAACGCCTTTAAAAACCACACATTACCTTAAACCCCTGTTGGCTTTTTATTCAGTTATAGCATATTATTTTGTAAGTACTATGAATTATTTAGTAACTACAGCAAAACTAATGGTACAGATGTGTACTATGAGTGGGAGGAATGTAAGTCTGGACCCATTGATGAGCTAAGTAACATAATCCACTGATTAAAAAAATATGCTCTGTATTTAGAACCTTGACTAAGAGGTTGACTTCCTTTGCTAAGGTTTATTTTAGTGACCTGGGTTGGCAAGTATAAACAGGCTAGCACCTTTTCCCCTTTGGAAGAGAAACTAAAAGGCCATAGACTAAGCACACATTGTCCACTTAAAGTATAGCTTGAATCCAGTAGATCATTATGGGCTTGAAACACTTAACGCAAAAAGAAATCACAAATGCAGCTGCTTATCTGTCTTTAATCTGTTTAATAGTTTGCTCATCCTTCTTATCATACCGTCGATTTGACCTTGTGGTATATAGTATTGCTTAATCCATTGTCGAGCTATTGATAGATATTAGATTTTAGTGCTCCTATCACTACTTCACTGCTAGTGACAGTTTTCATATGGATGGCTTACATTGCATGAAGGCTGTGTTTCCATTTCTTCTACTTCATTCCCATGGGCCACTAAAATGCCTCAGCAGCAGATGTTCTGCTCAAGCTGATTCATGACCACAGTCATATTTACTCACTCATATAGACACAGAACCAAATAACACTGGCTCCACTGCACCGCTTTCACTGTGCTAGTATGAGAGTGTGAACCTGAACCATATGACCCCACTATGCCTCAAGGACCAGCAGTATTTTTTCCTGATGCAGTTTGCAGACACCTTAGCAGCTGCATTTTGAGATGCTGGGTGTTTTTGTAAATGGTTTAGGTTTGTCATAAGGACGTTTTACAGAGCCATCAGCTGAATCCATTAGCACAGTGATATGACAAGCCTGCCAGACAGTGCTGCTTATCTTATGTCTCTCAGTGGACTGTCCTGCCCATGACTGTCTACCTTCTACCTTCTTCCTAAACACCAGCTCAGTGGCCGTCCTCAGGGAATGCATGAAGAACGAAAGCCTGGTGCGCTTCTTCCAGGAGAGGCAGGCAACTCTCTGCCACTCACTGCCACTAGAGACCTACCTGCTAAAACCTGTACAGAGGATCTTGAAGTACCACCTATTGCTGCAGGTCAGTGTATGGACAGGGAGTTGTTTTACACATGACTGTGCTCTTTCTAGCTTAGAGTTTGGGTGTTAATCTGTAAGATTTACACAAATTCTGTAACTGCTACTTCATTGTCTGTTTAAGGTAGTTTCTGTGAAAGCTAGTTTCTATCTAAAAGAGTTATAAAGCAACATAATAGAAAAGAGAAGCAAGAACCAGAATAGTGTGTTGTAGTTCTTTCATGTGCAGCTAGCAGTTTCAAGAGTGTAATCAATGTCTCCCCCTTCTGACAGGAGCTGTCCAAGCACTTTGACAAGAGTGATTCAGGATATGAGATGGTGGAAGACGCCATCATCACCATGACAGCTGTGGCCTGGTACATTAACGACATGAAGCGGAAACAGGAACATGCAGTACGACTCCAGGTGCAAGCAGAAATATTTTGTCTTTTGTTTTTCAGTGCAATAAGTCATAAATAATATAAATCATAAAAAAAAAATATTAAGTTGTTTACAAATTACAGTACCCTCTAAAACATAAAAATGTTTTGTCTTTTTTGGTAATTAAAAAAAGTCAGTATCAGTAATACAAAGCCATTGCTTTTAATACAGAACAGTTTAACACATCTGCAGATAAATAAAGATACATCTGTCTCCGGATTTTATGACGCCATCTGTCAGATAGTGGTGAAGAAGTGTTATTATCCAATCAGCCAGTCATGTGGCAGCAGCTGAATGCATAAAATCATGCAGATACAGGTCAAAAGCTTTAGTTGTTTACCTGTATCCGCATGATTTTACGCATTGCGCTGCTGCCACATGATTGGCTGATTGAATATTTATATGAAAGAGAAGGGGTATATCTGTTCCAATTAAAGTGACCAGTGAGTGTATATATCAAATAAATGACCACAAATACCAGTAAACAGTAATAAACTAAACCAAGTCAATAATTAGCATGTCCACATTTGCCTTTTAAAACCCAATTCTCGGTTCTCTTAGGTCATATAATTTTGTAAGGAAATCTGAAATCTTGTAGAACTTGCTATAATCCTTTTGTAGACTTTGACTGTCTCACTTCTGTTTCTCCAGGTGAAACCAGACAACCTTAATGACATTTTGATTTGAAACGTGCCCTGTAACTAAATGTCTTGCTTTCTTCAATGTTACAGAGAAAATGATTCCTGGTAACATTTAATATTTGGGGGCTAAATACATTTTTAAATAAGGTCTTTTCTACTGACACACTAAGAAATAAGAGATGCAGAAGAGTAGGGCTGCAACCAACGATTATTTTCATAATCGATTAGTTGGCCGATTATTTTTTGATTAATTGATTAATCGGGGTGGGGGGGGGGGCACATTCGGGTTAGTAAAAAAATAATGTGTTCCATTTGAGACGATATTACCTTTCTAAAATTCATACACTAGACCAGTGGTTCTCAACTTTTTGTGAGCTTTGGACCCCAAGAATATTTCTAACAAGCCACAAGAACCCCATCCCTCCACAACAATTATAGGCTATATATTAAACAGTAATTTATATATATGTTGCTTTATTTTATTAATATTTAACATTAATAATATTAACATTAAAATTTAATCAAAACATTAAGATTTTATTTTTTACATTTTATTGTTGGTGTGACATTTTATTTGACTCTCTGAATTATCCTTTGTTTATTATATCCATCAATGCAACACTTGAACTTGTCTACCACTCAGGTTTTTGCAAATGATCAGTTCATTTGTAAATAAATGTAAAATAAATCCATCAATGAACGATCGTCAGCTCAACTAACATGATATTTGCGAATAACCAAATTGATTAATTTTTGAAACATCTCATTTGAATATGTTTTGATACATTTAACAAAAATATACACATGATATTATTTAAACATTTTAAAAACATTCCTACGGACCCCCTGCAATTACACCACTGACCACTAGGGTTGAGACCCCGGATGAGAAACACCGCACTAGACGGTAGTGCAGAATGCATAGTGAAAGTGTATATCACGTCATTTGGGACACACTTTAGTATTTATTCTCCGAAGCGTGTTTTCGGAACAGAAGTAACGTAATGAGTAAATGTACCCCGTGCAGACCAACTAATCCATGATAAGATTCGTTGACAACGATTTCCATAATCGATCATTATCGATTTTATCGAGTAGTTGTCGCAGCTCTACAGAAGAGATACAATTACCAAAAAGTTGCTTGAAATGTATATGTATAATGGGCAAAAAATAAATAAATTTTAAACTGGGCCAAATCCAAAATGGCAAAATATTAAGTTTTAAATCATCTCAACAACAAATAACTGGTCAAGAAATTAGCAAGAATTAAGCAAATAGATAAAGTAGCTTATTATGGGATAGCTTTCTGTCAGAGACTTCCACTCACGCAGAAGGCGCGACAGCACGCACTTTCGGATTCACTGACATGACTTTGTTTATGTCGTACGTGTGTATTTGTTATGATTTATGTCCTGTCTCCACCGTTACTGGATGTCTCCCTCAATTGTTCTCATTAATCACAGCTGTTTTGTGTTACACCCTTGATTACGTTTTTATTTAAACCCCTCGTGTGTCTATGTTCATCGCAAAGTGTCTACTAGAGATCAAGCTGGATTTTCCTCAGTTTGTTCATGGCGTTTATCCGGTCCTCGTTATTTGATTCCTGTCTTAGCCTAGTTTATCCTGTTTGCTGTTCACCTGTTTTGACCACGCCATTGTTTCACGTTTTGGATTTGGTTTCGGATTGGTTTCCTTAATAAAGGTCTCAACTGCACGTGTATCCTGCATCTCCTCCTTGGCTTACCGTGACACTTTTCCCTTTGATTTCTCTACATGTTTAAACGTTGTGGCCCTTGATGCGCTGCAGGAGTTGTGGCAGAATAGTAATGACTAATCTTTTAAGAAAAAAAAAAATAATCCCAGAACATATTTTTGGAAACTTTTATACACCCAGGCATGTTAGTTAGAATTTTACATTAAACATTTTAATGATTATCATGATTTTACCTTTGTATATAAGAAAACCATATATTGTATGTGAATTTCCCTGTTTCTAATTTCTGACCAATGATTTGTTGTTAAGACCATTAAAAGCTTAATGTTTGCCGTTTTGGTTCTGCCTAGGCGTGTATTTAGGCTATGGAAACACACAAATACACACAATTAAGGCTAAAATTATTAGCACTGAAGTGGAACCTAACAAATTTGTCACACTCTGACAGGAGATTGAGAGTCTGTTGCGAAACTGGACTGGTCCTGATCTCAGCGGCTTTGGAGAGCTGGTTCTGGAAGGTTCCTTCCGGGTTCAGAGGGTTAAAAAAGAGAGGGCCTTCTTCCTCTTTGATAAAATGCTGCTTATTGCAAAAAAGAGGATGGAACATTTCATCTACAGCACACACATTTTTGTGAGTCATCAGTGTTACAAATCACTTTGTAAATCTTTTGGTATACTGTAATGTTTGGATTAGTTGTCCAGATATGAAGTGTTGTGAAAGTCAAAAAATTGTTCATGTATAACCTCTTTTGTAATTTTCAAGTGTTGTAACTTGCTCTTGGTGGAGAACATGAAGGATCCTCTCTGTTTCAAGGTGTCAGATCAGACAATCCCAAAACAACAGCACATTGTTCAGGTAAGAAATGAAAGATGGGAGACATCAAAGATATACTGCTTTGTCATTCTGTTAGGTACTTATACCATGGTCTGTCTGAATACTTGATTCTGATTGGCTGGAAGGTGTGCGTTAAAACCACAGACAGTTCCAGTCAGTTTAATGGCTGTTCTAAATTAATGCGCCTATAAACAACTGTAACCATAGAAACATACAGTTAAACTCACAGCTTCATTATCAGTAGAGATGCGGCACAGACACACACACACACACACACACACACACACACACACACACACAATTCCCCTACACCCCATCTTGCTCTCTCTCTCTCTATCTCTAATAGCTATTTATTCAAATTAATGTGCTCTTATCACACTACTTTATCTCTGTGTATGATTAAGAGCAGGCAGAATTCTATATCTGATGACCCGTATATAAAATAACATACAAATTTTACCAAAAATTAAATTGTTATTAAATTAAATAAACATTTTTTATATTTTCAGTCAAACATCAGTGAAGGCTTTAACTTGTCAATGCAGGCAGGTGGTCACGTTATAAGTGGGATAATCCACGGCTAGGTGTGCGTTGCACGATTTTAATGCACCCCACTTCAAGTCGGGTGGTTCTTTGTGTCCACGTCGTGCATTAAAGTCATGTAACGCACAACCTTGCCGTGGATTATCCCTTATATATACTGTATACTGTATGGACCAGCATAGGACCACCTGAACAGGCATACAGCAGTGACACTTACATGGTAGTGCCATGGTATTGCACCATACTGGCACAGTACATCAGTTGAAGCACTGTTTAAACGCCTCAATGTAACTGTTGGATTGAGTAACAGTTTACCAGTTAAAAATTATCCAACCAATAGTGGTCATAAACTGATGCTGATGAAGGGCCAGAGCAAGGGTGTCCAATCTTTCCAGAAAGGGCCGGTGTGGGTGCATTTTAATCAACTGATTAAACAGGTAGAATTGGGTGTGGTGATTCCTGCTTGATTGGAATGAAAACCTACACCCTACACCGCTTTTTGTTGATAAAATTGGACGCCCCTGGGCTACAGGAACATTAACACATGCTGTACATGCAAAATCGGGTCCTTTAAATTTCAACTTCTCAGTTGTATCCTGTCTCAAATGTAAGCCACTTTGGATCAAGTGTCAGCCAAATGACTTAAATGTAAAAGGTAAATTATAGGTGCCCCAATATTTAGGAGTACCTGATTAAAATACTATTCACTATCCACTGAGAATCAGCTATTCATTGAGTCTACATTCCTGCCACAGTGATATATTACCATTGTTTTTATAACAATGGTATGGTATATAACAACTATGTTACCATTTGTTTTTAACATTGGTCTATAGTTTATGAACTTTCTGTTTTTACTAGGCTAAAAACCAGGAGGAAAAACGATTGTGGCTGCACTACCTCAAGAGGCTAATAGTGGAAAACCATCCTGCATCTCTCCCCCAGAAGGTAATATTTACACCAAGACATGCATTGTATTCCATAACGTTTGAATTCAATAATGATCAGAATTCATGTAAGGAATAATTATCCCTCTTATATTACAGTGATTTACCAACAATTACACATTTGTATTTATTAAGGGACAGAGTGAGATACTTTTCTGTGTCTGCATAGTAACATTCAATGTTGTGGAATGACATTGAAACAAGTTAGTTCTTGTTATGACTTCAAACCTGTCCTAAATAGTTCTTCCTTCCTGTCCCACCCTAAAAGAACAACATTACCTCAAAGTACTAGTGTGAAGTCTCAATCCATAAATCTTACATAAGTGTTCTCCATACAGAAAGCTTTAAGATAGCATAGGAATGATTATATATTTTACTTTGTTAAATAACAAACTTATAGACTTAAAATTATGTGATGTCCACCATACAAGTCCCTGTGAATTAGAGCTGTGTTGTTATAGAAAATGAATCAATGCATTCTGACTAATCACAATCAAGAATTTAACAGAGCAGTGCTATAATCTACTAACTTATTATAATTATAATCTAGCATAAAAGATTATTCAAACATTATTTGAAACATTGTACAGAGCTCCTCTATGATAAAGAATGACTTCTAGGAATCTAAGTCTTTTTAGTAGCTAACTTACAGCCTAATATTTTGTTTTTACAGGCAAGGCAGGTCCTTGGCGATACTTTCTGTCCATGTAAGTAATGCAGGCATGTTTAGATAGATCTTGATCTGCATGGTGCAAGAACCAGAAAACCACAACCATGTTCCAGCTAATAACTACAGCTGCATAGGGTTTGCCAGGAATGGCAACCCCTAAAAGTCAGCTCATTGCATTCATGCAGATTTCACGCACTTGAGTAAATTATGTTATGCATTTCTTGTGTCTTTAATTTGTGTTCTTTATTAATGAGCTATTTTCTCATAACATTCAGCACCTCAGTTTGAACAAGAGCCAAACCGAAAGCCTGTCCCTTCTCCTCGATTAGATGACGCCCATGGCTTTCACAGAGGAAGAAGACAATCAGGTTTGAAAGAAAGTTTTAGCAAGAGTTCACACTTTAAATTTTTTTTTTTTTTTTTTTTAAAGAAATGTTACTATATTAATATCAATGTATTGTAGATGGCAATCCATAGAAAATTGTGTGAATGACTTCACCATATTTATAGGCTGATAGATATTTCAAGGGGAGGGCAGGAAGGGGCTGTTTTACAGAAGATCACTTGGGGACCACAGGCTTTCATGTACATTTAAGAAACTGAATTTAATTATCCTGTATTGCTACTTTGCTTATGCTATTCTTCAGAACCCCCAGAATTTATCTACACCCCTGAGAAGGCCAGGAAAAACCTTCCATTGCTACTGGAAGGGAACCTGCCATATCGCAGAGGGCGCAGACAGTCAGGTGAAAATTACAGAACAACATACAGATATTCATAATAGAGTGCTTTGAGGTAACACATAGATAACTAATTTTAGTAATAATTTGTGGTTACTTTTGGCTTGGGTGTTACAAAATGACTTGTTATGCTTCTAGCTCCTGCCAAAGACATAGAAGCAGCATTTCAACAAAGTGGTGAGTGTGTTCCCCATAATAAATGCCATAGGAAATGAATACATAACTACCATAACTTATATTTTAATTTCTAACCTAGCATTTATTCCAAATAAAAGTTTGGTTTTAATTTTTCTGTGCTCCTTTTTATTTCTGTACCATGCACCATTGGACAATAGCCTCTTTAAAGGTGAGAGCAGACTTATTTTACAGAGTAAATGTATCAATTTCTGTAGCATTTTCAATGAAGACACAACATGTGCTAAACAAAAAAGTACTTGACCTGACAGTTCTTCTTATGTGTTTGTATTTGTGGTTTCCTAGGCTGGTAGTGAAGGTGAGCTTTACACACAGGTCGAGAGTTTGGCCTCCTCTGGCAGTGCCAGTACTCTTGCATCATCAGTCATAGAGGTTGGTTCAGGCCAGGATAAATTGGGTCTTGGTCAGGATGAAGATGAGGACATGTCACCACTCCCTACACCTCCAACGCTTTCCATCACAGAAGAAATCATGCAGTTTATCAATGAGAGCCGTGCACGAGAGGGCATGCCAGAGCTGTCTTCTAATGTGGTAAGAAATAAATTAGGAAATATGACCACTGATATATCTAAAACAGTTAGTATCTTGTAAATTTGTAATATCAATAGGAATGAAATAGGTAAATTTCATCACGACAAACCATGTTGGTTTGACAAAGCCAGTCTGAAAGTTTAAAATAGTTATCAGTTTGAAATCTGAAGGTAAATGTGCAATTTAAGAAAGAAAGGGAGACAGATAGATAGGGTGCCAATACTGGTAGAGTTGGATAGAGACAGGGTGCCAATACTTATAGAGTTGGCTAGATAGCAAGGGTGCCAATAATTTTAGAGTTGACTAGATAGCTAAGGTGTCAATACTTGTAGAGTTGGATAGATAGACAGGGTGCCAATACTTTCAGATAGATAGATAGATAGGGTGCCAATACATCTATAGTTGTATAGATAGATAGGGTGACAATACTTTCAAGTTGAATAGCTAGATAGGGTGCTAATACTTTTGAGTTGAATTGGCAGCACCTTAGGCAAGTCAGATTTTAAACCATCAGCCCACTGACTAACAGGAACACGGCTTCCAAGAACATCAGAAACGGAACTCGCCTCGTATCCGCCATACAGCATGAACGTCTGAGCATAACACTGAGTGCATTCTAGTACAGACTCTTTTTTACCTT
Organism: Ictalurus furcatus; assembly: GCF_023375685.1. NCBI lineage: Eukaryota > Metazoa > Chordata > Actinopteri > Siluriformes > Ictaluridae > Ictalurus > Ictalurus furcatus. Next base: position 10,965,507 of record NC_071271.1, on the reverse strand, counting down.
GTTGACACCCAGCAGTTTTATGCCAACTGTCCACAAACCACAAATGCACTCGAGGACACCCTTTATATATTTCTGTACCCCTCTGACCGACACGAGTGACTGTTTTCCTTCAAAGTCATCATAGAAATCAGTCAACTTCTCCACTTCAGTAGGCAGAAATAATTGAGAGCATATGGCAATAACATCCAACGGATGCAGATTGTACAACTTCATTTTATGTGACATCTAAGTCTGAAATGGACCCATGCCCATTTCTCTAGGATGTTTAAAATCTTTTGTCATTTTATCTACTTGCTTAGGGCTCAGTGGCTGATATTTTATCGTAACTTTAGCCTCATCCTGCCCTTTTGGCTTTGATTCTTTAATCGACATTGGTGCTACGCTGATGTCTGCTGGATCTAAGCCAGAGTCACCTGACTCATCCTTGGAATATGACGAGCTCAAAGACTGCAGCTGACTTTAGCCTGGAGAGAGTTAATTTTTTGAGAATTTTTTGAGTGGAAATGTTTATGATTAGCACATTCCTGCATCAGTGTAGTGATTTTCTCAACCATATCTTGCATTAGGAAAGCATGCCATTGTCTAAACACTTGCACCACTACGTCAGGGTCTTTACAATTGACACATTTCTCCAAAGCTGAAAAACATTGCTCTCTACTCCACACTGTCTGTTCTGAAATACCAAGATCTTTACATAGTTTAGTCTTTTTCTTTCCACACACTATATTTAGCATTTGCCCTAGCTCCTTCTCAAAACCAGTTATATAAACATAAGACAAGGAAACAGCTGATGGGGACAACTCTCTAGGATCCTGAACACTCGTTGCCATTACCAAAATAAAACAAAGCAACTAATTCCATCGAGAAACTTTGACTAAACATCTTTTAATTCGAACTCGCTTATTTGAGGTGACACTACTTTTAGAGCTGGACAGATAGGGTGCCAATACTTTTAGCGCTGGACATGTAGGGTGCCAATACATTTGGAGTTGGATAGATAGCGTTCCAATACTTTTAGTGTTGGATTGATAGATAGGGTGCCAATACTTAGAGAGAGCGAGAGAGAGGGAGGGGGAGAGAGAGTGAGAGCGTATTTTGTTACAGTTACATTGACAGAGGGAGAGAGGAGGGGCTTCAGGCTGTGTGCAGATAGATAGAAAGATAGAAATAGAGGTAGGTATATAGATAGATAGAAAGAAATAGAGATAGATAGATAGATAGATAGATAGATAGAGTGCCAATAGTTGTAGAGTTGGTTATATAGATAGATCAATCAATAGATAGATAGAGAAAAATATAGAGAGATAGAAATAGAGATAGATAGATAGAAACAGATAGATAGATAGATAGATAGATAGAAATATAGATAGATAGACAGAGTGAGTGAGTGCCAATAGTTGTAGAGTTGGTTATATAGATAGATCAATCAATAGATAGATAGAGAGAGATAGAGAGATAGAAATAGAGATAGATAGAAACAGATAGATAGATACACAGATAGATAGATAGATAGAAATAGAGGTAGATAGATAGATAGATAGATAGATAGATAGAAATAGAGGTAGGTAGATAGATAGATAGATTGATAGTGAGTGAGTGCCAATAGTTGTAGAGTTGGTTATACAGATAGATCAATCGATAGAGAGATAGATAGAGATAGAGAAAAATATAGATAGATAGAAATAGAGATAGATAGATAGATAGATAGAAATAGAGGTAGGTAGGTAGGTAGGTAGATAGATATATATATATAGAAAGATAGATAGATAGATAGATAGATAGAAATAGAGGTAGGTAGATAGATAGATAGATAGTGAGTGAGTGCCAATAGTTGTAGAGTTGGTTATACAGATAGATCAATCGATAGAGAGATCGATAGAGAGATAGAGAAAAATAGAGATAGATAGAAAGAGATAGATAGATAGATACATAGATAGATAGATAGAAATAGAGGTAGATAGATAGATAGATAGATAGATAGATAGATAGGTAGATAGAAATAGAGGTAGGTAGATAGATAGATAGATTGATAGTGAGTGAGTGCCAATAGTTGTAGAGTTGGTTATACAGATAGATCAATCGATAGAGAGATAGATAGAGATAGAGAAAAATATCGATAGATAGAAATAGAGATAGATAGATAGATAGATAGATAGAAATAGAGGTAGGTAGGTAGGTAGGTAGATAGATAGATATATATAGAAAGATAGATAGATAGAAATAGAGGTAGGTAGGTAGATAGATAGCTAGATAGAAATAGAGGGAGGTAGGTAGGTAGATAGATAGAGATAGATGGAGAGGTAGAAATAGAGATAAATAGAGAGAGATAAAAAGATAGATAGATAGATAGAAATAGAGGTAGGTAGATAGATAGATAGAAATAGAGGTAGGTAGGTAGATAGATAGAGCTAGATAGAGAGGTAGAAATAGAGATAGATAGATAGATAGATAGATAGATAGATAGAAATAGAGGTAGGTAGGTAGGTATATATATATATATATATATATATATATATATATATATATATATATATATATATATATATATATATATATATATAAAGATAGATAGATAGATAGAAATAGAGGTAGGTAGGTATGTAGATAGATAAAAATAGAGGCGGGCGGGCGGGCGACTCCAGGGTGTGTGTTACAGGTATATTGACAGAGTGAGAGGGAGAGAAGAGGGGCATGCAGGTGTGTGTGAGTTTTGACAGTTGGAGTTTGAAATCTTGAACATTCTGTCTGCGTAAGTGAATTTTTGGGATTTTTGATCGTCTGTTCGATCAAAAATATAGTCTGATCAATCTCTTAGAAAAGTCATAGCACACTAAGTCAGAACAGATTAAAGGTGGTGAGTTTGGTGCATGTAGCTTAAAAGCTCTGTGAGGAGTAGCATTTTGAATTTTTGGGTCTCATAATGATAATAATAATCTATAAAAACAAAAAAAAAATCTAGAAAAAATTATAATAAGCTTCTGTTGTCAAGCCAAAAGAATAAAATTATGAAGTATGCTGTAAATCAACCCTTGATAGGACTTCACATTCATTCACATTCAATATACATATGATAATATATTGTATACTGATTACTATGTTTAATTGCCCACACAAAGCATTGGCTGTTTATCATACTATTGCTCTTTCCACAGAGTGAGCCCAGTTCAGAGCCCATGGAGACCCAGTGCACTGAGCCACAGGACTTAAAGGAATATCAGAAAACACATGTGGTAAAAGAGGAAGATCAGCTGGATATTGTTTCCAATAGCCCACAGGATAAGCAACCACTACTAGATATTAATATAAACAAAGAGGATGACACTGATCATTTTCCACATGAAAATTTAAAATCTGACTCACCATCTACAAAAGATTCTGGGGAAGATATTTCATCATTATCATTATCTCACTTGCCCAGTCATAACTATGAGAATGGGAATGAATCACTGGAATCAGATGTAGTCATGGCAGGACTCATGCCTGAACAATTCATGGAGCAGGAAAGTGAGGACACCGCTGCCAAAGAGAAAATATCTGCCCTAACAAATAAAATGGAGGAAATTGTCAATGGAACCCCAGCTGAACTGTGTGATAACTCCTCTTCTGTACACAAACCTGCTGATGACCCTCTGCTGCCTACAGGTGAAGTTGAACAAACGTTGACTAAAAGTCACAGGCAGATCATTGAAAAAATTCGCAGCTACTATGAGGCAGCAGAGGCAGTGGCTGAAGATGGACAAGTTTCACGCAGGAATAGCTTCTCTAACATCCCTTCTGGCCTGGTAAAAGACTCTGTGTCACGCTTTAATTTCTTTGTCCACCAAGTCAGCGTATGTGATTCTGAGAGTGGGCGTTCAGATTCCAATGAGAATGAAATCACGTCCACATCACCTACTGTACCTGACCAAAATGCAAAGATTTTCAGTCAGCCGGACTACACCGGTGTTGATGCTGCTGTTGCACATAACAGCCAAGATCAACGTAAGACTGAGTCGAAATCAGATGATGATGAGCAGATTTGTGACTTTAAACCCTGTATGGAGCTCTGGAAAGAGAAGGAGAGGAAAGCTTCAGGTCTTCAAGAAAGACCAAATGTGTCTGCCTGTAAGGAGGGTAGATTTGCAGAGGACAAAGAAGTATGTGCAAAAGATCCATTTTCTGCAACTGACAGGATGACTCCTGTGCTCAGTGAGCAGCTTGCACTGGAACAGGACCAAAATGAAAGCATAAAGGATAAAAGCCCTGAACAAACAGAAAAACCTATCAAAGAGGTTCAGCCCACTGCTGTGCCCAGAGACAGGACTTACCCTAATGGCAGTTTGGATGGTCTACCTAATCAGATTAAAGTTGGACGGTGGTCTCGCAATGGTAAGGCGGTCACCTGCAGTAGGACACTTTACGAAGGCATTGCAGATGTGTCAAGCCTAGGATTCTTTGAAACCGCTCCAATGGATCAATGTTTAGTAGAGAATTCAGAAAAAATTCTGAGTAAGGTACAGATGCTAGCACAAATGTATATGGCCAAGTCAAGTAGTATGAAGGTACCATTACATCAGAAAAGAACCCGGTTTACAAAGGGACCATGTAAAGCAAATACCCTTCCAAAGTCTCAGATACTGCTGCATCAGGCAGAAGTGAAGACACAGAATCAACTCTCAGGTGAGACATTATTTTTTATAGATGACATCTCTAACTATGCATAACTATTTGTGATTTCAATTCAGAGCTTGTTTTCTTATTTGACAGATGTTCACATGGAGTCTGTTACTCACGCTGCACCTGGGTCATATGGGCATGTGATTGTGAAAGAGCATTTCACTACTACCTGTCATCAAGAAAATTATTGCGATATTATTGGACAAAAGGAGCAAGTCACCAAACTTGGAGCTAGTGCAACAGAAATCATTTCATTTGAATCCTCCACAATTTCATCTGATGTATTATCTGAAATAATGGAAGAACAGTTGGCCACAAATTTGGGAACTCAGAGCTCCTTAGAGAGAAATACTCAAGAAATACTTTGCAAAGAAAACGAAGCTATGTCACGTCTTCAGAGCTCAGGATCACAAGGCAACTTTCTTGAGCAGGATGCCAACCACACTTTATATTCGATTAGGGAGGACCATTCAACAGTAGATAAAAATCTGATCTTTGAGAGAGAAGATGAACATCAAAGTCAGTTATCGGTTGTGGACAAACCAGTGATGGATTGCCATTCTAACTCTATAAATGAATCAGAAGTTGCAAGCCTCAAGGAAGAAGCCCAAGGTGTTGAAGAGAAGAATAGTTTAATTAATAAGCCTTGTGAAAGCTTACAGTCTACTGAGGATACAGTTGGTGATACCCAGTTGAGGGCATCAGTAAATTCTGGTTCCACTGATGATCTGGATGGGATCATTTCTTGCACTGAGAACTCCATTCCTAATGTAGCTGTATCCCCTGTTAATATTGAAGATACATCTCTTCCAATAGAATTGGCACTGTACTTGGAGAATGGAGTCTCAGAAACAATGTCCAACAAAAATCCCCAAATATCACCAGATGTGCTGAACTTTGATGTATCACATCAGTTGTGTTCTTCAGAACTCCAGTATCAATGTTCACCTGAAACAAATTGCACAAATGTACCACCTTTGCTTGGTTCCAGGCAAATGGTAAATCCAGAGTCTTTGGAAGGCAAAGAGGTACTAAGCAATGATTTATTGGTGTCAAGCCATCCCCTAACATCGCCTTCCTGTAGACCTGTCATAGATAATCTTCCAAAATTCAACAGCCAAAGACCTGCCAATCTGCCTAATGCGTTGGGAAGAAGCTTTTCTCCCTGGAACACATCAAACATGACCTCCAAAAGGTACTTCATAGAGTATGTTTTTGTATTTGCACTTAGCTACTGGTGGAGAAAATTCCACCCTGAAGAAGAGCAGGATGTTGTTATGCCATAGAAAAGAAGGAGAGTATACTCTCAGTGAATCCGAGAACTGTAGAATTCTAGGACATGATTGGTTATGGAAAAAAGGTACATCTAATTGTTAAATGATCACATGAATCTAACAAAAGAGACAGAGTTACCAGACTGCAGGTGTGTGTGTGTGTGTGTGTGTGTGTGTGTGTGTGTATATGTACATAATACAGATTGAGAATAATAATACTGTTAATAAGAGGGAGAGTAAACTATAAGTAAAATTCAGACTTTACCAGCTACTTAATATCTGTCTGCTGATTTGTATTCAAGAGTTACAGTATCATTTTCATTTTGATCTTATTTCTGTTTTGATTTTATTTTAGACTATCACAGACACGGCTCTGCTCCAAGGAATATGACCAAGACATCTCATCATCAACTTCTGTGGTGTCTTCCAGTAAACCATCTTTATGTGATAATTCTTCAAACATTCCCTCAAGTTTTTCTGACTCAAAGCCATCATCTGCCTTTAGCTTTAGCCTTCAGCTGCACTCACCCTCACCTAATATAAGCTATTCAAACTCCTCTACAAATTCTTCTGCCCTTGCCAAATCACTTGCTGCTTCTTGTATTAGTCAGACAATTTCTCAATGCATGGCCAAAAAGAACACTCGCACGCAGGCTGCCTCTCCCCCTTCCAGTTCCAGTTCATTGCATGCATCCACTCTAAGATTAAGGTCTCCCTCCCCCAAACCTATCATCCTGAACTCATATGTACAGTCAGATTCTAGTGGTTTACCCAGTAAGGTGACAAGATGCCAAAGTCCAAAACGTCCCCCTTCCCTTTCCTGCTCGAATAGTCCATCAACAGTACAATCCCCTCCTCCTTATCACAGCCAACATTTAGTATCCCCTTCTTCCCCTGTACATGTCCACTCAATCCCCTCTGTTACTAATACAAGAGCTGATCATCTTGAACATTCTCCTCATACTCCTCTGAATAGCAATAACAACAACAACAGTAACAGTCTTTGTAGTCATGCCTGGACAAGTAGTCATAAAAAGCCATCATCACAAATGTACAGAGGTCCTCATTCTCATGATCCACATCGAGGGACCTCCTACAACAGAATTGCTCGACCATTCCCATCCTCGGAGCCTAACTCACGTGTTCAGTCTCCCTCACCCTCTCACTCACCATCTCTAATCACGCGCATCTGTTCCCCACCATTTGTCCAGAGTAGTGCTGGTCCATTAATAACCAAGCCTCCTAATCCACGGACCCCCAGACAGGGTGGGGCCAGTCCTTTCACACCTTTGTCTTTAGAACTTTCTCAAACACCTTCATCTTGCTTTTTGTCTCCATGTACAAGTCCAAGGGTAACCTCCCCACCTCCTATTGGCATTCCTACAAATATATGGTGCATTGTAAGCCCACAGCCAATGAATCCACTAGTGACACCTTTCTCCCCAACAAGAGCAGAGGCAAGTTCTACTCCTAGAGACTCCAGAATCACTTCACCAGTGTCGGGATCATCTCCATGTTCACTATTCTTGTCTCAGAACCAGGGAAGACCAAGAGGAAGCAGCTTGCCATTTGAGAACCTAACAGGCAGCCCATCAAGTCTATTCAGAAATGAGCATAGGTCCTTTGCTGAAAATGGACAATGGGCAGTTGATGTGGAGTCACACCCAACTATTCCTCAAATGCGCTCTTGTAATGGTTCCCCTATGTGTGTTAGTCCAGGACCTCAGTCTCCTATTAGGGGGACTGCACAGAAGAACACTGATGCTGGAAAGCACCTAACAAACTTTAACTGGCCAGAAGTGCATGAACTGCCATCAGTTTATAACACAGAGGACAGGTCTCAGTGTAACCTTTTACCCTCATCATCTTGTCCTGAAACTGGACAGGAGGACTCAGAACTGGGGAAGACTACTTGCCGGAATAGCCTTATCTGTGCCTATGTGGCTCATGCCACCCCTGTACCTGAAAAGGACACTCAAATTCAGCACTCAGATGATGGAAAACAAGTGGATAATGTGCCAATAAAGGAGACTAAGACAACATTAAAAACCAGTTATGCCACAACTGTCAACCTACAGATTGCCGGGAGTGGGAGAATTGCATCCTTTAGTAATGCCCAGGTTAGCCTGACTCAAACTCTGGCACCAGTGATAGAGAGCCAGGGCACGAGAAGGGTCAGTATAAATAGCTGTACACTCTCACTGCAGAACTGCAAAAGGCTCTAAGTGGAACTCATCTGAGGCATATTATAGTGCCTCCTGCTTTTTTTTTACCAGGCACTTTACCATGTGTAAAAGGAGGCGGACAGAGATTTATGTCCACTTTACTGAGATGGCAAATTACGGGTGTCAAGAAATTTCTTTTTATTACTCATTGCTAATTCTTTAGCTGCAAAAGGTGCTTCACATACAACTCAAATTTGGATTACTGCCCTACTAGAATTTCTGGTTTGTTTTTTAAGCAGTGTTATTTTATTATTTGATATAATTGTAAAATATTCTAATTTCTATGTAACTTAACCAAAGCCTCTGTGATGAAAAGGAAGGGTTTTTTTTTCTTTGGCTGAAATAGGCAGTTCTCTTATTTATGGAGTAGTTTTTGTTTTTGTTTTTTGTTTTTTTTACAGCACTTTTTCTCTTTTTCTGTATTTTGCACAATTTCTTATGTGGTCCAAACATATCTAAATGATTGTGTTTTTTTACAGAGTAGTAAGACAAGAAATTTGTATGTACAAATAAGGGAAGGTAGAAGAGTGTTGCTGTTTTTTAAGGTTAATCAAACATGCCACTGCTTTAATCGAGAGATAGATTCCATCATTCCAAATTCATAGTGAGTCCATTTATAGACCCAATCCACTACATCCTTTGAAAGCACCTTAGTAATATCTGTGGTAATGGTAAGGTGGACTCTTAATTCATGCTTTCTAGATTATCTAGATTTTTAGGTTTCATAAAATATTTCCAGTCTGCTTCTGTACATGAGAAACAAAAAGTGAAAAATGTTAGTAAGAATCAGAACAAATATTTTATTTTAAAAAGTATACCATAATACAGTCCATCCTGCCTGCCCTTCCTTCAATAGGAATAAGCAAATCAATGTGCAGCATTTTATGTACTTATAACTATATATAGTTTTAACTATATATTGTATAATTCTATACTATAGTATGTATTGTGATAACTATGAATAGTTATTAAAAGTATGACTATGTGAGTTTGCAGAATTTGCAGCATTTCATAATGTATAGTTATTTCCAATATGACAATTGTCAAACCATTTGAATACACCCTATAATAATTTGTCCCCTTATTATAAATAAAAATCTGTGTATGTTTTTTTCCTGAGTTGTCATCCATTTTAATTAGACATTTTGACACTTTAGAATCCATATACTGTATATACACTCGCTGTGCACTTTATTAAGAACACCCGTACACCACCACATTCATGCAGTTGTCTAATCAGCCAATCATGTGGCAGCAGGGCGTAAAATCCTGCAGATACAGGTCAAGAGCTTCAGTTAATGTTCACATCAAACATCAGAATAGGGAAAATGTGATCTCTTTGACTATATCCGTGGCATGGATGTTGATGCCAGAAGGGCTGGTTTGATTATTTCATAAATTGCTGATCTCATGGTAATTTCACACACAACAGTCTCTAGAGTTTACACCGAATTGTGCAAAAAAAAACAACAACAACAAAAAAATTCTGTGTGCAGAAGGCCCTGAGGTGTTTGAGTGTTTCTTCACAACGCACATGTTTCTGTCATCAACTGTTGTTGTTTTCCTTGCCTGACCTGTTCAACGTCTGGTTGTTAGTACACCAGTGGTTGTGGTGTACACCGGAAGCTGCAGTACAAGCCTGGAAAAGCGTCATAAAAGAAGGACACAGTTTTGTGATGTCAGTGAGTTCCTGGCTTGATGCAGTAATTGCAAGCAAAGGATATGCAACCAAAAATTAAGTGTTATTTACGTTACTTTAAGACAATCTGTTCCTATACTTTTGCTCACCTATAAATGGGGTGGTCTGCCACCAAAGGTGCCATGTTCTAAGTTGTTTAACACATCTAGATCTAAATATCAGGAAATGAAAATTGAAAATCCGATCTATAGTCTCATGTTCATCTTTTGATCTCAAACCCAAATGTCTTCAGTGTATAGCAAAAACATTCAAATTGGCCTTGCCGTTCCAGTACTTTATGGGGACTTATAAGTTTGCAGTACAAAGGAGACCAGGTCCATGGAATAAGAAATTGTACTCGTGCACAAGTAAAACACAAATAGTCCTAGAAGAAAGAAATTGTTTTTGAAGGACATTAAATGTGCCGAGTGAGTGAATAAAATTGTAAGCTCCGGTTGTGCTCACATGGGGGCGTCCTTTACATAACAGCTCAAAAGAGTCGATCATTCTTAACAGCAAGTTGAATGATTGTTGCGTTTTATGCTTCTTTTTACTGTCTTGGCAAAGCAAACAGGATGTTTTTGCACAATGCTTACTTCGTGCTGAGGATAGTTTGTATATAATGTTTTCACACGAACACAAATACTTTTGAACGGACCCCAGTTTCTGTATATTTGTTACTGGGGTAGCCCAGTTTCTTAAAGTTTGGACCCCAGTTTCTGTATATTTGTTACTGGGGTACCCAGTTTATTGAAGTTATTATTACTGGGGATATGACGGGGAAAATTCCCTCTAAATGTTTTTGTTTGTCATGTATGCTGTTGTTTTTTTTCTTCTTCTTCTTTATTAAGGCGGAGCTTTGTTAATCTCATATCTTAGAGCTGTCGAATACGAACAGTTTAGCACTTTAGGACTTCACACTGGACCCAGATCTCAGACGCAAAACAACCCGATGCGTGTGTACTAGCTGCAGCTGCCTGATCAAGCTCTCCATATTGGCTCTCTATCTTTCTTTCTTTATTTCCCCGCTGGGTCTTACAACGGAAGGGCGCATATGGATATTCAAGGGTGCGTAATTTAATTTTAGGACGAGAAGAAAATGTGGAAATGCGGAGAGATGTTGTGCGCCTGGCGAGCCCGAGCTGGAACATCATGGTTTTGAGAAGAGCAGAACAGCACCAGTTTTACATGGAGTTAACGCCACTGCTTTTTTATTTCGGCGCCATGGTTTTGAGACAAGCCAAGTGTAACTCAGTTTGCAGTTCGGAGTCTATAACATTGGTGCAGTCGTTCCTGAGCAACTTCTCCAAACTGGTACTGAACTCTATTCACCTGTCAGAGCTTTCTATCCTGTTGTATCTTTTCTCTCTTTTTTTATTCTTCAAACGCGCATGTTTCTATTCAACTGAAAGAGAAACCATTGCTTCTCTAAGCCTAATCACTCGTTTGCATAGACGAGATCTATAACCAGTGATTCTTATCGCTCATTCTAAAGCTGTTTCTGCCTTGGACATTTGCTTCAGCTTTTACTTTTATTTTTCTTGATAAAGAATTCAAAGAAATTGTTTTTTTTTTTTTTTTTTTTTTTTACACTGAGTAGTGTCTCCTGTCATGGACTGGTGTCCCATCTGGGGAGAATTTGGAGACTGAGAATTTGCAGAATTTGGAGAATCTGAGCAATCTTAGTGCAGATTAATGAATGAATTCTTGAATGGATGAATGGATACATTGGGTCTAGAGCTACCAGCCACTAGAATTGAAACAATTGGACAATTGAATTGTGTGTGTGTGTGTGTGTGTGTGTGTGTGTGTGTGTGTGTGAGAGAGAGAGAGAGAGAGAGAGAGAGAGAGACGTCAAACGTAAAATATATTGCCATCCCGTTACCTGTTGTCTATATCTAATATCTACTGTTGTGTTTTCATCATTTACTGGACAAGTGAAATGGTAACCACGTTAAATAGCTAACTACATTATTACTGATAATGATTAGCTTTCATCTAGCAAATTATTTAAGTAGCCAAATATCGGTATAGCTCTATAAACTGTAATCTTAAACCTGTGGGTAAAGTTAAAATGTCTACTACTATTACGTACTACCACCACCACCAACAAAGTAAACAAATTAGACAAAAAACTTTTTCTATAGATAGAGCATGATTTGCCAAGTCTTTTTTTGCCTGCGTCTCCCCGCAGGCCTCAGAGGCCTTTTACCGGTCACTGATACTCACTTATGACTTAAACATTCAATAATTAAATGAAAGAAGAGCAAAAAGACAATCTCGCAGAAAACTTTGGCAAGAAGGCAAACTGCTTTCACGTGCTCTACACACCATGCTCTGTCTTCCACTGCACATGCGCCGAGAGAGAGAGAGATTCTTCTTTACGTGCTCCATTTATCAAGATGGACACTAATTGGTAAAATGTGTTTGCAGCGTGAAAGACTTTGCACGCTGCAAGTGACAGATTTCTCTCTGCTCCACTTTTCCCCCCACATGCTTCACAAAAGAAGCTAAGAGTAAGGGGCAGGGCTGACTGCATTGCTATGGTTGACGGCATGTTTCATGAATGAACATCGATAGTAATTGGCTGATGCGGTGGCAGAACAATGCATTCAGTCATGCAGCTACAATTCAAGAGCTTGATCATATGATCATGCTGAAATGATCATATCATCTATCTGATCATATCATCTATCTGAATGAGGAACAGTGTGCCTTTGACTGTGGTAGAATTGTTGGTCCCAGATAGGGTAGTTGCAGAAACTACTGATTTCCTGGGATTTTCCTACATAGCATTGTGTAGCGTATACACAGACCTAATGAAAACATCCAGTGAGTGGCACCTTGGCAGGAGGAAATGCCTTGTGGATGAAAGATCAGAGGTAAATGGCCAGACTGTTCAAATGGCCAGACTGTTTGCTGTAGTTGCTAAGACTAACCCTGGGTTTTATGAGGCACAATAATGTTTATATAATAATAATTGTTTATATGTGTAATCACATTTAAAAATGAATATCATAATAATTATTAATATAATATATGCTATAAAAATAAATAAATACTGTGTATTCATACTGTATCATAATACTGAATTACGTTAGATATCCTGTCAAGTAGATGACTATAATCTTCACACTAACTGTAACACACTAAAATGCCAACCCCACATTATCCTAAAACAAACAAACTACTCTGGCACACCTTTGCTCTGCGAACTTTGCTTTTCTAGAACTCAATTAAACGATCTTGTACGGTAGTAATACTTGTATTGTTCTCTGCTTGATATATCGCTTTGCTTGTATTTTCTCATTTGTAAGTTGCTTTGGATAAAAGCGTCTGCTAAATGAGTAAATGTAAATGTAATCTTGGTAGAATCTTGCACAGTTGCCCAGGTCATGCACATTTTAGACGGTCCATTACGAACTCCATTACTATACAGCGCTGGTGAGTTGTGTTTCTGAGAGATTAGCTTCAGGGGGATTTAACGGGAGAAAAATGTCAAATATATTCAGTTGTACTTGGTTCTCGTTCCACTCCAGAGTAAGACCATACACGTTTTGTCATTTCTGTGTGTTTATTGCTTGAGAAATAGAAGAGAGAATCTCGAATGTGCAGTGAATCTCAGGTGACCGCGAGGCAGTCTAAGATATGGTCGACTGTGAGTGACGTCATTTCCAAATACAAACACACCCCATAGTATACTCTTATCCCAACACTGATTGGCAGGTCTCATTGTAAGGCATGGAAAATGCAAATATAAATGGATTTTCCATTCCGTTTCAATCTTGGTAAGCTCCGAACGCCACACTGAGGAAATGAATAGCAAACAGGAGGGTAATTGCTATTGCTATTTCAATATGACAGGGTCATAGTGTAACGCATGGGAAATGCAATTGCAAATTCTTATTATTCTTTTTCTTGTACTGTTTTGCTGGTTGGCAAAACAGCATTTGGTGCATTACCGCCACATTCTGAACTGGAGTGTGATGCGTCAGTGCTTAGGAAAAAAACCCCTTATAATAATAATGATGATGAAATTAAATATAATTAAATATCTTATATTCTTGTGTAATTTCCTGTTTCTTTTAGAAATCTTATCAAAGCAATTCTTATATTTTTATCCCATTGCTGTTTACTCTATAGATGTTCTAAAGTCATCTTCTTTTCACCTTCTTTCTGTACTTTTGTTTCCAGTATTTGTCATTCTCTGTTGTATGCTGTATACTGCAAAAACATTTTCATTCATTCCACAGTGCCTACATAATCAATCCATTAGGATGTTTTTTTTTAAATTATTATTTTATGCAGATTTCCATTCACTGCTGTATGGCCTGTTCCGAGTCTTGTTATTATCGCTTCTTCTCTTCTTCTAAATCCATTATCATTATCATTATTTCGTACTCCTACTTCCCTTTGAATTTTATACAGATGTCGGCCTCTCCTCCATATCCCACTGGTTTTGCCATGCTTCTATTAGTGCTTTTCTAATAATTGTCTTTGCTTCTGCTTTACTTATTTTTTTATACCAATTCCTATATTATTCAACTTCAATGCACTCTTCAAATCATTCTTATCCACTACCTCGTTTCCTTCTTCTCCAAAATGAGCTGGGATCCAGATAAATGAAACCGAAATGAAATGCCCTGATTGATAAATCTAAATATGCTCTGCATTATTTCAAGCACAGGATCTTGTCTACACTTTGATTGGCCATACTGAATTCTCTTTAATTCTGCCAATGAACCTGAGCATATTACTGCTTTCTTTATCCGTTTTTCCTCTACCCACTGAAGGGCCATAACAATAGCTACCAGCTCTGCTGCAAGTACGGATAAAAAAATCTGGAGTTCTTCTCTTAATAGCTATTTCATGTTGTGGTACAAATACTGCTATTCCTGTTTTATTCATTTCTGGATCCTTTGAACCATCCGTATAATTTTGTCACATCATGGTCAATATATTGATGAACTTGTACTTTTATTGGGTCATTATACTGTTTCTTTATTTCTTCTACTAATTTAAGATCTATTATAGGCATTACAAACATCCAAGGTGAGATTGCAGACATTGGGACTATATTACTATATTTTATCTTGTTTAAGCCTATATATTTCATAATTTCTTCCACTTCCCAGCCTATACTTTTTATATTTCCTCTTCCGTGTTGACAACAATTTTGTAAATACTGCCTTGGTTGGATGTTCTTTATTATGTCCCTCCAGGGATACCCAGTATACCATTTTTACTTGTCTTTCTTCTAATGGCATTTCTCCCATATCTACTTGCAGGGCAGCTTTGGGGGATGTTCTAAATGCCCCGCAGCATAATTTTAAATCATGTGTCTGCACCACCTCAATCTTTTACAGCATTGACTTGCTCACCGAACTATATACCATACTCTCATAGTCTATGGCTGATCTTATAATAGCCAGATATATATTTCTAAGCAAGGCTCTGCGTTTCCATTTGAAATTTGGCAGACACTGTATGTTTGTGTAAATGAAAATGCAAACGGTAATAGGCTGCGGTCACTAGGCCTTAAGCATAAGTGATGTGTCGTTCATGAACGAGTCGTTCATTTTGAACGAATCTTTAATTTGAATACAAGTTGTCTCAGAGTGATTCGTTCATTTTTGACCGCGCAACATCCCCATAGGTTTTGTACAGGAAACAGAAATGATAAGTTCACATCTCGCGTCTTCGGCTTAGAGTGGTTCGTTCTTCCAGTGACCGGCCTATAGACAATGCACCATGCAGTACCAGAAACAGAAATGATTACTTCAGCTCATCACGTCACAGCTCCACTGCATTCAGCCTATGTGGCGGTCAGGGGATGAACGAACGACTCGAACCTGAAGACTTGAAAGGTGAACTAATCATTTCTGATTCCAGGAAACAGACGTGATAAAAGAACGACTCGGATCCGGAGGTGAGGTGACCTAACAGACTGCATAGCCTGAAGACCCGGATAAGTAATTAATTAATCATTGCTGTTTCTCATAATTCTGCCTTGGCTGCATTAGCCTATAGTTTATTTTCTATTCCCAATGTGATCAACGTTTGCGTAAGTACTAGGCTAGATGTTTTGGGGAATTCTGCTGAGTTAACGATCCGGGGCGCACGGTGGTGGTTAGCACGTACGCCTCACACCTCCGGGTTTCGATTCCCGCCGGGGCTATGTGTGTGTTTTTTTTTGCATGTTTACATTACCTTTCTGAAGCACTAAAATTATCCCTAGTCGGGGCATTCACCTTTTCTTTCTAGAAACAAACCTATCTCCATTGCCTTAATTAATTATTCATATCCATATGATACCTTACATATGTGGCGCATGTGTTGTCAGTTGTATTTTCTTAAATGCTTTATCAGGACAGGGTTTTTACTTTTTCCCATAATTCACCTTTATACCTTAATTATTTTCTGCCTATAATCCGTGCCTGATACCCTTCCTCCTGGAGGTCTTATCTGTTATTTTGACACTTGATTGCTAGCTTAAAGGGCTTTGATTGGAAACACAGTTCTGGTGAATGTCTAATCGCTAATTTATTGCCATAGAGTAAAGCTGCTTTAGACAAACACTAGGTTCTTCTAACTCAATTTGCACACTTAGAATGTAACGTGATTAAAAAGTGTTTTATGGTTTTAGATTATGCCTCTAAGTAACAATTCTAAATGTTGGTTATATGTATTAGATTATACTTTATTAACATATCCAAATATTAGTTATACATATTGATTTAAACTTTGTGAATATATTCTATAGTGGCAGCAGTTGTAATTAAATTAGATGTGTAACATTAATGACTATACATTAATAGAATCAGAATTACAACCCCAATTGTGAAAAAGTTGGGACAGTATGGAAAATGCAAAAAACAAACAAGCAAAAGAGTCTTTTATAAATTCAGTTCATCCTGACTATATTGTACTACTATACTGTACTATATAACACATTATTAATACATTATTTGATGTTTTACTTTGTGAATTGAAGTTATTTTTGAAAATATACACTCATTTCAAATCTGATGACTGCAACACACTCCAAAAAAGTTGGGACAGTGGACTGTTTACCACTGTGTAACATCACCTTTTCTTTTAATAACATTTATTAAGCGTTTGGGACTGAAGACACCAGTTGGTTAAGTTTAGCAAGGGCAATTTCCCCCCATTTCCATCCATTATGCATTTCTTCAGCTGCGCAACTGTACGGGGCCTTTGTTGCCTTATTTTGCACTTCATAATGCGCCACACATTCTCAATCAGAGACAGGTCAGGACTGCCGGCAGGCCATGCTAGCATCCACACACTCTGCTTACGCAACCATGCGCTTGTAATCCGGGCAGAATGTGGTATGGCGTTGTCCTGCTCTGGATGGCAGCATATGTTGCATATGTTTCTGAATTAATGATGCCCTCACAGATGTGCAAGTTATCCATGCCTTGGGCACTGACACTCTCCCGGACCATGCTGGCTTTTGGACCAGACGCTGATAACAGCTTGAATGGTCCTTTTCCTCTTTGGTCCAGAGAACACGACGGCTGTTTTGTCCAAAGACAATTTGAAATGTTGACACATTGGACCACAAAACACGATTCCACTGTGCTACTGTCCATCTCAGATGAGACCGAGCCCAGAGAAGTCGTTGGTGCTTCTGGACAGTGTTGATGTATAGCTTCTGCTTTGCATAGTAAAGCTTTCACTTGCATCTGTGGATGCAGCGGCGAATGGTGTTGAGTGACAAAGGTTTACCAAAGTATTCCCGAGCCCATGTCAGGAAATCCATTACACACTCATGATGGTTTTTAAGACAGTGACGTCTGAGGGATCGGAGATCACGCGCATTGAAAAGTGGTTTTCAGCCTTGCCCTTTACGCACCGAGATTTTAGTGGATTCTTTGGATCTTTCAATTATATTGTGCACCGTAGAAGGTGTAATGCCCAAAATCCTACAGATTTGTATTTGGGGAATGTTGTTCTCAAAGTGTTGGTTTACTTGCTGATGCATCTGTTGGCAGATTGGCGAACCTCAACCCATCCTTGCTCTTGAAGGACTAGGCCTTTCTTGGAGGCTCCTTATATACTATGATTAGACGATTTGCCTCACCTGTTTCACATCACCTTCTTATTTCAACTTGTCACATTACTATTAGTCCTAAACTGCCCTGTCCCAACTTTTTTGGAAAATGTTGCATGCATCAATTTCAAAATAAACGTTTATCTTCAAAAAAATATGCAGTTGATTAGGTAAAACATCAAATACCTTGTCTATATACATTTTTTGTTTAAATACAAGTCAAAGTACATTTACGAATCACTCCTTTTTATTTTTATTAGCATTTTCAGTACTATCCCAACTTTTTCGGAATTGGGGTTGTAGGAGTTCTGTGCAAATATTACAGGAGTGCAGACGGAAAGAAACAGGGGTTTATAAGTTCCTGAAGCATCTGTTTTAGCCATTAGGAGTCTGCATCTTCTGACAGAAGGAAGACAAACAGCAGCTACTCTGATGGGGTCTGTGGTCTGATATGTGTACAAGGCAAGAAGAAGAAAGTAGCTGGTATCACAGTGCATTTATATGTGCGCACAGTATTCATATGCCAGTACACAAGAAGGTATTCACACTAATTGCACCACCTCAGTCATTTATGAGGGATGAAATATTACACACGTTGGATAATATAATTAACCCGTTTAAACTATAAAATTGGGTGAAGGTAGATGGAGACCTCCATGGCCAAGATAGCCCTTACTAGACCCTCATGAACAGATAGGTTATTAGGTTCATTAACAAACATCAGCGCCGATATTTTTGGCCGAACGGCTGATTTGGTTTGGCTTTAACTATAGTCCCCAGCAGTGATACTGTGTGCTGACACAATGGCCATAACAAATGCCAAGAAAAACTATCTTAAGCAAAACCCGTTATATCCATATTTTTCATTTCTTTGAATAGCAAGTTCAAACTGCTTAGCACCAAGTCTAGATCCCACAGTGGAACCAGGCTTGAACCACAGTGGAAACACTTTGCTTCTTGTTTTGACTATTTTTATACTCCCAGCTGCAAACTGTCAACCTATCCCAATGCTCAATGGTCAGCTAATGCTCCTAAGTACACTTTTAGAGTAAGGCAAGAAAGACACTTCCAGCAAAAAGCTCCAAAACATTTTTTATGCACAGTGGCCTCATTTTTCAATATTGTGTGGAAATGTTTGCATAAGCCTAACTGAACTAAAATCTTCCAACAGATTTTCCAAAAAAGTTTCATAAAAGCAGATGTTCTTCATACTTGCATGCATATGTGCAAAGTGCATTTCAGACACATGACACTTGCATTAAGTCATGCCTATGAAATGCGATAAAAATTCCATTGCACAGATAGCTGGGCTCTTAAAGTATGATAAAGATAAAAGATGAAAGGCAGAAATGGAAATTATTTTGACTAGTCCATCCTGTTTAGTCGGTGACATATCTTTTGTCATAATTGAATGATTAGTTTCATTTATCTTCATTTATAGTTTTGTGTTGGCTCACTTTCTTCTTGTGATTTTTTTAGATTCTCTAATTTAATGCCAATAAACAAATGACTGGTGTTCACAAAATTTTCTCGATGGTATTCTTAGTCCATGACTCACTGAACTAGCACAAGGATGTGTTTTGGCTTGAGACTTGAAAGGAAATTCTCTTATATCTTGTACTCTCTTATATTATGAACTGCTATCAAATACCTATAATGAATTTATTCATTTAATTACCTTGTATTCATTTAATTACCTCTTTAAATTAGCTGATCAACTGCCATCCTTCTTATAGCTGGCACATGTATTTTCTGTCTCTTGAAAAGACTTATTTTCATAGTGTGCTGTGTGTTTTGTTTTGTCTATCTGGCTGGCACCTGCACCAGTAGAAACCGTCCACGCACTGCCGTTATCAATGTGTATAAATACTTCTGCTCTGCATGAGTAAAGTGGGATGTCTGTGTGAGCATGCATGAAGTCAGTGTGTGTTCATTTTAGACCCCCCAGGCCTGAACTCTGCGGTAAACCACACTTTCTAGCTCATAGCAGCACAGAAGTTAGTAGAAGTAATGGTAGAACAGGCTGAAAGGGCTGACTGAGGTCTGGAAGGCATAATCTGAGATTTGGAGATTCCTGAGATACATGGAAATCCAACAGTTTGGAAATCTAACAAGACTTCAAAGTACTCCATCTATAAAAGTGCAGTAATCCGTGCAAAAAATATAATTTAAAATTGTTTAAAGTTATTTTGTCGTTTTATGTGTAAATTTACACACACTCAGGAGCATGAGTTGGTGTCAGGCGACAGATACAGATGCAAATGCAGGTAGACAACGGCTTTATTTAGACAATGGCTTGCAGGATAATCCAAATCGTGAGACAAAAACGTGGTCAAAAAACTGGCAATGGTCAGGCAATGAACAAACAACATGAAGCAAGGCAAAGGCAAAAACGAGAAAATCAAAACAGGATCAGAAAACCAGACTATGACAATAGAAAGGTTTGGTATCGACTGGTATCAAAACACAGAATGTATATTTCGCACTGAATGGGTGGTGTGAGAGTCCATATATATAATGTGTGGTTGTGATTATGAGATTGTGCAGAAAGATGAAAGTGTAATCAGTAAGCTGGTGAACTTGTCTCTGTGGTTGTTAGGTGTTGTAGTCAGTGGCAGCCATGTTTGTAGGCTATGTTATGTTATCCTAGGTGTTGTCCTAGGGTGTTGTAGATGTAGTTGTATCCTACTGTCAGCAGTGACCTGACAGTAGGATACAACTACAACACGCAGAACACCTACAACACCCTAGGATATTACCGTTTTCCTGAACTTATGGGATTTTCATGAATACCTAATTTCTTGTGTAAACTCTTGTACAAATGATTTAAGAATGAATCTGTTCCATTCCAATTAATCCACTGTGAGAAAACGTTTTACTTGTCTGCATACAAACAGCGCGTAGATGTGGCTGAGCCTACATGCTGCAGTATGCTGGGTTGCTCCCAGAGCCAGAATGACAATGGCAAGGTTTGTGGTCTGCTGTGCCACAATGACCTGCTTATGGTCTGGTCTGTTGGTCAAGCAGGTACGGGAGGACTATCAACACATTGGTCACGTAGTCTGTTGGATGCACTGCAGTGTCATCCACAGCAGGGGATGAAGATTTCATCCTGGCCCAAAGTGTTTGTCTCTGCCCTGTCTGTGAACCACACTGGATAGTGAGCAGTCTGTCTTGTGGTGGACAAATCATAAATCCATTAGCTAGCTCATTGTGAAAGTGAAAGCTGTAATATGCGTCACTAATCCCATAATTTGGTTGCCCTGAAAAATAACTGACTAGGCTAAAAATGGTAGCCAACATAATGTAATGAAGTATGGTGAACTAGTTAGGTAGTAAAGTGCATTAATTCAGACAGAAGCAAGTATATGAATTCCAGCATAGGGGATGATTTGGCTATAGTGATTATTTGTGCCATTGTGTTTGTGCCTTCAACAAAAATTTTGTTGGTTGTAAGCTATATTGTTTTCTCTTCACATCAAGCATAAACTATGTTCCATTTCATGTAACCGGGCAGTGTCTGGGTGTTTTTCTAGCTGGATAGTTATATGACAGCTTTACATTGCACTTGACTTTTGCTCAGCTTTGTCAGTTTACTCATACATGCATGTTCCTGATTCAGAAAAAGTCACATACCTGTTAATTAATCAGACTGTAGGAGAGTCAGTGGGATTCAGCATATATAATGCATGCTATAGTAACTGCATCAAAGTTCGTCAAACAACCGTGCAGTGTATTTTATTTAAGTATACATAAGATAAAAATGTATGTTTTGTTAAAGTCAGTATGGATTAGGTTATTTATTTCATCTTTTTGCTGTGTGAGAGAAGATAAAAATGCTGGTCACTGCTAGCCTACTACGCTTACATGTCTGTTGGGCATCTATAATAAGAAACTAAAGTCCTGGACATCTTCTTGTCCTGGGTTCCCAAACTAGTGATTTTATCCACTCCTGCTGTTTGTTTACAAACAGATCAACTTACATTCTTCTGTAGATGTTCCACATTAGCTGCACTCAGAGCTGGGTGGTAACGCACTACATTTACTTTGTTACATTGAGAAACTTTTGGGAAAAAAAGAAGTACTTTTATGAGTAAGTTTAACTGGCCATACTTATACTCTTACTCAAGTTCATTTTTAATCACAGAAATGTACTTTTACCTCGCTACATTCGGTGGTATTCCTCCGTTACTTTTAAATGTTAATGAATACATGTAGTTTTAATAATTAGTTTAAATCACGTATAATGAGGTCGCAAGTCTCGTGATATGCTGCAGTGGTCTGAGTAGTCTTCTCATTGGATACTTTATTACTCTCATTCAAGTAATTATTAACATTATTATTTCTACTATTACTTGAGTAAATTTTTTGGCTACTCTACTCATCTCTGGCTGCACTGCATGCTTGTAAGTTTGCCAAGACCCAGGCATATGATAGCTGTTAGACAGCTGCTGAATTGACATGATACACTATATGGTCTCTCTTTTGACAGCATACCAATTTTAGTAGTTTCAATTCATACAAATAAATTAGTATCACTACAAGTCTGTCCTGTTTTAAACAGATTGGCATTGCCTTTAAAATGATAATAGATGTAAAAGCTGAAGATGAATTTGTACCTTTATTTTGACAAATTCTACTATACTTAATTTCTCTCTTACATTAACAAACTCATTCCAAAAAAAACTATACAATAATAACAACTATAATTTAGTCATTTTGATAATGATACCAATGTATTCTTCTATCATAACAGGGATTAAACGATTCCAAGCTATACACACCAACGCTAAGCAATTATGGGGTATGTGTTTCTTGCATGTAATAGTATTCTTCATTTTAATTTATGTAGCTCATTATTACACTTATTAAAAATGAAAGCAGAAGTGTGTCTCCTATACAGTTCCCTCCACTAATATTGGCACCCTTGGTAAATATGAGCAAAGAAAGCTGTGCAAAATTGTCTTTGTTGTTTAACCTTTTGATCTTTTGTTAGAAAAATCCATTTATATTCAACAAAGATTTTTTTTTATAAACCTGTGTTGTGTTTGTAACTGTTTGATATCCATGAGAGCAGGGTATTTTTGTGAATTTTTTTAACAAAAGATCAAAAGAGTTAAACAATAAAGACAATTTTTCACAGCCTTCTTTGCTCATATTTACCAAGGGTGCCAATATTAGTGGAGGGCTCTGTACATGTTTATACATAATTAGTCTGTTAAATCTTCAAGACTACACTAACTGACATGTCAGTATTTCTGAGGACACACATACAGTATTTATAATTTTCTGGGAACAATTTCATCAGCACATAAACCATATCCCCCCTTACAGATGTGTTTGCATGCATATTTAAGCATACAGGCAAGACAGTTACATACAGTAAAAACAGTTTTTATTCACAACATTCACAAGACATGGTATTTTTTCTTTATGTATTTATTTTAAGCACATAAAGTTATAAAATATTCTGGTGTTTTTGCCTGTGTTTACCATAGAGGCTTCAAGATGTTGTCTTCTCGCTCCAGCAGAACTGTTCCAGATCCACACTGAGGTGCTTTGAAATGGAGATGATTGTTCTTGTTGGAGAGACTGGGCAAAATTCGACTTTACCCAAAAGGCTCAACAGTCTTAGTCGACAGCTTAGTGTGAGTATGATGTTTCCTTGTTAACAGATAAGAATTTGCTTATGTTCATACTGTTAAAGGACCAAGGTTTAATGCTGTATGTTGTGGAAGAACATTTGAAGATATATTTGTGACGTTTGATACTTTGGGGTCTGTGTTTATATTCAACATTCACTCGAATGAACATAATGAATATTATTATGCAATAATATTGTTATAATGATTGGGTAGTAGTGTGTGATAAATATATTAGAAAAACAAAGTTTAAAAAAATTATTATTCATTTTCTCTTCTTGATCCTGAAGTCAACAATGTTTTTTGCAACAGTAATGTCAGAAATGTCGACTGATTATTGAGTCTATGAAGAGGAACTTATTTATTCATTCTCCAGCCAGATAATTTCATATCTTCACAACTTTTGGCATTGCATTTCATTTGAGTATTTATTTTTTATTAGATAAGATAATAAAACTATTGTCTTATTGCCCTATGGCCAACTTTTTGAGCTTTTGGCAGTGAACATTTTGTGAATGTGTAGTTTTGCTGCCAGACTAAGTGAGTTTTGTGATGCTTATGTGCTTAACTATTCACAATGGCGACATGTGCACACAGACCATATTTGTTTTAGCCAACTGATGAACATTTTGAGGAAAATGAAATATATATATATATATATACACACACACACACACACACACACACATATATATATATTCCAAAAAAATATCTGTAATTGGTCAGTATACCAAGGCACATTTCTTGTAATGTATTAATATGTTGATAATAGGAATGCCTTGTTGTTATATATTGAACTTTCTGGTGAGGAAAATGTTCATCAGTTGGCTAAAACAAATATGGTCTGTGTGCACATGTCACCATTGTGAATAGTTAAGCACATAATAAATATATATATATATATATATATATATATATATATATATATATATATATATATATATATATATATATACATACATACATACATACATACATATATATATATATATACATATATATATACATACATACACACACACACACAGATTATCCATAACATTAAAACCACTGACAGGTGAAGTAAATAACATTGATCATCTCGTTACAATGGCACCTGTCAAGCGGTGGGATATATTAGGCAGCAAGTGAACACTCAGTTCTTGAAGTTGATTTGTTGGAAGCAAGCGTAATGATCAGAGTGACTTTGACTCTAAAACGGCAGGTCTTGTGGGGTGTTCCCGGTCTGCAGTGATTAGTACTAAACAAAAGTGGTCCAAGGAAGGACAACCGGTGAACTGGCAAGGGGGTCATGAGGGTGGGGAGAGAAGGCTAGCCCATCTGGTCCAATCCCACAGAACTACTGTGCTGTAGCACAGATTGCTGAAATAGTTCATGCTGGCTATGATAGCAAGGTGTCAGAACACACAGTACATCACAGGTCAGAGTGCCCATGCTGACCCCTGTCCACTGCCCTAAATGCCTAAAATGGGCACTTGAACATCAGAGCTGGAAGGTGGCCTGGTCTGATGAATCATGTGGACGACCGGGTGCGTGTGTGTGCATTGCTTACCTTGGGAAGAGATGGCACTAGAAAGAACTATGGGAAAAAGGCAAGCCAGCAGAGGAAGTGTGATGGTCCAGGAAATGTTCTGTGGATGTTACTTTGACACGTACCACCTACCTAAATATTGTTGCAGACCATGTACATCCCTTCAAGACAGCGGTATTCCTTAATAGCATCGGCTTCTTTCAGCAGGATAATACTCCCTGCAACACTGCAAAATTGTTCAGGAATGATTTCAGGAACATGACAAAGAGTTCAAGGCCTCCAAATTCCCCAGATCTCAATCTGTTAGATCATCTGTGGGATGTGCTGGATAAACAATTCCGATCCATGGAGGCCCCACCTCACAACTTACAGGACTTAAAGGATCTGCTGATAACATCTTGGTGCCAGATACCACAGCACACCTTCAAAGGTCTTGTGGAGTCCATGCCTCGAAAGATCAGAGCTGTTTTGCTGGCACAAGAGCTGATTGGCTTGCACACACACACACACACACACACACACACACACACATATATATATATATATATATATATACATATATATATATATATATATATATATATATATATATACTCAGCAAAGAAAGAAACATCCTCTCACATTCAACTGCTTTTATTTCCAGCAAATTTCTTAACATATAAATATTTGTATTAACATAAAAACATTCAACAACTGAGACATAAACTGAACAAGTTTCACAGACATTTGACGAGCAGAAATGGAATAATGAGTCCTTGGACAAAGGGAGGGTCAATATTAAAAGTAACAGTCAGTATGTGGTGTGTTCATCAACTGCTTTAAGTACTACAGTACATCTAAACCTCATGGACTGCACCAGATTTGTCAGTTCTTGCTGTGAGATGGTACCCCACTCTTCTCGATCCCGTTCTCGATCCCGTCTGGGGGACACATAGTTACATGTAATTTACGACTGCAAGGACGATCAGCTGTCCTTCCTGTCTCCCTGTAGCGTTGTCTTAGGCATCTTACATTACAGATATAGCAGTATATTGCTCAGGCCACATCTGTAGTCCTCATGCCTCCCTGCAGCAGGCATATGGCATGTTCATGTAGGTGAACAGGAACCCTAGGCATCTTTCTTCTGGTGTTTTTCAGATTCAGTAGAAAGGTCTCTTTAGTGTCTTAAATTATTGTAACTGTGACCTTAATTACCTACTGTCTGTAAACTGTTCGTGTCTTAAGGACTGTTCCACAGGTGCATGTGCAGTAATTGTTTATGGTTCATTGAACAAGCATGAAAAACATTGTTTAAACCCATTTCATTAAAGATATGTAAAGCTTATTTGGATTTTACTAAATTATCTTTAAAAGAGACGTTTCTTTTGTGTGTGTGTGTGTATATGTGTATATATATATATATATATATATATATATATATATATATATATATATATATATATATATATATACACACACACACACACACACACACACACACACACACACTACCGGGCAAAAGTTTAGTCACACTCATTCTTTATTTATTTATTTTCTCCACATTTTAGAATAATAATAAAGTCATCAAAACTCTGGAGTAACACAAATGGAACTATGGGAATTATGTTGTGATAAAAATCCAAAATAAATCAAAATAATTTAATTAGCATGTTCAAAGTACACCCCCCTTTTGCCTAGAATTTCCAGAAATGTATTCTTGGCTTTTTCTCGACCGATTCCTTGAGGAATTTACCTGAGATGCTTTTTAAACAGTATTAAAGGAGTTCACACCTAAGCTGGACTCTTATTGTCTGCTTTTCAGAATATTTCGCTCCAAGTCATCAGTTTAAAAAAATATATTATTGTAAATAAAATGTTAGTTTTCTAATGAAAGAAATTAATATGTTGGCATGATTATATTTTTGTCTACAACACCGATTTCAAAATGATTTCAAAATCATGCACCTTCAGATCAAAAGGTTTTTAAGATCATGAGAAACATTTCAGTCAAGTGTCTCCAAACTTGTGACTGGTGTGTGTGTGTGTGTGTGTTTATATATATATATATATATATATATATATATATATATATATATATATATATATAAACACACACACACACACACACACCAGTCAAAATATATATATATTTATATATATATATATATATATATATATATATATATATATATATATATATATATATATATATATATATATATATATATAAAATGCCTTGTGTCCTATTAATCTGACATAAAACTTGTTATTGTGTGTTTGATTCCTGTGTTCAATTGCAGGACAAGTTTGAGCGTTGCCCACAGTGTGAGGTCTACAAAGAAGAAAAAGCAGAAGAATTTCTCAAAACTTTGCTCCATATTTTGGGAATTATGTGTTCAAGCAGTAATTCATCTAAAAGATGAGTGCTTTTAACAGTTGAGGTACACAGTGAAACATATTCCTGAGTAGAACTCCATGTGCTGTTATAGCCCATCTGCCTCACGGATCCAGGTTTTGTGTGTTCTGAGATGCTTTTCTGCTCACCATGGTTGTAAAGAGTGGTAATTTGAGTCACCGTAGTCATCCTGTCAGCTCGAACCAGTTTGGCCATTTTCATCTGTTCTCTCTCATGGACTCCTGATGTTCTTTGTTTTCTGCACAATGTTTAAATAAACTCTAGAGACTGTTGAAAATCCAAGGAGATCAGGAGTTTCTGAAGTACTCAAACCAGCTCATATGATACCAACAACTACAGTGCCTTCAAAAGTATTCACCCCCTTGCCATTTTCCCTATTTTGTTGCATTACAACCTGTAATTTCAATGGATTTTTATTTAGATTTCATGTAATGGACATACACAAAATAGTCCAAATTAGTGAAGTGAAATGAAAAAAATAACTTGTTTAAATAATTTTTTTAAACATTGTAAATGGAAAAGTGATGCATGCATATGTATTCAACCCATTTGCTATGAAGCCCCTAAATATAATATAAGAGCTGGTGCAACCAATTACCTTCATATATATATGCATGCACCTATTCTGAAAGGCCCCAGAATCTGCAACACCACTGAGCAAGGGACACCATGCTTATGATATTTATTTGTTATGTAAATATATTACATTACTGTATAAATATATTACATGTGTTATGTAAATAATTTACATGTATGGCATTTGGCAGACACCCTTATCCAGAGCGACTTACAGAAGTGCTTAGAAGTCTCTGTCAATACATACATACATCCTAATACTGGTTCATTAGGTCACGGACTAAGAATACCATCAGTCGAAAAACTCTGTTGGCGAGGCAATATAGTAAGAAAAGCACACATACACAATACAACAAACAGTTAAGCTTTTGTTTTGTGTTATAAATAAAAAAAATTCTTGTCATTTAGCTGGTTTTTGTGAAAATGTCTTCATCTGGGACTTACATTTTTGCATGTTTTATGTATCCTGTGCTAATCATAACATGCCATTACTTCTTACATTCTGAAATATAAACAGAAATTAGCTTCAGGAAGCTCACATAGCTCAACAAAGAAAACAGACTGTGAAAGGGCACCATGGAAAATAAGTGCCCCACCACCACTGTCAATAAACCTAAGAGAGTGTGTATGCTAATTTTATTAATGAGACAATAGAGAGTAATTAGGATGGAGAGAACACAGACTCAAGTTCCTGTGCTAAATGATAGGTTCTGACTGCTTGTTTTGGTTTGGGTTTTTTTTGTTTTGTTTTGTTTTTTTACATTGACCACTCCTTATGTACAAAATTCATTTGTAGTGTACTACGTCAACCTTCTTTTGTCTTAGTACAACAATAGATTCACAGATGACTATGAAGAGTATGCTCAGGCTTGTCTACCAGTTTGACCAGCTCGGTCTGTGCTTTGGCAGCTGGTTAGACTAAGCTGGATGATACAGCAGGCTTCAGAAATGCCAAATGTTGGATAATGTGATTAGAGTGTGCTTAATTGTAATGTTTTACATATGTTCTCTCTGTACTGGATCCATACGGTGACTGGCACAATTTGTTTGAAGGCATGTCACTAAAAAGGCTTATTATGTATTTATTATGTATTGTTACATGACATTGACCTACTTACCTACCTACCTACCTACAGTTTATTTAGGGTCGTAGGGTCAAATATTTCTCCGTACTGTTTGGCGTTTGTACTGATACAGACATGTATTGATGTGTTGTTTCTCCACGACATGCGGCGGCGCTGTTCCTTTGTGCGGACCGGAAACGGAAGCAGAATCTGTGTGCGGGGGGTGGTGCCGTTCAGCGAAAACAGCCGTAGTTTTCCCAGCGCGAGCGGAACTGTTTAAACCCAATAATATTTATAATTTACTCACTTGCTTGTTTGTATTAACATTGATTACACCCAAAGGTAAGAAGTATGCTTTAGTAATAAGTGAATGTTTTCTAATACAACACAGTGTTTAAAACTGAGCTGCTCTTGAACATTGCTCCAACAGCTGGCTATTAAATCCCGCTAACGCTAACTAGATAACGAGAGTCTGTCGGTATTCCGATATATATATATATATATATATATATATATATATATATATATATATAACCACAAAGCTATTGTTGGAAATTATTTGACGTGTGCTATTTTTTTCATGTATGTTTTGTTTGAAAGATGCCGTTTCACTCACTAGGTAGCAAATATGCTAGCTAGCTAGCCACTAGATTATTGTTAGCCTATTAGCTTAGTAAATTAGCTAATTATATTCATATAAAAGCACGCTCACACATCAAATTCGTACAGTTCTCTTTACTTAAGTGTTTGGGTGTATTCTTTAGCGAAACCCTTTTGTCGTTAGCTGGCTAAATGCTATCCTCAAGCTCACAGGTGAAATAGATTTTTAGTGCTGTCAGGCGTTAGATTCCCAACGAGAGAAGTTCAGGTTTAGGCAGCTCTATATCTCTTCTCTGCTAGTTTATTTTTGTTTTGCCAGTGCACTTATTACTCTGTGTGTGTGTGTGGAACAGGTGAAGCACAGTGATGTCTGACACTGACGATAGCGACTTTTCAGACAATCAGAGCGAGAGGAGCAGCGAGGCTGAGGAGGTCGAGGCCGAGGAGAATGAAGTAAAGCCATTTAATTACTACACTGAAAATGAATCTCAACCAGAAGTAAAATTAGAGCATTAAATAAAAAAAAAAATCTGCTTACATTTTACCCCCAAAAGTGAAAAGGGAACGGGGGGAAAGCATTAAAAAGATTCCCTTCGCATCTACATTTACAAACTAATCTACTTATGGAAAATCATCATTAAATATGAAAGAATGACAAGTTTACCACCACGGGAAATGAGTTACTCAGTACGATTACATGGACAACAATATTTCGATATTAACCAGATTAAGACAGTACTCTGATTAAGAAACTACCATGTAAACAGCGATTATTGATGACCTTAATCTGGCTAAAGTCATACTCGAAGTAAACACAAATGGAGTTAAGACATGTGGAGTATTCCTGTTTTAGTCGCATTATCGAAGTGCATTATAGACACATACACACCTTAATCACACTATTAACGTCATGTAGGATTTTTCATTGCATTTTGTGACAGGACACACACACACACACACAGCAGTTGTTCAACCGTTTGACGCTAAAAAGAGAGTACATCTGCGTCCGAAACTGCACACTTACCTGCTGTATAGTAGGAGAAATACATGTGTTTCTATATACTATATAGTAGGTGAGATACGTGTTTCTATATACTATATAGTAGGTGAGATACATGTTTCTGTATACTATATAGTAGGCAGGATGCATGTGTTTCTATATACTGTATAGTAGGCGTGATGCATCTGTTTCTATATAGTAGGCGGGATGCATGTTTCTATATACTATATAGTAGGCGGGGTGCATCTGTTTCTATATACCATATAGTAGGCGGGATGCATGTGTTTCTATATACTAGATAGTAAGTGAAACTTAGGCCTGTCACTGAACTGCTTTTGTTGGAAGATGTATTGTCCCAGAAATAATTGTGATGTTCATTATTATTGTAAGTCTATGATAATTTTATGACAGTGATATAATAGCATAATAATGCAAGTACACCTTTTCAGAGAGCAATGACCTTTTCATTCTTAACACTATTCAGACATTGGAATTGTAATGGAAAATAAAAGAGCGTATTCACAGCGTGATTTACCCATTCTACCTAGCGCCTTATTTAAATTTAAGCTCACTTGTGTATCCGTGTCATTTTGTGCATTAGTTGTAATATTAGGTTTATGTTGTGTAAACGTCTGATTAATCTCACGTGTGTATAGGATGTGTTCGAGTGAGTTTATTAACCCTTTAGTGAAGTGCTTCAGTTTACCGCTGTTCATTCAGTGTTCAGCTTCAGTTCACACAGCTTAAGCGGCTCAATCCCCGATATTACTGAGTCTGACTGGATTATTTCAAACACTAGAACTATTCTTTCTAGATTTTTCTTCTTCAAAAAACGAACACTGTTATTGCATTGTTAATATCTTGCATGTCATTTTTAACAGTATGCTTTAATTAGAATCGGCGCTCGTGCATGCTACACATCTTAAAAATCGAATGCACAGTTTGTGCATTTTTATCTTAAATTCACCGAATATTTGACATTTTAATTTGACAGCCTAAGGGCAGACAAGAGGACAGAAACAGAATGGTTAATATGTTGGTGACTTTCATTCTTATATAAACAAATATGCGTAAACACAACGGGCAATACCGTGGTCAGCAAAAATGTTCGAGGTCATGGAAATATATCATAAGTTAAGTCAATAATGTAATTATCTTGACAAGCCCAGTTAAAATCTGGTTTACCTTTATCTTAATGGCATAATATTGCTAAAGTGGGTTTTCCCAGACTGTCACATGAGCTTGTATACCTCATTCCAATGAAATAAACCTCCCAATTTTTACTACTAGTGTTGCACCGAAAGAAAAATTCTGGGCCAAAACCGAAAATGCAGGATGCACTTGAGCGAAAACCGAAAATGAATTTTTTGTAAAAACCCATTTTAAAATAGCTTTTTGTATAATTGTGTTAATATTTTTAATATTAATAATATAGTTAATAATTATAATTAATAATATAATTAATATAATATATTAATAATATAAGACTTTTTAATTCATTTCATGAATGTAATTCATCTGAATTGAAAAACTACAAACCAATAAAATGATCACACTTTTATTGAAATGAACACACCAAAACAAAAACAAAATTAAATATTATTATTCATTCAGTTCTGTAATGATAAAATTTAACAGATTTTTTTAAATCCAATTTTCCAAATAATGTAACATTATTATGCAAAACAGCAGTCAAGTAATGAACTTACGACCCCAAGAACACCTATGACCCCAAGAACACCATCCCCACCGTCAAACATGGAGGTGGAAACATTATGCTTTGGGGGTGTTTTTCTGCTAAGGGGACAGGACAACTTCACTGCATCAAAGGGACGATGGACGGGGCCATGTAACGTCAAATCTTGGGTGAGAACCTCCTTCCCTCAGCCAGGGCATTGAAAATGGGTCATGGATGGGTATTCCAGCATGACAATGACCCAAAACACACGGCCAAGGCAACAAAGGAGTGGCTCAAGAAGAAGCACATTAAGGTCCTGGAGTGGCCTAGCCAGTCTCCAGACCGTAATCCCATAGAAAATCTGTGGAGGGAGCTGAAGGTTCGAGTTGCCAAACGTCAGCCTCGAAACCTTAATGACTTGGAGAAGATCTGCAAAGAGGAGTGGGACAAAATCCCTCCTGAGATGTGTGCAAACCTGGTGGCCAACTACAAGAAACGTCTGACCTCTGTGATTGCCAACAAGGGTTTTGCCACCAAGTACTAAGTCATGTTTTGCAGAGGGGTCAAATACTTATTTCCCTCATTAAAATGCAAATCAATTTATAACATTTTTTGACATGCGTTTTTCTGGATTTTTTTGTTGTTATTCTGTCTCTCACTGTTCAAATAAATCTACCATTAAAATTATAGACTGATCATTTCTTTGTCAGTGGGCAAACGTACAAAATCAGCAGGGGATCAAATACTTTTTTCCCTCACTGTATGGAAGAATTGTAGAGCGACCTGTGAGACAGTGCTCTGCACCACCATCTCAAAACATCAACTGAGGGAATATCTTCAGGAAGAATGTTCATCACCCGATTACGTTTCCAGAGGCTTGTAGGATCCGTGCCAAAGGTCCAACACCTTACTGAGATACTTCCTTATTCTTTAATTTGATCTGTCAGATTTAATTACATTTGAAATTTCCGTACGAATGTGAAAAGACTTGCTCTCTGTTTATGCACAAGCAAGCAAGAAAGATGTTTGTCCGTTGTGAGCTTGGTCTCTCTGTTATTGTTTGTGGGCACGCAGGTTCCTTTAAAACAGTAGTAGCCAAAATGTGTTCTGTGTAATTTAAACATGCCACTGCATTACTTTTAAGCTGTATATTAGGGCTGCACAATTAATCGAATATCGATCGCGATTACGATTTTGACTGCCCACGATTAAATGAACATGATCGACTGCGATATTCACGTTTAAAGTTCATCCTCCGCTCATAGAAAACTCCGCTGCAGATCAAATCAAGCGCTTCCTACACTAAAGCCAATGACATAGGGCAGCGCAGGGATGATGTCATTTTGTAGTGCCAAAACCCCGAAACGGAATTAGCATTTTATCCCTCAAGCTGCTAGCTTCGCTTCGAGCTCCAGTGCTTGCGCTAGGGGAAATCATGAAATTAACACGATGCTAAATAGCACGATGCTAAATAGAGGTCATTAAACCTCATCACGCCGAACAGGAAAAAACTTTGCAGATCAACTCGGGGCTCTACAGTGTGACCATTTCACTAGCATTTGTGACTGAAAAGTACTTTGCACACCGGTGCGAGTGACCTGTTCGGAGTTGTATGATGCAATCAGAATAAAAACTAAAGGAAGTCCAAAATACATCTACACCGCGCAACAGTTACTTTCACACTGCTTTTCATCACCTCAGTCAACCGAACAAATGTTTAACCCTCTTACTCCTAAGTTCCCACAGTATTATGTCCCATAACCCTATACTCCCCAGAGAAACAGCACGCCAACCCTGAGTTCCTGGGCCAAAATCAACATTTTAATTGAATAAATTCAAGTAAATAATAAATAAATAAATGCATTTTAGCACCAAAAGTCAACTTTCTGGTGATAATCAGACCAGCAGGTAGTGTTTTCACGAATGCACAGTGATGGTCAGGTTATGACTCTAAACCCCTGCAGTGTCAGTCGCACTGGTTGATGCTGAAGATGAAGACGGATCAGGGTCTGAATCAGGAGAGATTGCGTCGCTATCAGTTTCAGTTTCAACATCGCCTGAACTTTCACTGCTGTCACTATCTAGAATCCTCGCTCTCGCCTGTGTAACTGTGTATGGTTTCTTTTTTTTTTTTTCACTGTTTTAGATGTACCTGTGTTCACTGTAGGTGTAACTTTAGCTGGAACACGATTAGCTTTTCGCTCTGGCATTTTTAGTTCACTTCTACTGGTACACCAATATTCACGCTTGGATCAGCTTCATCGTAATGACGGCGTAATGTCATAATCACGTCATGACGTCATCAACCTTCCGGCTTAAAAAATAATAATTAAATAAGTAAGGAATCATAGCAGAGTAATGCCGGTACACCGGCCTTACAGGATAACGTTTACATTGTAAATCCTCTATATCGGCCTTACGGGGATTTGGCATAGACGACCAAGCCGGTATATCGTCCTTACGGGAATAGATCAAAGACGGGCAAGCCGGTTTTTCGGCCATACGGGGTAAGAGGGTTAAATACTGCAGAGAAGCCATTATGATGAAGAGTAACACTGAACATCTGCTTCAACTTCCTGATCTCACAAACCGCCATCTTTTATTGATCCAGCAAAATAACCTGAACTTTCACCTGCTAGTGTAGACACAGCGGCTTCATGCGGAGTAAATTAATAATAACGCTACAAGGTGGGTTTAATTCAAACTTATTTATTAAATAATTCCTCACCAATCATAATCAATAGTAGCAACTGTTCGGTCTGTAAATAATACAGTACACTGCCGCTCTCCATTCACTAATTCTAATTCACTTCATTAAACTCATGGTTGCCAGATATTACTAGAAAATTCAACTCCAGTTTCCATGTTTTGATGTAATCCCCCAAAACACAATATTATCAGCAGACATGGACACTGTACTGGGGGAACCCATCTAAAACTGATAAACAAACAAAAATAAAACTACTAAAATGTAAAGACAGAAAATGTGCTCAGTTGTAAATAAATCATTTAATATAAAAATAGATATAATAATAACTTCATAAAATATAAATAAAATGAGAAATGAAAATGTTTAATTACTATGAGTTGAATTTAATATCAGTTTGACATTAAGCTTTGTTCGCTGTTTCCATCGAAAGCTATTAGCCTTTTTTCTAATATGGATAATTTTTGTGTTAGTCTACTTTTAATTAGGACTCTCTATTGTTTAAGATATTTAAAAATAAATATTTTATGCTTGTTTATTTATCAAATAGCCAACAGTATGTCTCATTGCTATTGTTTTAATTCAATTAACAGTGACCATGAGCAGAGGGCTTACATTTAACTGTTTATGATAAACCTCCTGATTAAAGTTTAAATAAAAAAAGATTGGTATCTGGATCGTATCGGCTGTAAAAATCCTGATCAGAGCGTAAGTAATGAACACCATTAAAACTAAAGCGCTTTGTGACGCGCTTTATCTGACGGGTAAATGAACTCACCCAATCACATCCTACATGAGATTATTCAGATATATACACAATATACACAGAGCGGTTCGAGAACTGACTCCAGCCAATCCAGACAATTCTGTCATAATTGACCAGCTCAAATTTTCTCATGCTAGGTGTGTGTTATATTGTGGCATGAGAAAACTTTATAAATGTGAAAGTGTGTCACTAAAATGTGTCACTAATAAATGTGAAAATATGTTGTCACTAAAATCAATTAATAATTGTGATAAATAATCGAGATCTCAATATTGATCAAAATAATCGGGATTATCATTTTGGCCATAATCGTGCAGCCCTACTGTATATTGATAATGTAATGATAAATTAAAAGATTAATTTACAGTTTCAAGTTGATGAGAATGGTATATCCCTTTCAGGAGGACGAAGGTCAAGGAAGTGTTGCTGGTAGTGACAAAGCTGAAGAAGAGGGGGAGGACTTGGAGGAAGATGAGGAGGAGTATGATGAGGAAGAGGAAGAGGATGATGACCGTCCTCGAAAGAAACCTCGTCATGGAGGCTTTATCTTAGATGAAGCTGGTAAAACTACCAAAATTTAATCTCTCTGGTTTCGAGCACTTTTCCTAAAGAGCCCAATACATTAGTTTATTTTGCGCTGATTTACGGTTGTGTTTCTGTCCTGTGATTAGACGTTGACGATGAGTATGAAGATGATGATCAGTGGGAGGAAGGAGCCGAGGATATTTTGGAGAAAGGTGAGCTTTTCACAAAGCGTCTCGTAATGATAATTATTGGTTTGTTTTTAGATGTAATACTTTTTTAGTATTACTGTATTAAGATTTAAAGGCTTGTATGTAAATGCTAGGCTTTGCTAAATGACTTCTGCTAGTATTGGTGCAAGACTGATTATTAGTTGATTAAGTATTAAAAGGCATGTAACAGACCAATGTACAATGTTAGCAAGCAAGTTTTAACTATAGCAATTTCACAAACGTGTTTATCTAACATGATTTTAATTGGTGCTAGTTTATTTGATTGTATTCCCTGTGCTCATAATTCTTTGTCTCTTGTGCATGCCTTCTTCAGTTAACGGTAAACCAACTCCAGATTTCTCTGATCTTTGTTTTCTTTGTCTAATTGACTTAATTCTCACAATTCCCATATTCGTTCAAATTCATGCCCATACTATGTGGCTCACATAACACATGTCATGCATTTGTTTTGCTAATGTTCAAATTGCACACCTTCTGGTTAAGGAGCAAGGATGGCAAATACATGTTTTGGCTTTTCTCTCAGGTTCTAGAAATAGTTTCCATTTAACATTATGTAGTTCTGATTCTGATGAATAACTTCAACTTTACGAACATTAGGAATGTAAAGTTATTGGTAAGATCTCAAGGGAAACCAAC
The DNA here is from genome assembly GCF_023375685.1 of Ictalurus furcatus. Classification (NCBI taxonomy): domain Eukaryota; kingdom Metazoa; phylum Chordata; class Actinopteri; order Siluriformes; family Ictaluridae; genus Ictalurus; species Ictalurus furcatus. Next base: position 10,928,247 of record NC_071271.1, on the reverse strand, counting down.
TTGTGATCGTTTGCCTGAAGTTGCTCCTTTCAGTTAAAAAATGTAGTGAATTTAGTAAACTCCCATGCTTATTGCATCAACTAACAAGGACTTTGGCATGATCTCCATCTCTAAAATAAATACCATTCAGTGCCTGCTCATTATTGATGGTTTTTTTTCTTTCTATTTCCTTTTTCCCCTTCTTTGGTTTATTTTTGTGTATGTATCTGTGCCCTTGCCTGCAATTGCTGTATGCACATGAAATTGTATTATGGCTCATGTTCCTCCCTCTACAAATCTCCGCTGGACTCAAGCAGAGGAGGCTGAAGGTATGTGTTTCACTACTGTGATTATAAATGCATCCAGTTTATCAGCTCACATGAAGAATCTTTGCATTTTTGGTACAATTTATTACATCCAAGGTCTGTAGTTTCTCATAATTTAAGATCCTAAGGTGAATCAAGGTTTGTTGCGATATAACAATGTATAAGTAAAACAATTATTTAACGATGATTGTCATCCCTACACGATATTATGCTGCCACAATATCCTGTGACACTTGTTAAAAAAAAATCCAAAATCTGAGTCTTTTTCACCCCAATAAAATGGGAGATGAGGCATGTATTAATTTGGAATGATGAGCGCAGGTGTTTTGAATTCTCCAATATTCTCCCTGACGCTTTGCCCTTTCTCCCAATCTCACATTAAATAGGCCTACAGTGAACACTTGGTGACGGTGGTAATAATTAGAATGCTGTTTTTATGTGGAGGAGGCATCATGTGTTCTGGTGTCAGTTCGTCCTAGGTTATCGTTAGCACGATATCTCAAGAACGAGTGGTTGAATGTTTGTAAGATGTATATATTTATATATATGTGTGTGTATATATGCATAACTAATAATATCTTTATGCCTCCCCTCTCCTTAAATGTGAAATTGTTTATATTAAATTATGATTTATACAAAATATTAAAATTGAAAAAACGATATTGCATAAGCCTAATCTGAACCCTTCTATTCCCTTCCAGTGCTGAATGATGCATTAACTGCTTTCATTCATCCACCGTCAGGGTCACAGTGATTTACTCATTTATCTATATTTTTTTTTTAAAAACAGAGCAAACTGGGTTTATCAGAACATATCACGGGCTGGTGCAAACAATAATAACTGCAGGTGTGGTCAGGGTTTGTCTGAATTATTTTGGGAGTTCCACGCACACCTCGAGTCACTGGTCCAGACAACAACTTGATGAACTACCTACCATTAGTAGCAGTTAGCTAACTCAGCCATTCCCCTAACATATCCACACATAGTTTAGCTTAAATACCAGTTACATTAGTTTTAATACTAATAATGATGATAATGATAAGCAGCTTACTGACTGTAGGCTGAAAGCAGGGACTGGCAGAGAGTTCCACAGGGGCAGGGGCTCAAGTGTAAAAAAACTGTTTCATACTGATGTTAATCACAGTAATTTAATAGAATTGAATAGCTGTAAAACTAGAGTTATTCTTATAGGTTCTCGTCATCATATTCTCAAAGCTGGTCCACTGTCTCTGTTTGTTGATGGCTCTGTTCTAGAGACTCAAAGGGAAATGAGGAACCTTGGAGTCATTTTTGATACCAGCCTTACATTTGATTCTTTTGTTCAGAGCACTGTTAAAGCATCCTTTTTTCACCTCAGAAAACAGCCAGGATCCTGACTGGGACCAGGACATGCAATCATATTACTCCTGTTTTGGAGTCCTTGCACTGACTCCCGGTCAGGTTCCATGTTGATTGTCCTGACATACAAAGCATTACATGGCTTGGCTCCTCATTATTCAACTGCTTTGTTAATTCCTTACACCCCAAATCGCAGCCTGCACTCCTCACAGTGTAATTTGTTAACTGTTCCACAAACCTGCTTGAGTTCTCTGGGTGACAGGGCTTTTTCTGTCTATTCTCCTACCCTTTGGAACTCTCTTCCTCTTGAACTTAGGGAAGCTCAGACCGTTGACCTATTTAAAGCTCTACTCAAGCATACTTTTTTAAACTAGCATTTGCTTGCTGATGTCTACTTTTATTATTATTGTTGTTGTTGTTGTTGTTGTTATTTTTATTTATCTATCATTGGGGTTTTTTTATGCTTATTTTGTGAACAGCACTTTGAGAAGCTCTTTTAAAGGCACTCTATAAAATAGTTGTTTATTATTATTCTTATTATTATTTAAAAAAGGGCTGTATCACCAAAGAGCTAATTTAACTACTTTAACTACTTTTCTAACTTTAATTTTACTACATATTCTTATCACTCTGGTAGACATTGTAAACAGGCTGTGTGTGGTCACAATAATGAATATGAGAATGACACTACTAATATAACCTAATGGTAGTTTATTTTTTTTACATTTATAGGAATAATTACAACAAAATTTTAGTGGAGATGAATCCAAAGCATCTTTAAAAGAAAATGTAAAAATTGTGAAATAATAATAAAAAAAAAAACTACGGGATTACCATCCACAAATGTAGTGACACACCCACTGTGTGTCACTTACTGTAAAAGTCAGTAAAACTACATTCCACAATTAAATTTACATTTGGCAGCAGCACTCTTGATTTCCATAAAACTGCAGCACTGCTTGCTTAACTGGCTTTTTACTCTCAAAGCTTGTCATGTTTGCCTTCTAAATTTCATTTTAAAAAGATAAATTGAAAATTTAATGATCTTGTTTCGGATCACTTTGGGTACAGGACAAAATTGACCATATTAGTAAACAAGGGGAAAGTTACTATGTGTATATTGTATAACTATATTCACGATCTTGAAAAGTGGGTTCATTATTATTCTGTGCTGCTTACTTACCAAGACATTCCCACTCAATTAGTTAGAAAACAACTTTTATAAGCATATAAAATGCTGCTAATATTATGAAAAGATTAGCAGAAGAGCTAGTGATCTCAGCATATACCTGCAGACTCGAATCGGACAAATAAATAGGAAAATTCTGACTTTCTTGTGATTTATTTGCTACTGTTTTGTGCATGCTATTATGTTCATTTGAATAATTTTTACATAATATATTTGTTTATTAATTAATGTTGAAAGGGGCATTTTTAAATAATTTAGAAAAAGGGAACGCCCCCAGAGCGCACCCCCCACCCCCTTTTCTGCACGTGCCTGGCTGAATGTAAGGTGGATACACTATGCTTTCAAAATTGAAAGCATTTTATTCTCTCTTTTTTTTTTTTCCCTAATCACTATCTTTTTCCCTTTATTCAGTTTCCAACCTCGATCCTGTAGCACTGGATGAGGATCATTCCGGTTCCCGCAGACTGCAGAATCTATGGAGGTATGAGTGAGAAAGTGTGCCCACGTTTGTGATTTCTCCTGTCAGGATGAGCTGCTGGGCATATTAAATCATTCTACACTGTTTTTTTTTTTTTCTTTTTTCCCCATCTATAGAGATTCCAGAGAGGAAGCGCTGGGAGAGTACTATATGAGGAAATATGCCAAGTCTTCAGGAGGAGAACAGTACGTCATCCATTTATCAGTAGTTCTTTTGAGTAGGCAGTGGTTTTTCGTGGTCATATACCGTGTTTAAGACTTCTTTATTTTTCTTCCCCCAAACCCCCCTCCCAGTTTCTATGGAGGATCAGAAGATCTTTCTGATGACATCACTCAGCAACAGTTGCTCCCTGGTGTCAAGTAGGTTATAGTCTATGGAGTTCCCTTATCAAATGAAATGATGTTCTGAATGTAGACTTCTACAAAGACGCTCTTTGTAATGTGTGAAAAATGCGCTGTATTTCAGGGATCCAAATTTGTGGACAGTCAAATGTAAGGTATGCAGGTTTAAGATAATGCATTAAATTGTGGAATTAAAATGTTTATTGCACTGTGTAGGTCTTATTTATATTAATATTTCTGTGTAGATTGGTGAGGAGAGAGCAACTGCCATTGCGTTAATGAGGAAATTCATTGCCTACCAGTGCACTGACACAGTAAGTTCTTCATTAATACCCAGCAATGTTTAGTGATAAATATTTATAAGAAGATCTTTTTGGTGTGTGTGTAGTATGAATCAAAAACTTTGTTCACATTTTTTAGAATATATCTATTTCGAATATGGTTATATTAATCTAATTTTTATTTCCTATCCCCTTTCTTTCTCAACACAGCCACTTCAGATTAAATCAGTAGTGGCTCCTGAGCATGTGAAGGGATATATCTATATTGAGGCATATAAGCAGACCCATGTCAAAGCTGCCATCGAAGGAGTTGGAAACCTGCGAATGGGCTTCTGGAACCAGCAAATGGTGCCCATTAAGGAGATGACTGATGTCCTCAAAGTGGTCAAAGAAGTGACAAATCTTAAACCTAAATCCTGGGTCCGGCTTAAAAGAGGCTTGTACAAAGACGATATTGCGCAGGTGGGGTGCTCAAGCTTGTCAAGTGTGAATGTAGAACATCAAGAAAAAAAAAATTATGCTAGAAAGGAGACATGTTTTAGAGATTGAATTTTCCAGGATGCTGTTTGTGCGTGTTGTTTAGATATTCATGAAGTTTGTGTTTTAGGTTGACTATGTGGAACCAAGCCAAAATACAATATCACTGAAAATGATTCCTCGAATTGACTTGGATCGAATTAAAGCAAGGATGAGCATGGTAAGAGTTGTCGTATATAAACATGATTTGATCAAAAGAGTTTCCTGACCTAAAGCCCATTTTATCCCTCATCACTCTCACAGAAAGACTGGTTTGCAAAGAGAAAAAAGTTCAAGAGACCACCGCAAAGACTCTTTGACGCTGAGAAGATCAGGTAAGAGTGACCGAAGTGTCTCTGTAGGAGCATCTCTTGCTTCCTGTGTTTTCAGTGATGCTGTAACGTCTTTTGTGTTTTTGCTTTGTTTTGTTTAGAAATATGATTTCTAAAAATAGAATGTCATTCTCTTTAGGTCACTTGGAGGGGAAGTTAGCCATGATGGAGATTTTATGATATTTGAAGGAAACCGATATAGTCGCAAAGGCTTCCTCTTTAAAAGTTTTGCCATGTCTGCTGTGGTAAGAGACATCTTCTTCCAGCCCTGGTTCTACATAGTTACAGACGATACAATGATGAGTAGTTGATTTCAGTTGTTTTCCCTGTAGATCACCGATGGCATTAAACCAACTCTCTCTGAACTGGAGAAGTTTGAGGATCAGCCTGAGGGCATTGATCTGGAAGTGGTGACAGAAACAACAGGTGTGATTCAAACTTTAGGAATTTGTGTGTCAGACAGAAGGATTGATTTGGATTAGTGTGCTAAGTTACTGACTGATCTCTACAGGTAAAGAGCGAGAGCACAACCTCCAGGCTGGGGATAATGTGGAGGTGTGTGAGGGTGAGCTGATCAACCTTCAGGGGAAAATTCTCAGTGTAGATGGCAACAAGATAACAATCATGCCCAAGCATGAGGACCTGAAGGTACATGCACACAACTAGATTATAATGTCTTGTTGACTTATGTCAATGTCTTGTCGTGTGTTGACTTATGCGTTTCTCACGTTTCCGAAGGTTTTTTTTACTGCATGAGGCAACTTATCAGTGGTGCTTTAGGCATTAGTATTAGTAAACTGTTATATTAATTTGTAAAATCTTAATAATAAAATTCAGTTGTTGTTGTAGGAGCACCCAATTTATTAACCCCTTTCACCCCGACACTTGCGTTCATTCTGCCGGCGGAATGAAAAACGACTTATCGGACATTTTCAATTAGTATAAACAAATGAATTATTTTATCGCCGCAGTTAGTTCTGGTAAAGATTAGTCAGGACACTGGTGGCTTTCTTTGTGTGCAGTTTCATGACTGTGTGCTTAACTCCTGGTGAGCAGGGGGATGGGGAAAAGGCTGAAGTTTGAGCTCCCTGCTGGGCAAGCAATTCACACCTCTCCACGAAAACATTGAGGCAGAGATAAATCGGAGAGCACGACTAAAGCTTTTTTGATAGATGAACACTGTATACAACTTTGACAATAAAATTATAACATTTAAACCAAAGATCAGACTTGTATAAATGTTTACTACCTTACATTACCTACATAGACGAAAATCCAGTTCGCTTGTGGTTTTGTAAATCATGCACCTTTCCATCGGTATAAAGTCCATCAGCTTTATTGAAGAAAACAAATGCAAAGTTCCATTTTTAGTCACAAATGTCCTCTTCAAAATGCATTGTGTTTTGATATCCCACCCCTCTGGAATTTAGTAATTAGCCATAAACTGAACTGAGACACTATCTAAAAAAAACGCGAATCTGCTTTGGCTATGCTGAACAACCCGCCTCCTAAATTTTAATCGGGCACTCCAGCTTGATTGACACACACTTGGACCAATTGTAGATACTTCTAGCTTTCAAACAAGCCCAATCTCGACATGAGTGACCACTCAGAGGCTGAGAAAATCAAAAGCGTAGTCAGCACAACCAAACTTTTTACGCGTGCATCCGTTGGTCTTGAGTTTTGGAGGAAGACTATGTGGATTGAGTTGAGGGGCTCTATCTTCCCCCCCAAAGAAGTCAGAGGAGAAGGGTCACTGGTGTGTCTGGGAGAGCAAGTGCTCATTCACCTGGGGCTCTGGCACTATTTTTAATAAACATTATATTTTGTAAGTATGTTTCAGACTTTTTTGTGTGTGTAAAATTACACATTGTGTAACAGAGTTCATGCTACTGCCATTTGTTTGCATTTTGTGCCATTTGGAGAGGTCTGGTGCCTTTTGGAGACGTTTGGTGCCTTTTGGAGAGGTTATTTTGTGCATTTAAAAAAAATGTTTGCTATTTCTCGAAGTCTGCAATTTTTAAAGGCTTTGTGCCATTTAGAGAGGTTTTATGTCATTTGGAGAAGTTTGGTGCCTTTTGGAGAGGTTTTGTGCCATTTTTGAGAGGTTTTTACCTGTGTTTGGATAACCTTACACACAATTTTATTGGTTAGAGATAACTTCCTCATATTTTGAGTGTTCATGGACAAGTACTTGGGGCATCTTAGAGACCAGGAATGGGATTGATATCAACATTTGCTGTGAAGATATAACATTTGTGTTAAAAGTAAATCATTTTTTTTATAATTAAAAAAAAATTCTGAATATATTGCCCCAGGTAGGTTAGGTAAAAGAAGAAATACTTGAAATAACTGCTAATTCTTAAAGTCTTAAGTGTCTACTTTCATAGGAGCCATTAACCACTACTGTGGTGTGTGATATCACAAAACAAATCATTGCTGAACACAGGTACCCCCAAAATAGACAAAAATGCCATTTTTTGGCTACCAGTAAAAGAGGTTAAAGTTACTACACTTTCAACACGCAGTAGCAAAATCTCTGAAGTTGAAACTTTGGCCTTACAGATTCAATTTTTTGTCTTCAGGACCCTCTAGAGTTTCCAGCTCATGAGTTGAGGAAGTACTTTCGCATGGGCGACCATGTGAAAGTCATTGCTGGCCGTTATGAAGGCGACACGGGCCTTATTGTTCGTGTTGAAGAAAACTTTGTCATTCTCTTCTCTGATCTCACAATGCATGAGGTGAGCTGCATCACAACACCTCAGTACCTGTAAGCATTGTAGAACGTACCTGACCTTTTCCCAATGGTCATGGCACTCTTAAGATCACATACGATTTCATAGACTTACCACTGTATAGTCATTTTATAATGGGATTCAACACATGATTATTTGATAATATGATTTTTACCTGACTGCTTGTACATATAGCACGTTGATGATCTTATTGTGCGTTTCAGCTTAAGGTCTTGCCTCGGGACTTACAGCTATGCTCAGAGACTGCATCTGGAGTTGATGCAGGAGGACAGCATGAATGGGGGGAGCTGGTTCAGCTGGATCCACAAACTGTGGGTGTCATTGTCCGGTTGGAGAGAGAGACCTTCCAGGTAGTGACTGTCCAGTCATCTGATTGGATCTTTCTGATCATATACATATGCTCACAGCTGGTTCAGATCGCACCCATAAGTGTGTAAAGTCTGTTGGTGCTTTTATGATTCTAATCCTGCAGTATGTGGACCTTCTCCCAGGTACTTAACATGCATGGTAAGGTGCTGACAGTGCGGCACCAGGCAGTGAATAGGCGGAAGGACAATCGCTTTGCTGTCGCCCTGGACTCTGAGCAGAACAACATCCATGTAAAGGACATTGTCAAAGTCATAGATGGACCACATTCGGTAAGCAAAGATCAGCTTGCGTATCTCAATATATCTCACTGAACTGAAGAATAGCGTCCAAAATCAAAATCTTGGGGTCAAAATATTTTGTAACCTTTATTATTGGCTGCTCCTAAGGCCATACAGACTTCATATAAATCCATAATGAACTTTTTCACACTATCTGTTGTTACCCAGATGAGGATGGGTTCCCTTCTGAGTCGGGTTCCTCTCAAGGTTTCTTCCTCTTAAAACATCTTAGGGAGTTTTTCCTTGCCACCGTCGCCACTCAGTGGCTTGCTCAGTTGGGATAAATTCGCACCTTTAATATCTGTATACCATGTTGATATTTCTGTAAAGCTGCTTTGAGACAATGTCTATTGTAAAAAGTGCTATACAAATAAAATTGAATTGAATTGAATTATTAACAGCAACAACTTATCACATGTAGTTCTGAAGTTTTATATAAATGTAGGTCATAAGAGAAGAGGGCAAGAACGTTCAACAAAATGAAATTGTGTGTGAGTTTGTATGAGTGACCGTGGTCTCTCACACCAGCATAAGCTAGAGTGAGAAGTGTCTGGAGTTGCGCCTGTATGCGCTGGTGGCTTAAACATGGCAATGCCAGTTTACAAGGTTCAAGGCACCCGTAAACCACACAAAATACAGTTGTGCTCATAAATTTACATACCCCTTGTAGCATCTTCAAATTGTTATTTTTTTTAAATAAGCATTTTTTGTTTTTTATTTCATACTGCCCTGAATAAACTATTTCACATAACAGATGTTTACATATAGTTCACAAGACACAATAATAACTGAATTTACACAAATGAACCAGTTCAGAAGTTTACGTACCCTCAATTCTTAATACTGTTTGTGTTACCTGGATGATCAGCGACTGCTTTTTTGTTTTGTGATCGTTGTTCATGAGTCCTTTTGTTTGTCCTGAGCAGTTAAACTGCACACTGTCCTTCAGAAAAATCCTCCAGGTCCTGCAACGTTCTTTGCTTTTCCAGCATCTTCTGTATATTTGATCCCTTTCCAACAGTGTTTAAGTGGTGATGCTCAGTCTCAGTCAGAGGATATTGAACTAAAAATTGCTGCCTAGGGTTGCATAAAAAAAAATCATTCAAAAACCACAGTCTCGTTTTGATTTTTAATACTGTTCAATTCCATAAGTGCTGATTCTTTTGCCTTTTCACTCGAGCAGAGCAGTACTATTCCTTCCCTGTGACCAATGATTATAGATGCTCTGCCATGTGACCTTGGCCTCCATGTGCTAGAAAGAGGGATGGGGAGGACATGTGAAAGCTATCATGTGACAGACTTTTAAAGTGAATCAAACTCCCATGGATTGTCATTTACAACAAAGTAGTGGCTTCAATTATCAGTTACTTACATCATACTGGTATGCACTTGTTCTGGTCTGCTGCTGGGCATATTGAAGAACCATAACAAAATTCTAGGGGTGTTAATCTCTCTCTGTCAGAGGGTCCACTAAACATTTCCATACTTGGTATATGATTCAATACAAAAACAATACAGTTAAACAAGTAATTACTTGATACACTTTAGTTCACTGGTGATGAATGGGATTCGGTTCACCACTGATACCGTCTGGTTCAGGTTCCATACAACACGGCTCACTAACTTTAGTTTTTCTCAGGTCTCCCATCCAGGTACTGACCCAGCTCAACCCTGCTTAAATTCAGTGGGAAACCAGGCAAGAACTGCAGGGTGACATGGCTCTGGCCGAGTATATTGTATGTCATATATATCATAGCTAGCTAGCTAATTTATTGCAATGTAGCCATAACCATCAATAAAACAAATTTGTGAAAAACTGCCATGTTATGTTAATTTTATTTTAATAGTTCCAGTTATTAACAACAACAAGGTTGTTCACACTTAATGATGTGTATAAGGTTTAATCAGGTACAGTGTGCATTCATTTGGACTGTTATTATGCCCTGTGTAATTAGTTTTAATGAATATCATTTGATCATAAACACTTGTAGATGATTGATAAGATCAGACAGATGGATGGATGGGTAGATCGATAGAAAGCTAGATAAGCAGAGGATAACTATGTAATGACACTGCAGATATAACATGTTTTTTTGTCTCCCAATTTATTATTATTTTTAATTAAATTAAAAACATCAGGAAGCATACACATTCACACTTCAGCCTCCCCCAATGTTCAAACCAAATCTACACCCATGGAATCCTTACATTTTAGTGGCAATGTTGTGTTTTGATAGGTGCACCAGGCTTTTGGATTATTTATCCAGTTACCTATGTCTTGTGTACTGTTACAGTTACATCCTTCAAAGAATGTATCTACAGTACAATAGATTTAATGTGAAAAATTTGTAAGGGATTTGCGCTTGATGATTGTGTTTTGACAGGGGCGAGAGGGAGAAATTCGGCATCTCTTCCGGGGGTTTGCCTTCCTTCACTGTAAGAAGCTTGTTGAAAATGGAGGCATGTTTGTCTGTAAGACACGCCATCTTGTACTGGCTGGCGGTTCAAAGGTAAGTTTGCGATAAGCTTTCAAATATTGTGCTCTTATACCACATACCACTCTAAAATAACCTGAAAAGCAAAAAAAAGGCCTCTTTATTGTTACTTATAGAATATTTAACGTTACATTGATCTATTTTGATATTACAGCCTAGAGATGTGACCAATTTCACTGTTGGTGGTTTTGCTCCCATGAGTCCTCGAATTAGCAGTCCAATGCACCCAGGAGGAGGGGGTAAATGATGCTATGCCCTCAGCAATGTCATGAATAATTCTAAATGAAATACTAAAACAAATGATGGATGTTGTGTGATTTTGTTTAAACTTTCAAAATTCTGTTGTCTGCACATCCAGGTCAAATGCAGAGGGGAGGTGGCGGCGGTGGAATGGGACGTGGTCGTGGAAGACGAGACAATGACCTGATTGGACAGACAGTCCGTATATCCCAAGGACCATACAAAGGTAGGAGTGGTGATGACCCATATGGTTTGTGTGTCCAGCACATACAGTCCCCTCCGAACATACAGTGCCCATCTGCCAGTTTACAGAGAAATGCATCCAATCTAATTGGGAGGAACTTCATCATGCAGCAAGACAATGACCCAAAACACTGTAAACACAACAAAGAACTTTATCATGGGTAAAGGGGGGGGGGGGGGGGGGTTAGACTGGCCAAGTCAATTACCAGACCTTAAGCCAATTGAGCATGCGTTACACCTCATAAAGAGGAGAGCGAAGGGAGAACCCCCCCCCCCCCCCCAACAATCAATAACTGAAAGAAACTGCAGTGCAAGCCTAGAAAAGCATCACGAAAGAAGAATGCAACCAATGTTTGGTGATGTCATTGGGTTGGAGGCTTAATGCAGTTATTGCAAGCAAGGGATATGCTACTGAATATTAAGTGTTATTTACTTTAAGGCTATCTGTTCCACTGCTTTTACTCACCTAAAAATTGGGTGGTCTGGTTCGAAGTTGTTTAACACATATAAATGTAAAAATCAGGAAATGAAAGCTGAAATTCTGATCTACCATCTCATATTCATCTTTTGATCTCAAGCCCAAGTTTCTTCAGTGTATAACAGAAAGAAAGGAATTGGCCTTGCTGTTCCAATACTTTGAGATGGGTTTGAAATATTTTATATTGCAGCACTTTTGTTAAAGAAATTCCTGCACTGAGTTACATAATTTTACATAATAATCCTTTTTCTTTTCTGCTCCCTGGTGGGAAATCATCAGTCAAAAATGCTATAACTATTCATACATGTTTTTCATTAAAGGCTCTGGTTATTGTCCTTTTACAGGTTACATCGGGGTGGTCAAAGATGCCACAGAATCAACAGCAAGAGTAGAGCTGCACTCAACCTGTCAGACTATTTCTGTGGACCGTCAGCGTCTGACCAGTGTGTATGTCATCCTTTTTCAAGTTTCATCACGGAGCTCTTCACAGCAAAATATATGATTGATTGTCCTCAGTTAAAGATATTCTTTATTCATGAAATTCCACAAAAGGGTTTTTTTAAAATTGTTTTTTCTTTCTTTCTTTCTTTTATGAATCAGTGGTGCTAAGAGACACGGAGGAATGACCTCCACTCATGGTCGCACTCCAATGTATGGCTCCCAGACGCCCATGTATGGTTCAGGCTCTCGTACCCCGATGTATGGCAGCCAGACACCCATCCACGATGGTAAGACCAATTAAGAGGCATCACTTAAGCTTCTCCCTTTGCTGTGTTTTTGGCGGTTTTTTCCCAGAAGTCTGCTTTGTTACAGGAAGCCGAACACCTCATTACGGCTCCCAGACCCCGCTGCATGATGGAAGCCGGACACCTGGACAGAGTGGAGCTTGGGACCCCAACAATCCCAACACACCATCAAGGCAAGAGAGAAAGGCTTGCATACATTATAAGCCAGTTTAATTTAGATTTAATGCTTCTAATTTTCCTAGCCTTAATGTTGTTTTCTGCGCAGGCCGGATGAGGATTATGAGTTCAGTTATGATGACGAGCCCTCACCGTCTCCTCAGGGCTATGGGGGCACGCCTAATCCTCAGACCCCTGGCTATCCAGAAGTGCCCTCTCCACAAGTCAATCCCCAATACAATCCCCAGACTCCTGGAACTCCAGCAATGTGAGGCGATTTCTGGACATGTATTTGTATGTGGTCATACTTGTTTTGGCCTGATTTGATGGACTTGGAGCATAACGTGGGGCTGTATATTTATTCTGCAGGTACAACACAGACCAGTATTCTCCATATGCAGCACCGTCTCCACAGGGCTCTTATCAGCCTAGCCCTAGTCCACAGAGTTATCACCAGGTGGCCCCGAGTCCAGTGGGTTACCAAAACACCCACTCGCCAGCCAGCTACCACCCCACACCCTCACCCATGGCATACCAGGTCCATCACTTGTTTTTTTCTTTCTTTTTTTTTTTTAGGTAGAACTATACAAATGAAGTGTGAATTAACATGACGGTTAACTGTATGACCTTTAGGCAAGTCCGAGCCCTAGCCCGGTCGGCTACAGCCCCATGACTCCTGGGGCTCCATCCCCAGGCGGCTACAACCCTCACACCCCTGGCTCAAACATTGACCAGACCTCCAGTGACTGGGTCACTACAGACATCCTGGTGCGTGTCAAGGACACATTTCTGGATGGAGGAGTCATCAACCAGACAGGCGTCATCCGCAGCGTGACTGTAAGCTCTTATTTTATTTCTTATTTTGTTTTGTTTTTTGATTCTCTTTTGATTGTCATGTTAACCTTCTGGCTCTACATGTATCTTTTGAAGACGACTGTTGTTGTTGTTGTTATTATTATTATTATTATTATTATTATTATTAATAATAATAATATAATTAATAATATTTTATTAATTTATTTAAAAGCTGAAGATTTTTTAAGTTTGTGTTCAAGTGTTGAATCCTTAGTGTGAATGTTAGAGCTGCGTTATCTCATGTGACCGTGAAGAGTGATTAACAAAACAAAAATCGCAAGCTCGTGCACATGAAAGGCAGTCGGCACTTATCTCTTGGACTCGGTTTGTGTTTTGCACGCAGGGTGGCATGTGCTCGGTCTATCTGCAGGAAACAGAGAAAGTAGTCAGCATCTCGAGTGAACACCTGGAACCTGTGACTCCGACCAAAAACAACAAGGTACAGTTGCCAAAACAAACACACTGCAAAAGCTACAGTCAACATTTCGATGCATCAGGATTACTTGGGCCAGGGGTTCGCTAGCGTTTTGTTGCCAGGGACGCCTTCAACTATAAAATCATTTCCATGGACCCCCTAAGCACAGATTTATATATAAACCTAATGTATAATATAAAAATATGTTGTCTCTTCAGTTAGTTTTTTGCATCCAAAAAATGCTTGATTTTGCTACGGCTATTTAAAAAAATTTGCTGTGCCTTTTTTGATTCTTGAATTGGCGAAATTGCAATCGTGTGAAATTGTTCCGCATGGTCTTTCGCGATGAACATAGCTGTACCCATGTTCGACGTATGTGAATTGAAGAGGATTTTGGCTGAATGCTCGTTGTGATGACGTCACGATGCAGCTTTGCCCAAATCTACAGTAATTTTGAAAAATTGCAAGCTCCTCCAAATATTGTGATGGCGTTTGCTTGCTTTTGCATTCATTTCCACAATTTCAAAATCCTGGAGAAACTGTCTATTAATTCGAGCTGTAGTGCTTTCTTTTCTATTCTTGAAATTTCCACTGACCAAACACATTAGATCTAAGGTGAGTTAGATGTTATTGAGTTATTATGGTTTTGATTAAAACCCATTCAATTCAAGTGACCAGGCAAACAGGCTAATAACTAAGAATTAATAATAAATATGATCTTTGATAATGGTGGGTTGTGATTTCCAATAACTGTAATTATAAATGAAAACAATATGGATCCTCTGGCTTAGCTTCACAGACCCCACTTTTTTTCCTGGGCCGTCTTTAGGATAGGTTGTGTAAGATGAAATGATGTCAGAATAGGAGTAAAAATAACAGCTACTGTGGTGCTCAAAGCACTGAAAGAACATTTTTTGCATTACATATATTAAATGTGTGGATGTGACATGCAGGTGAAGGTGATTTTGGGAGAAGACAGAGAGGCCACCGGTGTCCTGCTCAGTATTGATGGAGAGGATGGCATCGTCCGAATGGAGCTGGACGAGCAGCTCAAAATTCTCAATCTCCGCTTCCTCGGAAAACTGGAAGTGTGAACAAACGAACTCTATACAGCTGCATCAGACATGAATATTTTTTATTTTTTATTTGTGGTTTTGTGTCCCATCATAGAGTTAAATCAAGAGGTAATTCAAATGACTTGCATTTTTTTTTATTAGTCAGTGTTATAGTGGCTATAGATCATCACTGATGTCTTGCTTTCTGGCAAATGGATTCCACGTCAATAAAAAATAAAATTAAAAAACTGCAATTTGCAATGCTTCAGACATTCTTTTAACATGATTCACGTACCATGGCTATATGAACATGCTCCATTTTTACCCTTACAGTCTTAAATTGTGGCTTAACAACTGTTAAGTCTCTTCATACTGACTAGCATGTAAGCAGATTACTCAGGGTAGCATGTAGCATGAAATCCTCTTAGTGGGTACCTGAGACAGCACTGATTAATGCTGTGATCAGGTGCATGGTTGTTTTGGATGCTCATGGTTTATAGGGAAGTAGAAAATGGTGGTGTTTGTAGGGCAGGGGTGTCCGTAAGTAGTGTTCGTGACCTTGTTGCTCTCGAGTTCCTCTGTCACCCGGCATCCAAGAGTCACGTTCTTAGAGACCTGGATCTTTAACTGCACCCATGCCTCTCTTTCCTAAATTCAAAGAAGAGAGCTTCTTGTTTATACGACCTCAAGAGAGAATAATTATTCTTTAATAAAGCATTGAATTCTACGCTCTATAGCAGTCTCTGTGCTATGAGAGGGACTACAATTATACAGGTGAACCATTTACTGAAAGACAAACAGGAGGCATGTTTTCTGATAAAAAGCTGTCTGCTAAATTGAGATGCCTGCACATTGAATAAACAAAACCGACAGTAATAACCAGCTGATTATCTCATAAGTATTAAGTTTGGTATAATGGAAAGAAAAGTATTGGAAGATATAAAAGTCAGAAGGCAACCCATATGCTGCATTACATTTCCTAGTCTGGTATTTTATGTTCTTGAGTTCCTAGTACAATGTGCAATTTCCCACACCAGTCACCTAAACCGGGGTTCACACTGTACGATTTTGGCCATGATTTGGTCGTCTGGGACAAATTTTGAGAATCCTAAAAGATTCCTATAATCCTAGCCCAAAATCTGTAGTCTCTGAATTAAATTCTGCCAGTGTCAGAAGATTTGAGGTACAGTCCTGCAGTGTGGCTTCTCCTACTCCGTACGAGTCGTCTTGCGTGCGTTCGTGTTTCACGTCGTGCCTGTCGTACAGTCCGACATTAATGACGACTGAGATCCTACAGTGTGACGCTTACAGCGGGGATCGTGTTCATACTCTCTGACAAGCACCAGTCGCAAAAGAGTGTTAAAAATTGCAGTGTGCACCCGGGTTAAGTCAGAATTCCGTCGTGTCAAATGTAAAACGGCAGCATGCACGATGAAAAATGCTCTGTTTACATTAGCTTGAACTTTTATAGAGCATGCTGTAAAAAGATTTCATAACCAAAATGATCCTATTGGTATTCATGTGTAATGCTGTTCTCTCCTCACAGCCTTAGAGCTGTCTTGTTAATATTACTATAGAAGTACAAAAGGTTTTCTGAAATGTTCTGGTTTTAAAGTAGATGGAAATGTCAAACATGGCTCATATTGCTGTAATAATCAATGTACATCCTCGAACAATGCTTTTCAAATCGCATTATTTGCATAGTATGTACTCATGAGTTTGCTGCAGCCGTTCATGTTCCTCCAACAATCACGATCTTAACGAATGACTTGAAAAGGCCCAACTTCAGAGCACCATCAGGACCGCACAAAAACACGGACTGGACGTAAACGTTTTTCCTCTTAATCCATTCACTAAAAGGGTTAAAAATTGGAAAGCAGCCAGTCAATAAAGGACAGTCAAGGCGTTTTTTGCTTGTTGTCCACCTTATATTACAGTATACTCCGAACAGCCATAACATTAAAACCACTGACGGGTGAAGTGAATAACATTGATTATCTCGTTACTATGGCAACTGTTAAGGGGTGGGATACATTAGGCAGTAAGTGAATAGTCAGCTCTTGAAGGTGATGTGTTTGAAGCTGGAAAACCAGGCAGGAGTCAGGATCTGAGCGACTTTGACAAGGGCCAAATTGTAATGGATGGATCAGAGGGGCACAAGGGGGACCGACACAATATCAGGCAGGTGGTTTTAATGTTATGACTGATCGGTGTATAACATTTACATTTATTAATTTAGCAGACCCTTTTATCCAACGCGACAAATGAGGAAATACAAGCAAAGCGATATATCAAGCGGAGAACAATACAAGTAGTGCTACTATACAAGATCTTTAATTGAGTTCTAGATGAGCGAAGTGTGCAGAATCGAGGTGTAAGAGCCAGAGTAAGTTTGTTTTTGTTTGTTTTTAAATAATGTAGGGGTTGGCATTTTAGGGGTTAGTTAAGTGTTCACGGAAGAGGTGGGTCTTTAGCTGTTTTTTGAAAATAGTGACGGATTCTGCGGTCCGGATTGTGGTCGGAAGTTCATTCGACCACTGAGGAACATTATTAACAGAATTATTAACTCACCTTCCCATCCGTCACACACTGTAACACAAAGTTATCTCCAAGCAGTGGTTCCAGTGCACCATGCAGGTCATCATGCTACAATCGAAAGTAATGCATCAGTCAACCGGTGTTATTTTATTGCACTGAATATGAAATGTCATGAGAACAATAGTAACTTTACCTTATAGGAAACATTGCAGGAAGGTTTAATGCCGGCGTTTGCCAAGGCACTATTTACAAGTCAAAATGAGAGTTATACTGTAAGTCCATCTTCCCAGTACTGTATCCAGAACAAAACTGTGTGCTATGATAATATTGGTACATGACACCTACCTATCAACGTCGAAGAGCAGCCGGAGCTTGAGAACTGTCTTGAAGTAGAGAACCGGAGAACCCATGTTCTCCACACAGCCTGCACATGTTCCATGTTTAATCCATTCGTCTTTCCTGCCAAAAGCCATGAGAGATTAAAACCACAGTCCTTAAAGAATATAACATTTCAGGATGTGCTGTTTGTGGAAAATAATCAACCCTAAGTTATTCCTCTTATAACACAGAAATGTGCCAACTACGATTTTTTAATTTATTAATGAATGACATGTTATATATTTTAACCATTACATTTAATGTTCTATAACATCCACAAGACAAGTTAGTTCCTGTGGTCACTTGTGTTATAGCCTCATGAATTTTTTCTCTCTCTCTTGAAATTAATGACAAAAGACTGCAGCCTGTCATGTTACAGAGAAACTGAAAAGACCTCTGTCCTGACGACGCCTCCATGTTAATTCAATATCTCCTTACATATACCTTTCCCATGTCAATAATTATGTGCATTTTTCTATTGCTAAATACGTTTAATTTTATCCATTAGAATGAAATCACAAGTTTCCCATGCGAGCTTTTATTCTGCTAAGTAAGTGATGTTTCCTGTCGCAATTTCAGAAACATTCTACCTACAAAAGGTGGTACAGTGACAGGCAACACTCATCACTACAGTGTTGCATATTAATTTGCCATGCCACAGGTGAGAAGATCATATCCAGAGACAGCCTGTGAGATTTTGTACACGTTTTAGATCAGGGGTCATTACCAGAATGCGAAGTCGCTCCTTGTTTTTATAAATGAAGGCCAAAGCTGGGAGATTTCTGGCTCCAATTCCTGTAAAAGCAAAAATGTAATACAGGTTTTTTTTCTGGTGTTTTTGAGCAGGTCTTTTTTTAAGCCAGTCTAGAGTATTTGATTACCTGAAGATGAGAATGAAATATTGGCCAACATGCACAGCAGTAATGATCCTTCAGAGGCCTTCAAGAACCACAAGAAGAAAGGATGATGTATTTTCGGAGGTACATTTTCCTACTTGCTAGTGAAATTTCTGTTACAGCCATATTGTAAATGTAATTATTGCACTGAACGATTATGCATAATAACTAAAACTATTTTTTTAAATGAACTGAGTGATTCTTCCTTTGTAAATATTTACCAAAGGCCATGGATGGTCCACTCCTGGATATCCTGTGGTATCCGGCAAATGTTTTTATTGTCGATGCTCTGTGGAAATGCAGAATGGGCAGAGTAGAAACATACAGATAAATACATACTTCATACAATTATTTTCAAGATGTCCATCAAAGAAAACGTCACTGCTCTGTGATAAACATAAATCTACTTATTTGTTTTGAACCTATTTGACTCACCAGACAGAAGCTTCCTGGCCACTGCAGTGTGAAGAGCATGCAAGTCCAGTTACAAGAGCTGAACATGGACATTTAGAGTTAAAAACTGTCTTTGAAATATAAAGTTAACCCAGTTAATGCATGTTTTTTTTTTTTTTTTTTTTTTTTTTTTTAGAAATATATTAGCGGTAAATCACTATTATTGCTCCACTGAGTGGTGTTCCCCCTCAGATGCAAGACATGTCTGTCCAAACTTGTTACACACACACACACACACACACAAAAACAAGCCATTTCTGTCTAATCTTGTTAAGCAAGCAAATAACAACCCATAGGCATTTCTGTCAAAATGTGCTACACAAAATATTTAGTCAAGTTAAAAAAAAGTTAGACTAACAAACATTATTAGGTTTTTTAAAAAAAATTTTTATGAAGACATCGGCATAATTACTGTATTTGTTAACATATACCATGCCTTCCACTAATATTGGCACCCTTGGTAGGTGTTGAGCTTCACAAAATGGGAAGCGGCTATAAAAAAAAAAGCAAAAGCATTGAAAATGCCCATTTCCACCATCAGGGCAATAATTAAGAAGTTCCAGTCAACTGCAAATGCTATTACTCAACATGGAATGGAATTGGACGTGTGTCTATACTGGCTCAACACACTGTGAAGAGGATGGTTCGAGTGGCCAAAAAATCTCCAAGGATCACATCTGGAGAATTGCAGAAGTTAGTTGCATCTTGGGGTCAGAAAGTCTCCAAACTACAATCTGACGTCACCTACATCACCACAAGTTGTTTGGAAGGGTTTCAAGAAAAAAGCCTCTACTCTCATCCAAAAACAAACTCGAGCGTCTTCAGTTTGCCAGACACTACTGGAACTTCAAGTGGGATCGGGTTCTATGGTCAGATGAAACCAAAATAGAGTTTTTTGGTAATAAACACCAGATGTGGTTTTGGTGCACACAGAGAGGTAGCCATATGGAAAAGTACCTCATGCTCATGGTTAAATATGGTGGTGGCTCTTTAATGTTTTGGGGCTGTTTTTCTGTCAGAGGACCTGGACATTTTGTTAGGATACATGGCATCATGGAATCAAATGTCAACAGATATTAAATGAAAACCTGACTGTCTCTGCCAGAAAGCTTCACAAGGGCCATGGTTGGATCTTCCAGCAGGACAATGATTAAAAACATCAAAATCAACACAAAAAATGGTTTACTGACAACAAAGTCAAGGTCCTGCCATGGCCATCCCAGTCCCCTGACTTGAAACCCATAGAAAACCTGTGGGATGAACTGAAGAGGAGAGTCCACCAGCGTGGACCTCGAAATGTGAAGGATCTGGAGAGCTTCTGTATGGAGGAACGGTCTCAGATCCCTTGCCATGTATTCTCCAACCTCATCAGTCATTATAGGAGAAGACTCAGACCTGTTATCTTGTCAAAGGCAGGTAGCACAAAGTGCTGACTATGAGGGTGCCAATAATTGTTGCACACCTATATTTAACAAAGATTTTTTTTTTGATAAACCTGTGTTTTGTTTGCAATTGTTTGATATACATGAGAGCAGAGTATTTTTGTAAATTTATTGAACAAAAGATCCAAAGGTTAAACAATTACATAAAATGTTCACAGCCTTCTTTGCTCATATTTACCAAGGGTGCCAATATTAGTAGAGTGTGTGTGTGTGTATATATATATATATATATATATATATATATATATATATATATATATATATATATATATATATATATACAGTGCTGTATATTAAACACACAATACAGTGTGCCATGTTTTACACCGTGATTCTTTCCTACCAACGTATTAAAATAAGCCAGCAAGTGGTAAATATGCTACCAACATACTAGGAACAGATTACAACATGCTAGCAACACTTAGCTAAGTGCTAAAGCACGCACTTAATGCCACGAAACAGGAAGTAGTTATAATGTAAATATACAATGTTTTATCTGTACCAAACTTCACAAATTTGACACGAACGAGCGTATCTACATGCCAATGTTCAGTTATAGTCATAGTGCCACCAGCTGCCAAAAGAAAGTGACAAGTTTTACACTAACTCAGACATACAATATTCAATCTGCACCAAACTTCATGTTTCATACAAATCCTGCCCAGAAGACATCTACTTGCCAATATTTAGTTATAGTCAGAGCGCCACCTGCTGCCAACAGGAAGTGACATGTTTTACACTAATGTATTCCTAGCAACATATAAAACAATATGCCAGCAAATTCTAAACATGCTAGAAACATGCTAGAAACATGTTAAAACATGCTAGCAACACTTCACTAAGTGCTAAAACGTGCTATTACTGCTACTGGACAGGAAGTTGTTACAACTCAATCATACAATGCCTAATCTTCACAAAACTTCACATGTTTGATAAGAGTCCTGGCGTCAAGACATCTACATGCCAATATTCAGTTATACTCATAGTGCCAACTGCTGGGAACAGGAATTTACCTGTTTTACATCGTGATACACTCCTAACAACACGTAAGTGCTAAAAAATTTTTTAAATGGCATTCCCCTGGCAGAGCAGCCCCAACATGCACCCGGGTGCGAGGGCCCGTTCATCGCTGCTTGCAGCTTTAATTCTATGTTGTATTTCATTTTATACAAAAACAATTTAGTATGAAATATACAGAAGAAATCAGAAATCAGCAAATACTTTTACACAGCACTGTAGGTGATTTTTTAAAATAGAATTCGCATGCATTTTTGATTAATAAAATCTGGATATGTTTGATAATCATTAATGCAAGAAAGAGTTAAATAATAAAGCTGTTAAGTGTACCCTGAATTCAGGTAGTATTTTAACCTCCGGGTTGTCAAACTTTGTTTACTTTTGTGTGTTTTGTTATGGTTTATGTTTTGTCTGTGCCCCTGTCTTGTTATTTGTTATCTCCCTTGCGTGTCCAGCTGTTTTACCTTTGATTTTGTTGATATTTAAACCCCCATGTGTCTGTGTTCTGGGCGAAAGTATTGCGTTTCTGTGTTTTGCAGCCAGAGCCATACGGAGCCTTTGATCTTTGTCCTTACTTCCCAGTGATTTGATCCTGTTCTTGTCCTCATTTCTTGGTTTCTTATCTCTGCCCTGTTTATGCCTGCTTGTAGATCGCCTGACCCTGTGCCTGCATTTTGACTAGGTTTTTGCCTATCGATTTGGATTCGTCTGCCTGTATCTTAAATAAAAGCTTGAACTGCGCTTGCATCCGTCTGATCCTCCATTACATGACACAACTACAGAATATAATAGTTTCGTACAGCACTGGAGTGTGTGTACATATTGTACACATCAGTTAAGGGTTTTTTGGTTTGTCCCTCTGGAGGGAATCCTTAATGGTTCTATGAACCCTACAGATATATGTTTACCTTTTAGATACGGTTCCAAGCAGAGCACCTTTAGGACCCCCAAAGACCACTTAACTACCCAAAGAATCTATAAAAGTGTATATAAAACCATTATAACAAACTAAAAGCAGACAAACCTTTATCTTCACGCTCCACAGTGATTTAAATAAGTGAAACTTACTGGCTTATCTCGCTCGTGGACCATTGCGCTTGATCCTGTGCAAGAACCCATCCAATCAGTAGAACGGCAGAACAAACCCAGATGATGGACATTTTATCTGAAGCAATATCGGATACATTAACACTTTCAGAAGCTCTGTCATGTTGAAAGAAGGTCTTACAAGTAAACCAACTGTCACAAATCACCATCGATATCTGTGCGGTATTTACTGCATGTTTTTGTTTGAAAATCACCGACAAGTACTTACACGAGGCCATGGCAGTGCTGCAGTTCTCATAGATCAAAGATCGACATCGCACTCGGTTCCCTTTTCTACTGATCTTCAGAAAGCAGAACTGCTTCGAAACACAGATACATCAGTTTCCATATTTAAACATCAACAGGGAAGTGATACAATCATTTGGAAGGCCTTGTTAAAGACTGAAAGCACACTTGCCCCTAACAATTCTCCACAATGTGATACATCAGGGGTGTTCAAACTTTTTTCAAACGGGATGAGATTATACGACATTATATTTATGACTGTATAATGTATATACACATATATAAATATGTCTGACACAGCATAATGCAGTTGAAATGGAATAATTAGTAGTAGTAGTAGTAGTAATAATAATAATAATAATAATAATAATAATAATAATAATAGTGGTTAGCACGTTCGCCTCACACCTCCAGGGTCCAGGGTTTGAGTCCCGCTGGGGCCATGTGTGTGCGGAGTTTGCATGTTCTCCCCGTGCTGTGGGGGTTTCCTCTGGGTATGTCGGTTTCCTCCCCCAGTCCAAAGACATGCGTGGTGTTCGTAGTGTATGAATGGGTGTGTGAGTGTGTATGTGATTGTGCCCTGCGATGGATTGGCACCCTGTCCAGGGTGTACACCACCTTGTACCCGATGCTCCCTGGGATAGGCTCCAGGTTCCCCGTGACCCTGAAAAGGAGTAAGCGGTAGAAGATGGATGGATGTATGGATGGACATCCAAAGCAGATGTATAGTGTAGGAATTACAGCACTTTTTATGTGTATAAAAGTTTATAAAAGTAATTGGACAATCTAATAATCATAACTTTTTTAAAACTTAGTTGCAAATCGACTTTTTCAAGAATTCACAAAAGGTTTTCCATGCTTAGTGGTTTCCAGTTCTTTCGACATTCTCACTGTTAACTTTTTGCCTGTAGTCATGACTAGATCTCATTCAGTAGGTTAATTTGCAGGTGTAGTCAGAGAAAAAAAAACATAGAATTTAGCTAACCGTGCCAGGTAAAAGAAATGATTGCAACATGTTGGTTGGTGGGCCACCTGTCATGCATTCTAAAAGGGAAACGGCAGACCACTTAACATCTGTTAATTTATGCTAGACTTATGCACTTACTGGCAGAGAACTGGAGAACCTGGAGGAAACACAAACTCAATTCAATTCAATTCAATTCAATTTTATTTGTATAGCGCTTTTTACAATAGACATTGTCTCAAAGCAGCTTTACAGAAATATCAACATGGTATACAGATATTAAAGGTGCGAATTTATCCCAACTGAGCAAGCCACTGAGTGGCGACGGTGGCAAGGAAAAACTCCCTAAGATGTTTTAAGAGGAAGAAACCTTGAGAGGAACCCGACTCAGAAGGGAACCCATCCTCATCTGGGTAACAACAGATAGTGTGAAAAAGTTCATTATGGATTTATATGAAGTCTGTATGGCCTTAGGAGCAGCCATAGTCCCAGCAGTCTGGAATTAAAGAAGATTTGAGCTCCATCCAGAGGCAGAAAGGATCTGGATCTCTAGTATCTCCATAAATTCATGTGGGGCTCGGCGAAAGGAGAGAGGGAGAAAAAAGATTATTATGACTGCGAAGTAGTAGAACAGAATCTAGTCAGGGTAGGCTTGAGTAAACAAATACGTTTTAAGCCTAGACTTAAACACTGAGACTGTGTCTGAGTCCCGAACACTAATAGGAAGACTGTTCCATAACTGTGGGGCTCTATAAGAGAAAGCTCTTCCCCCTGCTGTAGCCTTCACTATTCGAGGTACCGTCAAATAGCCTGCATCTTTTGATCTAAGTAGGCGTGGCGGATTATATAAAACCAAAAGGTCGCTTAGATATTGTGGCGCGAGACCATTTAGTGCTTTATAGGTTAATAAAAGTATTTTATAGTTAATGCGAGATTTTACTGGGAGCCAATGCTGTATTGATAATATCGGTGTGATATGGTCGTACCTTCTAGTTCTAGTTAGGACTCTAGCAGCTGCATTCTGGACTAACTGGAGCTTATTTATATTCCTACTGGAACATCCAGACAGTAAGGCATTACAGTAATCTAATCTAGAGGTGACGAATGCATGAACTAGTATTTCCGCATCATGTAGTTCATGTAGCAAACAGAGGGAGAACATGCCTAGACAGTAACACAAGCTCAGGAATGAACCAGGGACCCTGGGGCTGTGAGGCACCAACACAACTTGCTTCACCACCGTGCTGTCCCAACTTCATTTACATCTGTTTACTTTAAGTCTTACAAACATGGAAATATTTTGTGAAATGAAGATGCTTTCAAATGATAAAAAGTATTGAATGAAATATTAGAAATAACAGTAAACAGTAAAAACATACATAAATGCCTTTAAAAAGGCATTAATTCTCTTCTATATGCAACCTGTCATGTGGAATGAAGGGTTCTGCATGGATCTGTCTCTACAGGTCCCACACTTCCTGTATGATGTTAATCTCAGATATCGACTGTGTATACATCCATTACCTATTAAAACCACTGACAGATAAAGTGAATAATATTAATTATCTCGTTACAATGGCACCTGCGAAGGAGGATATATTAGGCAGGAAGTGAACAATCAGTTCTTGAAGTTGATGTGTTGGAAGCAGGTATGTAGGTGGGTAGGTAGGTAGATTCATGAGGAAAATAAAGTATACCCTTCTTCAATTCTGTGTTTTGAAACTGTTCCTAAATTACAATTGGTTGACCTTCACCAACTTCTACAAACAAATAACGCAAAAGAGTTCAATATGTAGCCATTTTCCACCAAAAAGTGAACCACCATTCAATCAGTAGTCACTTCATCAGGATCGAACCGGGAACCCTGGAGTAGGTCACGTTGTATTTGATAATTTCAAAACAAACAGCTGATGTTATTCTTTTTGTCTTTTACATTGTGTTTGTAACTGTCTTCAGCTAGTC
Organism: Ictalurus furcatus; assembly: GCF_023375685.1. Taxonomy (NCBI): domain Eukaryota; kingdom Metazoa; phylum Chordata; class Actinopteri; order Siluriformes; family Ictaluridae; genus Ictalurus; species Ictalurus furcatus. The sequence goes on along the minus strand of NC_071271.1, from coordinate 10,902,398 downwards.
AGTGAGGCAAAACTCAATTCTGGGTAAGAAAATTGATAAAACTGTGTAATAACAAAATTTTGTAGTATAACTGATGTAGTGTATACATTTGATTGTCATTTTGGATAAAACAAGTCACAAGTTTGAATTTGTTGAAGTTAGTTTGTATATGCTCTTTTAAAAGTGAGGTTCAACCTTTTTGTTTTGTCTTGTAAATTTTGGAACCAATCTTTACTGTAATCATATCATTATAATTACAAGCTGATCAAAATGATTGGCTGGGTAAAATGAAACTCATGTTTAGCAAATTTAATGCCATTCTGATACTGTTTATATAATTTGACTTATATTTGATTACTGTACATTGTTGTTTGTTGTACATACTGCTCATATATATATATATATATATATATATATATATATATATATATATATATATATATATACACGTACGTACGTGTGTGTGTGTGTGTGTGTGTGTAGTTTGCGCTTATGTCTATACATATTTATACATCTTGTATATACTCTTTTATATGTATTGTTCTCCTTAGTATCAATTTTTTCTTCACCCTAATTTCTCCATCTGGGGATTAATAAAGTATTATCTTATCTTATCTTATCTTATAATATAAATAATATAAATGGTACTGGATAATTAGCCTGTAGCATTAAAATACTTTTCCAGCCAGAAGTCAGAACTTTCACTCTGAAGTTTACTTGGATTGCGAGGCTGCAGCTAATATACACTTCTCTGTTTCAAACCACATAAAGCACATGAATGCTGTTTTTTAGGCCACTTTCCAGTTTCACTTGGCCATGTCAAAATTGGCTTATTGCTCAACAATAAATCTAAAGATGTATCCAAAGTGGAATATTCATGTAAATATTGGTGTTTTAATCCACACAGCAGTTATAAACTATTTACTAGAAAAATATAAAAGTAGTGCAACAACAACAACAAGGACTAGGAACATTCTCTTCTCTTCATATTGGTTTATATTGTTAATTCCATGTTATACTTTGGGGTAATTCGAACACAGCATGTGGAGCAGAGCTAAAAGACAGATGCAGTTTGTTCTCTCCTGTACACCATACTTGGCATCTGTTCAAGAGCTGTCTGGTTTGTGTGTGTGTGTGTGTGTGTGTCCTTGTATGGCCCAACACTAGACAAGCAGCAGGACGTTTCGCAGAGAACAGTCGGATATGAGACACTTACTGGTAACTACTTTTGCATTCTTTCCACATTGTCTTTTTGTTGGCTACGAAACTGTATTTATTCAGTAAAAGGTTCAGAAAAAAAAGTAATTAGCTTAAAAAAAACAATTGGAACTTGTTCATGTAAAGAGGCCAATAACAGCTTGAGCTCTGAACTACTTGTTTCTGTCTAAGGGGAAATACAACAAGATGTTGGTTTCTGTCTCTTGGACTCACATATTTGAATAGTCAGTTTTAATCCTCAGGAATTAAATTTTGTTACTTAAAAGAAAAAAAGAGGAAATGTGTTGGCCAGAAATAACCTTTGTGAACTGATATTGATGGAGCTACTTTATAAGGAAGCTGTATAAAAGTCTGCTAAAGAAAGCCTTACATTAGACAAATGAAATGTGTCATCTTAATTTGTTCTCTTAAGTCACCTTCTGAGAATGTATAAGAAAGCCCTTCTTGTAATCTAAACATGCATCTTATGCATTCTCTGATTTGCTGTAGATTGGAGATGTTTCCTCATGTGGATCTATTCTCAAATCTCAGAAAGAGTAAAAAGAGGTCACTTCAGTGTCACTGACACACACTCCTGCTTTAGCCTGTGTACATGTGGAGGCACACATATGTCATGGACGTCCTGAGCTTCTCTGTCCCACCCCTATCAGTGAACTGTGCTCTGATTGGTCTGTGAACATTGCACAGTCCCCATAGGCTAAAAACACACCCGAGTCCATTTTCATTTGCACATTTGACCTTGGACACCAAAGCACTCACTGTGTGCCTGAATAATGTGTAGCAAACAGGTGACCCGACTCACAGTACACTTACTGCTGAAATCGAACGAGAGCTGTTTTGTGAAATATAAAGTTATCATATTTCGGGGGAAAAGGGACAGGAGCTTCACACACCCTATAATATTTAAACAAGGTTAATAACAGCATATTGTGCGTTTAAACCGTTTTTGGATGAAGAGTTGAATGTAAGAACACAGTGCAAAAAAAAGACAATTTTTGTTGTTATGGCTCAGCACCAGCACTCTGAAGACTGGAGTACGCACACACACACACACACACACACACACACACACACATATATATATAATTAGACTGCTCATATCCACAACTCAACTTAAGCACACAGGTTTCTGACTACCCGACTTCAATATATCTAACTGCAATAAGCCTATTCTTGTAACTGTAACTGTAATGAATAAAACTATTAAATATTTCTGTTTATAGGTGATTGAGCTCTGTTTACATGTGAGAAAGAGTGAAGTGAATGTTCAGTGGAAAATTGCTTTGTCTTGCATAACTAATCTGCAACTTGTGATCTGGGCAAGTAGCTAGCTGAAAACTTTCATTGTTATGTTAGTCTGACAGAGTGAATGTTGCCAACGTCAGTAAGAAATAAAAACAGAGATTGGTATCAGGTCTTGACCAGCAAAAATGGCGGAGCAGATATCAGTGGGAAAAAATGCATTCAGTCAAATCATGTAACAAACTAGAGAACTGGTTGTATCAGGACAATGGAAAGCAGGTTAAAGTGTGGGAGATGCTGTTATGTCAGCTGTGTGGAAAATAAAACATTAAAGGACTCTTTGTTGGAAATAATATTTTCTGGAACTGAAAATATTTACATTTAAAGAGACTTGACTCGAGTTGGAAATGGAATAACAGCATATTGTGTGTTTAAACCATTTTTGGATCAAGAGTTTTATGTAAGAACACAGTGCAAAAAAAAAAAATGAACAAGGACAATTTTTTGTTGTTATGGCTCAGAACCAGCACACTGGACTTATTATGAAACATTACTGCATGTTAAAGCATAGTGTAATCACAGGGCATTTACAGCGAGGGGAAATAAGTATTCGGACACTTTTGTGTTTGTTATTTAATATACACTCACCGTCAAGGTAGACCTGTACATTCATGCAGTTATCTAATCAGCCAATCATGTGGCAGCAGTACAATGCATAAAATCATGCAGATACAAGTCAACAGCTTCAGTTAATGTTCACATCAAACATCAAAATGGGGAAAACGTGATCTCAGCGACTTTAACCGAGGCATGGATGTTGGTACAAGAAGGGATGGTTTGAGTATTTCAGAAACGGCTGATCTTCGGGGAATTTGAGATACATTTTGAAATCTTTTGTGTTTGCACCTGTTAGATAGGGTTCTACAAAGAATATTATTGAACCATTTGCAGTCACAGGGATGTTTAAGGTCTTACCAGCTTTTTTCTAGAGTTGTTTAATCATGTTGTCCCTGAGAACTTTAGGAAGCTCCTTCACCATGATGCATATGCACATGCAAAGGTGGGGGGCACGGTGGTTTAATGGTTAGAACGCTTGCCTCACACTTCCAGAGTTTGCATGTTCTCCCCATGCTTTGGGGATGTATGTAGAAAATGGATGTATGGATGGACATACATGGACACATGCAACGAAATGCTGTAGAGCAAAAGATGCCTTCTTAAATATGCAATTAAATATTTCTACATTCAAAAATACTATAAACAGCAGTAAACAGTAATAAATGAAACAAAGTCGGTATTTGGTGTGACCCTTTGATTAAAAAAAGGAGTCTCAGGTACAATTAGTGCAGCTTTATAAGGAAATGAGCTGTAAGTTTTATTGAGTGTCTTGCAGAACCAGAAACAGTTTTTCTGGAAACTTTGACTGTCGCACTCGCTTATAATTTTTGCAGGAAAACCCAGCCTCATTATATTTTTTTTGTCTGAAAAGTGGTCTCTTATATAATCGAGGCTGCTTTCTTTACTGATATACAAACATTTTTCTATAACATTTAATTTTGTGCTGGAAAATTTATGTTTGGAACTACACTATATTAAATAACTATTTTTTTTAATTATTTTTTTTTTAAGTGTCAGAAAACATATTTTCCCTCACTGTATACAGTGGTGTTTGAAAGTTTGTGAACTCTTTATAATTTTCTATATATCTGCATAAATATGACCGAAAATCATCAGCTTTTCACACAAGCCCTAAAATTAGACAAAGAAAACCCAATTAAACAAACGAGACAACAATATTAAAACAGTAGGTGAGAAATACCCAGATTCTGCAGTATGGATCCAGTGGACACTGTATATACTGCGCTATTCCATAAGACAACGGGTCTGGCCTGGAAGAGCTTTCAGAATCCACACCATGTAGTACATCCGGATTGTATTCATGTGAAGGGAAATTCTTAATCTTACAGCATGCTTAGACAGTTGTGTGGTTACAACTTTGTGGCAGTTTGGAGAAGAACCACATATGGGTGTGATGGTCAGGTGTCTACATACTTTTGACCATATAGTGTATAATATAAAAAGGTTAACATATTTCATTAGCTTGGGGGAGATTTTCCCCCAAGATCACTGGGACCAAATTTCTCATGCTGGCTTATAACAAAACTGAACAGTTGTGTCTAACAGGTGTTGATTGAAATATACCATTTTTAGTAGAAATAAAAATCCTTTGTGTGAAATTTCTGCAGAGACTTCAACAGGTGGCCACCAGGGCCTTCAATACAACAGCCAGGCAGATGAAGAACAGGGTTCCAGAGAAGCAGAAGCTTTTCCAGGTGAGCAGCATGTTGCAGGGAAACACACTTTCCTCAGTTCATAAACTGTATACTTGTATAGAGCTCTTTCCAGTTTTGAGCAATACTCAATCCAGTATACAAATAAATAGTGTATTTAATGTAGTGTAAGAGAGGAAACATGACTGCAGTACATTTAACCAATCATATGTGTTTCAGGAGGACAATGGTTTGCCGGTCCATATCAAAGGGGGAACCACTGATATGCTACTCTATCGTGTAACCATGACCCTCACTATTGTTGGTAGGATAAGGAATCATTATTCAAATCTCTGAATCCAGTCTGCAGCTCTCTTAGTGCATTATTGCTAAATCTCATCTATCTGGTTCTGTTTAGGCACTGGATTTTCCTGTTACTGGCTTCTGGTGGCTTCAATGCCCAGAAACAAAGCAGAATAAGAAGAGGATCTGAGAGAACTGTTCATGTGTCATATGAATTCAGTTGTCATGACTTTCATGTTGTACAGACAATTCTGATTAAAGAAAAACCTGATGTATAGTGTGTATAAAATAAATGCTGACACTGTGCTTCTTTCATACACCAGTACTAGGGTCTTCACATAACACAACAGTAATGAAAAATGAAATTCTTCAGAGCAACTAGTGGGGTTGTCTTGGCATTGACTTGGCTATCACCCAGGGATTCATTCAAAAGTGAAGCAACAATGTCTCTGACGCCCTCTAGTTGCTGGCTGCAGTACAATTTTAACCCTGGCTACATCAGTTAATGGAACAGGCGGCAAAAAAAATCTCCCCAAATTATTTTCAGGAATACTGTTCTGACAATTTTACATGTTCATTTGACCACTGCCATCCCAATAAAAGGGCATGGTTAATGAGGTGATTGACAGTTTTACATTACTTTCAGGCTTCATGAATGCACATGCACTTTCCAACACGGACATGAAGCTCGACAGTTCTGTAGCAATCCAATGTCTTGTCCTGCTGTAAACTGTTCTAACAGACCCTCACTGGGGAGTTATGAATGTTGCTCATTTTGATGTCTTGTTGTACTGATATTATAATTAACAAACCAACATGAGTGAAGTGGTGGCATAAACCCAGACAGATAACACTAACTAAATTTCAAAGTACAATTTACTATTGACTGTGTGACCTTAGCGAACACTCGAAGTAACTTGGTAAGGTTAATCAGTCACTCCTTTATAAACGCACTTCATCAACACAATGAGTGGCACAAAAAAGAGCACTTCTCAATTCAGCTGGGTGAATTACTACAGGTGTCAGATAGATTTAAAAATAATAATAAAAAAATCACGGAGAGCAGTTATTTTTTAACTCAAGAATATCCTGAAGAGTAAATATATATTGAGTGTAAATGTTGACTGCTGTTGACCAGTATATTTTCAGGTGGTACCTTGCATTCGCTACTTTTACTATTCATAAAGCAATAATGTCACCTAGCTAGCAAATGATGGCTCAAATCAGTCATGAATCAAAACTCTATAATCTCCTGACAACAGTAAAACAAACATACCTGCAAAAATTATACACACATATTAATTAATAAGGCCTGTACTTCGAGTTAGCCGGTACGCAATCTTATGTTGCACTCCAGGTAATATCAGCATAACAGCTAAAAACAGTGTCCATTACTAATATGGAAAGGCGACAGGTGGACCCACTGTCCACCCGGCCGTATCTACTGTGCATGCTCCAGCTCCAAGGTCTCTACTACACAGACTCTGGCTCCAATTTTCACAAAGTAATGGCTCTCATTTTGAAGGAAAAAAAAAAGCTTTAAAACTGCATAATAGGAGTGAATGGTGCCATGTTGTCCCTGTCCAGGGTGTACCTCGCCTCGTGCCTGATGCTCCCTGAGATAGGCTCCAGGTTTCCCCTTGACCCTGAAAAGGATTAAGCGGTATAGAAGATGGATGGACGGATGAATGGTGCCATGTTGTCCACTCTTATATACAATCACTCGTTCACCCTTTTAGATTCTGAACTGAAAAGTGTGAATGGATAACTTTGGATTTAGATCTGTATTCAAAGTTGAGTTCATTGTGCATAATGAGGATTTAATACCAAAATTGCACACACTGCTAGTCAGACCACAGACTTAACCACAGCCTATTGCTTTTATAAGTGTTATTCAGAGAGTTGTGCAGGAATTACACACGCAGGCTGAGACTGTTGAAAAAACAAATGTGCTTTTCATTTACATGCCATTCTCACCTTGAACTCTGATTTCCACACCAGCCAGGAGCAGAATTAAGTCCAGCACCACTATAAATGTCATGTTAAACTGTATGTATTGGGCAGTACATCTACTCAAAAAACTACAGTGGATATAAAACATCTACACACCCCTGTTAAAACTGCAGATTTTTGTGAATAACAACCAACAAAATTCAAGGGGGGGGAAAAAAAACCTTACAAGAAGCTGAGTGCATAAATGTGCACACCCTTTTGTAATTGTGGCATGTGATTGTGCTAAGAATGAACTAAACACATTCATACTTGTGTTCGAAAGTAACTGCTATTGCGCTGAGTTCAAGTGGTTTTATTGTCATTTCAACCATATACAGCTGGTACAGTACGCAGTGAAACGAAATAACATTCCTCCAGGACCATGCTGTTACATAAAACAAAACACTAACCACATGAGACGACACAGAACTAAATAACATCTACACATTCTACACGAAGTGCATGTGCAGATGTGTGCTAACAACGCAGGACAGTACAATACTACTAAAACAGGACAATAGGCACAGTAAGTGACAGTGTAGCGCCAAACAATACACAGTTTTAGTGTGGAAGTGTCTGATATAACAGGTAGTGCAGAAGATAGGTGCCAAAGAGTAACAATATAATTTAAAAATGGTATAAACGTGAACATAACATGCAATGACTTAGTCTTCAGCAGATAAGCTTATACCAAATATGGACATAGCAGTTATTATGATTCTCTTCAGCTGGGACAGGGTCTCTAGTCAAGATAGAGGGAATCAGGGATGGCTCCAAATACCAGTCTACTTTGGCACAAAACCTGCAAACCTCTATTAGACAGTTGAAGATAACTTTTACCTTGCAGCATGAGAATGACCCTGAAGCACAAATCAAAGTCGACAAAAGAATAGCTTCAGAAGAAGATGATGGATGTTTTAGCGTCCAGATCTACATCCTATTGAAATCCTGTAGAAGGTCTTGAAGAGGGCTGTGTACAGGAGATCCCCTCGCCGTTTAATAGATCTGGAGCATTTTTGCAAGTAAGAGTATTAAAAATAAAATTCCCCAAATGAGGATGTGCTAATTTGGTAGAGTAAATTTGTATCACAAGCAAAAGGTGCTTTATGCATACTTATGCAACCAGGTTATTGTAAGTTTTGTCTTTTTCTTTCCTAAAACATTTCTAGTAGTTTTTCACTTGCATTTTGTTGGTTGCTATAATCACATTAAAGGTGGGAAAAGATCTGACATGATTTGTCTTGGTTAAATTTTTTTTTTACATCACAAAAAAATCTGCAATTTAAAATGTAATGCCATCTGATGCTAATATTTGAAGACACTCATTTAATTAATAGTATCATTCCTTTTAACATTTTTTTTTTTCCATGTGGAATTACCACATGCACTTTTGCACTCAGGTCTCCTTTACTGAACAGTGGACTAGTTCAACAAAGACTTCATGTATAAACCATAATAAACTTTCTTTTACCTTCCCACTATCCGTTGTTACCCAGATGAGGACAGGTTCCCTTCTGAGTCTGGTTCCTCTCAAGGTTTCTTCCTGATTTCATCTTAGGGAGTTTTTTCATTGTCACCATCACCACTGGCTTGATCAATAGGGATAAATTCACACACTTAAAATCTGTATCCTGTGTTTATACGTTTCTGTAAAGCTGTTTTGAGACAATGACCATTGTAAAAAGCACTATACAAATAAAATTGAATTGCTTGCAAGTTTGTGAATTTTCTATATTTCTGCATAAATATGATCTAAAACAACATCAGATTTTCACTCAATCCTAAAATTAGATAAAGAGAACCCAATTAAACAAAATGAGACAAAATTATACTTGGTCATTTATTTATTGAGGAAAATGATCCAATATTACATCTCTGTGAGTGGCAAAAGTATGTGAACCTTTGAGTTCAGTATCTGGTTTGACCCCTTGTGCAGCAACTGCACATCGGCTTGGAGGAATTTTAGTCCATTCCTCAGTACAGAACAGCTTCAACTCTGGGATGTTGGTGGGTTTTCTCAATGAACTGCTTGCTTTAGGTCCTTCCACAACATTTCTATTGGATTAAGGTCAGGTCTTTGACTTGGCCATTTCAAAACATTAACTTTATTTTTCTTTAACGTTCTTCGGTAGAATGATTTGGGTGGTTAGGGTTGTTATGCTGCTGCATGACCAACGTTCTCGAGATTCAGTTCACAGACAGATGTCCTGACATTTTCCTTTAGAAGTCCTTTCAGGTATAATTCAGAATTTATTGTTCCATCAAATGACGGCAAGTTGTCCTGGCCCAAATGCAGCAAAACAGGCCCAAACCAAGAAACCAAGGTTCTTATGCTGGAAGGCAGTGCTTTCCTTTCTACAAACATAACACTTCTCATTTAAAACAAAAATATCTATTTTGGTCTCAACTGTCCACAAAATATTTTTTAAAATATCCAGACAACCTTCTGGCTTGTCCACATGATCTTTGAATTGCAGATGTTCTTTTGGCGAGCAGTGGCTTTCTCCTTGCAACCCTGCCATGCACACCATTGTTGTTCAGTGTTCTCCTGATGATGGACTCATGAACGTTAGCCAATGTGAGAAGCCTTTAGTTGCTTAGAAGTTACCGTGGGCTCTTTTATCACCTCGCTGACTATTACACATCTGGCTCTTGGAGTGACCTTTGTTGGTCAACCACTCCTGGGGAGCGCAACAATGGTCTTAAATTTCCTCCATTTGTGCACAATCTGTCTGAATGTGGATTGGTGGAGTCCAAACTCTTTAGAGATGGTTTTGTAACCTTTTCCAGCCTGATGAGCATCAACAACCCTCTTGCTGAGTTCCACAGAAATCTCCTTTGCTCATACAAAAATACACTTCCACAAACATGTGCTGTGAAGATCAGAGACTGATAGATCCCTGTTCTTTAAATAAAACAGGGTGCTCACTCACACCTGATCGTCATCCCATTGATTGACAACACCTAACTCTAATTTTACCTTCTAATTAACTGCTAATCCTAGAGGTTCGCATATTTTTGCCACTCACAGATATGTAATATCGGATCATTTTCTAATATACGAGTAACTGTACCCCTGCAAAAATCTGAATACAACCCAAATACAGTAGTGCCACAGAGTGAACTGTGAGTGGATTTCTTTCCTGTGTCCAAATACATTACAAATCTTCAAACATATTTTTCAAAGTTCAAATGCATTTTTATTTTTTTAACTGTTGTTAATACAAATTCCAAAGCTGAATTCACAAGCATGCTTCTGAAACCAATACAAGTGGTTTATATCTTTTTGTTAAAGGTTACATAAAACTCCTTTAAATCAATAGGATTAACGAGGTAGGCATTAAATACAAATTCATTATACTAAAACCTGGAATAAAGAAGAATGTATACAAAAATGTATATTTAACAACATTAAGCCCTTTTGATATTTGTAGTGGCAGTAGTTTTATCTTTATGCAAAAAATTAAATGAATAATCAGATCTATATATACACACACACACACACACACACACTTGCATACACATGTTGGTATACACATGCTTTCTAACACAGCAGTTAAGTAGTTGAGCAACGGTTGTATAGTATATAACTGAAAACAGCTGAACTACAAAAAAAAAAAAAAAACCCTGTAAACTGAATTTTTTAATTAACTCATCTTAAGTATATTTTAACCAAATAATGAGGTAGCTTGACAAAAGCCATGTCTTCTAAACCTCTTGTTAATAAGTAACATATTTGTGGCTAGGCAACATGAAATCCTTAGCAAATATGCAGTTACATATTTAGATATTTTCATGTTGATTTATTTTTCCAGTTTTATAAATGGTACAGCTTTTGTGTATAGACTGCACTACTCATTTATTCCAGTTTGTGTTAAACTCTAACTGAAATTTAGTGAAAAGGAGCTACATTTACCCCAGAAACTGTGAGATGAACATAGTAGCTAGTCCAGTCTCAAACATATTTAAAAAATCATGCATAGTCACAGTAAAGCCAGCTGAAATTAAGTCAAAGTCAGACATCAAAAATATTTATGCCAAATATTACACAGATTAAAAACCACATTTTCCCAAATACCATTCATTTATACATACTCTCCCCATCTGTCAGTAGGCCTCAAAAATAAATGCATTCCAGTAAATATTATAAAATATTTTTTTCCCCCCCATGTCTGTGATGGAAACAGACTATACCTCTGAAGACCACACTTAATTCTCAGCTTTTCTGGAAGGGTCGTCATGCTTTAGCGCAGGAAGCGGATACTCATCTTGTGGTCAATGTCGACCTTTTCTAGAGACTAATGCAAAAAAAAAGAAAAGAAAAAAAAGCGCATCATATCAGTCTCAGCTTCACATCATATTACATGCTTAGAAATCATTAATATTATTTATACCACAGTGCTGTTGAATGCAGTGCTAACTGGGTTGATTAATTTTCTATAATAGCAGGTCTGACAATAGTTCTGGCTCCAAGATTTATATTAATGTCCTTGTTCAGTGCTTTGTAACAGTCAAAGTTAAAGCTGTACCTTTAAGTTTTCTGGAACAGGAAAATCTTCAGAATGCCAGGCTTTGAGGTTTCTCAGTAACATACAGTATAAGCTGCATTTTTTATGTTTTTAACATGAAGAGGTAATGACTGTTTATAGCGCTCATAAAACAAGTGATAACAGGAACTAACTTGTTCCGTATAAGATCTACGACATAAAATGTAACTATAAATTGTAACTGTTGGCAAACTGCTTTTGTTAAAAGGGAATAAAACATTTCTAGACATCCCGTTATTGGTAAATAATCAACTTCAACATGGTAACACACCTATCATTATTTTAACTATAACAACATGTCTGTCATTTTTTATTCCATACATAGTATAGTCTTTGTGGGTCTGTAGTAACATTATATATACAGTCTCCAACAATGTACAAAACGATGTTGTTTAAAAGAGTGCCTGAAACATCCCCATGTTTAAAAGTCTAAACATTATCACTAAAGCCACCAACAGTGCATCTGTTATGCATAATGTAATATTTTACCTTCCGAAACTCTTCAAAAGATATGGCATCATCGTTGTCCAGGTCTGCCTCTTGGATAGTGCGGTCTACTATGCATTCCAGTTGGTCTTGAGTTACCTGGCTTTCCAGCATGGCCTGGAGAACCTGCCAATGATGTTCAGCTGTCCTTTACTTTGATTACAGTTTAAGTAAAAAGAATAACTATTCAAAAGTTATAAGTGTATATACTTAAAATAACAACTATTAATAAAAAGTAATAACTGCTATTAAACACAGAAACACAAGTGACATCATGACAAAAGTGGGCCTCGTTTATCAGGCTGAATACTAACTAAATATTTGTAAATAATTCGAATGAGCTTTTACAGAAACAATTTGGTATTTATGAAAATCCTGTAATTTCCATACTCATGCTCCTGAGCGTTTGTACATTTACACTTCAGAAGACATGACTAAATGCAACCAGATGTGTTATGCATGCGGCCGGAAATTACTGGGTGACTGGCTTTTATTAACATTTGCAGGCGAGTATGAAGAAATCCAACATTTCTGAAGCTTTTGTAAATCCAGCAGAAATTTTTAGTTCGGTTTAACTTATGCAAACATTTACACACAACTTTACTAAAAGATTGATAAATGAGGTCCAATGCTCATACAGATTACTCATGTGCACTGACCTGTAAGAGCTCTTGTCTGGAAATCTTGCCGTCCTTGTCCTGATCATACAACTGAAAAGCAACTACATAAGCAGCAAATTTGAATGAGAATATTAAGAGACACATCAGATACACCAGAACTAAATACCTCAAAAGCAGGGTAACATGCAGTTCTTTCCTTTTACCAGGAAATGCCATAAACATACATTTCAGCTTGTTGATTCTGCTGTTAATGGGGTCAGGCGAGTTGGGCTCTTTGGAACGGTTCTTATCGATGGGACGAAAATGTGCCAAGATCCTCACAAATGATGGGAAGTCCAGGGTTTCCTGTCTGAAAGTGATATTCATTTAGGTCCAGCCACACAGATTTTATGTAGAAAAACTTACATAATTGTTTAAAAAGAAAGTCACCTGTCATTTGAAACAATTCCTGTACCAAAGATGCATGTGCAAAATCGTTAGCAGTAATAAAGAAATTACAGTTTGAAAATATAGAGGCCGCAAAGCATCGACATGAATGTACATGTCCTGCAGTTAAAATTTTTGGTGGGAAAAGCAATAAAATCTATTCGCTTGGAGAATTTGCTTGAAGTGGTGCATGCTAGTGAGTCCAGTTGACACTTTAAGTGTCATTCCCAGACTGAAGTGTAATATTTCTGCTCAGTTTCGTGCTTAGGTTGTAAATACAACTGCTACCAATAGTTAAGTACTGCTTCATGGCCTCACCTCATAATAAAAAATAACCAGCATGTCACCTCAGCTTTGTACTTTAACCCTTGGTGCGGTTTGTTTGGGCAGGTGAGACCTCAGTAATTGCATTCCGGTGCAGCTCAAACTGCAGCGAGAAAACAGTTCAACCCTGAATGGACCCAGCATTTGGAAGTGAACCAGACATGCTGGGTGTTTTATTTTGTGGGCTACATTTGACAAACTGAGCCAAATGACTTCTCAGTGGTTCTCAGTGCTCGGGTTATTTTTGTAAATTATTTGATCACTTGCCATATTTCTGACTAATGAATGAAAGAGTTTTACAAGTATGTTTGCAGCCTTACATGTCCCTCAGCAAACACTACTCTGCTTTTTGGTTTGTTTAGTTATGTGCCGTGTGAAACCAAAACAAACCAGTAGCTTAGTGGTTAAGGATTTGGGCTACTGATCGAAACGTTGCGAGTTCAAACCCCAGCACTTCCACTGTTGGGCCCTTGAGCCCTTAATCCTTGACTGCTCAGATGTATAAAAGAAATAAATGTAAGTCGCCCTGCATTAGGGTGTCTGCCAAATGCCATAAATGTATCAAAATGAGTTTGGCACTTCAATTTGCCCAGTTGTGGTATCTTTTACAAGCAAAGCAAAACCACTTTTTTATATAAAAAACATATCAGTTGCAGAAACAATACTTATTAAGCCATGATAAGATACTCTTACCCTGAAGAGAAGAAGGCCCCTATTATTCTGTCACATATAGGATTCATGGCCAGCTCCTTTATGGCTGCAAAGTCCTGTGCACTTTGAGAAAAGTAGGTTAATGAGACTTTGACCAACTAAATACTAACTAAATAAATGAATCTGAAGCATCTTACCTGAGATGACCCTTGTTGCCTTTGTCCAGAGATTGGTAACGCTCATACAGACGAACAAGGTGTGCATGCGTGACTGCAAGAAATACAGGACAGGTCTCATTTAATAAGCGTACACTCGGGTGCAGGTTTATTACATACACCATGACAGTCAGTATCTACACTTTTTTCATATAAATGTATTTTGGGATGTAACGGGGATGTGAGAAGGGATTTTGCATTGAGGGTGCTGGAATTTTAAGCACATACATGGAGTGTGAGCTACAATGTCACACCCAAATAATAGTTAAATAATTTTTCTTTCAACAGAGAATGTGTACTGATTACAATTATATATACACGCACCGCAGCGTGGGTAAATTATTGAATCAGAACATGTTCATTAAGTTTCTATAACAGCACAGCTCTGACAATAACTGTTACATAAATTATAAGTTTATATTAATGTGCTCGTTCTAAACACGTTATCATTCCTATAGTAATAGCTCATTAATATAATCTAAGCCTAGTAATAAACAGATTCACAAAGTGTTATTGTTTAACAAATAAAAGTAAAGTGTATAGGTATAGGACATGTAGGTTAGTTCCTGTTATTACTTATATTATAGCAGCTACATACAGTCACCTGGAACTCCTTTTTCTTCCCTCTCTTGAAGTTAATGTGACAAAGAAACAAAAGTGTCCTGAAAGCTAAATGGGCAACAAAAAGCACTATGTGTTGTTTATTAATAAATTAAAAATTTTACTTGTTGGCAAGTTGCTGTGGTATAAAAATACTCTCTCTGACATACAAACTCAACAAATACTCAAATTACTTTATGTAAAGTTTGTTTATTTCTTTTTATGTATCTATATTATTAGCATTTAGTTTTCTGTTTTTTAATTTTATTTCTGTATTATTATTTTAGCAGTTGCAGCTAAAGCAATCTTGAATGTCAGCACACCTCAGTCTCATGTCCTTGTTTTGTAACCCATCAGTTGCTATGCACTTTGTCAGTCAGCATCGACTTGCTCTGGTACGAGGGCAACAGGTGGGGCACTGTGCTGAGATTTTAAAATACTGACCTAGATTTACCCTGTTCTTCCAGGGAGTCTTCCTTGGACTCTTCCCAATCCAGCAGTGATAGTGAGGTGTTTAAAACCCCCCAGAAGTCCTGCTAAACCTGATAAACTTGTACCAGCCACACACACTATCATGCCATGGTCGCTGCTGTGCTGAGAGTGATCTACTCAAAAAAAAATCTGACCAGTGGTGGGTGAACTACAGTTAGTGAGTGATGGTTGGTTGTGATATTACAGGAGATGGCAGGACCCAAAGCTATATTTACCAGTAGTTTGACAGTATACTATTATGTTTCAGCAATTAATTATATCACAAGGTTTAATTGAAGGCATAATAAGTCTGAAGTGTGATATGGGGCAAAGTATATCTCTCACACACACTTAAAGACAGACAAGCAGCAGAATTTGAGAGTCCTATTTTTTAGGTGATTCAAGCCACTAATTTTCTACTGGAATCATGCTGTCTTTCCTCTGAATGTTCAGAAAAGATGTAACCACTTTTTCTAATCAAAAGCCACTTCTGTAGTCCATCCTTTTGTGCAATTGGTGCTTTTTTCAAAATTTGCAACTGGCATCGTTATTTTGTGCTTTATTTGCAGAAAACTACTTGAATTGCACAAAATTGTTTTGCACGGTCTTTCGCAGTGATTTTTGTTGGTAAATGAAACTTTTAAGCTATACTCATGTTCGACACACGAGAATCGAAGAGGGCTTCGACTGAACGCACGTTGTGATGATGTCCTGCAACATGTCTTGGACCAAACCTGTGGTAAATATCTGTGGTAATTCTGAAAAATTGCAAGCTCCTGCGAATATCGCAAAGTTTGCTCGGTTTTGCGTTCATCTCTGCGATCGCAAAATAGACTGGATAATGGACTGGATAATGGCGTAAACAATCCACTTTCATTACACACATGCCTCGTGACTGTATTTCACATGCACCTTCTCGATCATGAAAAACATCAGGTCAAACATAGATGCCATCTAGCAGGTGTTTCACTCTGGTTCATCACCTGATCATGACAGGCTGCATGAATCTACAGCCTGGGTTAGAAAGAAATCAGGCCATGGTTTACTTCTTCATACCAATCTGTGCATTGTTCGTACAACCATCAGTGGTGCTGTTGTACTTGGTTCCACAAAAGTCCAAAATGATTGCTCTTCCCTTCTAGCCAGGTACAGCAGCCCTCCCTGAAGTCAGTAGTTATACACCTGCATGAATTACCTGATAAAATGGCCAGTGAGGGTAGATATAATATAGGTGTTGCTTAAAAAACCTGGACATACCAACTCCTTTATTCATCAGCAAGTGAGCAGTACAGTGTCTTTACTTGTGTTTGGATTTAAAACAATTTCTAGATGATTAATGACTGCTGTTCCACCTGCTCCAGTCTCTCATAACAACTTTCTCTTTGTCCTGCCCCTTTTTCAACAACAAAACGCTGGATGTCAGAACAAGCATTAATAACAGAAGCTCAAGCTTAGTTAAAATGTAAGAAAAAGGCATTTCCTCATCAAATATTTCTTAAATAGGATTTACCCTACAGGACGGTATAGCTCACAGATATGCAGCTTACAGCCGACTATAAACAGTTATGCATTATAAACAAACAAACAAACAAACAGAGGAAAAATAAAATCCACAACTTACAACCAGTTTCTCGCATTAAATCCTCCGCATTTGGTATTTTAGCCATGTCGGAGCTGGTCGAGCCCATTTCATACTCCTGTTTTGATCACAGCTACACTACTACTGAGTACTTTATTATAACAAACCGGTTCAGTGCTCAAATCATGACCACAGAACGCTCAATCACACCCTAACAGTCAACGCACTCAAGCTTGTGTTAGCTTAATGATTGACGTGAATTCGGACCAATCAGCATCGACGCTTCCAGGTTAAACATTGGCAGTAGTCACGCCCAATCACGCTGAAACCGACTCTTATCAAAACAGTGGAGTTCATATAAAACCGCCCGCGACGAAGGGATAGTAATATTCACTATTTAATAAACACAATTTTAGCAGTCCCTTTGTCTCTACACCTAAAGAAGACTTTTACATCCTGTGTCAAAGTGGAAATGAACCAAAATGAACACTGGGTGGCGCCATGACATTTTAAATATTCTTTGGTTGTGTGGCCCGGCTGTACAAATGCATGTCTACCCTGCTGAAAACAAACATCAAAAAAAGAAACCCTCATAGAATTTGTAATGGTTTTAATGGTTATAATGGGAATTGTATTAGTTTTAATGGAAACCGTAATGGTCCCTGTGGGTCTCTACTGCTAATTTGTTGCCTTCTATTGGTGGCATGTTATGTCTAGTGGATAAAAATAAGGACCAATAATGTTAATGGTTTTAATGGTTATAATGGGAATTGTATTAGTTTTAATGGAAACTGTAATGGTCCTTGTGGGTCTTTACTGGTCATTTGTTGCCTTCTATTGGTGGCATGTTATGTCTAGTGGATAAAATTAAGGACCAATATGGTAAGGGTTTTAATGGTTAGCTGATGGTTTATAATGGTATTTGTAGTGGAAACCATAAAAGTTTTTGTGATGGTTTCCATTGTTTTTTTTTTTCTTCAGCAGGGTAGCGGTGTTACAGGAGTTTGTGTACATGTATCCATTTCCACACGATGTGGAAAAGACTAACAGTGTTTTTCTCTGTTTGTGATTTAAAAAAAAAACTTCTAAAAATGTGACTACACCACCATGACTGTGTACTGTACATGCTGAGCATAGGCTTTATTTTAATCGCATTCGTTTCTTTCTTTGTTAATTTTTTTTAATCTATAATGTTTTCTGTACTACTACCAGTTTTATTGATTGATTTTACAATTATTTTCAAACTGTTTATTTTAAATGTAAAAAACAACAACATACATTTGTTTACATCTGCTTAAAATACGTGACAGAATATATGATCAGTGCCAGAATATATTGTGTATCAGAGCATAACTGGTCACATTTTTGTAGATGTAAGTTATGCAAAATGTAAAGATGTAAACTGTTTAATAATTGAAACAACTGTCCACTAATTAGAATAATTGTTGCTGTGTGGTTTGATTTGTAATTCGTTTATTATTCTGTGGTTTCTGTATTCTTTCTGATAGAAATATATATATATATATATATATATATATACATATATATATATATATATAGGTGGGCATGGTGTGTGATTGTGCCCTGCGATGGATTGGCAACCCATCCAGGGTGTCCCCCGCCTTGCACCCCATGCTCCCTGGGATAGGCTCCAGATTCCCCACGACCCAGTAAGGATAAGCAGTACAGAAAATAGATGGATGGATATACTGTGACTCAAACATGAACTTAATTATTCTTGCTATATGTACACACTTTGAGTTTTTAGAGGAAAGTCATAAACGTTGTATGTCTATGAGGAAAAAAATAATCTTCTTCTTTTGTTGAAATGGCAGTAGTTTTACTCTAGCATACATTATTCATTACCTATGTAATTCTACTGAAACATGAAACTATTGAAACTCACACTTTTCTCTGCATAATTTTGGCACAACATCAGTGCTAGTTTTATTCTAGCAAGAGAAGATCTAAAACATTGTTGAATATGTTGAAATTTGACCACGTGAATGGTTTCCCAGATTGGGAACATGAGTCAATTATTATTTAGGCTTAATTAACATTTATAAAATTCAAGTAACATTAGCAAAGTAATAAAGTAAGTTATGACATGCATTAATTTACTTTTTATATGTTAATTAAATACATCTGAGTTATGGTGTATATGCTGACTTTAGCTACTGTGTTAAATAATGTCACATTCTCTTTACTAAATGATTACTATAGAATTATGCTGACAGCTTAAGTATGAATACTGTCTGAAGTATGAAGACTTTGCCTGATTTTAGAGGTCCAAGTGAGGGCAAAGACCATTAGAACATTTCATTTCACGCCCACACCACAGCTGAGACAGACAGTTTGCGATTACAACATTCCACCTGGCAGCCATACTGCTCTCAAAGATATGAAAAATAGTGTTGTTTTTTTGAGTTCCCAGGCCCATAGTAAAGTTTCTGTTTTCTCAAGGAGATGTTACTTCAGTCCTATTTCAGTCAATAGGTATGTTCTTTAAAATTAGCCATGGTTAAATTGTGTGGATAAAGGCATATTATTAAAGGAGTAGTGTTTCTGGTTAAAACTTTTATTATGCCTATAAAACAGGCATACTACAGATTCCTGATACTGAGAAATGCTAGGTCTATGGGGCATAGACTTACCACAGAGTTTAAACATGCAAGTTATTCTGAGAACATTACATACATCTAATTTCTAAACTCCATTACTGTTTACTGTTTTTTTTTTTGTTGTTGTTGCCCTGCATATCCATCATTCCAAAAGCAGGTCATTCTTGCATAAGCTTCTTTTATGTGGTATTTATGGCTTGCATGCTACATTAAAAAATAAAAAATAAAAAACTCTCACTCACAAACAACAAGTGGATTGTGCCCCAAAATTCACATAATACATGGATTATTTGTCATTCTATTGAAAGTTAGGCTTTCTGGACTACATCCTGGATTGGACAGCAATACATGCACAACACCAAATACACACACACACACACACACACACACACACACACACACACACACACACACATTAATGCCTAGGAGTCCAGCCATTTAGGAGGTGGGAGGAAACTGGAGAACCTGGAGGATACTCACGATGACATGGAGAGCACATGAAAAAAAATCCAGCCAGACAGAAACCCAATGTAATTTTATATACTATATGTTCAATTTGATATTCTAAAACAGTCAGGAACATATTGATATAATAGACATTGGAAAAAGGAAAGCAACTATTTTATACAGGTACTTACAGCAAATGTGTTGGCATCACATACGCACAAACGTACAATAAAGTAGATACTGATTTTTTGTGTATCGTCTGGGAACAAGTGGTTCTAGGAAAACACACTGGGCACTTAATAATTGTGTGCATGACAGTAATGGGGCTGACATCCTCAATGGCTTAAAATAAAAGAATTGAATATTAGCATAAAAATGCACAGTATGCACCCATTTGGTATAACAACTCAGTGCTCCTGGGTATTAGCAATTTCTCCAGGTTCTGTAGGTATCTCTGTGTGAATGTCTGTGTGTTTAGATGCACTTGTTCACTTGTTTCTGGTCAGTTTATGGAAATAAATAATAAATATTTAACAGTAAAGTGTGACCAGTGACCCATATAAAGTAGTATAAACTGCAACATTGGATGGATGGATAATGTATATTAACTAGTGACAGTTTTAATACTGTATATTAACTAGTGACATCATACATTCACATTGTGAATAATGGCCAAAAAAAGCTATGCCAGTGTACCGTGTACTGAATGAGTGATGCTGGTGAAACCTAATTAGTCCTACAGTGCAATTTAACATCACAACATTTCAAACATTCTTGCAAAAGCCAGAGAAGAAATCCTGAGCTTCACTTATCTGTTTCTAAACAATTTGGGCTGGCGTCAACCTCTTGTCTCCTCATATATGTAATCTGTTTATGTGCATTGTTAGCATTGGTATCATGGCAGCACGGATTTTATGTATTAGGCAATTAGGAATTATTGGCCTTGTTTGTGGTATCAGTATGAAGCCAGAATTCTTATCTTCCAACATAAACTGTGATAAAGTACCAGTAAACTGTAAAACGCAGCAATCATGAAGGTATAAAATGGACATACTGATTTGTTATCATACTTTTGTAAGCCATAGCTTGATTACATTAAACAGTATAGGAATAATCAGAAAGATCCACATCTTATGGCAAATGGACCTTTCCCTTTCACCTGTGGCATAAATAAATGTGTACTGCCAAGCTTTCAGTTTCAGGCTTCATAACAAAACACATAGATGTCTAAAAGATCCAACAAAGTCTGAACTTAAGTAAACTTCATATTCCCCATCCCACTGTGATAATCAGCTCTATGAATTAAAGGAAATGCATTGGATCACTTGTTTAACGTGCTTTCTTTGTCCACAATTCCTGTAAACTGTGGCTTCAAGAGCAACAGCCAGAAATGAAAGTAAATCAAGAACAATACGCAAGTGCGTACACTTTGAATGACGCTTTTGTCAGTCAAAAAGATGTAATCAAGACTGAATTCCATTAGTATTTACAGGGGAATAATGAAGAACTTTCCAGTGTTGTCTTCATGACATGTGTGCATTCATTGTTTCTGATTAATTATCAAACAACCTTGTGTCACAGCTTTGAGTCAAGACATTTGTGTATGACCATCTTGGGTTGTAGACCAAAAGTGAAGGTTAAAGCTTTCCTTCAAAGCTTAAACTTTTGGCTGCGGATGATCGAGTCTCCCAGTGAGTGTCCTAATGCAGAGCCCTGCTTCAGAAAATGTCTGCCTTGACTCTTAGTACACAAATCGAATTTACTTGGGGTATTCCAAGGCACTGTGACAACTAGGAAACTATATTTGAAAGCATCTGAAATATGTTGGTACTTTTGTGTTAAGTCACATAATGCTACTGAATGTTAGGGAAATTACTACTGCTGTTAGGAGATCTCCATCAGCATATCAGTCTCATGAGTATACATAATACCCAACAAAACAACATCACATGTCTTAATACTATTTGTGTCATGTGCTGCCCTTTGCATGTGATTTTATAGTATGGACATTGATCTTAATTTCTGCACATTTAGACATTTTGAAAATCTTTTTTTGTGAGGAAAGACAGGTCAGAAATCTGGGAAAAAGTAGCACACAAGAAATAAGAGGCTTGTGTTCAGTGTCTCTAAACGCCATACTGGTAGGTTAAAAATAGAATGTGTTTTCTTACTTATTATAGTGGCTTATGTAGAGCGTAAGTTTGCAAGGAAACTGGAAAACCCATGCAGACTCAAGCAGAACAGATAGTAACCAGTGCTCAGGATCAAACCAGGGACTCTGGAGCTGTGATGCTGAAACTCCCACACAACTTTGGATACCTGCCTTCCACACTACAGCATGTGATGTTGTTTTGTTGTACACACTGATGACAGGTTGATGGAGATCCACAGTAAATTCCCTAGCATTTAGTAGTTTTAATTTTTAAGCAAGAGATGATCACCTATCTCAAAGTTCCCCTTTAAAAACACAGACAGTCCCTCAGCTGTGTATGGGACCTGTAGGAGCTGGTTCAGTGTGTTCTGTTTGCATGTGGAGAGTCATTTTCTCTGTGGGATGTCCATCCCTTTTGCTTCCTCAAGCCATCATTAGAGCGAGTGTGGAAAGAGTGCACACAGCATGGACTGGCACAGGCCCAGACTGCATGTACCAATCTCTAGACAGCAGCCAGATAAGCTCTGTTCTGACCACCCAACCTGTGGCCTCTGAGGGATCCAGCATCCAGGTTTAATCGAGTATCTATAACCATGGTTACAAATATAGATGTGCACTCAACCCACAATTACAACCAGAATGTCCATGAGATGAATGAGTCGATGAAATACTTATGACTCATTAATATCAAAACCAGTCAGCTTCATTGATGTAGTAGGGACAGCCCTTAGTGTGGTTACATTTTTTCATAGTAATGAAGTAATCATGCATTGAATGACCTGACCTCAGAGATTTTGCTGAGCTTTGTTATGGGGCTTTTCCAAAGTTTGGTCACAAATACTACAGTTTTATAACTGAATACCAACAATACCACTGACTGCTAGGGGAATTTTACAGTTCAGCAGATTTATACAATCTTTTCAACAAGTCAAGCATAGAAGCTTTTCTTCAAGTCCATGTTCTTTCAACCTTGGCACCACTGAAAGGAAAACAGACAGCAGGTATAGTGTAACTACAACAGGTGTTAACCTACTCTAGGGAGTGCATACAGTATGGCCTGGGGGTCGTAAATTCAGGTAAGTTCATGCATAGCTGTCCAAGCCACCTGAGAGAGCATTGATCACTGAAACCAAATCAGTGTTGAATTAACATAATATGTTTCATAATGACCAAACACAAAATTGGACTGACACTGCTTGAGCGCTTGTGATGTGGGGCCACTGAAATGGGTTCGACTAATTTAACAAAGGTGAAATCGTGAACAATGCGCCCAGCGTGATGCCTCATCGACAGATGGAGGGGAGGGGAAAGTTTCTCCAAATAAAAAACAGCTCTTAATTACAGAGCGTCTGAAAGGAGAATGGACGTCTCATTAGTGAGACGACAGAGACTAAGACTCTAATTGTACAAATTGCCGAAACACCGTCCTTGCTGCTTCACGTCACCACATAAGGCTCCTGTGGTGGACACTCAAAGGGTCGTGCTGCCTGTGGCCAGGTCTGATCAGATAAGGGTTGAATCAAACTGGACCAGACATGTCTTTCTTCTCCCATCTGCTGTCTTCAAATGAAGACTAAAGACCCACTTTTTAACTAATCCCAGTTAAAAATCTACACAGTTTGTTAAAAAAAATAATGTAATCAATTATTTAATAATACAAAAAAAACCTGTTCATAAATCATTTAAATAAATAAATAAACAAATAAGCTGTGCTGTCCTATGTAACTGGGCTTTAGCCTTACGGTATTCTTAGACCATAGCCTATTTGTACTTTCTATTTTTTTTAGTTGAAACTTCAGTGCACTTCTGTATAGCAGCATCTGCTAAGTGCTGTGAATCTATTCAAGATTCAAGCTTTTCATTTGAAACATACACAAGTATATACAGTATGTAACTTGCATGAAATTTGCAATGAAAACCTGGCTTACTCCTCTTTAGACTGTGCATCAAATACCAAATTAAAATGAAAAGATCAGAATGAATAGAAATAATAAGAAATATATTTTTAAAAAAGATAAGAAATAAAAAATGTACAGGAATGTGCAAAAAGGGATGTACATAATATGCAGGAAATGTGCAAAAAATGGAAGTGCAAAACATGCAGTATGTTACATGTAGTAACGACACAATGTGCAAATCTAAAATGTAAATGTACTTTATTTCTGCAAAAGTTTTTCTTGGGTAGGTTTTTGTTGTTGTAGTCAAAATGGTACCAGAAATCCAATCTAGAAATCAAGAATCAGTTTCAAGGTGTTAGAGCTCAAATACACTCATAGCCAGACCTTATACTGACACTGCGTATAAACATGCAGTATTTCAGAAAGACAACAGGCTGCTGTTGTTACAAGTATGAGAAATAGGATATTGAATTGGAACAAATTAGCATGCAAACACCTTTAACTCCACTCCATACAGTCTTGAAAATCTCAGCTAGATTAACACTATGTAGGGCATTTAAAAGCGTATAAGGTCTAAATATCTTCACTTTACAAAACAGAAAGAAGCATCACTGTCTTTTCATTTATTTTTTCCTAAACGTCTTACCATATACGCTTATTACCACACCTTTTACAGGAAACAAAAGCTTTTGTTTGACAGGAGTTTCCAGTCTATGTTTCAGGTGAAAAAAAATCCCATGACCTCTGTCACACTTGTTCAAGAACTGCTGCACAGATAATCACTGACAAAGTGGAAATATTAGTTAGATAGACAGGTAGGCCTATGTAATTTGCGGAAACAAATACTTCAATAGATCTGTGAAGGTGTACCACAGAACTGTTGAATTGACAATTACTACTGTTTAGAAGGTGATGATTAATTTTCCATAGAAAAACAGCACGACTATAATTCAAATCCCAGATATATATTCTGGCTATAATTCAAATCCCAGATATATATTCAATTGCTCATTCTAATACGTTATCATTTCAATAGTGACAGCTCATTCACAGGGAATTGTATGGTTAACATAATAATAAGCTGATTTTTGCTTATGTACATAAAGTGTTTTTTATTTTAAAAAGAAAATCTTACATGTAACAGGGCAAGATGTGATTATTATTATTATTTTTTTTTTTTGTCTTATTAACTTCAAGAGAAAAAAGAGACAGGGAATGACTGCTGCTATAACAAAAGTAATAACCCGGAACATGAACTGTAACAATAAATGGATAAAAAGTCAAATGTATCATTCATTAATATATTTTAGATTGTAATTGTTGTAAAATTGCTGTGGTATTAGAAAAAATAAAACATTTCAGGACATTCTGTTATTGGAAAATCATCTATTGATTGATTGATTTTCCTATAAAAACACAGTCCATCATTTTTCCCATCATTCCATAATTCCTTACTTATGGATCACATTTTGACAAATCGCCCACAGTAGTGTGTGACACTGATACAAGTATGGAATCGTAGCGGGTTCATCTGCTCAACAACTTTTATTCAGAGCCGCTGTGACTCTGAATTCCATCTTGTCTTCCTCCATCCTTCAGATTTGGACAGTATGTACATTTTCCTTACCCAGACCATTTTTGTTGTATCAGTAGTTGGATAATTTGTCAAACTAAGAGTTTGATTTTTCCAGGATAAAATAACTGCACACTGTAGTTTGGAAAGATATGCTGCATGAATTCAAACGTAAGCTCATGTTATCATAAAGATAAGCATTCCACAGAATAGTTATGGTTTCCTACTTAAGTGTTTCTGGTGATGTTTCCTTTTGTTTTTCAGGCGAGTTTAGAGATGGCACATGCAAGCTCATGGTTTCATTCCTTCAGAGTCTAAAAGTGTTACTTAGTGTCATTCTATCTAAAAAAAACCCCTGCCTGAATATAGAGGGAATTTCCAATTACATTTAAAACTTCTTCCCATCAGACATCTACATGTTCACTGATGCAGATAACGAGATAACGATTGTAATGATTTACTGTAAGTTGTTACATGAGACATTGGGAAAAGAACTGAAAATATAGCAACTTATTTAAACCAACTTCCTGTTGGGTTTTGACAGTAAGAAGTCTGTTATCAGTATCTTGATCCAGTTTGATAATAGAAGGGTGGGGAAGATGAGAAAACGTGGAATTCTCTGGGTTTTCCCTGACAGCTAACAAACAAGTTTTGTTTTTATGAGTAAACAGAAATGTAAATACCTGATTGTCAGGTTCACTGATGTAATATATAAACCGTAAACGTTTAATGACAATAACATTCTAAATATCATCCATATATAAAATCAGAGGTCTATAACTTTTTATGTAGCCCATGTAGAGTAGTCCCAGTGGTATTGAAAATATACACAAAGCACAGTAGTGTTGTCAACAATTTCCATCATGACACCAGTGAAATCATTTAGCATAGTGATAAAGCAATCCCGCCAACAGGAAACAGAAAGAAAGCAAGTACAGTCATGCTTTCAGTTTTGCTTCTGTCACACATGACCGGCCACCTTCCTTTGTCATTGTTATTTCAGACACTTGCGGTTGCAGTTTGACCAGAACATGACGTCATGACCTCAGGCTTCATTAAATCACTTTCTCTTACTGAATTCTTAATAAGGTATTTGAAGTGAATTTCTGCAGAAAATACACATGTACACGTAGTGCCTTTTTAATGTTTGGTTAAGGGATTATATTTGATGTACAATATGTACTGTAGATACTGTTGAGTTGATGAGATAAAACACCTTAGAAAAGGCCATGACAAATTCTCAGTATTATTCCATTATTAATAAATTGTTTAAAAAATGACTTCTTTTAGTTTGTTGTTTCTCTGAACATTGTGGAAGAATTCAATCTGATTGAGTTATTTCATTTATATGTGGAATTTTACGCAAGTGTAACTCGTGACTCAAGTTTTATTTACTTAAATAAGATTAGCTTAAACCTAGAGCAAACCTTCTTCTTCTTTCAGATTTCTCCTCATACGCCTCATACAAAAAAGTTCTTGTTGGTGTGCTCTTCCACTTAACTTCAATTCAATTAGTTAAACAACAGTGAACAATATAGGCCATAGTTATTCATTTAAAATTTGTAAAAGTCCAGTTTCATATGCTTTACTCATAAAAGTTCAGATAAACATCATGACTGAATGGCAACACGCGTTACCTTTAATGCTTGACCATTAATGATTAATTCATGGCTACTATCCATCCATTCGTTTTCTATATCGCTTATCGGGTTGCTGGAGACTATCCCAGTGAACTCGGGGCACAAGGCAGGGGACACCCTGGACGGGGTGTATCCTCATTGCAGGGCACAATCGCACACATCATTTACACACTACAGACCATTTGGAGATGTCAATCGGCCTTCAACAAATGTCTTTGGACTGGAGGAGGAAACCTGAGTACCTGGAAACCCTAAAGCACGAGGAGAACATGCAAACTCAGTGCACACAAGATGGAGGTGGGATTTGAAAACCCAACCCTGGAGGCATGAGGCACCCATGCTAACCACCCATGACAACCACTAAGCCTGTGACTACTTTTGACAAAGGTAATCTTCAAGTTGAGTGTACTCACGTTTTTAAGGCAACAGGTGAACTTTCCTTTAACCAACTTGAAATGTCTCACAATGTACTACAGTACTGGAAATAATCCCTCTCCTCCACTTACTAGAGAAAAAAATGATGAAAGAGCGGGAGAGAGTACAAGCCTGATGACAACTTTGAAGCAAAGCTGTGTGCCATATTTGGAATTTTGAAATAATCACACTATTAATATGTTGCCCAGTATGTTCCCCAATGTGCCCTTGCTAATGTAACGTAATCCTGCACTGATATGTTATCTCTTCCCAAACCGAATGTTATTTTTTCCCATGATTCTGAACCGGCGAAGCAAGCATATCACATATCATACATAAACCCAATAAATGTGTAAATAAGAAATTAGCTAACTATGCTTTCCAGTCAGAGAGTACTAGCAGAGATTAGCTGGCTAGCTAATTACAAATGTATGGTATAAGTAGTAAGCTGACTAGTTAACATAAGAAAATGTTTAATGCTGTCATTTAAGGCTACCAGTGGAGAATTAATAGAAACCAAGACAGAAGTGGAGGAACACATAAGCAGCCCAGTAGTAGCCTGAAGGAGAAGCAGATATGGCTCAGATGGCATCTCAGGTCAGCTTTACAATGCCTTTGTGCATTAATTGTAAAATACTCTAATAGGGGAAGACCAGTTGATTTGGGCTTTAAGAGGTAGTAATTTAGACCGCTGGTTGGTTTATATCTGTGTATTTTGTATTTCTTACACAAAGAACACAACAAACTGATGCAATTAAGCAACAAAGTGACAAGCAACGATGAATTTTCCATGTGCAAGATGGAGCTGCAATTTCAGTGACAGCAGCAAATAAAGCAACAGCATAACAAGCAACAAGTGAACTGAGAATTAAATATGAGCTCGAATGATTTCTCAGATCAACCCTATGGTGCATGTGGTCTGATGTTTTTTTTTCAGTTCCTCACTCATATGTTTAGTTCCTAGCTGCAATTAGTTCCCATTTATGGTTTGGTTTGATCTCATCTTATCCTGTCATTAACTGTGTGTAGACAGATTACAAAGAAAAATAAAGCTTGGAAAGAAGTAGCAGAGATCGGTGAGTATACGTTGCTAGTACAGTTCTTTTGCTAATCTGCCACTGAAGCTAGCATGTACATAGCATTTAAACAATAGAAATAATCCATTTTTACACTGATTATTTAATCTAAATTGGATTATTTAGCTCTGGACCCACAAGCGACAAAAGTAGTGGTCAATTCACAGGAGAATGCATACAATATTAGCTGGCCTTTGGATATAAAAGCTTCCTAGTAATGGTGAAACCAAGCCTGTGCCACTGGTTTCAGGGAATAAAATATCATATTTGTACCCACACATGATTTATAAAAACAGTAAAGTGTAGCAACATCCGTTTACAGAAGTTGTCTAACGGCATGTTTGAGAGACTGGAAATGTGCCTTTGGACAGCTGTTTTCGTGTCTGAACAAGACTGTTGTTTCATTTGTTTGAAATGAGAGGTATCAGTTATCAAGATGTCAGTAATTATGTCGAAGTTTATCTCTAAGTCTATCACAGATTTGTCTTTAGTTTATTTGGCATATTTGCAGTCAAAGATGAGTAGGTATGATATGGCAGGTATGTCTGTAAGAAAAACAAAACAGGACAATGTTTTACTTACATGTTTTGAGTTTGAGATATACATGTCTGATGATGCATTTACTGCCACCGTTGGTTTTCATACACTGATCTCTTGAAAGATTTCTGTCTTTACTTTTCCTATTAAACAGTGCATGGGCTTAATAACAGGAAAAGCAGGGGTCAGTGTTTGTATGGTTGGGGGGGGGGGGGGATGGTATGTGAGTCAAGGAGTCCTCTCTGTATCAATTTATCGCTTCAGCTTCAGAACATTCCAACAGGACTCCGGGCAGCTGCTAAAGCCAGTCACACATTCTGATTGGCCAGTTTGAGAGCTAACTGAGAGCTCTTTGACCTCTAACCTCTCACAGGGATGCTAAGCTGTCAACTGTCGTCACGAGTCAGAGGAAGCGATTTATCCTGAAAGGTCAAAGACCTTGCACACACAGCATTGCAAGGAGGAATTGAGAGAGAGGGAGAGAGAGAGAGAGAGAGAGAGAGAGAGAGAGAGAGAGAAAGGGAAAGGAATTGAGAGAGACGGAGAAGGAGAGAGAGAGAGCGAGAGAGCGAGAGAGAAAGAGGGAGAGGGAGAGAGATGGAGATGGAGAAGGAGAGAGAGAGGGAGAGAGAGGGAGAGGAATTGAGAGAGAGAGAAAGAGGGAGAGAGAGAGAGAGAGAAAGAGGGAGAGAGAGAGAGAGAGAGAGAGAGAGAGAGAGAGAGAGAGGATCAGATTAAATGGAGCCAAATGTTTAATGGTACACTGTAAGTTTAGAACAACATCATGTTGATCTAGCGAACAAGAAGAAGAGCATACAAAGTATATTTCAAAAGAATGTGAATATGAGAAAGAATAATAAAAAAAACGACAGATCCAGGAAACGGCATAAATCTCAATATGAGGCTATGACCAAATATAGACATTTGAATAGGTTTTGTTTTTAGCAAGAATACTTGAGTAATAATGCTTGCAGATGTTAATCCCAGATTTAACTCAACAATGCACAAAGCAGTTGTAGGGGAATTTACAGTTAATGACCCCAGGACCAAATATGATGAATGAAGACCAGGAAACAAGA
This sequence comes from Ictalurus furcatus, assembly GCF_023375685.1. NCBI lineage: Eukaryota > Metazoa > Chordata > Actinopteri > Siluriformes > Ictaluridae > Ictalurus > Ictalurus furcatus. The sequence continues at coordinate 10,872,038 of NC_071271.1, read as the reverse complement.
GATGCAATCAATTGAAAAACTGAGGAAATGTACCATTTTAAGAAAAAAATAAGGTCATTTTGAATTTGATGGCTGCAACACATCTCAAAAAAGTTGGGACAAGGCAACAAAAGGCTGGAAAAGTAAGTGTTGCTAAAAATAAACAGCTGGAGGAACATTTTGCAACTAATTAGGTTAATTGGCAACAGGTCTGTAACATGATTGGGTATAAAAAGAGTATCTTAGAGAGGCAGAGTCTCTCAGAAGTAAACATGGGATGGAATCTGGATGGAAGCATATGTTGCTCTAAAACCTGTATATACTAGCATCCAAAGAGCAAATCCTTGATTTGCTAGCTATAACAGATGTAAAATGCTTAGTGTAATAGAGTAATAGCATGATGATTTCAAACGATGATCAGACTGAATCATAGTTATCATGAGATTAATCATATAAGCTGTACCTATGTGTGTGTATGCACAAGTATCCTAATGACTCCTCATTTTAGTGATTAATTGATAAAATTAACATAATTTCAGGTATTGACTTCATGGAAAGTGTCACTTAGGGCTGGGCAATATAGCTATACGTAATATTGAGCTCATGAAAAATTATTAATTTAATAATTTTAACTAGTCATTACGTGAGGTTGAATGATTCCGATTGGTTAAGGCATAGATTAAACGTAGAAAATTTCCACATATGGGCTGTGAGTCAGAAGTATATCCTCATCGATTATCTGGACGTAGGTCACATCCAGGTTTAGGCACATTGTGAACCAACCTGAGATTTTAGGCTCCAGTAGTCTCGCCAGATGATCATTCACCTCCGAACATCCTGTGACAGCAGAGTGCACACACACACACACACACACACAAACCGATACACACACACACACCGATACACAGCTTCCTCAAGGTTGGATTTGGTCGAGCTATAGCTCTGACCAGAAAACGTTCCCAAAACATATTGATTAGATAAACTTTCTCTCAGTAAGAAGTTCAGAAAATATTCATCATTATTCTCTAATGATTGAAGATGAAAAGTAAAGTAAATGGGACAGTGGTGGCTCAGTGGTTAAAGGCTCTGGGTTACTGATCAGAAGGTCAGGAATTCAATCCCCAGTACTGATAAGCTACCACTGCTGGGCCCTTGGCAAGGCCCTCAACCCTCAATTGCTAAGTTGTATAAATGAGATAAATGTAAGTTGCCAAGTTGTAAGGGCATCTGCCAAAATGGCAGAAATGTAAATGCGTTAACTAAGAACCGTAAATCTCATAAGCTTGAAGAAGCCATTCAAATATTTTGAAAGATAAATGTTGATTAATAACGCATTACAAACCACTCAACGGATATATATATATATATATATATATATATATATATATATATATATATATATATATATATATATATATAGAGGCAGGGGATTCCAGAATCCACCCTTCACAATAGTCCTGCTCTTTATGTATTTCCATCTTGGTGAAATGGGCATGCTAGATGAATCTGAATCAACATCTCTGCACTGCTCACTTCAAACAAAAACTCCTGAACAGATTAGCATTGAAGAGGAAAAGACTGCTGGAATTTACACCAGGCTTAGTCACTGCCTAATAGAGTTTCATGGAATTATTCTAGCAGGACCATTTTGGGTTTATTCTCAGGCTGTTGTGTTTAACCTTGTCCCTTGAGAGAGAGGGAAATTAGTTTGGGGGAATTTTGCAACATGTACACATGTAATCCAGTGCATCCTATGATGTGCTTGAGTCCACCTAATGACCAAACCTAATGTTCCATTTTGATTTTATTTTCATTATGATTAAATAAATAAATAAATAAATAAATAAATTTAAAAAATTACATTTATTCTGCATTTTATTTGTTTCTTCTTAGAAGAAGCCTGTAACTATTGCCAGGGTTTTTATTTTCATGTTCAGTAATGTTTAAGCCTGTTCCATGTATACACAAGTACCTGTGTGTTCAAATTTACGATTTGAACACTGCCTTCCAGGAAAGAAACAACCGTATGCTGATTCATGTTAGTTTATTTGTATGAGATAATCTATTTTAATCTCGGAAGGTTTGAATCATGCAGTCCTGTTGGCCTGATACTCTCAACAGATGCCTGAAAAAACCTTTCTGTGTACTGACTGTACTGTAAATGATTGGACAGTTAGACCACTGGTTTACAGTAACATACCAGGAAATGCAATTCATAGTGTGGTATCTTATATTTTAGGAGTGATTGAGAATGGTATAGATTCTTTTTGCTTCAAAATCTGAATATTAGTGGATTGTTTTGGTGCTTTTTTTATTTCAGCAACTGTTTTAGGTTAACGTGTTTAAATGCAGATGCTGACAAGTTTGTGTTGTTAAGATGTTAAGACAGTCAAATACTTGTGAAAATATTTGTTCTTTTGGTGTGTGTGTGTGTGTGTGTGTGTGTGTGTGTGTGTGTGTGTGTGTGTGTGTGAGTGAGAGAGAGAGAGAGAGAGAGAGAGAGAGAGAGAGAGATTTGTGTTGAAAATGACTGTGTTACTGTACCCATCACAGGACTGGGATATGGTGCTTCATCTTGAACAGAAAGACTTTCAAGGAGAGGTGTGACTTACAGTTCCCGGTGTAGTTTGAAGTTCAGGATTTTCCCTTCACAAGTAGTTTTACTTGGACTTGAGTAAAATCTTTGGCCACTCTACCCACGTCTGGTAACAAGTAACACAAGTAACAATAAGTGACACAAGTGCTGCAGCAAACTAGTTTATAAAACAACAAAATTTTTCTGCAAATGTTAATGCATGGACACAAATAGAAAAACAGTCATTGTAGCCTGTCCAAATGTTTGGACACCCGTCTAGTTGTAAAGTTTCAGGACTTAATTATCTTATTAGGACTCATTAGGCAGGTCATTAGGAATAACATTTCCAGACAAAACTGCCTCAGTCACTTTTATATTATGGAACTCGTGTGCTGCTACACTACACAATAGTTTATAGTTTACAGCCCATGTTCTGTGTGTTTATTGTTCTGTGTATTTATTGTCTTGCAATCAGCTCACACGGTTGTGTATTTGAACTTTATGTAGTCTTGTGTACTGTTCTGTGTTGCACCATGGTCCTGAAGAAATGACATTTTGTGCCAAGATATACGAGCTATATAGAGGAATGACAATAAAATCCCACTTGACTTGACTTGATTTGATTCAAACATTCAACAGCCTTACATTCCTCTAACCAGCTAACTGAAGACCTGAAAATTAAGCTAAGAAAGCAGGGGGTGATAAAACTTCCAGCCCCCAATTTCCACTGTCCTGAATGTCATTAAGAAATAAAAGTTAAGAGACTTGTGGAAGTCAAGGAAAGATCTGGAAGACCAAGAAAACTGTCAGATAGAACTGCCCATATGCAAAGCAAAAAACCCCACATGATACTAAAGACCTGCAGGAAGGTTTAGCTTACCATGCAGCATGCTTGCATAAACAGGAGCTGCACAGAAGAGTCATCAGAAGAAAACCGTTCCTGCAACTTCATCACAAAAGCCTGAATTGCGTGGTTAGTAAAAAATCATCAAAGGTATGCTTAAAGAAAAAAAGAGCACCATTTGATGAAAAGAACTCCTTGTCAACTGTTAAGCATGGGGTGGATCTATTATGCTTTGGGGTTGAGTGTCAGCCAGTGGCACAGGAAACATTAGATTGAAGTAGATTGAAGAATGGATTCCAATAAATATGAGCAAATTCTGGAATGTGACACAATCGGTCAAGAAACTGAAGCTGAATAGAGATTGGATTTGATAACAGGACAATGATCCACATGAAACACACATGAAAATCCACCATGAACTTACTTCAATAAATGCAAGCTGAAGCTTTTGGAATGGCCCTTACAGTACACTGATTTGAATCATTTGTACTTGCCACAATTACTATTTTATTTTTGAAGTTTACCAAATAAAGTCTTTTCACTTAAAAAAAATCTACAAAAATGTATCATTTGGCCAGAGGTGCCAGGGGTCCTACTATCATAGCTTTCCATCCTATTCCTTTGACTCTGTCTAAAGGAAATGTCCACAGTGAAACACATTAAATATGTTTATATTGAGTTTGGTACTAGTTGGTTGGTGCTATATTTTCCTTATTCCTGTGACAAGTTAGTGGATGTGACGTCACGTTGTTTCAGTGATCTCAAATATAAATGATAACGGTCAAGCTTCTAAAAACAAAAATCCAACATTGGACTCAAAGTTCAAGAATGTATTGCAGCTAGAGGCTTAGCTTGGATAGTTAGTGATCTATGAGATGATAAGTGTGTGTTGTTAATGGCAGTATTAGCATGAAAGTTAAAGCTTTGGAAGTTGAACAGTTTGAGCAAAGTGTACAGATAGGGATATGAGAGAGCTGGAAAAACTAAAGCGCTCCTGCATTGCTCTCTTTACCTTGAGATGAAGAGAAGGCTCCACTATAAGCAGGTAGACGAATGGTATGGTGGGTACTTTAGGAAACCGTTAACCAAAGTGAAAATAGACCAACTTGTCAGTAAATTAAGTTTAAACTAATCAAGTCATTACAAAATAAATCTTGGTCAATCTTGAAGATCACATTTTAATGATAAAGATTTATATGTTTATATAAGTATATATATATATATATATAAGTTTTTTATATGCAAGTCCATCCAATACTAAAGTGTTTATTATCTACATCATCATTATTATCATTAGTTATTGTAATCACAGTACATTCGTTGGTTACGGTCCTCTAGATCAGACCCCTGCATTACCATGTCCATTAGAAATTGTAATGCTTGTATAAATAATGACAGGAAAGTTGGGAATGTGCTGCAGAGCAGAGGCCAATGACACTGTTTAGCTGGCATGGTGCCATCACTGAGTGTGTATAACAGATTAGAGTGTGTGTATCTTCATCCAGCATAGGAAAAACAGGATATGTCTTGGGGGGAAAAAAACCCCCACCGTTTGGTGCAACAAGGTGGACGGAGGACTGTGTTAGTGACTTGTCAAGTCATATTTGATGTGAATAACTGAAAAGTTCTTCAAGGAACCCAGTTTTTGTAATAAACAGCATAGAATTCTATTATTGCATTTGATTGTCTTAAGTCAGATACAAAATAGAAAGTAAAACGAAGTATCCATTAGATGTCTTGTTTATACAAAAAGTGGTTTATTATTTTTGTCACATGATTGCACCTTTTGATTTTTGTTTCCTTCCTGGCTTCCTGCATGAAGTAAGTGTGTAATTATGGCAATTAAAAGTGAAGATAAAGTAAACAGGGGAAACTACATAGCTCTTTGTATGTTTATAATTCTGGTACAACAAATTCAGATAAATGTACTGTAGACAAGAAACTTTAATTAACATAAACTATTTATGTTATGGAAGGCCTCACAGATAGTACAAAAATGTCAGAAGGTTCCTCTTTAGTGGTGAAATTTGTTTACTAATGAGACCTTTATGTTTTATCCATGCTCATATAAAATATTTAAATTTCTTAGTGTGAGTTTACAAAAAAAGCTCTCTGCCTTGTTCCCTGACAAAATGTCCTGCTGTCTCCCTTGAGCAATTAAGATTTATACCACAGCTACTGAATTCTCATTCAAGAAGGTGCTGAATAATTTTCTATAACTGCAGCTCTGACAGTAGTGACGGCTGTAATTAAATAAAAATGTATATTAATGCACTTGTTCTGGTATGTTATTGTTATATAGTAACAGCTCATTCACAGGGACTTGTATGGCAGACACTCCACATACGCTAAGGCTGATAATAAACAGATAGCAAAACGTGCACTTATTTAAGAAAGGGAAACATACGATTGTTGATATGGTGAAGTTTTCTGTAAGTTGATGTTTATGGAACATAACATTCATGAAAGGGGTCTTGAGTGTCACTTGGTAACAGTCAGTAAGTTTCCCAACATGGGAAAGTCTTCAAGACAGAGGACTTTCCGGTTTCTCAGCTGAGTTCTTTTTTTCTTTCTTTCTTTTTTTTAAACTTTGTAACCCCAAATGGATAAAAAGCATGACACATCATTATTTAGTCAATTTTTCTTTTTAATTGTAATCACAGACAAATTGCTGTTGTATAAGTGGAATAAAACCCTTCAGGGCATGTTGGTATAGGAAACTTTGTGGTGTTGATTTTCCTATAACAGCACACCATGTTATAGTGTATTCCTTACTTACAGAAACATGGGCAATACACGTGCAAAACTTTTAAGTTGAGGTTACACAATTTGCAGCTCATTCACTTGAGCAAGTGGATTGAATCAATACTGGAAAATTACAGTGATATAAAACTGTCACACTAGAGCATCGAATTAAATACAGAACCATAAGCAGCTTAAGCACTGTATGATTCTCAGCAAAAGTAACTCTGGAAACAAATAATAATCCAAACACATCGGTTTTGCTTTATTGAATTTGTAAGATATCTAATGAGATTTAATGAGGTTCAGTCAAAAGTAAAAATGTTTATTACATCACTATGAACCACCTTACATATAGTAGGGTTGCACGGTATACCGGTACTACAGTAGTATCACGATACTAAAACTTCAAAATACCTCCGATGCCACTGTATTTTTAAAACGGTAGTATCGTCAATAAGGTAGTTCCGTAAGTAATGCTGTATGTGTGGTAGTTAATACTATTTTTGCTAAAACTACACATCACCCTGCTTTTGCAGAATTGTCAAAGGTTAGTGACTCTTCATTTAACCTAAATTCTTTTCCTTAATCTTTAAAGATTTCCTGTTTGCTACCAAGCGAGCTAACATCACGCTAACCACTGTGTGTAAATACTCAAATTAGCCAAAGCGAGCTAACATTGGTTAACTGCTGTTTGTAAATGCTTCAATTAGCCGTTTTTGCTAGTAAGTGAGCTAACGTTACGCTAACTGCTGTGTGTAAATAATAAAATTAGCCATGTTTGATAGTAAGCAAGGTAACGATCCCCATTTTATGATTTTTTTTCAAAAATTCTAAATTCAGTTATTTATTTCAAATGTTGTGTTCATTCTTAGTACTCTGAAGACAATTTCCATTTGCATGATTTCATTGCTCTAGGGAACAATAGATGAAATATGTAGCACAAAATCAGTTGCTTGCCAGTTGTGCCAATGATTGTTCTTGAGTTTTTCCAATAGCAAGTTATTCATTCTCATGAATAAATTATTCCAAGAAAAATTTTGGTTTGTCTGTTTTCATTTATATCTATGTATTTTTGTCAATTTGGTTCCTTTTGTAGTTTTGAATGATGAATTAACACAATATTGAGCTGTATCATGATACTTCAGCTGGTATAGTATCATAAGATATGTTTATGGTGTCATGACGAGCCTAAAATATAGTAGCTACTATATTCGTTTGTTAATGAGTGTGTTTTGGTGGGCAATAGCAACAGCATGGGCTTTCAGCATCTTTGTACAGACTAGCTAAACTAGCATACAAAGAGAACCTAATTTAGTCCCTATGATTTCATGCAGCACTTACCTCCAGGCATGAAGTGCAGCTAAGCAAACAGGAGAACCGCATGCATACCTTACACTCTGTTATACATCATCAGCAGAAGAATCTAAATACTGCTTTGTTTTTCTTCTTGTGAAAAAGAGCCATTATTCCACATAGTTGCCTCACTCAACCTGAAAAATACCTTTCATAGATTTAACTCTTTAAAAAGACTAAACAAATCAACGAAAAAGACTGGAGGAAGCCGTAGCAATTAACCAGGTTTGTTTTTTCTTTTCAGTTTTCGAAACAACAGCCTCAGGACTGAGAAAGTAAGCAAGAAGACTTCACATTTGCATATCTCTCTTTCACCAACATTTTCCCCAAGTTTCACATAGGCAGTAATTAATCATTACAGCAAGCACTGATTTTGGTCCTGTCATCAAGACAGTAAATACAGATGATTGTGCTAAATTTAGAGAAATGCTGGAGACTACAGTGTGTTTTCCATTAGATGAGTGAACATGGATGAGTAAGGACGATTCATTGCAGATGCTCAGCTGTTTCTGTTTCAGTTCATGCTGTGCCCTATGTTATTACTAATCCATCCATCTATTTTCTATGCCGCTTATCCTATAGGGTCGCAGGGAACCTGGAGCCTCTCACAGGGAGCATGAGGCACAAGGTGGGGTACACTCTAGATGGGGTGCCAATCCATCGCAGGGTACATTCACACACCCATTCATACACTATGGACACTTTGGACATGCCAATCAGCCTACCATGCATGTCTTTAGACTGGGGGAGAAAAAAGGGTGTACCCAAAGGAAACCGCTGCAGCACGGGGAGAACATGCAAAATATGCACACACAAGGCCACAGCGGGACTCGAACCCCCAATCCTGGAGGTGTGAGGCGAACACACCAACACATTAAGCCAATGTGTGTCCTGCTAATCAATCACTGTCTATTTTTTCTTTGTACTTGCAGACTGTACTTACTTTTTCTGTTATGCTTTTGCACATAAGCTCAATGCAGTGTTTAAGGTTTAAAGTAGTTACAGTTTCATCCCGAATTCTTATTATTTTTTATAAATTGTTTATATATATATAGCTGATTTCATTGTGGCATGATGGTGCAGCAGGTAACATGATGTCTCACAGCTCCAGTGTTCCAGGCTCAATCCTGAGCTCAGGTAACAGTCAGTGTGGAGTTTCGGTGAATGTTCTCCTCATGTCTTTGTGGGTTTTCCTCTGGAGTCTCTGGCTTCCTCACAAAAAATGCTATTCTAAATTACCAATGAGATCTGGATCCACCGCTTCCCTAACCAGGATAAAGCAGTTAGCAGTTGGACGTAAACCAGTGGGGTTTGTTTGTTTGTTGGCTTTTGCTCTGTTGCTCTTTCTATAGTCAGGAATGAATATAGAGCGTTACTAAATAATATATAGAGCATTACTAAACTGTGGTCATTACTAGCTTGCCATGGCACTGTTGTTCATTTCTCAGGTTTTCTGGATAATAACAGCAGCATTTTCTCTCATGTACCTGAGTTTACTTATTCAAGATTAACTTTAATAGAAGGACGGACAGGTGGACAGATGGATAGATAGATAGATAGATAGATAGATAGATAGATAGATGATAGATAGATAGATAGATAGATAGATAGATAGATAGAAAGAACCTGAAATAAAATCTGAAATATTTGTCCATAAGAAAAGCATTGTTTATCTATGAGGTAATCTCAGTTTGGTAACGTACTAACACTGATAATAACACTGGATTACTATTTTTAGTTCAAAAGTAACTTGGGTAATATCCTTGCATAATCCATGTTCACACTTGTGGTTTTGGGCAATACTGAAAGAGCTCACGATCACGTGATGTACATGCCAGTGAAGTGTGCAGCCACTCATTAAAACCACAAACAAGCAGAACTGTATATTTCTGTATATGAGACTATTGTGGGAGTTGTGGATCTATTTTTTAACACTTCACATGGTTAATGTTTGTCTTATTAACTTCAAGATGGAGAAAATACATAAAGGCTATTGTGGGAATATTCATAACTGTTATGACGTAAGTGGAACTACATTGGTTTGTGAACATTAAATGTAACAATGAATGGTTTAAAAGTACAATGTGTAATTCTTGAATTAATACAAAATGCAATCGTTGGCAAATTGTTTTTGTGTAAGATGAGTAAAACACTTTGTGACACTGTTATAGGAAAATAATCAACTTCACAGTGGTAAAATCTCACACCACCCTGTGTATTTTCCAATAACGTCGTGTCCCAAAACGTTTTATTCCTTTCTTACTAAAGCATGTACAATATATGTGCAAAACTGTTATACTGAAAAACAATGGTGGCTCAGTGGTTAAGGCTTTGTGTTACTGATCAGGAGGTTTGGGGTGCAAGCCCCAGTACTGCCAAGCTGCCAAGGTTGGCTCTTTGAGCAGGACCCTTAACTCTCTCTGCTACAGAGATGCTATATGTCATGACTGATCCTGCGCTCTGACCCTAACATCCTGGGATACACGAAGAAAAGAATTTCACTGTGTTGTAATGTATATGTGACAAATACAAGCTTCTTCTTCTTCTTCTTCTTCTTCTAAAGGCATGAGTCACATCGTGTAAACATTCTTTGATGTAAAGAGAGTGTGCATAGAGCATGCATTTAGTTCAGTCATGTACATAATGTTTTTGTACCTTTACAAAATGTGAAACTATCGAACATTTACATGAACATACAAGAAACATCTCTGGCTTGGGTTGTACAGAGTTTGGTGCAATACTGGGTAAGGGGAATTTGTGGTCTACAAAACAGAACCCACTCCAATCAAGCAAACTTTTGATTGGCAAAGCAACTTTTCTCACTTTTTCATGAAGGTGGAAGTAGGTTTGTTTAATTTTACCCTTTGACCATTCCTTCCTTTATAAGTATGACGTCTTTGCCTGGGAAACAAAAGGTTAGGCTTTGATGTTGAGAAGTTAAAAAAATAAAAAAACGGTGGTGCACTGTTCAGTTTGACAATTCATCAGAAACTCCTCCCCCAGTCCACCAGCCTTCCAAGTCAAGTCAAGTGACTTTATTGTCGTGTCAACCATATACAGCTGATACAGAATCCAGTGAAACTAAACCACGTTCCTCGTTGACTGTGATGGTAAATAAAACAACACAGAACTACAGTGCCCTCCACTAATAGTGGCACCCTTGGTAAAGAAGGCTGTGAAAAATTGTCTTTATTGTTTAACCTTTTGATCTTTTATTTTAAAAAATTCGCAAAAATACTCTGCTATCATGGATATCAATGGATATATATTTGTTAAATATAGGTATGCGTGTGTGGGTTGGTGTCAGTCTCTTCCTAGGGCTTAGTGGGATTAGGGGTTAGCAGTGGCGTGTGGACAACTGTCACACTTCCCTGAGTCTTTCCAGGCATAAATGTGCACATTATACACTTAAGCTTGAATGACATTTAGGAAGTTTCCCCTCCTTTCACCAATCACTGCACAAACGATGCGTATGTGTGTATTCGTATGGATTATTTACAGGAATTTCTGCAATGCTGATTTGAATAACACTGAATGATTTTCGTACGAGTTATGTTAAACTGCCTGCTCTGTATTTCTGGTATTTTTTTTTCTGACAGGAAGTGCAACGCCTGACTTGTTTGGAGATGCAGTCCTTCTAAAGTACCACCAATTCTACTTCCCCTTCCTCCAAATGAATGCCCTTTACACTGACACGTCATAGTTTCTGTGCTTAGTTTCGGGCCTTTGCTTTTAATTCGTGGAACAAAAGCTGTGAAACATAAACTTAATAAATTTGAGCTTGAGAGACGTTTTAAAGGCAGGATTTGTAAAACAGTATACCACCATTTTTAGGATTCTTCCTCTTAAACCTACATGCCAGCTACGACTAAAGAATTAAGCAGGAAGCCTTTGTAAACATTTATAAAGGTTTGTAAGTTGTTCCATAAATGTAAATGGAATATAATACCTTATGAAAATTTCAGGTTGAGGTTGAACATGGCTCAGGTTCACAGTGCAGGGAAGAAATAATTAAGAAAAAAATAAATAAAAGTCTGTTTCATTTGTGTTAAGTATGAGGCCTTGCTATATAGGATAAACACAGGCTGCAACTTAGTAACAAATTAGTAAATGATTTGTGTGGGAAAAGATAAGGTCTGGGTTAGGAATGGGGTATGGGCTTGCATTTGTATTCAGTCGAATGAACTTCATTCACGATCAGTCAAATGTGTGCGCTTTTTTCCCTTGAGATCAGGTTCCTGGCACAGAGCTGACAAAGCTGCCGATAAAGCATCATCTTAATGAGAAACTGTGCCGCAGCAGTCTCTTTGATGTGAAGGAACACTTCTCTCACAACTCTCGAGGTGTGAATAGAAAGAAGAAGAGGACCACGGCTGCGAGAAACAGCTTTCCTCCCTCGGCTCTGTCTGCTGTTCACACTTCATTTAGTCTTTCATGTTCATGGGAACAGTCTCTTCTAGACAGAAGGACGCTTCCCCTGTCACCGAGTACAGCAGACTCGCCTCACTTCGGACTAATCACGTCGGACTAATGAAAATGGGGATGTTTCAACTTAATCTGATGAATTCCTTAGACTGATTGCGATTAGTTCACTGTGACTCCCATGTCCCTTTCAATAACAGGTGCACTCTATAAACATTCAAAATAGAACTTCAATGCGTGGGATTTCTGACCATCCTGTCTTCATACAAAGCAAATGTTTTGGTAACACTCGGACATTTTAAAAACATTTTTTTTACATTACGTTTTTATGTCAATTTGGGCTTCCCCTAACCCCCTATTCATCAAATGTTACCTTGTGTTACATAAAATAAAATAAAAATTTCTTTCTGCGCTGTTTCTATTAAATGTTTAATATTTCTACTGAACGGTTGCAAATAAATGTGCTTACAAAAACACATTCCTTCATCATTTAGGAGAATTTTTTTTTACAAAAAAAGTCAGTTTATAATATCTTCACATTAAATCAGTCAAATGCGTTTCGCACGAATCAGTGATAATCTTTTTTAAATAGATATAGAGTAATAAATGTGCTTACATTGAAGTAAAAAAAAAGAAAAAAGAAAAAAAAGAACAAAGAAATCTGAATGAGTAAACTTTTTTCCTGTAGTGAGATACGGTTACTTTTCCGCTCTTCGTTTAGCAGATCCATTTATTCAATATACAATATGATTTCTGTTTCTGTTCTATAAAATTCTGTTACAGAAAATCCCCATGAATTTCGCACGTGATCATGTGAAAATAAATGAAAAATGTAAAAAAAAATCACAGGAAATATACACATGCATAAATGTGAAAAATAGTGTGACGTGTGAGCTGTTCATGTCAAGTTTGTGTATTTTTGTTTGTGTATGGGTTGTACAGTTGTAAAGGCATCCATACAGATGAACATGATGAACAGTATGCCAGCTACAGTGTATCTGATCATCAAAACTGTTTCACGAAACAGATAAGACTCATTTCTAGCTTATGAGAGCACCAAATGATCTGAAAAGACTCCTTCTTCTCACTTTATTAAAATACTTGACTTCAGAATTGACTTTTACAGGGGGCGGGGGGAGGGAGGCGGACTGCTACACAACAAAACACAAAAATAGTTGTGATTATTTATTATTGATTCTCATATGCAGCAACTGTTATGCCATTTTCTCAAGAACCATCTTTCTAGATCTCTCTGGTATTAGTAGAAGGGAGTTTTTGTCTGAACTGTTTACTGGACCATATAGAACGGGGCTGTACAGTGTGAAATTGACGTGAAAATACATCCTGTGCTAATACAAGATAGATCACAGTCACAGCTATGCCCAGAAGTGCGTATGCATGTAGTTTCATATCATATGTCAAATATGCGTTCAAAAAATTCAAACTAGGTTGTTCAAAACCTTCTCTCAGTTCTTTTCACGGCTAAATTTGTATCACTTATGGGAACCCTTACGAAAAAAAAATGCATTCGCATACTGTGCATTTAACATGATCACATATTACTCAAGTAATCCTGTGGAAAGCATGATCACATTTCAGCTATGGGCTTTCTCTGGAAGTATTTTTCATCTCACCATGTTATGCACCGAAATCTTACACTCGAAGTAAACACAAGTGACATCACGTGAATAACATATGATCCCATGTAAAATAAATAAATAAAAAAATTAAAAAATAAATAAATAAAACAAACATACCTGATATGGGAAAAGTCTACATGTGAGAAATGAAATGCTGTGTGAACCGTAAGCAAAGCATCAAAAATTCATGTGTAAATGATGTGATTGTATTTTTTTCCCATGTGAACTTTGTGTGGGTTTTCTGTAGGGGAAGTAATACTTCATATTTTGGGCTTTTTTATCTTGGTGTTACAAAATGTTAATTTGTGCAGCGATGTTTATTTCATTTCTGGCCCTAGCAAAATTATTATACAGCAGTGATTCGATTTTATCACAGAAACACACGCATGGATTGTGGATGGCTTCCCTGCACTACTCTAACTGCTATAAAGAGCTTTTTGGCTGTCAGGTTATACGTTGAATCTTTTGTAAAATACCCGAGGTTTCAGGACTCAATACTGGGGTCAAGGAAAGCCATCACTTCTGCATGGATCTCGTCTGGGAAAATCACCCTGCGGAGTGCAATAGATTCTTATCACGATTTTTCTGAGAACAGGTTCCTTCCTCTTCTCCTCTTCCTCCTTTCCCACATTGTGCTATGGATTACAATGTTTAAGTAACAGCAACTTGTTCCAGCAAGCCAGTGGCATGCTGCTTGGTTAATAACACACCTTTTTAGGAAGGGTGGTTGGGTTAGTGGGAGATAGCTATGATTTAAATTTGCTGTAAATGCTAGACTGAAAAATAAAGTCAATATTCTGATTCTCGGTGAATCACAGGCAGCAGTTTTGTAATGATAATCTGTCGTCTGTGGTTAGCATCCTGTTTAGACCCACTTTGCTTATCTCCCTTTTCCTGTTTATTAATACAGTCATCGGCTAATTCAAACACACTAATCATTCCACCACAAAGCCCAGTGACGTGTGCTGCTTTTCATGACACAGATAATGGACTTGTTGAGGTCAACTCTACATTCTGATTTAAGGCCTTAAGGCAGGACAGGAGCCTGTCATATTCATGATGACTTGATTGATTGCCATCTGTTTAATTCCCTCTTGTCATGTTTCACCAACGCTGCCTTTGAAAGGGAGATGGTTGAGAGACAGGAGGTCCTGTACTGTGTGGCTCTCTCCCTCCCCCCGCTTGGGAAAGAACAGCTCTTTGGGTCTCCTCTGTCTAGTGGAGAGAGAGGAGGGGGACAGGTGTTCAGTCAGGTCTGCTAGAGTCATTTATGTTAATGCCCTCGGTCACGCCGGCTCCCAGACCACTCTTTCCCACGCTGCCAGGGGTCAAGAGTGGAGCAGGATACTGGATGTTGGGCTCCCACAAACCCTTGTGCCAAACGACGGTCCCTCAGGTAACACCCAAAACGCTGTCTTCAAACCACACTGCATCACTGGTATCACTAATGCCTTGTCCAAAAGTCTGAGACCACTACTAATATTAAAGAGTCAAGATACTGAACTTTGTTGTTATATTTTTATTCCAATGTCAATATGTGGATAACTGGGAAAGTCACTTCAAACAACTTCCCAACATGAAAGAGGATCCAGTAAATACCAAAAAGTGCCTGATTCCCTCCTTACGTAAATGCTCTTGTATCCAGACCTTAAAAGACCAAAACACTGTTTCACCATGACCACTCTGAGCCTGACACCAGGATGTGGTAAAACACGGTGAACGTCATCATGATCAATCACATGTGTGTGTGTCCGTATCCATGTGTTGCACACACAAAGCCCCACAGACAGAGAGAGGAAAAGACAGCTCGTAACTCTTTACCTGCCATTCTAACATGTTGGAGGGCACAGCAAGGCAGCAGGAAGCTCAACACAGCATTAAAGTCTGCTTGAACACGTTGATTTACAGCCTCATCCATCCTAACCAAGGCCTCAGTCTGATCTGCAGAAAGCAATGAGAGGAGGTGTGGAGGGGGTTCAGCTTTCTCGGCTCTCTGTCCTTTGGTTTTTGTTTTTCTTTATGTGAATGAGGATTTACTGCTATTGTTTTCATAGGGCTCTAGGGTACAGACAAGCTGATTCCATCTGTTCTTCAAGAAAATAACAAGAAACCACGAGAAACGCAATTTAACTAACACAATGGGCCTCTTAACCTGGCACAAGATAGAAGGGATTCTGTTGTGGTGTCATGATAATAAATCTGTATGTGCCCTTAGATATGGGACATATTTAGAAAATAGGGGGTCCTCGAGGGTTCTTTGGATAGTTAATGGTTCAAGCGTTCTAAAATGCTTGGTAACATTTTACTACATGATCCACAGATAAACAATATTCTAATATTTATCGAATGTTTTCATAATGAATTGAAATGAATTCATGTTAATGTTCACGCATGATTATTTCCTGATGAGCTAACAATTAGTGCATGTATTAATTCATCATTATGAAAGTACTACTTAAGGATGAATATATTACTTCTTTTCTGGACCTCACAGTAAAGTGTTATCAATGCTATTAACATTCTTTCTAAAATAAATAAATAAATAAATAAATAAATAAAATACTCTGTATGATTCTACATAGATTCTTATAGGGTTTCCCCAGAGGGACAAACCAAACCACCCTTCATGGTGCTAAAAGGGTACTCCCCCCCTCCCCCAAGAGCATAGTATTAATGAGGCCATTTTCACTAACATTAAGATTACAAGTTACAAAGTAGTCTGGTTTATTAGACTCTTCAGGCTTCGGAGTTTCCTTGTTAACAATTGTAGGAAATTCGCAGTCTGAACAGACTGCTATGTTTGCCTTTTCCTTTAAACTTCACATGAGACAAAACACAGTGTAAAAGTTATGCATACCTCAGTGAAGTGGGAGGAAAGAAAGTATGCCTCTGATTACAGCGAAAACATGGAGTTTGTTTTCTTTTGAAATGAGGTTTGTTGACTTGGTGCCTCATCTGGTTTTTCGGTCTGTTTTGCTGCTACTCGGGCTGTGGTAGCCTTCACCTTCCCCCACATCCCTTTTCCTCTCCGCACATCCCCTCCGTAAGACCACTCAGATGGGCCTATATTTGTGTTGGTCACTTCCTAGTTGTTCCGACCTTTGACATCTGGGGTAACAGCAGCTGAGGAGTAGAAGGTGGTGTCAGATCCTGACCAGTGAACCAGTTCAACAGCATCAAAGAATCCACTTTCTAATCCTGATCAACCACAACTTCTATCTAATTGAGGCTTTAAAAAACACATGTGAAAGAGGGTGAGATTTAGATTGTTGCAAATTCATAATAATAAAAACAGCCTTTAATCTTGTACAAGCTGCATGCCAGGTACAGTGTGTGTGAGGGAACATGTGTGCTTGGTTGTGGGTGGCCAGGAAAGTGCTTCCTTTCCTCGAATGGGGAGAATGGGGTCTGAGGAGTGATGAGTGTGCCAGAATAAGGTTCACTTCCCTTCCCATGTCAGGACTATAAATATGTTGAAAACAGGAAGCTAACAGGAAAAGAATTCTGGGCAAACCTTGGTCCTAGATAGACACACTAGCCCAACATCACATGTTCAACCCCCAGACCTACCTCTACACAAATACGTGCTGCAGCCTTTTCCCATAAAAACTCACATTCATAGCTTAGCTTTTAGAAACACTTAAACCAGCGTGTTTTGAATTTCAGAGCTGATCACCCGTAAACACTTTTTACCTTGAGCGTCTATGTAGAACAAAGAGTCCTGTGCTTAAAGATCAGGGCATGTAGATGATAACCATCAGAAACAGGAGCAGATCAGCAAGTGGGGTTTCATTCTTCACATGCTTCTGCTTCTTTTCTGCTTGTGCGTTTTCGTGCATGTATTTGTAATGACATGTTTTTAAATTCTTTTTCTTTTTCTTTTTTTTTTTTGGGCGAGGGGTGGGGGGAATTTGATTGTGTTTTAAATGCTGTTAAATAGTTGCAGTGAAATGTTTGTTATGTCATACACTTTCCAGTAATTGTCAAGTTTCTCTTAACATCAACAGTGTTATTGCCACATCCTTGCGCAGCAGAATCGGATGGAGTTTGCTGGTGTGCACTAATTTTTATCTATATAAACTCTGAGAGAACTGAAATAAATTTTAATATGATGCTTACGAATAGCAAGATAGCAAAGTATTCATCAATCATAAGCAGCCATTTTAAAGGGTTTGAATGGTGTTTGGAATCTGAGCCAAAAACGGCCCAAATGCAAGCAGTGATTGTGTTGCTTTTGAATTTTAAGGATCTCAGGTCTGCTCTGAGATACAGTTTTATCACGGCTGCATTGTGGCTGTTTTATGGCAGTCAGATTCAAATGAGTTCATCTGTGTTAAGTTTTTGACATTACAAAAAGTTCTCATATTTTTCCTTGATTTTAATAATTTCAGATTCATTTTAAGGCTTAGATTACTTATTGGGTTGGGATTAGGGTTAGGGTCTTGAATGATCTGAATGTGTATCAGCCATGACTGGGTATCTAGTAGCAAGAAGGATAGGTTGCAGAATGTTATGAGTGCCTGATGTTAATAGGAACCACTGCATGCTTTTAAACAGCAGTGAAAGGGTGATGGTAAAGGAGAATGACATAACAACTGAAAAAATCAGCAAGATTTTCCAGGCCCTGCAATTGAACAATATTTGAATCACCCCAAATTTATTTCTTCATGTTGGCTCTACTGCCTCACAACGCTAGGGTTGGGGGTTTGATTCCCACCTCCTGCGTGCATGGACTCTGCATGTTCTCCCCATGCTTCAGGGGTTTCCTCCAGGTACTCTGGTTTCCTCCCCCAGTCCAAAGACATGTGCTGTAGGCTGATTGGCATCTCTAAAATTGTGGTGTGTGTGATTGTGCCCTGCGATGGGTTGGCAGTCCAGGGTGTGGCCTGAGTTCCCTGCAACCCTGTGTAGGATAAGTGGTACAGAAAATGGATGGATGGATGTTGGCTCTAATTTTGTCATATCTTTTATGGAAGCTCAGGTAAAGAGTACAAATCTTAACCAGAGAGCAGCCTGTGGAATAGCCTTGTACATTCAGGTTGAGTCTGTTCATGTGGAAATGTACTGCAATGGACATTTTTTCCCTATTTGGATTCATGAATATTTGATTCCCAGACTCTGCATCTTGAACAAGCAGAAATAAGTTATATATATATATGTGCTGTTCTCCCAATTTCATTTCAATATGAAAAGTGAAGCAGTTCAAGGTACACAGTCCAAGGCTCTTAATTTGCTTTTAATTCAGGTATTGTAGCCTAGGTAGAGCTTGTGTTTTGGGGGCGTGGCTTTAGACTTGGCCAGGTCACAATACAAACATGATTCAGTCATATAAACCGTTCATGGCAGAGAGACGGGAATCAGACAATGAAGACAATATAATAGGGCACCACTGGCACATGCACAGAGTAATTACATACTATTGTAGATCATTTGTAGAACGTTTGCAGTAAGAGCTTTGACCTAGATTTAGAAGCAAAAGTCTCCTTCACTTCACTTTGATGTGTCAAGTGCTTTATTGACATTGACAGGAATTACTAATTGCTCTAATCTGAGGCAAAAAAAAAACCCCAACAACCTCTGTACTATGATGAAATGTGTAATAATATAAACACCAGAAAGCACTGATTGACAAAATGAGCTATTATGAAAATATTTGCAATGATTCACAGTATATTTGCATGTTGTTATTACATAATATAGTTACATAGCAGAATTATGTAACACAGGTAGCTTTTCCATGAGCATTTTGACAGCAAATGAACCAAATGTAACACATAAAGCAAGAAGTGCTGCTAACTTTGGACACATAAATGACTGTTGGTAGCTTCCTTGTATTGTCAGCTTAACCTCTCCTGGGTCATACAGGATTGAAACCAGACAGTGTCTGATTGGAGAGCTGGAGTGTTGAAATCAGCACTGATGAAGTAATGACAGGTGTGTCTGTTTATCTGTGTGGCCTTTTACTACTCTCTTTCCTCTTTCTTTCTGTCTGTAACAAATACAGTTCTTGCAAATTAAAACGAACGGTGACTTTCCAAATGTGACACATTAAATATAGGAACGGATGTTCATAATGTTTGAATGAAGTAACTCTCATGCTCGTGGGTAAAGTACTGGGTCAGTGCCTTGGCACTGGCCTTGAACTGTCCAGCAATAACAGTGTCACTCACAAACCTGAATCTGAACGTTCCAGGTAGAAGTCTATTTACGGAAACAATATAAAAAAAGCAGAAGTCATATAGATAAAGTGACATCAAAATGATCATCAAAGGTTATGCATATGATGATGTGTCGATAATAAACTAAACAAAAGTGAAACCATCATGGCTGTAAAACATTAACACATGACACATTTATTTAAAATATTCCTTCCTTTTTTTTTTTCCTTCAAATGCAGCTAATAATTTACTACATTTCTGTAGATTCCATTCGTCTAGTTGCTTTGTACTGACGTTTTCCTGTAAATCAATGCTTTAGTTTTGTTCTGAATTGGGAAGGTACTTAAATAGATGTCTTCTCTTTAAGACTCTTTTTGCATCGTGTCCTTAAAAACAACGTAGCATCCACTTGTCCACCTTCCAAAGGGTCAGCCTTAGACCTTAATTTGTTTTCGAGTGGCTTTGAACGTGGAAGGACAGCAGGGAGAGGTGACTCAGAGTTATCACACTGTCCACTCTGAGTATCTTCTCACGAGGAAAACAGGACCCTAAAGATGCCCCTGCTACAGCTGTATGCCTTGGTTGCTCCCTGCTGTGTATACTCAAGCACATCCTGTTTTTGCCTGGCCAGAAAGATCTGGATAAACACCTTCCTGCTCCTGTAAGGCATGCTGTCCAGCTGATTCAGGAGCAGAGTGTGATGAGGTGTAATGAAAGGATTGAAAGGGTGAGAGCAGGTGGAATCCACAGGTAGGTGTGTGTAAGGCGTGTGTTCTTCTACACCTGAAACCTGAGGACCACCCGTCTGTGAAGTATGTAGTAAATTATTAAACGCTCACCTTTGTCTGGATAGTTGCAGGATTATAGAGAATAGCTGATACTCAAGGTACCTTTCTTTCACCTGGAAATGTGGCTATAGTATACCTTTAAATTGATTTATGTACTGAGAAATTCTTAAAAAATGATTCTGAAAATGCCATTTTGCCTGAAAGCATGATTAATCTCTCTAAGTTTGCTTGTCATATGTGTGACGAACACTACATAGTTTGTTAATAAACGAATCAGAAGAAAAATATCATGTAAATATTTACCATTAGCTTGAATCTGATTTGCCTATTAAGTTAGCTACTGGAACTATGCTAACTTGGTTAGAAGAAGCCTTTATTTGTCACATATACATAACATCACAGTGAAATTCTTTTCTTCGCATGTCCCAGCATGTTAGGAAGCTGGGGTCAGAGTGCAGGGTCAACCATATACAGCACCCCTGAAGCAGAAAGGGTTAAGAGCCTTGCTAAAGGACCAAACAGTGACAGCTTGACGGTGGTGGGGCTCGCACTCCCGACCTTCTGATCAGTAACCCATTGAGCCACCACTGCCCAATTAATACAGGCAGTTAATGTTAGCAAATAAGTGAAACTTACCACAACATGCTTTTTCAAATTGTATAGAGATAAATGCACATAGAGAGCTATAGCACTTATAGCGCACAGTCCAGTAGTGGAAAATACTCAAGTAATTGCACTTCATTGTAGTTATGTAAGTATTATTTTTGGCACATTTATACTTTACTTGAGCATTATTGAAACTGAATGCTTGTTCTCTTACTTAAGGTACATAAATGGACTCTAATTCCTTTATAGAGGAAAGCTTTAAAGGTACACTACATGCACCTTTCAAAGTTAAAGGTACATACTAAAAGTACAAAAGGTCCTGTGACTATGAAAGCTACAGTTTAGTACTCTTTCTTTCTGAGAGTGTCATGGGATATAGTACTGAATGGGCAAAGTCCAACTTTTCCATTTTTGGAGTTGTGCAAATCATATCCTATGTGACATAAAGAGGAAAACAGGTCAAGTTGGCTGGATATGAATGCTGGAAGAGGGTTAAAGGGGAAACTGAAAGCAAAAACTGTGTGTGGAACAGGAAAGACCAGAAGTCTTATCTCCACATAATCTGTTATGTACTCTTTGTTCTACTTGCTTTGTTTTCACTCTATGTCTAGGGTGCAGAGCAACCATGATTAACTCTCTGTGCATAATCACATGCATATAGTGTGCAAACCAAGACGGCTAAGCATTACTACAAACATCATATGCAATTTCAATGTTAGTTCAGTGGTGATTTTACTATACGCAACCGCGGCCACTCCTCGTTCATAGTGCAGCCAACATCAACATAAGCAACAAGGTGAGCAGCAGGTGTGTGCTTATCTGAACACCAGTTTTCTACCAGGAGGTTTATTCGAGCAGGACAGCTGGTGAAAAAAAGAGGAAGAGAAATTCAATAGGTCTATGCATTCCCCAAAATCCAGTCCTATGAATCGAAAGGTCAGAAACAGCTCTTGTTATCAACATGTTTCAACATGTGACTGGACAGAAATCTGTGTTAAATCACAGTTATGTCAATCTGCTGTGGCACACAATGCTTTTCATGGGCCCATCTGACAGTCTGTGTGTTTTTATGTGCAAGCCACTCAACACATAAAAGTAACGTATGCCGTTTAAAAGCACTTTTCTCGAACCTAAGGACACATTCTTTATCATCTATTGAACTCAATTCAATTTTAATTGTGTAGCACTTTTAACAATTGTCACAAAGCAGCTTTAGAAACAGAAATACATCAATTCTGGATATAAATGTATCCCAAATGAGCAAGCCAGAGGTGGCGATGGCAAGGAAAAACTCCCTGAGACGATATACCTTCGATAAACCTTGAGAGGAACCAGGCTCAAAAGAGAACACACCCTTATCTGGGTGACAGTGAATAGTGCATGCAATTATAAATAATTCCCTTCTATAACGGTGTGGTCAAAAGTGTGCACTTGTGTAGCCAGGAAATTCGTGATAATTTTCACATGAAGTCTATTTTGTTGTCATGAACTGCTCACTAATGGTGACATGAGTGCAAAACTGTTTGTGGCAATGCAGATCTAAAGCTATCATAACTAACAATTGTAATCCTAAGCCATCATAGCAAAGTTGTTGGTGTCAATCTCTTACCCTTCTCTCATGTTTATGCTTTTAAACGGATGTGGGAGATAAAGAGTGGTGCAAGAGGTAAGCCTGTTTTCTGACTCAGAGGTGGGTGGTGGGTTTGATGGGGCAGTGGACAGGTGCCAGGCTCCCCGGGGGAGACCAATGTGGGAGGCCGCCCTCCCCCTATTAAAGCCTGAGATTCGGTTCTTTTTGCAGCAGCAGGAGGAAGAGGAGGAGGAGGTACAGGTAGCATAAAGGCTTATGAGTGGCAGGTGATATCAGTCCGAAAGCCACCAATAACTCAGTAGAAGAGGATAGGACAGTGTGTGTATCCAGTTGTAGCTTATAAACTTCACTCATGAGTCAAATATTTAACAGCTAAAAGCTCTACGTAATTTCTGTGAAGTGGATACAGGGTGCTCTGTGTTTGGGAGTGTTTGAGAATTAGCATATATATATATATATATATATATATATATATATATATATATATATATATATATATATACAAAATATCAGGTGGTGTTTCCACAGTATACATTGTCAGGCTCTAAAGACCAGCTTTAATCCATCACCTCATTGCTTGTGTGTTTATATAAAACACACAAGCAATGAGGTGATGGATTAAAGCTGGTCTTTAGAGCCTGACAATGTATACTGTGGAAACTCCACCTGAGGTTTTAGGGAATTTGCTATTTAGGATTTTTATCCATTAAGCCCTGGTTGAGGCGTCTCCTTCATTTCTCAATAAATAGTCTTCTAGCTGTTAGCAAAATCTGCAAGGAGTCTGATCAGACCCTTGTTTCTATGTTGTTTCAGTATTTCAAACAATGAGAATACTTCAGGAGCTGAGTCTACACATTTCAGTGCTTCAACCCCCCCCCCCCCCACACACACTAACACAACTCCCACTTGTTCATTATCTTTGTTTTTCATAAGATGAATCTCATCCCTAAGAATAGGGACACAGACAGGGGGAGCAACAACAAATCATTTTTTAACACCTTCCATAAAACTGCAAGACACAAGAGACTGATATAGATTTTATGATTTATTTTAAGAAAAATATATATATTTCTGACTTTGTGATAATGGGCATATAACATTGACATATATACAGTTCTGTTCATAAATACAAATTATGTACAAATTAAATAGTAAGAACATCTCAAGGTTCTGTACAACACTGCATTGTTAAATTAAGAAGGATATGAATATAGCATATAACAAGCTGTCTATTTGGTATAAAGTGAAAAAATATCATAGAAAATGTTTTAGAGGAGTCTTTCATTTTTTTTTTGTTAAAGCCCTTGATGCAGAACTTCAACAAACTAGGAAATCTTAACAATTATGATTCTATCTGCTGGAACGAAATGCTTCTTTTACGTCATGGGAATGTAGAAAACAGCTTAATGATTGTTGACAGTGGCAGGATGAAAGCAATACAGTAAAAAAAAAATCATCCATCAAATCCTGCTGGACAAACATCTCTGAACCCTGAATGCTGAGAGAAATTACTATTCTGCGTATAGAAAATATATTTCTAGTTCGTCTATTAAAAGATCTAAAGTTACAAATATGATTCAGTGTTTTGAGTAAGTACCTCTTCATTCAGGCATGGAAAGATTAGGCACTTTTTTGGATTGACTTTGCTTTGCACTGATAGTCAAGACCATTATAGACAGTAGGTGTTGTGTAACAGATCCCGCTTACACAATGTTTTAGATCATTTCCTATGACCAGTGTTCACCTTGCCTGCAGCAGCACCAGTCATTTGCTCGTGTTTGATTACTTGTCATCAGGCAGATCCGCATTCTGCACGGTTCACATCATATTCCATGGTCAGGCTCTTGAATTCACATTTGACATTGCTGCAGCAGTGAGTATTTAGCTTTGATTGACTGGATGCAAGGCCTCGTTTGGTATAAAGTGCGCCCATCCTGATTGAGATGCACCTTTTTATTTCCATCATAAGGCAGATGTTGGTTACGGATCCTTTGATTCATTTCCATTGTTCCATAGAGTTCATCTTTCTTTTTTTTAAAAAGTATATATATATATATATATATATATATATATATATATATATATATATATATATATATATATATATATATATATATATATGTTTAAAATTGTAGTGCAAATTATGCAATTTCCACCCCTCCTAAAGCTCTTCTGCTTCGCTTGCTTTGTCTGTGCAACAATGTCCACAGCAAGAAGTAGTCCTTTCATATGAGCAGCAACAATAAATATTAAATATGTCAATGTAATATATAGTCTCTTCAACTGTCCTTTAAAAGCATGTAAACATGTTCAGGCGAGGCCTGATGACGATTGAGGTGCTCCAGATTAGACAATACTGTTAAACCTGATGGGGGGTTGGGGGGGTGGGAGGAAGAAAGAGAAAGAGAGAGAGCGAGAAAGAGTGCACGAGAGAGAGAGAGAGTGACAGAGAGAGATAGAGAGAGCGAGAGAGAGAAAGAGAGAAAGAGAGAGAGAGAAAGACAGAGAGAAAGGCAAAGCATGAGAGAGAAAGAGAGAGAAAGAAAGAGAGAAATACAGAGAGCAAGAGAGAGAGAGTGAGAGAAAGAGTGAGAGAGAGAGAGCAAGAGAGAGTGAGAGCGAGAGCCAGAGAGAGTGAGAGAGGGAGCAAGAGAGAGTGAGAGAGAGACAAAGAGAGAGAGAGAGACACAGAGAGAGAGAAGCTGTTAAACTCATTCTTAAAACAGATAAGGAGCATAAACAAAGCTCCACTGCTCTAAGAGATATTTTTAAAGAGCAAGGAGCTTACCTCAGTAGCAAAAACACGTGGTTCCATTTGTTCAGGAATGATGTATACAGGATGATATAAGTCTTCTTTAGGGAAGCTCAAAGGGCGAACTAATTTAGAGGACTCTGAATTTTTCCTGAAGAGAAGACAAACAAAAAAAAACAGGTTAGACCAAATTCAGTGTTGCCTGCTTATGCAGGCAGCCAGGCAGAGAGATAAAGCCAGAAAGAAGGAGGAACCACTTACAGGTCTAGCTTATCCTTTGTATTTTTCTCATCTTTGGCCAGATTGTAGTCCAGCATCTTTTGCTTGTTGTTGGCCTTGTCGTTACAAAGTGCATCCATAATGCCAGAGTTGAGCGCCGCATCCTTGTTGGACACCTTGAACGGACCACCGGGGATTAGGAAAGCTTCTTTCTCTTTGTAGCTGGCCTGAGCATTAGAGATCACAGAGCTGCGATTGTTGATGGTGTCCAGATCGTTGCGCACAGAGGAAAACATGGATTTGTTGCCATGTCTCATCTGCTTGAGGAGGATGATGGCAGCACACAGCACTAGTGTCAGGGTGATAAGGCCCAGGGTAAAGGAGATGGCTAGGGCTGCAGGGAAATTAGATACAACAGGAGGCTTTGTGGGTGGCTGAATGTACTCGCAGCGCAAACCCATGAATCCTGGTGGGCACTGGCACACAGGCCCGCTGAAGTGAGTGTAGCATGTGCCGCCATTTTTGCAGGGCAGGAAGCTGCACGTATCAGCACGCACGTTGCAATCCTTGCCTGTGAAGCCCAATGTACACTTGCACGTGTAGTCATTAATGCCATCCACACAGGTGCCCGCATTGCGACATGGGTTACGGGCGCACTCATCGATGTTGATCTCACAACGCAGTCCTTTGAAGCCAGGGCGGCATCGGCACATAAGGCTGTGACCCAGGTCTAAACATTGGCCGCCTTTAAAAAAAAAAGGAAAAGTTAAACATTGAAACACCACTATTTACTGTAAATCAGATGTTGCACGTAAAATGTAGCTACCTGGTGTGAAATATTTGTAGACAGAGATAGAATAGTTGTTTTTGGTTGTTTTTTTGTTTTTTTTTTTAGAAAATATTAGCAGCAGACTTGTAATACTGAATTAGCACACATGGGAAAAGTGTATTACATTTCTTTCGCAATAGGACTCCTGCACTGCTTCATCATGGCAGGTCTATCTTCCACACTATATCAGCATGTGAGACAAACTGGCGTCTCTGCTATCCTGTTTGAGCAGCAATCTTGATGAAGCTGGCAGTCATGCTAAATTGATGCAATTCAAGCTACACATATGGTGGGCTGCCACACAGACGGAATATGATGACAGCTAAGAAATGCCAGAGCGGCATAACTGCTTGAATTGTTTTCTGATAAGAGCGTCATAGAAACCCAGTTTAACATCTGCTTTCCTGTGTTGTTAAAGGCTGCAGTGCTTACCGTTGGCACAGGGGTCACTGCTGCAGCGGTCGATTTTCTTCTCACAGTTGGAGCCCATGTAACCAGGAGGGCAACGGCAGGAGTAACTTCCAGTCGTAGTCTCCACACAAGTTCCACCATTGAAGCATGGTCCATCTGCACAGGTCATAGCGCTCACCTCACAATTCTTTCCATAGAAGCCCTGGGGGCATGTGCAAGAGTAGTCGTTCACCAAATCCTATAAAGAAGAAGTGGGGGTGGGGGGAGCGAGGGGAACATAAGCGACCTGCCTTTTTAGGGCAAACCACAAGACACAAGGTCAAGATAATGGAGTTCTAGACTTACGTTACAGCTGCCGCCGTTCTTGCACGGATTGCTGTTGCACTCGTTGGTCTCGATCTCGCAGTTAGTGCCACTGAAGCCAGGCTTGCAGGTGCAAGTGTAGCTCCCCTGGCCGGTGTTTGTGCAAGTGGCATCATTCTTGCATGGCTTATGATTGGTGCAGAAGTTAAGGTCTTGGTTGCAGAACAGGCCGCCCCAGCCTTCCTTGCAGTCGCACTGAAACGGCTGGTTGCAGGTTCCATGCAAACACCCGGGGTGCCGCTGGCACTCATCGCACAGGGAGCCCTGCCACCCGAGGCGACACTTGCACTCACCAGGGGTCTCACAATAACCGTGCTTGTCACTGCAGCCAGGCAAGCAGATGGCTGTTAGAAACGAGAGGCAGAGAATAGGGGGAAATTAGAATGAGGGTTCCTCTTGGACTAAAGCACGCGCACACACACAGACACACACACATACCCCCTCCTTACCTTCTCAAGGCGTGGGCACGTCAAGTATTTGTTAAGTACTAAACTAAGCAGCTGGGACACAGACAAAAGAAACACATGCTGTCTTTTTCAGAGCACACTACGTTAAACCATCCTCCTTAGTCTTATTGTTAGAGGAACATAAAGAGTTAAGGTTTTTCTTTCTTTCTTTCCCCATTGACCCAAAGGAGCTCACATTTTATCCCAAACTGCTCTAAGGTTATTTCAGATAGGCTATGATGTGTGGGGAAAATTGTAAAGTGTAAACCTAAAGAGTAACACTAAAAACTGCATACAGTGATAGGCTACTGCAGGTCTACAGGGCAGCACTGAGAAGAATGAGGGGGAAAAAGTTGAAGCAGAGCTTGCACACTCTTGTTTGTGTACTTCTTTTCAGTGGACTAGTCAACACAAAGACGTTGGGCAAAAGCATAAGAAGAGTCACTTACGCTCATCGCAGTATACGCCTTTCCAACCAGATAAACACTTCCTCTGCCCAGAAGAGTCGCAGGTGAAGTGTCCGAAGGTGTCATCCCGCGGCCGGCAGTAATCCGAGCAGCTCTCTCCGTAGTAAAACTCGTCGCACATGACATGGTACGAGTAACGCAGTTCACTCTGCTCTCCCATCCGCTCGTCCTGCAGCGAGTTCTCCCCGACTGTGAGGCTTCTTTTAGTAGCCAGCAGGCTGATCCGCATGCTTTGGTTTTCTAAAACCACACCAACAGAGACCGAGCGCTTATTACAACATTCACTAAAATGTGGTGTTAAAGCTCGGGTTAAGAGAGAAGGTTAAGGCAAAGGGGTTTACCTGTCGACTTGTCTGACGAGGACTCTGCATTCCATGCTTCAATGATCAAGGAAAAGGTTCTCTGTGAGATAAGTACACGGAAAACTCGTAAATACATCGTTATTCTACGATAATAATACTGATGAAAACGTTAACGAGCATTTAGTGTCACAATCGGTACAAATAGCCTATTCATAGAGTTAGAATAGGGAGTTTTTCCTCGCCACCGGCTTGCTCAATAGGGGTAAATTCACACACTTGAAATCTGTATCCTGTGTTTATATGTTTCTGTAAAACTTCTTTGAGACAATGTCCATTGTTAAAAGTGCTAGGCTATACAAATAAGTTTGAATTGAAACTGAATTAATAAATTTAATCTGTAATTCAACTTCAGTAGGATAGAATTAAGGCTGATGCAGGATGCAGTAAGAAGAAAGGAATATGCATAGGCAGAATTAGGACTCTCTCTCTCTCTCTCTCTCTCTCTCTATATCTATATATATATATATATATATATATATATATATATATATATATATACACATATATACATACATACCTATATCTATAGATAGATAGATAGATAGATAGGAAACTCACCGGCCATTTGAAATTGAAGGGCACTTTGATAGGGGCGCTGCTGGCGATGGAGCTCGGCTCTACGCTGAAGATGTCGGTCAGTCCGGAGCCGTATGTACACTTAGGTTCAGCCGATATCACATCCTGCGAGTGTTTGAGACACACACGGAAGAAGATGTGGCACTCATGCGAGTTCTTACACACACCGCCTGGGCTGGTGAACGAGTGCACTTTCAGCTCGAACACACCGGACGAGTCGACCTGAGAAACACGACATGGGGTCAACAAAATGCCCTCAAATACCCGCAAAGGGTCACTGGCGCTCTTCAAGCACCTCAACAACCACACAGTGTGTGTGTGTGTGTGTGAGAGAGAGAGAGAGAGAGAGAGAGAGAGATAGAGAGAGAGAGAGAGAGAGAGAGAGAGAGAGTGAGTTCACTCACCAGCTGGGACGCTGTTAAAATAAAGATGCACGTCGATAAGAAGTGAGCCATGTTCCTGATGGTCTGCCTAAACAGCAGACTGGACTGGAGTAGGTATCCGATACAAGTCTCTCTGATCACTGTTTTTTTCCAACAAAACAAAAAGCTAAAAGGAAGAAAAAAAGGTGTGAAATGTAAAATGAAGTATACAAAATAACCTGTTAAATACAGTAAAGTTGACCTGGAGCTATACAGTCACTAAACTAACCTATGAGCTCCGTGACTTGTGATCTTTGAACCTGTAGCCTACGTGTTTTGCTTTACTGGGGCACAGTGCAGGCGCGCTATTTAAAGGCAGTGGCTATGCAAATGAGGGGGCGGGGCTTGTGATACATCCGCGCCTGTTTTGTCATATAATGAAGGGCTTGTATTTTATTGACCTCTGATTAAACGAGTCAGTAAATAAATAAATGGTTAAAAAATAGGGAAAATGAAATAGTCTAGTCTTGATTGGGCAAGCACCAGTGAAAATAAATAAATAAACAAACTGAATACATGCAAATAAACGCAAACGTGCAGCCTGTTAACAATTCGTTATATTCATTATGCCATCATTGTTAATAGAGTTAAGTATTAGAAATATTTTTCAATATTTTAAGACTCCACTTTCAGAACAGACTTATTAGCATTTTGTAGGATTTTTAAAAATATACAGCCTATATATTTTAGCATAACACATTTATAGGCTAAAGCAAGGATTTGGAAGTGCATAGTGTAGAAGTTAGTTTTTTCCCCTTAGTATTTCCCTTTCTTTCTGCCGCGTGCCGGGTTTTTCATATGTATGTTTTTGAGCTCCTTTTCCTCGAGGGAAGGGTTGCAGTGGTTGTTCGCACTCGCCCCTTTTTAATTCAGCTCTACGTGTGTCATTGTTCGGACGCGTGTGAGTCGTTAAACCGGCGCGCCGCTTATTGTGCCCTTAAGATCCGGGGGCTCCTTTTGTTCTCAGGGCTTCACTCGTGGGCCTCAGGGGGCTGAAAATTACACATAATTGCTTTTGTGAATTGTGTGTGTGTGTGTGTGTGTGTGTAGGGGGACTGCATGCTGACCACAGCTGTATGCTAAAACAGCACCTGGTGAGACTAAAAGAGTCCCTGCACGCGCCACCTCGCGCCAATTCTCCCGTAATGAACACCTTCGTCTCAATTATTCTCAGAGAGCCATTAATGCGATGTGAAATAAACTCTAGTGGGATAATTAAGCCACTCTAACCGTCTGAGGTTGACCTAAGGGTTCTCTTCAAGCGACATAATGTAAAATCAGCAAAATAATCAGTACCTAATCAGGTTGGATTGAGCCGCTCGTTCTCTCTAACTGACTCTTGTTGTGAGAGGTGTGTGTGTAGTGTGTGTAGTGTGTGTGTCCCAGCCATATGCCACGCTCACTGACCGTTGCGCTCGATTACAATGCACGCACTACAGGTAATCAGACTCGTTTTGCAGAAATCCAAGAGCAAGAACTCTACAAGCCTCAACTTTGGCACCCAGAATGGGGGCTGAATATGTAGGTCTAGGATACAGCCTGTGGGTTTTGTTAATGAGATATAGACTACGTTCTGTAAATATATTTTTATTTCAACATATAGATAAAAGTCTTTAAAAGACAGACAGACAGACAGAGAGAGAGAAAGAGAGAGAGAGAGAGATGTGACGGAGAAGGAGCAGAGAAGGACAATAACAAGCTGCTTTTCAAACTGTTGCTCCTCTCTAGCGGCTGCCTGTTGTTATGCTAAATAGCGCAGCGCGTGCCTCCGCTGGCACGCTCCGCCTGTGGGGGCGGGGTTTATTCGTTGACTAATAGACAATGAATTGGACCCAGTTTTAGCTCAGCAATAAACAAGTGTATATGTCGAGCTAATATCCAGAAGTATTTTATAAGACTATAATGACACATTTAAGTACTTTATCAGTAATGTCGAAGGCACTGTTGTTTTCATTAGATATTTGGCAAAAAGCAATGAAGAATTTAGATAGGAGGCTACAGGTAATGTTTATAGTTGCATCATCGCTATCGAATGACTTACGGAGTGGGGGGGAAAGCAACGATAGTATATTGGTTTATTTATTATAACCGTATCGAAATGAACCTCGCAGTTAATGGACCTCATGTGGTATTGATGCAGATCTACAAAAGCAGACAAATGAGGGGTCACGTGACCGAGGAAAAGCATTAATTAAACAAATCGATGGCCATCTGGTGTAATCGAAAGCGCACGCGACGCACGTCTAATGTTTGCAGACGCATATATAGCCTAGGCCTAATGATCAATGATCAAACTCCCCTGAGCTATAAAACGCAAGACATCCTTCCAAGACACCAGGAAGAAAGGGTTAAATTCTGTATTCTATAGACGACATAGGAAATGTGAAACTGCACGAATATTAGTATTCTGCTTTTTTTAATGATCCACGTGTCCAGAAGAACCATCGCTTGGGACCAAGGCGGCGTTGTGTCTCCACTGGTGTGAAGATCAGTAGGAGGAGGAGGAGGAGGATTTGGGGAGATCAGAATAGTCGGAAAGGCACACTCCGACTTTTGGAAAGGTGTGAAGCAGTAGCAGAAGGCACGGTGCATCCACAAATGTGAATCTGTCGAGGTGTTAGGTGCGACACTGTGCGCTCGAGCCACGCCGGTTCCCACACTCGCACCTTCTTCCTGCACGTGCATGCGGAGCCGAAGTGTCACTCTGGCGCATGGCGTTTGTTCACAGCTTCGGCCTGCAGTTTGGTCAGGGGTTGTAGTGGGAAATTCTAGTTTGCCAGGTGAGCAGCTAGACATTTAATCGAATGAAAAACAGATAATGCTGCCCAAGAAAACCTACGCATTTATTACATGTTTACTACGTGTGTAATAGCCTAATGGATTGCACATGTCCAACAAGCTCCAGCTGTATGAGTGAACTGAACACGGGGTTTTGCCATGTAGTAATTGCTGCTCTTCCATTAGATGTAGCTAAATATATACAACATACGCATACAACTAAATTTGGAGTAACTGATAATACAAAATCTCAAACGCACTTACTAAAATATATGTTTAGTTTAGTATTGGTGTTTGCACGCGCGTGAACTCTGCCCTAGGGCGCTGCGGCACGTGGCCGTCTGTCCAGCACCGAGGCGTCAAACTGAAAGAAGAAGTTCAACACATAAGCGTTCTGTGACCAGCACCATGCTTGGTGCATAAAAAAGGTCTGGAACAAGCATGATGATCCGAGAGAGAGCTCTCATGACCTTTTCACCGAGGTTGCATAGCAGATACCAATTTAAAAAATGATTTGACACACTGCCAGCACAGCTTAATCAGATCAAGATACAGGATGTATGCCCCATAAGCAGGACTGCCTGTACAGAGTTCACTAATATTTGCTTATGACAGAATTACAGTTATGGTTGGTTGGTAAGAAAAAGCCAGTGTAATCATGGATTTAATGTGCAAATGATCAGTGGGTTCACAGTGGACTTGAAAAGTATATAATGTTTTAGTGCAGCTTTGCTCAGCTAATATAAGGTTCATCCATCCAGTTTCTGTACCACTTATCTTACACAGGGTCGTGGGGAGCCTGGAGCCTATCCAGTGGGACTCAGGGCACAAGGCAGGGCACCTTGGACAGGGTGCCAACCCATTGCAGGGCACAATCACACGTGCATTCACACATTACGGACAATTTGGAAATGTCAATCAGCCTACAGTGCATATCTTTGGACTAGAGGAGGAAACTGTAGTACACGGAGGAAACCCCCAAAGCACAGACAGAATATGTAAGCTCCGCTCACACAGGGCAGAGGCGGGAATCGAACCCCCAACCCTGGAGGTGCGAAGCAAATGTGCTAACCACTAAGCCTCCTAATATACGGTAGCGCGTATCTTAATGAAATCGGAAATAAAAGTAAATAAAGTAAAAAATAAATCTGGTTTTGAAGTGAAGTATACAAGAATTTGTGGGATTGCCTTACGAATTTCTCTGAAGCTGTGCACAGAATTTCAAGTT
This sequence comes from Ictalurus furcatus, assembly GCF_023375685.1. Classification (NCBI taxonomy): domain Eukaryota; kingdom Metazoa; phylum Chordata; class Actinopteri; order Siluriformes; family Ictaluridae; genus Ictalurus; species Ictalurus furcatus. Next base: position 10,838,484 of record NC_071271.1, on the reverse strand, counting down.
ATTGGTCTATGTGGCCTTTAACATTTCGATAACATTATAATTGGAAATTCAACCAGCTTTCATTGAATTATTGTGTGTTAATATTGCATGATAATGAGTTTACAGTCAAATTGATATCCAGCTCTATAGCCTGAAGTAAAACTGAAAATCCACACACACACGAAGTTAATAGGAACATTTCAGAGGACAACAAGGCATAGTTTATATACAGAGTCTGCATAAATAGGGAAAAAGATTGTCCCAAAAGTTTGCTTTATAGCAAAATGTCTTCCAAAATGTCTTCATTTGTCATAATTAGTTTATATCTTTTTTTCAGATAGCCTTTGAGAATACCTTTGGCAAGATAAGAACCGATTGAAATCATTCTTACGGCTGGATCGGGAAGCTGACGCAAGGTTGCGATAGACTTTAACAGGAAACATGTCAAACACATCACACACAACACTGCTGCCAAACTTATACAAATTCAGAATGACTGGAAGTGTCACAAACCGACCAAGAAGAGAACACCCACGAACATCCACTGATGAAAGCACAACCGATGTGCTGCTGGAAAACATAGTCCCCTATGTATGGAGACTTTTGGGACACACTATATATTTGCTTTATTTGGCTGGCACTTTTATCCAAAGTAACCAGCAATCCATCCATAGACCATAGAAAAAAATCTAGCAACAAAAGGTGATTACAATAAAATACTGAAAAATGCATTCAATACAGTATTTTCCCATGTTTTTGTGCTCTAATGCAGCATTTATGAGTTTGGACTTGATTGACAGTTTGTCCTTTTCTAACAGGACCACAGCAGAAGCCGCTCTACTTGAAAACTTTCCAGTGTTTGACATATCAGTGTTAAAACTGTCATTCACTCACTCATCTTCAGTAAGCGAAGATGGGTCATGATGGATCTAGAGCTTATCTCAGGAAACACTGGGCATGAAAATGAGCACCATGTGTGCACATTCTCACACCAACATTCACACCTGGTAAATGAAACTCACCAATCCATATACCAGTACGTTTTCTGGAAGGCTGGAGAAAACCCAGAGGAAACCAATGCGGACACAGTGACGTTTATGTGCAAATCGATATTCCGATATTAATCAGAATTTGACGATATTTTAATTAGTATCGAGTCGTGTAAATGCCGAAATCCGATTGCCTGATTCAGATTAAGACAATATTCTGATTCTCACCCTTGGAATATGATAGTTTAATCGGAAATTTGTTGCATGTAAACACCTTATTCAGAAAATACACTGAAAGGAGATATATGCGCATGCTCAGTCTGCAAGGAATTGTGGGTGCTCACAGATGCTTAGCTGTAGGCTAGGTATTTAGGAATGGCAACTCAGGCATACTTACAACAACCATATATACAGGAATATTGCCCGTATGCATATAAACATCATAATCGGAATATGGCAGCGACACAAACATAGACCTTATACAGAGTTTGACATACATGTAAACATAGTCAGTGAGAACATCAAACTCAGTGTAGCACGAAACTCACTGTACAGACAATATCCAGAGAGCTGGATCGAACCTAGGACCCTGAATCTGTGAATCGGCAACGCTACCGGCTGCACCACCATGCCATGGCGCCTGTTAAAATTGTATCGCTTAAAATGTGTGTGTGGGGATTTATACTTCACACCTCACGTGTTCATTAATGCTCTATGAAGTCATCAGTGACATGTTTGTTGTGCAGATGTCAAGCTGTCTATTAGCAAGGGGTCAAATTGGGTAGGAGAGCAGAGGTTACTGAGAGTGTAGGCAAATGGTATTAGTCCAGCGTTAATCACATTCTGAGATGCCAGTGAGTCTGCTTTAAGAAAGTCTTTGAAGAGGAACATAATAAATGCAATGGGAAATGACATTATTTGTTAACTGTGTGTGGATGGATTCATCTTATCCAGGATGTAATCCCATCTTCTGCCTAGTGCTCCCAGGATTGGGAGACGCTCTCATGACCCTATTAAGGATAAAGCAATGTAGCACCATTACATGTATAGAAGAGCAAAAAAAAAAAAAAAAAAAAATTAATATATATTTACCTTAGTGTTACTGAAATGCACTTGGTTTTTCTTGAATGCGCCTTGATCTCTGAAGGACGAGATATAAAATGATCTCACATATCAGGAGAATCTTACCATTTCCCAGGAACCAAGCAATCTACATAAAATCTGCAAGAGAAAAAGTATCAAGCAGCCAAATATAAATAAGCAAGAGTTTAGAAATATCATCTTCACCTACCCACTCATTCCAAGGAAGAATCTTCCTTCAATCTTCACTTCCATTTAAAATTTTTCCATATAAAGGATGTCTGAAATTACATTACGCATGTCCAAACTTATCTGTACTGTATGAATAGGTGTGTGAATGGGTGTGTGATCGCGCCCTGCGATGGATTGGCACCCCACCATGGGCCCCATGCTCCCTGGGATAGGCTCCAGGTTCCCCAGTAAGGATAAGCGGTACAGAAAATGAATAGATCGATGGAAGGAAATTACATTGACGCTACTCGGGAATGACATGCATCCTTGTTTGTCATGTCTCTGCATAATATTTGTTCATCAAACCAGTGCATAACGCAGGACGAAAGATTGAATCGCTCTTCAGTTCTGTTTCCATGTTTACTCAACAGTTTCAACATTTCCTAAATATTACACCAGTATACTTAACCAACATTTATCATTATCATCAAGCTCAAAAGCATTAGCTTTGACACGTTTCAGTGAATTTATTGAATGCACCTCATTAAAGTGTCTAAAGGCTTAATAAATCAACAAATCATGACTTTAGTATTATACGGTTCTTTCAGCCATAGTCAGACATATTGAATGGAACTTTCTAGAAATTTACAGCTCAAGAATCCCTACACTTTAAAATGACTTCAAATTTCTATTATCACAATTCTGGGTTCAAATAAAATCTGGAACACTGACCAAACAGATATACATAATCTCTTAATCTCATCCAATAACTAATAAAAAGGTATAACTCTGCACAGGAGGACATTTTGACACTTTTAAGACCACATGATTTTTAAGTTTTAATTTCCTTACTGTACTCGCTGAGATATAAAATGCATAATTTAAATTGATAAGATCTTAAGTCTAAGAATATAAAAATAAATGTGAACATATAACTACTATAGAACACATCTTAGAAGTCAGCTAGCTGCCTTTCATTCCCTTTTACACTGGAAAGATCACACACACACACACACACACACACACGGCTAGCTAATGTCTGTAATATTTCAAGCTAATGTTACCTTTAGACTTTCTAATGTGCCAGCTTGTGAATACACTGTGAAACACGAGTACAGTATTTCATGTAATTATGCAATCAACCAATCAGGTGGCAGCAAAGCAATGGATAAAATCATGCAGATACAGGTCAGGAACGTTCACATAAAACATCAGAATTGAGAAAAATGTGATCTCTGCGATTCAGTGGCTTTGACTGTGGCATGGCTGTTGGTACCAGATGGGCTGGTTTGAGTATTTCAGAAACTGCTAATCTAGAGTTTTTACACACAACAGTCTCTAGAGTTTACCCAAAATGGTGCGAAAAACAAAACAAAAGAACATTCGGTGAACTGCAGTTCTGCAAGTAGAAATGTCTTGTTCATGAGAGGTCTGAGGAGAATGGGCAGACTGGTTCGAGCTCACAGGAAGTCCACAGTAACTTGAATGACCACTCATTACAACCGTGGTGAACTGAAAAGCATCTCAAAACACACAACATACTGATCTTTGAGGTGGATAAGCTGCAACTGCAGACCACCACAGCAGGTTCTACTCCTGTCAGCCAAGAACATGAACCTGAGGCTACTGTGGCTTCAAGTCTTATATCTCGGAGTTATTGTATCTGTGAGTTTGAATGTAGAATTTTTTTTTTCAAATATTATACCAAAAACTTTGCGAAATAACACTACAGGAGAATAAGTGTCAACAGGTTTACATAGTTAACTCATTTTAGACCAACATGCCATATAGAGCTTTAATACAGAGGTCACAAAATGTTTACTTTACTAAGTCTTATTAAGGCATGACAAGTTCACAAGCAGTTTGCTGTGAAAATCAGAGTATGTGTTATCACCAGACTGAAAACAGAAGAGATTTACAAACCTGAAGAAGAGTACAGAAAGGTGTTCAGGGATACAGTTTCAAGAATACATCCATTCATTCATTCATTTTCTATACCGCTTATCCTACAGGGTTGCGGGGAACCTGGATACACCCTAGACAGGGTGCCAATCCATCACAGGGCACAATCACATACACATTCACACACTACGGACACTTTGGACATGCCAATCAGCCTACCATACATGTCTTTAGACTGGAGGAGGAAAGTGGAGTATCCAGAGGAGAACATGCAAACTCTGCACACACAGAATGAAACCATCAACCCTGGAGGTGTGAGGCTAACCACTAAACCACCTTCAAGGATACAATTACACACAATTATGTTCAGGGATATAATTTCCAACAGCGCAAATCAGAATTGGAAGAAACATGGATGCAAAGACATGGATCAAAAAGTGGAAAATACTTGCAAAATCCAAAAGAGGAGGAGATTTCACTAGTAATCCCAAGATACCCTTTAATCATTTGTACACAAAACTAGCATGTCCTCTTGAAAGTTACATTTATCCAAGGTTGTTCAGGTATACTGCACGTGATTCATTAAGAGCATTTAAGTAAAATTAGTGAAGTGTGTGTTTGTTTTGGTTGGGAGGGGGCAGGGGGGTTAGGGGGGAATACCACTGATTGTAGAAAGTCAAACACATTTTTGTTTATTGAAAGTCATTTAAGCAGTTCACATTAAAACGCATTACACAAGCACATCAGATGGAGCGTACCACTGCAGTTATAAACAGAAATGGCACACTGTCAATGTCATCATTAGATGTAACTTCACTTAATATGAACTACAATCTGGCGTGCTGTCATTACAGCAGCAAGAGTACACAACTCCAGTACTAACTCCTTGGGTAAATTGGGTGGCCACACCCAATCAGTCCTCCAAATATAGCACTAAAATGGAATTAGGGGCTGAAACGAGACACACATCTTCTAGTGAGCAATGACTGTGTTCCATACAAGCTGTGGCTGTTAACAGTTTTTTTTTTCTGCATGAGTAGAAACAATACATGAGCTAAGGAGTGGGGAAAAAATTGGTCCTGGTATATAGACCTTTGGAACGAATTTGTAGACACAAACACAGTCCAGAGAGTGCCTTCACCAGCACATACGTACTAAATGTCTCTTTAGAGTTCTCGACTCCTCTCCCACACCATGGCGGCAAGTGTTCAGTGGAAGGAACTGGATGCCAAACCATCCCCCCCAGTCACTGCCCAGGGTGGTCCAGAACTGCCAGCCTTCAGCGAGGACAACCTTCACTGCTGCTTGCGGGACCAGAAACGGCCTGCAATGGTGCCTAAAGATAAGCCCTGCTTCTTCTGCTGAGAAATATCCACCAGCCTCTGCTCCTCCTCCTGCACACAAACACAAGCGGAATATCAAATACTGATCATGAAGATCGAGGAGCGAAATCAAAATAGGAACAATACTACAAGTTATAAACATTCCCACGTTGATCAGACATCCAGATCAGTCTTGTAGATAGCAGCAGATCTGACAAAGCATAGTGGTAACAAAGGAATAACACTTTGGGGCCTGATGTTACAGGAAAATAATCCACGTCAGGTGGTAATAGTAACTCACATCACCCTGTCTTTTTCCAATAAGAGCATGTCCCGTTGCGTTTTATTCCTTATGTAGTATATCAACAGTCCGCACAGGATTTCATGGAGATTTTTTTGTGATTGTTGCAGCCAAAAATACCTGACCTTGCTGTGGCTTCTTTTAACTTGTTTTTTTTGTTTGGTGGAAAAAATTGAACAGGCACCAAATTGTCCTCATATTCAACGCACATGAATCGAAGACGGCTTTGGCTGAATGCGAGTCGTAATGATGTCCCATGACGCGTTTTGGTAAAAAATCTGCGGTCATTTTGAAAAATGTGCCAGAGTTTGCTTGATTTTGCATTCATTTCTGCGATCAGAAAATTGCTAAATCCTGTATTACAATGTGTATGAAAACACACGACAGCCAACATGGAAAACATCAAGATGCAAGTTGTTCTTTGTTGTCGGAATGTGATGTTAATATACAGAGCTCAATTCAAGTGTCAAGTTGTTTTTTTTGTAACTACTTGCTAGTTAGGCACAGGGTTTGTTTTTTTTTTGAAAAAGGTGGGAAACTGGGTTTGAGGCTAGGCTGTAGAGTTCAATTATAGAGAGGGTGCACTGAGTACCTGTGGAGTGACTGATAGCCTTATAGCTCTGGATTGCAACGACTGACATGCGCCATGTTATAAAGGATAACGAGCTCTTCAGTAGCGTTCAGATGACACCAGCTCTACGCCACTGATCTACGGTGCCTGAGAAAGAGGCTGTGGAAGTCGGGCATTTTAGTTCTATTCCCAGCTACAAACGACACCTCAGGTGCAGCCACAGATCTCGTTATGTCCCAGTCGATCATTTTCAAAGTCCCCAGACATTGTTCATTTAATCAATCAGTGTGTGTACGCTGCCAGCTGCCTATTCTATGCGTACCGGCTTTGGTTATTGTTTTCCATTTTGGATGCCATATTGGTAAACATCATGATGGAACAAACTGAATAACTAGCAACTGCGCAAAAACACTCATATGACGAGGTTACGGGAGTAAAAACGGTTCAGCGTACCAGTGCGAGCTGTGCTTGTCTCCTTTTAAACGCTTCAATGGGGTCTTCCTCGTGGGCGTAGTTTTCCAGGACAGTACGCACATCCTCCACGCCGTTCATCGCAATTGCTGCACAGGACAAAGAATCGTTAGGACTTGGTGTGTGTTTTCTTACAAACTCAACAGCAAGTATTTCACACGCTCACTTTTAAGAAAGGCAGCCAAGTCGTAGAGCGTGCGGTCCTCCGAGTTGCCGTCCCACTTGCGCAGTGCCAAGCCGTTGAAGGGCTGCAGGCTGAAGGCCTCTCGCTTGCAGTCCACTATAATTACTTTAGAGGTGTCTCTGTTCAGACAAGACACGTCCTGTAGGGAAAAAAAAAAGCAAAAGTAGCGTGAGAAAATGTAATGAAATATGACGATATGAAATGTAATTTCATGGCCTACTGGCTAAAGCCAATCAAATATTAAATGCACTGGTCACAACAAATGCTGTATATACTTACATAATAACATGTTTATAGTCACAAATGGTGCCAATAAAACAGCAGAAAAAAAAACAAAATCTAGGTTAAACTGTATCTTTAGAATTCAAATTTATAAAACAAAAAAATACATATTTTAGCACAGCAAAGAAGAGAAACAAACATTTGGTTCCAAAATATTTCAATATACAAGCATCTGCTTGTGATAAATAGTGTGAGAAATAAATGATGTCAAAGGCATACTGTATTCTGTGGACATGTCCCTACTGCTCTTTAAAATTCCAGCAGACGCTGCATTTCTAAAAATGTTTTGATTATTAAATATTCAAGATGCTGCACTATTTCTAGGTCTATATTGAAATGTAAGCAAATGTGTGATCCTGACCGTGTTAACTGCTTCGTACAAAAGGTCAGGTTTTCTGTATCTTATCCCTTCCACTGAAGCACATGTTCAGATGACACTCTGATGGATCTATTTGATCGAACGTGGATCATCAGATTTTACATTGATTTTATCTTGTGGAGTCCATGCCAGCTCGAGTGCACAGTGCCATGAAAGCAAAAATGGGGACATACCACATACCAAGAAATTCGGAAATCCATGTAAATATTTTTAAGATTCTAGTTTACACTCAAGTTGTTGCTGATCATATCTTTTGTAATGTAAACATCTGTGTTCAAACGAAAAAGAATGCCAAGCAGCCTGGGAGCCTCCACGCACACGCACCCAGCCTGGAAGCCTCCACAGCCAGCCCTGGAGCATACACATCCAGCCTGGGAGCCTCCACAACAGGTCCAGCAGTCCTAGAGCACCCACACCTAAGCCACAGAAGCCTACTAACGGGCCTGGGAACCTCCGCAGCCGAACCAGCAGGCCCTGGGTACACACACTTGAGGCCTGGGAGCCCTAACAGCCACACCACTGGAGCCAGGGCACCCACCCTTTAATGCCCCGGAGCCCCCACAGCAGGCCATGGAGCCTACTACATACATTTCTGTTTGAACGAATGAACGTGGGACAAACGAATTTCTTTTCTAATCTGGATGTAGCACATATGGTCATATGATCACATCTTTACATTCTGGATTTAGTCATTACTACAATTCTGATATTTTTTCACCTGGATATAAAGTGAGCACTGTGACATCATGCTTGGTTTGCTTCTTACAGGCTCTAACTGAAGACTATGTTCACCGGAATCGAGTCTGTTAAACGCATAACACAGAGCTGGTGTTAATTAAATATGTTGGTTAAAATAGAAGTGGATTGGTTTCATGAAATGAGCAATCCACGAGAATGGGGGTTGCCAGGTTTGTGGCTTTAAAGTCTAATCGGACTAGATTGAAAGCAGAGTCGGAGAAAGCTAAATGTTATCCTTCCCCGCTCCCTCTCTCTCTCTCTCTCTGAACAAAGCTCCAAATTGGATAACTGGCAACCTAATGAATTTGCTCAAACGCTTCAAAACATTTCTGTGGTGGACTGGAAACAATGTCTCCTGGCCAAGAGGTTTGTACACTCTGTGTTTGGAAAGTGTTGTGTTTTATAAGAGCAGTCAACTGCATATGTAAGTCTAATTACTGCAGCACTGTGGGCCTGTTTCTCATTAATTCTAGGTAGGTGCATTTTTCCAGGCTGCCCTTGTTCTTTCAAAGAACCTTTAAAAGCAAGGTTACTCCAACGCTCAGTGACGTAAAGTACTGCTGATACTAGAATACCTTAGAAAAGTGGCAGAATTTATCACAATATATAATACGGCCCTAATGTGGGGGGAATAAATAAATAAATAAATAATCCATGCCCCTGTAATGACACGGACATGAACAATATTCACACCAATGCATCTGTAAAGAAGTGCAAACTGTTAACACCCACTCACTGACCCCTGCAGTGTTTCTCTCACACACATAACACACACAGTTTCTCCGTGGCAGCTGTCTCAGTTGTGGGCCCCAGGAGCAGATGGACAGGGACGCTGTACTCTCCCTATCACTGAGGTCATCTGTATCCCCCTGAGGGGGCTGAACACAGGGGCAAAGCGAGGGGGAAGAGAGAAGCAGAGCGACAGATAGATAGAAGAGAGAGAGAGAGAGAGAGAGAGAGAGAGAGAGAGCACGCTAGGAGAGATGGGTAAATATTGAATGAGCCAGTCAAGAAAAAGGAAACCCCTGTAGACCTATACACACACACACGGCATGCTTCACACTGATTTACGTGTTGGCCCTTAACATAGAGACGCATCAGGAGCCCACAGGGAGCAGCAGTGTGTACATATTTGACTTGGTGCATGTGCAAGTGTGTATTTAAGCAGTATTTAAGGTATTGGTGACTAACAATGCTGTACAGTAGAGCCTGCAGAGACTTAATGCCTTTGTGTGTGTTTTGTTAGCAGGGCTGTATTAACTGGGAGCAGTGCAAGAGTATTAGGTTGGTGCACCAGACGAGCTCTAATCCCCCTAGGTGAAGTGTAAGAGGACGCGTGCCTCAAAACAACACACACACACACACACACACTCCGCTAAACACCTGCCAATCCAGACTGTCCATGTCCCCGGTGCAGCTCTGTGACTGGGAGCATGCCAGAGGTCAGAGTGGTGTTCACCATCACTATCCACTGGTGTCATGTCCACACACAGGCTTTGCTTCGTAAAGAAAGCGCAACCTTTTCTGTACACCTGTAGCTACATCATGCCGTGCCTACACATAACCCTAAGCATAAACGGCTCACTAATGGATTGGGTTTCTTTTTAAATTCTCAGTACAGACAAATGTATGGAAATTCCTGTCTGTGGAAAACCAGATGGATTCCTTAGTATATAGAGATTAGGTTGAAAAATCGCAGTATTTCGTTTCTCTTATTACACAAAAGAAAATGCTTTAGGTTTCCAAATAAAAGCACTTTGGTTTATGGTGACTGACTATCCAAATGTCAGCAGGAGGTCAAGACTGTTATGCGTGTATGCACTTTTCGGTCATCAAACCCACATAAACACACACACACTAAGTCTGATGCCTCCCGCCTTTTGCCTCTCAGTATGCCAGATGGGAGGTGAGGGAGGGGGACGTGGGGGAGGAGACGAGGGAAAAGGAGGGAGTCACTACAGGAGGTGAATGAGGGAGCGACTGGACGAATACGGGCCAAGATTGCGAGGCCACTCAGACACTGGTGAAATGTGACTGAGAAGTGCGTGCACACACACACACACACACACACACACACACACACACACACACACACACACACACGATTCTATCATTCACACACGCAGTGATTACAGGTTTCAACAAGCAGAAGCAAGAACGTGGTTCAGAACTCTGTGACAAATTTTGATGTATGTTTACAGAACCTGCATAGCTGCATGCAATCAAACACCCACATTTCATTCCACAAAATCACTTCGCAGTTTAGGGCTACGTTGGAAATATGCAGGACAGTGCACACTTTACACTCGTCCGTTTACCTTGCTGATATATTCCTAGTATGTGTGAAATGATCTTTTTCTTAAGTATTCTTTCATTTTTTTTGCATTAATCACGGTTTCCACTTTGCGCAGTAACACTATCTGGTCTTAAACTGGCACATGGAGAACGTGGCTTCAGTAACATCGACCTAACGAAGTAGCCGAGAGAGACAGAAGGTTAATGAGGCACAAAAAGAGGGTAAGGAGAGGACGGTAAGAAACTGCTATTGTCCTGGGCTACTGAGAGAGAAAAAAAAGAAGGCAAAGGGGGAAAGAAAGAAAGAAAGAAAGAAAGAAAGATCAAATCAATGGAGGAGCAGAAGGGCAGTACAGGAAAAAAAACACAGGGGCATTGCAGCATTATGCCACCTGGGTCACTGAGGAGAAGAGGCCCATCAGGAAGGGAGGGCTGCTAACGTGATAAATATGTTAGTACAGTTACACACACAGAGAGAGAGAGACACAGACAGACAGAAAGTGAGAGAGAGAGACGTATAGAGAGAGACAGACAGGCAGGCAGGCAGACAGACAGAGAGAGACCAAACAAACAGACAGAGAGAGAGAGAGAGAGAGAGAGAGAGAGAGAGAGAGACAGACAGACAGAGCAAGACAGACAGAGAGAGAGAGAGAGAGAGAGAGAGAGAGACACAGACAGACAGAGACATAGAGAGACAGACAGGAAGACAGACAGACTGACAGAGAGTAAGAGACAGACAGAGACACACATCAGAGAGAGAAAGAAAGAGAGAGAGAGAGAAAGAGAGAGAGACTAAAAGGAAACAGCTGTAGTGTTTGTAAGCTAAATCTTTGTTTAGATAAAAAGAGACACATACAGACAGAGCGAGGGCTGGAACACAGTAATCGTTTATAAATAGTTGGTGAAATATTTTAACATTGGGAATAGGCTGTCATATTGTCAGCTGCATTACTGGAAAAGGACAGAAACCCCCTACCTCTGACACACACACACACACACACACACACACAGTCAACAATTCAAGGAAGCAAATTAACTTATCAACTTTACCTTGACATGATGGCCCTCCATGTAGCGAGTGGCATCCCGGAAGAGACGGTACATGACAAAGCCCTGTGGGTCTATGCTGTCAACCAGCGGGAACGCCGTCTGACGAGAAAGAATTCATAGTCAACACTCTGGTGATACTTGGGTGTCCATAAATTACGAACTCATGGCTTTAAGCCACCATTCCCAACTCTTACTAGTATACACATGCCTTGTACATTTGAGAGTTTTCCCAGCTATTACACACACCACACACACACACACACACACACACACACACACACACAATAGCCAAATTGTTAAATTGGATCTGACTCTAAGATTTCTTTAACAACTCTTGAGAATAAAACATGACAAAAGTTTGAGGAATATGGTTTTATGGTAAGTAGGATATGCCGAGCTGAACTCCACTTCCCACAGTAGCACGCCAGCTGTACAGCCTTTCCAGATAAACTACATAAAAAGGTGGTTTTTAACTTGGTCAGTTTGAATCATCTAGTCTCTATACTGTCTCTGCCTTTTAGCAACTAATGAAAAACTGACGAGCTTGTGAGCACTATATTCAGCATAGGCTGATCTGCATAATCCAGCTCCTTCATGAGGAAAAGAGTGAACATGTTTTTTTGTTTTTTTTATTGCGGGGGGGGAGAGACACACAAGCATACTGACAGTTCATGGACCAGATCCAGGAAAGCTCCACAGATGTAAAGCATCAAACATTGCGAATGTGAGAAATATTTTGTTTTTAGCTGTACTGAAAAGGCCACGTCTGACCTGACGTGCCCGAACAAACACGGACAGAACGATCACGGTCAGAGAGACACTAGAAACAACAGAAGCCTAATTACACTAAGAGTTTATGACTTATTAGCATACCAATGTTGACATAATAAAGGTGTGTGCCCAGTATAAAAGGCTACACAGAATCCACAACAAGTCCAGTTGTATGGTGGGTAACCGGGTAAACACCCAAGACTGATAACACAGCTAACAACAACAAACGCAAAGACAAAGCAGTATGTATCATCCATGTGTGATGGGTTTACTATGGAATAACGCAAGTATAAAGCAATGTTCTTTTGGAAAGCTTAGGTTTTTCACACAGGTAGGTGAGGGAGAAATGTAAAACATTATGAACTCGGCTGTAATCACGTCAAACCATCATGAAAAGGGCTGGACGGTCACGCTTAAACCGAATCACAGTATTCCATGGTTACTGCATCGCCCTTCCTGGTGCAGACCCTTCGTTCTGATAACGAATCTGATCTTTTTTATCCACTGACAGAGAACATCATGCTCCTCCTCTCCACGCTACTCACCATGCCAGTTTCGGATGTGAAGATGACAATCTCGTAAAGTGGCGCTAGTTGCTGGAACAGGTAGTCGATGCCTGGTCGCTTCTTAAAACGCCAGCCTGTGGCCAACTACACACACACACCACAAACATTGAGAAATTCATGTTAGTACTACAGCAGAGATCCAGAAAATGTGTTACCAGCTTTTCACTTCAAAAAGCGTGGTCTGGCAAGGGGTGCCAGAACTTTTGCATACAACGGTATACGGTATCTGTGGTATAATCGAATGTCCTTGAATTTACTGCATGTTTTAACAGAAGCAGTACTGCAGCAGGTACAGGCTACTCAACCAGAGGTCTACTTTTATAGCACTACATGGTTTTGTCTAGTGATTGAACAGGGATTAAAAAAAACAAAAAAACACAATAACAAGAATATGAATTAGAACCGCTTGCCATGACCATGCAAAAACCACAACAACAACAACAATAAATAGTAAGAGTGTCTACAAAATTATACCTCAATTGAAGCCATCTATAAGGAATAAAGACAAAATGGGGGACAAATACAGCCCAGGTTGCTTTGGTCATCTCACTGTAGATCAGTGGTCACCAACCCTCTTCCATGAGATCTACCTTCCTGCAAGTTTCATCTCCAACCGAAATCGAACACACCTTTTTAGATAGGTCAGGTGGGGACGATTAATGCTGGAGCTGAAGTCTTCAGAAAGGTAGATCTCCAGGAACAGAGTTGGTGACCACAGCTGTAGATATTTATTAAACAGGAAAGGACGTACCGACCATTCGGGATGAAGCAGAACGTCGGTGAGCTCTAGCACCAGGGTGTATGGAGGCTGGTAATAGGGCTCCTTCAGTGGGTCGGGTAGAAGCTTTGGACTTGTGGGTTCAATGATCATCTGCAGTGAACAGAATTGTTCTCTTGTTGTTCACAACAATTCAAATAAATTGCAGAAAAAAAGTATTTTGTTTGCATATAAAGGAGTCAGGAAGATTTGCCTCGCCTGTCTGTAATCTTTGAAATATTTGAAAGTTCTCTTGAGCTGCTGGAGAACGGGTCCGTCTAGACGAGGAGAAAATGCAGATGTAAATGCAAAGACAACACAGATGACTTAAATACAATCCTTTCAGAAGAATGAATCGCAAAGAGCGGCATTAGCAGTTACATAAGTGTTACAGAACATGGGATCATAACTAGTGATGCACTGATGTCGGTATCAGATTATCGGTAAAGGCAATTTTCCCCGCTATGGGCCATCAACTGATAGTTTTAAAACATCCAATGATCAGGGCCGATTATAACCTGTCAATCAAAAGAGTGGGGGAAAACATATCGAATTCGTGCTGTGTGTAAAGATGAGGTCTCTTGTGTGGAATGACGACAAAACTGCAGTTTGTAATCTCTGCACTGCAAAAAATTTTTACACCGGTCTCTGCAGCAGTGAAGCGGGAATTTCGGCATCGAGTAAAAAATTTTTTTTCTGAAAGCTTTGAAAAATTTTAAAGATTGAAAGATCGTTGACAGACTTAAATGAAGATGAGTTGACTATATATATATATATATATATATATATATATATATATATATATATATATATATATATATATATATATATATATATATATATATACACACACACACACACACACACACAGTATCTCACAAAAGTGAATACACCTCACATTTTTGTAAATATTTGATTATATCTTTTCATGTGACAACACTGAAGAAATGATACTTTGCTACAATGTAAAGTAGTGAGTGTACAGTTTGTGTAACAGTGTAAATTTGCTGTCCCCTCAAAATAACTCAACACACAGACATTAATGTCTAAACCACTGGCAACAAAAGTGAGTACACCCCTAAGTGAAAATGTCCAAATTGGGCCCAATTAGCCATTTTCCCTCCCTGGTGTCATGTGACTTGTTAGTGTTACAAGGTCTCAGGTGTGAATGGGGAGCAGGTGTGTTAAATTTGGTGTCATCGCTCTCACACTCCCTCATACTGGTCACTGGAAGTTCAACATGGCACCTCATGGCAAAGAACTCTCTGAGGATCTGAAAAAAAGAATTGTTGCTCTACATAAAAATGGCCTAGGCTATAAGAAGATTGCCAAGACCCTGACATTGAGCTGCAGCACGGTGGCCAAGACCATACAGCGGTTTACCAGGACAGGTTCCACTCAGAACAGGCTCAACCAAAGAAGTTGAGTGTATGTGCTCAGCGTCATATCCAGAGGTTGTGTTTGGGAAATACACATGAGTGCTGCCAGCATTGCTGCAGAGGTTGATGGGGTGGGGGGTCAGCCTGTCAGTGCTCAGACCATACGCCGCACACTGTATCAAATTGGTCTGCAGAGCTGTCGTCCCAGAAAGAAGCCTCTTCTAAAGATGATGCACAAGAAAGCTCGCAAACAGTTTGCTGAAGACAAGCAGACTAAGGACATGGATTACTGGAACCATGTCCTGTGGTCTGATGAGACCAAGATAAACTTATTTGGTTCAGATGGTGTCAAGCGTGTGTGGCGGCAACCAGGTGAGGAGTACAAAGACAAGTGTGTCTTGCCTACAGTCAAGCATGGTGGTGGGAGTGTCATGGTCTGGGGCTGCATGAGTGCTGCCGGCACTGGGGAGCTACAGTTCATTGAGGGAACCATGAATGCCAACATGTACTGTGACATACTGAAGCAGAGCATGATCCCCTCCCTTTGGAGACTGGGCCGCAAGGCAGTATTCCAGCATGATAATGACCCCAAACACACTAAAGAAGCTGAGGGTGAAGGCGATGGACTAAACCCTATTGAGCATCTGTGGGGCATCCTCAAACGGAAGGTGGAGGAGCACGAGGTCTCTAACATCCACCAGCTCCGGGATCTCATCATGGAGGAGTGTAAGAGGACTCCAGTGGAAACCTGTGAAGCTCTGGTGGGCCAGAGCTCTGGAAAGCTCTGGCCCAAGAGGGTTAAGGCAGTGCTGGAAAATAATGGTGGCCACACAAAATATTGACACTTTGGGCCCAATTTGGACATTTTCACTTAGGGGTGTACTCACTTTTGTTGCCAGTGGTTTAGACATTAATGTCTGTGTTGAGTTATTTTGAGGAGACAGCAAATTTACACTGTTACACAAGCTGTACACTCACTACTTTACATTGTAGCAAAGTATCATTTCTTCAGTGTTGTCATATGAAAAGATATAATCAAATATTTACAAAAATGAATTAATAACATTCAATAAGTTAAGAAATCTTACTTTAATCTTCCGAATTTAGTTCATGTGTTAATGTTAATTTGAGTAATGTGTTTTCTGTTTATGAGACCAGCTACTGTGAAACAACTTGTTGAAATGGGAGAGAATAAAGTTTTTATTTGCATTTCTTTCAGAATTGTGGAATTAATTATTATTCATTTAAAGAAGGCATAAAAGGCAGAACTACCAGTATAGGTCGATATCACTCTGAATAATCGGTCATCAGTATCAGCTGACAAATTTAGTATCGGCGCATCTCAAGTAAAAACATGATGTAGTTAAGTCTACTGATGTCATGTTTAAACAAATCGGCTCCAGTCATTCGCGTTTCAGTCAGTCCAATGATGGCAAATATAAACAAAATGAGCCATTTAAAAACTGCTAAGACAGGTAAACTTTATCTAGCTTTGTAAAACAAACAAATAAAAAGGTGGATGTGATACACAAAATGTTTTAAACTAGTTATTTATATGATTATCTAATCATTTAACTAGCATCACCTCAGTGTTCTCTATGCTCGGATGATTTTGGTGATCTCAGTGTGTACTTGGCAAAGGTTAGTTTTCCTTTTTGCCATGTTTCTGACCAGTGAATCAAATACTGAGTTTTAGTTCTCAGCCAACTTTTCTTTTTTTTTTTCCTCGGACTCGGTAAACAGGCTAATAGGTGTGAAAGTATCCTTAAAGATTCTTTTAAACAGGCTTGGGATAAACATAACGGTAGTATGAAGAACAGAGCGTACAAAGCTGCATTGAAAAGTAAGCAGAAAAAGGAAAGAATGGTTGAGCTTTGATCACAGTAACCCAGAAAAACCCACTAACCATAACAAAACATCACATTCCTAATTGTACGTTTTAAGACTTCTGTCTGCCACAAGAGGTCAAGATCAGCCCAAAAGAATGGACGGCTTTAACGGCAAGGACCGTTAAAGCTGATCCGAGGAGACACCGGCGAAGGGAAAAAAAGTTCAGTGCAACAATTGGGTGTACTTTGAAGAGCCCCTTGTCCTAACCTTGTTTGTCAGTGTAATGGAGAGGCCTATTGTTGAGCGAGAGAGGCTCGCTGGCTCTCTGGAGGGACATCCATTGAAATGCCGGATGGAGGGAGTGAGAGAAGGATCGATGGCTGGGCCTCTAGCCTCAACAAAAGCCTCCTTTAATCTGGCACTAGTATAGCATATGCTCTGCTATTTTGCCAAAGGCCATTATTGCTCAATTGCCTTTCTTCTCCTTTACATTTCTAAAGAACGGACTTGGGTTTTTTTGTTTTATTTGTTTGTTTCCTATTTTATCTTCAGGTGTGTTTTTAAAGGGGGGGGGGGGGGGTTGGACAAGGACACCACTAGACACCAACACTGCTATCACACTTCTTTGAACTTGGAGCACTAGGGCACATGGCGATCTGCCCAGTCAAGCATTCAAGGCACTGTTTATTTGTTTTTGCTTCTGGAGGTGGCTTAGTGGCTTTGTGTGGCTGAGCACCTACAAAGTTTTTAGTCAATACGCAGGACACTGTTGATGTAAACAAAACAAATATAAAGCAAGTGTTGTGGTAGCAAGGTGTGCTCAGGGTCGTGACAAAAAGTTCCCCCCCCCCAAAACAAAACAAAAACAAAAACCAACACACACACACCAGAAAACAAAACTTGGCAAATGATGTACTACCTTTCTACATCCAGCATACCAGTGGTTAGTAGGAAAAGATTTTCATTACATTGGAACAAAACATCCCAATACCTGCAAACTTGTTAGAACAGGACATTGCTCAATGTAGTGAAGCAGCTTGCGATTAAGCAGATTGGCTTGTACATATAGCCTACACACACACGTTCAAAAGAATAGTACCACTTGGCAAGGAGCCAAGGTTCTCAGAGGGACGCTTGGTTAGCTCCCCAAGGATTTCCCTGCTAAAGGGCTCAGCCCGCATCCCTCCGCCAACCTTCTGCTGATGAAGGGAAGGGTTAGCGTGAGGCCAGAAGGCAGCTAGGCCACATCCACACTCCCTTCAGGGACCTGGTGTTACACCACAGTCTCTAAAGTAATTATTGGCCTTCGTTATGACATTAAACGCTTTCGTGTTAGACACTAGTGTCCTAAGCTTTGAAGGTTATAAATCAAAGTGACGTGTGTGTGAAGACTTCGGGTCATGCGTGCTGTTAATTAAGCGGTTATCATAGCACTAGGTGAGCGCGGTGCGGCTGGCCATCTTATTTGAAATCGGTCTGAACAGAACACCACAGCTGGCGCTCCGTTACCACAGATGTGTGGCCTCGCTTTTTCTGTTTGCAGTTATTTCCTGGTCTGTTCCGACGGAGCGTATCGCTCTCTGCGGTCTTAATTAAAACCACTCGGAATAGGACCATCCATCTGAAGCTGGCAGGAAGAGACAGCTCCAGTGGAAATGCTATAAAGTGGCCAAAGTAATAGTGAGGATCTGAGCTAGAAGGTGATTAGTTCAAGTTTACATACAAGCAGTAACTGTGACTAAAAGAATCCAAATTTTGAAAACAAACAAACAAAAACATGCACATACAAAAACAGTGAATGGAAAAGATCAGACTCTTATTTTTCTTTTCTGACGCACTTCTAAAGAAATCATGCACAATTTCCTGCTGGTTGTTATCTGGTGTTCTTTGTAACAAACACACAACCACATATGCTTAAACACCCTTAAGGCCTTACTGTAACTTTTGTACCAGACCTGCCTCAATAACTGGAAGGCTGCAAGTTCTTGCACTAAGTAAATACATATGTGAGAGACTCAGCCAGGATAACGGGACCACATGTGTGATGCTTGCTTGTTTGTGATGTTCCACATAGGCAAAATTCAGTCTATTAGGTGGGAAAGAGCCCAGCAATCCCACACACAATAATTGGGGCCATTTGTTTTTCTCTATCATCTATCTGCATGTTGCAGGAACTGATATGGAGGAAGAATTTGACTTACCATTATCAAACTCATCTGCTATCTGAAAGGGAAAAACAATGAGGGACAAGGTCAGGCAGTAACAAAAACAAAAAACGTGTCAGATGTGTGCAAGTTAAATTGAGTCATTTAAATTATGATAACCCTAAATTTCCTTTATGCACATTAAAACCAGGAAGACAATACTGCAGAGCAACACGAGCTTAACAAGGCTATATTGTCATGTACACAATTCACTATTATGTACATAAACGTTTATTTCACATTGTAGCAATAAAAATAAAACTAATTGAAACAACCAACTAGGCATGAATATCAAAATCAAAATCAAACCCTTCATGATAGCTCATAGTTAAAACCCCTGCACCAAAGTGAAAGATTCCCAAAACAAACTGTAAACCTGTTGAACAAGCTAATCCATCACACAGTAGGAACAAACTACGGACAAAGTAAATGGTGCAAAAACTCAAATCTGCACCTGATGCTTTATCTTTAAGTTGCCCATACAGAAAGCTTGAGATTTATTAAATAAATAAATAAATAAATAAATAAATAAAGCTTCATTAACATTATACGCTCTTCCTCCACTTGTACCTTTCAATTAACTGTGCAGTACAGACATACACAACCAAGCTGATTAATATTCAGCTGCATCTGCCAGGACGGCCGTGGTGCACGCCCACTCCACCCCTGTGGGGCAGGACAGCCACGTGCTGACTCTACAGCCTGCCTCTGGAGTGGAAGTGGAAACTGGAAACAGCAGTGCCCCATCTGGTCACAAGTTTGGATCTCAAGTGACATGTTTGCAAATATGTTTGAAGCATTCTGAACAATCCGAGTAAAAAGATTGGAAAATTTAGCACTACAGCTGTATCCATTTCCACATACTAGGAATTTGTCTTAGCGTTTGGTCAAAAACTCAACACATTCAACACAACCACATTCTATAACATAGCAGCTAGAGTAGTTGAAGTGTGCATCCAACAGTCATAATTCATACTTGTGTGTATGCTTGCATAATATACGGCTAAATGAATGCAAGGTATAATACATATAAGAGAGATGGCTACACAGGTGAGTAGCCGGCTGGGCATTGTTGCTTGTTGCCCCTCTGATGGTGCCAGAGAGCCACTTTAATCTCAGAAGAGGTGGTGGGGCAGTGGCAGAAACATCTCCCTGCCACCCCTGCAACCGGCCCTCCCAGCCAGAAGCTGCCCTTCTCTGCCCCCTCTTCCAACTCCTTCAATGTCTTCCTCAATGCCTGCTTCGACATCTTAAATTCCATGGAGGAACCTTTGGGCATATGTCCCTACAAACCCTCGACATCCACCTACACAGGGTAAATTGCCTTCCACTATGTTTTTCAGCCACGGGTACTTCATCTTCCTATCAAAGGCTGTCTCCAGTCCCTCCTTCTAAGGAACAGTGAGCTTGGCCATTATGATGATTTTGGACAGTGGCCAGAGAAAGGTTAAGGTGGTTTCAGAGCTGAACTGGAGTTAGTGATTGAGGTCCACTCTCAGTTTCCAGTCGTACCCAGGTGGCAGGATAGACTGTGTCTTCATTCTGGTGTTTTGTACTGACCCACCTGCTTTTACAAGGTGGATCAGCTGCTGTTTCTGTTGTGGAGGACCTTCATTTACTTCCCTACTCTTCATTCCAGGGATTTATCTGGGACGTCTGCATTTGCCTAGGACTTCCCAGAATGGTTTTACAACCAGTTAAAATGTGGTGCAGGCTTGCATTTGGGGCATCACAGATGTGACGGCTTGTTTCTGAGCCGTACCATCGGCACAGGTTGCTGGGACTCGGAAGGGGGTCTGGTGGAGACGATGAGGAAGTGGCACCTGGCCTGTGGAATTTTCCTCCAGTCAAACCAGCTTACAATTTTTCCTTCCCATGTTGTCTAGCTCCCTTGTTGATGTCTTAACTTTGTAATGCTTCCTTCATGCCTTAAATTTGTACTGCTCTGCATCCACTTTGATTACTTCTGATACCACCAGCTCCATCACCTCCTTCCTGCTGGTTGAGGATCACATATTTGTTGTTTCCCCATCCATGTGCTCCTGGACAGGGACTTGCCACCACTTTTCTGATGTTTCAGTTGGCTACTGGCCTGGTTGATTGATTCTGTTGCCTTCCACCTGTGACTTATTCAGACTTTGGCACTTCTTATGACCTGGTCTGTCAACTCCCTCAGCTCCAGAAACAGCCCAGTCTTCTGCTGCTTGTAATCCAGCCAGATGAAAGTGAGTGGCAACAGCTAGGTGCTCTTTCTAAACAAGCTGGCATTTGAAAGGCATTGTGGTAGGTTCAAGCACTTCTGAAAGACCCTGTTTCCCATGGAGTCCATACTTGACTTAGTAGATGTGGTGATCTTTCATATTTTCAGGAGTCACAGCAGTCACTGGTAGAGGACAGATTGATTGATTTTGAATTCCCCAGGGAGGTGGCTTTTCTCTATTCTCTCCAGGCCTATCCCAGGATGACTAAGGGCACGTTTACATGACAATGATGTACTAAAAACGGAAAAGGCTTTTCCTTCACCGTTTTGAAAAGTTTCGTGTACAGACGACAACGTTGTCAAAATGATTCCCGTACACATGGAGCCACAAAAAAATGGCTAAAAATGCTGTATTACACATGCCAGGCCAGTAGGTGGCGATGTCACTTTGTAAAGAAAACACTAGGCACCTGTACACAAGCGTTTATGTCAACGTGTCAGTCATACTGATCCGGGCAGGACTGCCTTATAAACAAATACAAGCAAACATGGGAGCTGTGGTTTTTCCGGATAAAAAGCACAATCACCTTTATGTTTCTCAAGCGATTTCAATGATTTATGATCTACATGGAGTACAAAAAAAGTTCCGTCTCCAGTTACCTGGAATCTCGATAGTTAAGACTGGGAAAATGATTCATCGTCATAAGGAATTGTGAAAACCCACACTTGTCAAGCTCAAATTCGGCATATTTTTCTTGGTTAATAAATGCTGAGACGTACATTACATTATATTACATTAGGGACATTTCTTCAACCCAATCTTTTAGCTTTTTTGTGCTCTAGGTCATAAGACTGTTAACAAAGCTCGTTCATTTTTAAATACTGAAAAATCTAAATAGTACAAATAGTGAGACTCTGGCAGTCAGTCTGCTTTCTATATTTTATTAGCAATAAAATAATTTTTTAAAAGAAGATTTACTCCAAAACAGATAGTTACAAAGATAATTATAAAGTGTTGAATGCCCTTCGTTGGCGTAGCTGTTGGTTAATAATTTGGCGTATGTAACAAACGTGTCTCCGCTGGTTGTAGTAGTGATGCAGTAAATCTACACTTTACTGGAGAAGCACAAACACAGTCCTGTAGTTTAAAACTGCTTGCAGGTTGTTTTGAAGTACTCATGCGCATGCCTATAGACTGAACACGTAATATGCGTGCGCATGACGTCATCGTTTTCACAGATTCTCGTTTTTGTGCGTTTACACTGTGACAATAACGGCATCGTTTCCAAAAACTTCCACTTTGAAACCCATTTTCAGACCCCAAAACGCCGTTGTTGTGTTAACAAACAGGCAAACCGCATAAAAAGTTTTCCGTTTTTAGTTGGAAACGTTGTCGTGTAAACGGCCCCTAAACCTGAGGCAGGAATACACCCTGGATGGGACACCAGTCTATCGCAGAGCACCAAGTGCGCACACACACACACACAAATGGACAACTTATCTTAGCCAGTCAACCTACAGGCAACCTTCGGTTTTGGGAGATGGGAGGAAACTGGAGAACCCAGATAAAACCCACATGGACATGTAAGACATGTGAGAACTTTGGAGAGACTTTGGAGCTGCGAATTGTCAAGCTGTGAGCTCTGGAGCAGGAGTCAAGCGCTCTCAGAAATAAAGATACCAAACTGTACCTTTCCTGATTGCTAAAGGCTCTCTAGTGTGGATATTTCTGTAAAGGTGAATATCCTATAACTGCAATTGGTGCAAGTGGTCTATATCAACCATTAAGAGGCAAACTAAATACATTTTCTTAGATAAAAGACACATTAAAAAGACTGAGAGTGCAACCCCAAGGACAAGGAAAGGTACAGTTTTCTTTTTTATTACTTTTTTCCTCTGAGAGTAAGATAAAATCGATTCACTGTACCAATGCAGTTTTAAACAGTTCGATCTGCAAGAAAGATTGATAAGGCAATGAAATGTACAGTCTTTGCCCAAATCAACTTTGGCTGTGTAAAGTCCAACATGGATGCATTTCTGCTGTATTCACACTAGACAGTATGACAATGGCTGGATAAACTGCACACGAAACCTTTCTTCCTCTCCCGACACCTACTGGAGATTTATATATCACATCACTCACAACTACCTTGTGTAAACCTCCATGTAAGGTGGACGCACTTCCAGTAAACAGAAAACTTGAAGAAGAATTACAAAAGA
The DNA here is from genome assembly GCF_023375685.1 of Ictalurus furcatus. NCBI lineage: Eukaryota > Metazoa > Chordata > Actinopteri > Siluriformes > Ictaluridae > Ictalurus > Ictalurus furcatus. Next base: position 10,814,843 of record NC_071271.1, on the reverse strand, counting down.
ACATTAACATTATAGTTTGGGTTAGGGTTGATGAAATAGGAATCACAATTCTTGGGCTTAAAACTGAGATTATAATTAATTAATTTGACAAATTTTCACTCATCTTCATTTCGAGTAACTGATTAAATGGTGCATTTGTAATGCAACAGCCAAAATCCTGCGCAAAATAACTGCTATTTAGTAAAAAGCTGTGATCGTATTAGGGAGCCGAGAATGCAGTGTGTCCTCCGAAAGTTAAAAGAAAACCAGGAATATTAACGGCCGCTTAAACAATTAGTCATTGCAAGGTTCCTGTTCTTTTGGAGAGTGACTAATAAGTAACTAATAAAACGCTGCTTGCGCAAGACTGCACGTGCAGCCATTGCTCTCTTGTCCCTTTAATTCATTTCACAGATTTACAGGTCATTTGTTTACTGAGTGGGAGTTTAATATTAACATATTAAATGATTGTTTAGCACAGATTTGTTCCATCTTACTCCCGTGGCCATTTTCAATTAAATTCAACTCAATTTTATTTGTATAGCACTTTTTACAACGGACGTTGTCTCAGAGCAGCTTTACAGAAACATATAAAACACAGGATACAGATTTTAAATGTGTGAATTTATCCCTATTGAGCAAGCCGGTGGCGACGGTGGCAAGGAAAAACTCTCTAAGATGATATGAGGAAGAAACCTTGAGAGGAACCAGACTCAGAAGGGAACCCGTCCTCATCTGGGTAACAACGGATAGTGTGAATGTAAAAGAAAGCTCATTATGGTCTTTATATGAAGTCGGCTTGTTGAACTAGTCCACTGTTCACCAAAGGAGACCTGAGTGCAAGGCCATAGCAGCAACCGTAGTCCCAGCAACCACAGCGAGAATGTCTATGTGGAATTGAGGTCCAGAATATTTTTGGGTTGACATCTAAGGTCACAGATTATGTACATGCTTTTAATATGATTTTTCTGTGCAGCCCTTGTTTGGAGGGAATAAGCAGTTGACTCTCACTGCTACAGACTGTTAGAAGCACAAATATGCCACCTGCAGGTGAACTGCTGAACTTTGTTTAACTTCAAAAGCACATACTGAAAACAAACACCAAAATAGAAAAACCACTGAAGAAAGCAACTGAGAGTTTACATAAATGTAACAAATCACTGCAATTAACAGAGTGTACAGCATAAGATTACTAGAATAATGATGTGATTACAACCCACCAAGCAATTATTAGAGATGCACTGTTGTATCGGCTGATAAAGGCTACGGGCCATCAGTTGATAGTTTAAAAACATCCAATGATCAGGGTTGATTATATCCTGTCAATCAAAAGACAGCAGGAAAACACATCGATTTCGTGCTGTGTGTAAAGACGTCTCTTATGTGGAATGATGATAAAACTGCAGTTTGTAATCTCTGCACTGCAAAAATTTTACACCGGACGCTGCAGCAGTGAAGTGGGAGTTTCAGCGTGGAGTCGATTTTTATTTCTTTTGCCACGCTGCATTAAAGGGCCAGTACACTGTTGAAAGATTTAAATGAGGATACAAAAAAGTATATATTTATTTATTTTTGAACAGAAAAATATATTTGTAGTGTATTTCATATCCAGTTAATATATATATATATAAAAAAAAATTGATATTATATATTACCAGTTTGTTGTTAATGATGAAGTAGAAATGCTTTTGTTTGTGGTGAGTGAATGTGAAGCCTAACAGGAGGTTTTTTAGATTATAGTCAATGTTAATATGAATTAATAACATTTAATAAGTTAAGAAATCTTATTTTAATCTTCAGAATTTAGTTCATGTGTTGATGTTAATTCGAGTAATTTAGTATCTGTAATTTAGTATCAGCTGAGAAATTTAGTATTGGTGCAACTCTAGTTATTATACATACTCATTATTGGGTTTTTATATGCTTTCTACAAGAAATAGTATTTTATGCAACAATTTGAACAAATCTTTCACCAAGTACGTAACTACACAACCAGCACAATGCACGACTGGAAGCTCTATTTCCTGATTACAACACCAGACTCCTGTGACCAGGACTTGGTTCCTGCTCCCACGCCATCACCTTGAGTCCTCCAATTAAAGCCTAGAGGTGTTAGGAGCAGCACTTTCCACACTGGCACACTTCGCATCCAGCTCCCTCCGGCTCTCAGCTATATGTTAGCTTTGCTCTTTCAACTCTGGCCCAAAAGGCAGACGACAGGAAAGAGTGTCTTTAAAGCAGGGTCCATTCCAATTATACAGGCCACACAAGGATAGCAGCTGGCTGAGAAGTGTGCCCTTCACACCTCCACACCACCACGTGACACTGAACAGTCAATTAGCCTTCGGTATTAGAAGAAACATGCTGGGAATGGGTGAAGGACCCAAGTGTCCTGAGAATCAAAACAAAGATAGTTCACATAGTCCTTTTGTTCGATCCCAGTAAAGAGTTTAATGCTGGAAAAATGTGTGAACATGAACAAAAGTGCATGAACGTATAAAAAAGAAACATGGTGGGTATCCTACATGAACCCTACATGAACCAAAATCTGTTATTATGACTATGCAAAAATTGCCACATTTTGGGGGAAAAAAGGTTCTGCTGTTTACTTGGTGTGACGCCAGTTATCTGTGTGAATCAGGTACATTTGGTAACACCCACAGGTCTAGCACACTCTTTACACGTCTGTTATGAAGTGTTGACGGTTCCCTGCCTGAGAAGTGTGCCCTAACAAGCACGCCTCAGAAACAAAAGGACCTGTGACACAAACAAAGAAGAGTTGAATATATCTCCCCGTAAACACACCCACAGAAAGCAACTAGCATAGAAAAGCACAACACTACCACAAGACCTGATGTTTCATCTCCAATGACCTACAATAAAGCTACACAAGCAGTACATCATATTTTGGGATTTTGGGAACCAAAACCATTATCAGTATTAAACTGGAGAAAACACTAGATGTTGCGTGCCTCTAAATATACCACTAGACGAAGCAAATCAAGACACAAATAAAATCATGGCAGCGGAAAGCCAGTATACACCATTACACTGATATTGGTGATTGAAAGGGGGTGCAATTTTCTGTATACCAGAACAGATTTTTATTTTATGGCCAGTCAGTATACACTGAAAATTGTATTTCTCTGTATAAACATGAGACCTGATCCCCAGACAAGCCATCAGTTTAAACATAAAACAAAATAAATAAATGAAATAATAATTTATCTATTGGACAGAGTGATGGGGAACGTCTCATGTTTTCTCATGATTTTCACGATGCTTGCGGCTCACCCACTCATCACACCCGTCAGCTCTTCTATTAAAAGGATTCTAAAGTGACTTCCTGGATGAATTTCATTAAAAAAAAAGAATACCTGAAAATCTACAACAACAACAACAACAACAACAGTAACAAACGAAACAGCAGTAGGAGCAGCAACAACAACAGCACCAACATCATCAGTAACAAAAGTAAGAGCAGCAGCAACAACAACAGCATCATCAACAACATCAGTAACAACAACCACATCAGTAACAACAGCAGCAGCAACAACCACAACATCAGTAACAAAAGTAACAGCAGCAGCAACATCAGTAACAAAAGTAACTGCAGTAACAACACCACCACCAGCAACAACAACCACAACATCATCAGTAACAAAAGTAACAGCAATAACAACAGCTGCAGCAACAACCACAACATCAGTAAGAACAACAACAACAACAGTAACAAAAGTAACAGCAGTAACAACTCATTCCAAATTGTTCACTATATGAAAACACAAAAAATCTAAGAATACTTAAGTTAAAACTTTAGGAATAAATATTAAATGAAACAGCATGCTCATCCTGTGAAACTGGATTCAGTTCCATTTTTCCCGCACATTCAATGACCCCCTTAATTAGTGATGCCAAAAGGTCCGGCACACTTCGAATCAGTCTCATAAACAGTCCAGCCTGAATGACAATTGTGTCGTGAAAACACCTCAGAGGAAACCTAAAAAAACCTTCCCGAACACACACCTAGCTCCTGGCACATGCCATAGCAACACGGCAAAGTGTGCACTTTCATTGTAATATCATTACTCAAAGCAGGCTCTCGCCTCCAGAAGTGTGAACTTTCACCCTAAAAGAGCACAGAATCATTGCATTTTAAAGTGCAGAATAATATAAAGCTGTGCATCCTGCATTTTAAGAATTTCATATTAGGGTCTACTTAAAGTTAAATACTGATGTTTCCTGGGGGACATCATGAAGAATCATTAGCACAGCTCCAGTCCAACAGCTCACCACTAAGAAATGTTATTAAACTGCTTAATATGACTTATATTGTGATACTATTTGATTTCCAAGTTCTTGTTGATTCGTTTTGTATAAACACGATTCTAAAGCAGTGCTCGCTGCAAGGTAAATCACAGCTATCTATTAAAGATAGTCCACATTTCCAAATATGTGTGTTTCAGTATAGTGTAGTTTAGTTATTTTTTAAAGAGTTTTCATAGTAATTCACAGACACTTATGTGGCAGGAGCTCCAGTTCATGAAAATCAGCCTAATGATGAGAAAGTTTATCTAAAAGACTCCAGTGTTCTAAGCGTTAATTGTAAATCTGTTCCTTTCATTTTTCCTGTGCAGGTAGAAACATCAAGAGACACAGTGAGAGAGAGGGAGGGAGAGAGACAGAATATGAGAGAATGAGAGTCAGCAAGAGAGAAAATGTCATAGAAAGAGAGAATGTGAAAGAGAGAATATGAGAGTGCAAGAGTGTCAGAGAATGTGAGAGAGTGAGAGTGTGTGTGAGAGAGAGAGTAAGCGAGAGAGAGAGCAAGCAAGAAAGAGAAGAGTGCAAGAGAGTGAGAGAGAGAGAGTGTGAGAGTGAGTGTGTGTGTGTGTGTGAGAGAGAATGTGAGAGTGTGTGAGCGTGAGTGTGTGAGAGACCAAATGTGAGAGAAAAGTAAAGCTGCTTTGAGACAATGTCTATTGTAAAAAGCGCTATACAAATAAAATTGAATTGAATTGAGAGTGTGTGTGAGTGAGAGAGAGACAATGTGTGAGAGAGTAAGTGTGTGAGAGAGAGAATGTGAGTGAGTGAGAGCGTGAGTGAGCATGAGTGTGAGAGAGAAAAAATGTGAGTGTGTGTGAGAGAGAGAGAGAGAGCGTGAGCATGAGTGAGAGGGTGAGTGTGTGTGAGAGAGCATGAGTGTGTGACAGAGAGAAAATGTGAGTGTGTGTGAGAATGTGAGTGCGAGAGAGAGAATGAGAGAGTGTGTGTCAGAGAGAGAGAGAGCGAGCATGTGTGTGAGACAGAGACAGTGTTTTTTGCTTAAACATATTACCTAAAATATCAGTAACAGCAGGTTCAGACACTGTAATTATGATTATTGGAATACTTTCTGAAAGTAATAATACATTTAACAGCAGTTCCTTCTGTATCATTGAGTCTTTAAAAAAAATCTCTCTGAATATCTCTGTTCCAGTCAGACAGTAATAGAAAACAACGGCCCGCAATGCTATTAATGTAGAAAATCCACAGACAGGATGTAGGTTGCGTAGGCCTGGTCACACTCTCCTACTGCTGAGAGCTCAGATCTAGTGAACGAGGTATGAACGAGCACCACAGGACCAATTCAACTCTGAACTCCAGGGACGTCACACTTACTTGAGAAGTGTGCCCTTTCAAGGTGAGCCCTAAACAGAAGATCCAGTTGAACAGGATCTCCCACAGCTCCGGGACTGGCTTGGCTCTTCGCCAGACTTTCCCAGACCAACACCTTCATACGCGAAATAAGTCACACACTCGTGAGGAATGCCCTTTGAAGTGGACTCAAAGTGAATTGGATTTGATCTAACTACTATTATACATTTAAACTTCTTAATATATTATTATATATTTAAACATCTCACACTATATATCTATTTATATCTATATATCCATCTACATCTCTATATAGGCAGTAGGGTTTTTTTTTTTTTTAAATAATAATTTTTATATTGTTCATTAACACTAAAAAACATAAAGGCTTAAAGTTTTATATCAGTGAAATTCCTATACCTAGCCAATATGTTTAAAGCATTGACAGGCATCGGCATTAGATACTGTCTTTTTTTTTTTTTTTTAACTTAACATTGCATGATCTATGAATTCTGATTCTGTCTAAATATCAAATATTAAAAAATAAATGGATTGTCCAAGAGGCTTAAAAATTATAATAATGTCCAAATGCTTCAACAATCAGGTCTAAAATATGAAACGCTAATTTAATATCTGAACATACAAAATTTATACAGTTTAGGACTGTGCATGATGCAAAGAGGTAAAAAAAAAAAACAACAACACTAGTTTAAAACAAAACAAAAAAAAACCTAGCTTTTATAAATCTTTCTTTTTTTTGTTGCTAAAAAAAGTTACTAGTTACTAAAGATTGAGAACGACAGTCAGTCCCTACAGGATTTCACTGGAAATGAACGCAAAATCAAGCAAACTCCGCAACATTCTGAGGAGCTTGGAATTCTTCTAAATGACCACAGATTTGGCCCATGACGTGTCATGTGCCGTCATCACAACGCGCATTCAGCCGAAACCCTCTCCGATTCACACGCACCGAACACGAGTACAGCTAAAAAGTCTCATTTACCAACAAACATCACTGCAAGAGACCGTGCGAAACTATTCTGTGCAATTGCAATTTTACCAATTCAAGTAGATTTCCGCAAAAAAAAAATTTAAATTTAAAAAATAATAAATAACTCTCCAATTTGCATCCCAAATTTTGAAAAATAGCTGCAGCAAAATCAAGCATTTTTGGCCACAACTATCACAAAAAAAAACCTCCTGACCGGACTGCATAGTCCAGAGAGCTACAGAGGTTTGTTTACCTTTATTTACAGTAATGCTCTCAAGGGATTTGGAGGTGATTTTACAAATTATATTTTCCTAAAAATATATATATATATATATATATATATATATATATATATATATATATATATATATATATATATATATATATATATATATATAAAATAAATATAAAAGAGCCTTAAAAAAGGACTGTCCATGATTAGATACTATGCACGAGGGTAAAAGTAGTACCAATGCTGATTAAAAATAAGGGCGATCTATAAATACCAAAGAAATCAGAAGGAAAATCCCAGAGGGGAGAGAAAAAAAAACCCCAAAATGTACTCATTACATGATTTAAACCAATTAACAGGTATGTTTATGGAAAGAACCCAAAGGAATCCCACAAGAGCAACGAGAGAACACGCAAAACCGATTAGCTAACCGACAAGATCAGTGAAAGCTGCGCAGTGCTTGTACAGACCTGTGTACGGTGTTGTGGTTGCTCAGAGGTGTCATTAACTCGGTTAATAAGCAGCAACTAACGTAATTTCACTCAAAAGTATGAACTAATTATGTGCATTAATGCAGATTATGAAAAACAAGTGAGCTGAAACTTGCCTCTCTGGGAGAGGGATTTATTTCGTCTTCTCTCTGGTGATGATGCAAATTTGCAACAGAGCCAAGAACAAGGAAAAGTCGAAAATTTCAGCTACGCACCATGTTGTTCTCTCGGTGTATTCACTGTGACTTTATGAAGTGTTTAAATGCAAGGAGATTGCGCATGTTATAGAACAGCATTTATGCTGCACTTTACTGTATTTTGCTCAGTTCCGTCAAGGTTTCTACATATTGATTCTGGAAATATTGTCTAGCATAACTTCCATCTAGACACGAATCACGTCACGTGCGTAGTGCAGCAGGTGATGGGTCTCGAAGAAAAAGAGAAAAAGGAAAAGAAAAAAAAGCTCCAGCACATCATAGTGCTTTGTCCCATCGAGAAACATATGAACTTACTGGGAGCATGTTATTTTCAGATAAACATTTCAAATGGAGAGCTTTCATTTCTGGCGAGTATCAGACGAGTGAAATAAAACAACGCTGGTGACCGTTATCATCATCATCAACAATCTAGGTTGGACTATTGTAATTGGCTCTATCTGGGCTTGCCCAGAACAACTGTTGATCGTGTGCAGTTGGTATAAAACGCATCAGCCAGATTACTGACTGGTACTAAAAAAAGTAAGCATGTTACACCTGTGCTCACTTCTCTTCACTGGTTACCGGTCAAGTTCAGTGTTGATTTCAAAATGTCGCTTTTTGTCTTTATAGCTTTGCATGGACTTGCTCCGCAGTATATTTGTGATGATCTCACCCTGTACACTGCTTCAAGACACCTTCGATCATCCAGTCGTTTACTGCTCAGTTCCTCATGCACGTTTTAAGGCTAAAGGTGACCGGGCTTTCTCCACATCAGATCTTCCCTTTTCCGTTTCTGTGTTTAAATCCTCTTTGAAGACATATTTGTATTCTTTATGTTTTAATTGAGGGGGTCAATTTTTCATTGGTCTTATCTTTGGTTTTTGTTTACTCTTAATTTGTTTTAATTCTGTTTTATATTTCTTGTACAGAACTTTGGCGTGAACATCTGTTGTTTTAAATGCGCTTTATAAAATCAATTAACTAAACTAAACTAAACAACCTGCTTGGCAAATGTGAATATACTATAAAACTATGCAATACAATTTTTAAATAAAAAGTTGTGTGTACAGGGGAAAAAGCTCTCGAATTTTTATTTTTTTTTAAAAGCCTGATAAGTCTATCCCATATGAGATATGCTAGTATTCAAAACAATTTTGTTTAAATCCGACCATCACAGTCATATGTGCTTGTTGAACATGAAATTCCAGATTTAGTCCCCCTTTCCTGTCATAATAACTGCCACTCCTCATTAGTGAGGTCAGGTACTGGTGTCGGGTGAGGAGACCTGGGGTCCAGTTTGTCCCAAAGGTGTTCAGTAGACTTGAGGTCAGGGCTCTGTGCTGAACACTAGAGTTCTTCCAGACCAATCTTGGCAAACCATGTCTTCACGGACCTCGCTTTGTGCACAGGGACACTGTCATGCTGGAACATGTTTGGGCCGCTTAGTTCCAATGACGGGAAATTGTAATGCCACAGCTACTGCTACAGTATACAAAGACATCCTATACAATCGTGTGTTTCCAGCTTTGTGGTAACACTTTGGGGAAGAACCACATATGGGTGTGATGGTCAGGTGTCCACATACTTTTGTATGTAAGATCAAAAAACGCTGAATTTTCCCTTCATAACATATTTGCATTGCTATGGGGTGCTCAAACTTACAGTTAAACAATAGCATGATTTCAACACCTGAGCATACAATTCCAACATAAGTGTTACTTTAAGCTTAAATACACACAATGAGCAAAATGATTTCACTCTAACACCAACATTCACCAAGTTCTTTTCCCCCACACAAATGCAGCCACTTCGAATCCTGTGCAAGTCCCTTTTGTGATGGCCATGACATCTTACGTTAACATAACACAGGTCTGCTGCTCAGGAGGAAGGACAGGTACGAGATCAGACACCAGCAGTCCTGGCACACTCCTTCACACTCGTCCCTTTCACTTCCCTGTGAAGTGTGCCAAATGAATCTCACCTTCAGAAGTGAAGTGTGCTCTTTGTGAAGGCTACCTACACTCATTCGCACTTCCCTGTGAAGTGTGCCCCATCACCTTGGAGTCGACCACCCGCAACTTATAACAAAGTACAGACTTACAGCTGAGCTGCAAAACACAGACCCCCTGCGAGAAAGAGTAGGTGAGGAAGTGTGCCACTATCACACACTTCCTGCAGACTTCTAATTAACTCCAACTCCTGTCATAAAAAAAATACTACACATCCAGCTCTGGGTGATTTGTACTTTAAACATTGATATGTTGCAAACCATGTAGGGAAAAAAGTTTGCCATTAGCAGCCAATGATACACATTTTCACCCCCCCTTTCTCCATACTGGATTTGTACCCACCTTATTTCCATGATCATCTACCGAGTTGCTACCTACAAAACCAAAGACAATTTATTAGTCACAGACTATAATGGGAGTTTTTAATAATAGAAAGCTCTTGATACAAAGGAATTTAGTAGTGATACAAAGAAAACACCTTCTCAGAGTAAAGTAATATTTTGTACATTTCAAATATACAACAGATCAAAATGCTTTCCCTCCTTCATAAATTTGCTTGCACATATAGCCGTACTGTTGCTGCCACCTTTTTTTTAAAATATCCCTTATATGATTTTTTCATTTATATTTCCGTTTCTGCCTACATACAAGTTAATTCTACTTCCTGTAAATTCTATTTTAGGTCACGGACAGTCGAGAAAAAAAAACATTTCACTGCACGTCGTACTGTGTCCGGTTGTGTGTGACCAGTAACATTGTTTACTTGATTTGAAATTGATTCAATAATTACAATGGAGGCAAATTCATTTAATGCATAATCATTATTATACACACACATCAGTGGTTTAAAACCAATATGCATACTAATATATACTAATATATACTAATATTATATATATATATATATATATATATATATATATATATATATATATATATATATATATATATATATATATATATATATTATACACACACACACACCATAAGCAGCCAGATAAGCCTTCATCCAATATTACATCAACATTTTTGAATTTTTAAATGTCACATATCAAATGAATATAATACACACTTGCAACCCTTAAATAAAACTAAAATAAAAAATAAAAGTAACATTACTTTTTTTGAGTTTCGTCGTCATTTCAGGTCCCCCTGATGTAAATTAATCCATGGTATAGCCTATTCCATACGTCAAATATTCCAAATGATCCGATAAAGCAAATTGACACAAAAATAATTTGTGTAACTACTACACAAAAGTAGTTCAGATTCATCCAAGAAAGAAAAACTAAAAAAATAAGGCCATCCCAGAGGATCAACTCACCGAAGATGTAGACCACGCCGACTGCGCCCCCGAGTCCCATAAGCCCCGCCAAGCGAAGCACCACCTTCTTTGCATACGCCATGTTCTCTTTCTGCTTCTTGTCCTCTCTTTGATCATCCTGCTGCTCGGAGTTCTCTCCCTCCCCTATAGGAGGAGGTTGACTCTACGAGCACAAGAATACACACACACACACACACACACACACACACACATCTCTTTAAAGGCTACTCATTAATTAAATGGAATATTCAAGACTTGGTGACAGTTTACAGGTAAAATTAAGATTACTGTACAGGTAATTATCCCATCTTGTTTTATTCCACACTTTCTAAATTTGGCAGTAATAAAAATCTTTCTGAACGTTATCTGGAAGCACAAACCTCACAAAATGAATTCATCTGTCTTGTCTAGTAGAAGATCTGATGGTGGGCTTGAGGTTTGAAATTTTGTACATGTTATCAATACTTTTAGAATTAAATGCAAATGAAAAAAAGAAGGTTTAGCTAGCCATGAATCAATCAAAATGTATTTTATCCCTAATGCTGTTTTGGATAAAAATTGAAAGTTTGGAGCTCTTGCTAAAATGTAATTATATGCCTTCTAAATTACCTGTAAAATTACACACACTACGGTCAAAAGTTTAGAGACACTTGTTTCAATGTTTCTCATGATCTTAAAAACCTTTTGATCTGAAGGTGGATGATTAAATGTGTGAAATCGGTGTTGTAGGCAAAAATATAATCGTGCCAACATATTCATTTCTTTCATTAGAAAACTAATATTTTATTTACAAAAAAATTTTTTTAAACGGATGACTCAGAGTGAAATATTCTGAAAAGCAGCCAATAAGAGTCCAGTGTAGGTGTGAACTCCTTTAATACTGTTTAAAAAGCATCTCAGGGAAATTCCTCAAGAAATCAGTTGAGAAAATGCCAAGAATACATTTCTGGAAATTCTAGGCAAAAAGGGGGTGTACTTTGAAGATGCTAAAATATTAAATTATTTTGGATTTATCACAACATAATTCCCATAGTTCCATTTGTGTTACTCCAGAGTTTTGATGACTGTATTATTCTAAAATGTGGGGAAATAAATAAAAGTAAAGAATGAGTTTGTCTAAACTTTTGACTGGTAGTGTGTGCTGGTAGTGTGTGCTTTACCTCATTTCACCATGGTTATCATACCTACACTACTGACCCTCAGACTATGATGATATATATATATATATATATATATATATAAAATGTCATCATAGTCTGAGGGTCAGTAGTGTAGGTATGATAACCATGGTGAAATGAGGTAAAGTCAGCTGCAGGTTTGTGTGTTAAGCGTCATAATATGTGCTCAGCCTCTCAACCAACATTTTACGCAGAACACACATGCCTTTAAACAAACATAACATTACGAGTATAACAGTATAACAACACGAGTATGGATATCAGTGAACAAAAAAAAAAAAAAAGATTTTCCTCGTATGCATTATTCAAGCAAATTACTCCACAGAGCAGTCATGTATAACTGACAGTATTTTCCCGACGTCGCAATTTTGTTCTGCTCATCTGTGGCAGTTTGTGTCCTTTCAAGCGTCGAACACGAAGAGCGTTGCATTTTGTGAGCAATTGGTCAACAAGTAAATCACAGAAACTACTCCTTGCTTGCTGTTTTAGCATCTTGTTCTGCCCCATTGCTTCAACAAAGTCAGCTGCTTATTTATTTATTTATTTATTTTTGGCACATCCCCTGTGACTGATAACATGAGCACACTGTATTTACTAGTTGGCCATCATGGAAATGAGCCAGCTTGTTCATTGTTAAAATAATTTGACTTATGCTTTATTTAGCTTCATTATTATTATAAAAACACACACAAAAAAACTGCAGTGGTGCCTGATCCACGTACATTATATGAGCAAAAGTTTGTGGACGTCTGAGAATCACACTTATGTGCTTGTTGAACATCCCATTCCAGATTTAGCCCCACTTTTACTGTTTGGGAAAGCTTTCCACTAGATTTAGGAGTTCATAACTTGAACTCCAAAATGAACAGGTCAGGGCCCTGTCCAGGTCACTTGAGTTCTTCCACTCCAACCTCAGCAAACCATGTCTTCATGGACCTCGAGATGCACAGGGGCATTATCACACTGGAACAGTGAAGGGAGAATGCTACAGTATACAAAGACATCCTGTACAATTGGGTGCTTTCAACATTGTGGCAACAGTTTGAGGAAGAAACACACATGGGTGTAATGGTGAGGTGTCCACATACTTTTGGCCATATAGCATAGGCAGTGGTGGCTTAGGGGTGAAAGGCACTGGGTTACTGATGAGAAGGTCAAGGGGCTTCAAGCTGGGATATATATATATATATATATATATATATATATATATATATATATATATAGGCAATCCAGACACTTAAAATCTGAGAGGATCCTGTTCTGGCATGATCCATTCAGACCTACAGGTTTTCGGTAGAAGTTGTTTTTGGTTTGTTTTTGTGTGATTGTTGTAGCCAGAAATGCGTGCTTTTCTTTTGGCTATTTAAAAAATTTGTAATTCAACTTGTGCATATTTTTCCTGTGCTTTTTCATGCAGAAAACTATTTGAATTGGCAAAATTACAATTGCATGGAATAGTTCAGTCTTTATAGTCTTTCACAGTGATGTTTGTTGGTAAATGAGACTTTTTAGCTGTACTCGTATTTGATGCACATGAATCAAAGAGGGCTTTGGCTGAATGCACGTTGTGATGTCACATGACACATCTTGGTCCAAATGTGCGGTAATTTTGAAAAACTGCAAGCTCCTCCGAATGTTGCGGAGTTTTCTTGATTTTGCGTTAATTTCTGCAATTGCACAATCCTGGAAGGACTGCTAATGAGCAATACCATAAATATATGTCTCTTTGAGCATCATGGCATTCAGGTATAATTAGATTGTCATGTACTGTACATTATCATGTTGAAGCATGGAGGGTTGTCACTATTTGCAAGGAGCTCAACTATGTGTATCCCATAATACTCTATCTAATACTAATTAGAGTGATTCGTTTTCAGTAAGTGAGTGATTCGTTTTTATCCTGGTCAGGGTCGCAATGGATCAGGAGCACCGAGTACGAAGCAGGAATACACCCTAGATGAAACATCTATTGCAGGGACACACTCAAATTTACACACTCTTTCATACCTAAAGGCAATTCAGAGTTCACTTACTGGCGTGATTTATTGGGAGACGGGAGGAGACCGGAGAACCTGGAGGAAGCCCACATAGACACAGGGAGAAAATGCAAAAGGAAGTCCATACAGGCGGTATCCTGAGTTCTGGGGACCCTGGAGCTGTGAGGTAGCAACGCTACCCACTAGGGGAGCAAAATTAACCTAATATCTATCTTGATTATGATTTTGACTGTCCACAATACATGAACATGATCGACTGCGATATTGATGTTTAAAATCCGCTCATAGAAAATTCCGCCGCATATCAAATCAAGCGCTTCCTAAACTTACAGCCAGTCACCATAGAGCGGCGTGGGGATGACGTCATTTTGTAATGCCAAAACCCGGAAACAAGTTAGCATTTTAGCCCTTCGGTTTCATCCCAAATCAATGGGATTTTTTAAACGGGATTTTGGTTGAAAGCCTGAAATAAGGTCTGTGGTGAACACAAGCTCAAAATATTTTCATGTTTTATTCTACTACATAAAATACGCCAGTAAAACGCCATTCATGGTTTTTTTTTGTTTGTTTGTTTTTTAAAGCTTTTACGTGCATTGAAAAAGGCGGTTGCTAACGGTCACGTAATGAGGGTTTAGGATGGATGCAAGTGCAGACAAGAGCTTTATTAAAGAGAGGCATACAAATCCAAAACGTGAGACAATAGCGTGGTCAAAAACAAGAAAAAGGTCAGGCAATCGGCAAATGGGCATAAACTAGGCTAAACAAGAATTAAACAACAAGGTCGAGAATAAGATCAATACGATGAACAAAAGCTTGGTACACAGGAAGCTCACGCAATATTTTGTGTCGAACAAAGAGACACCAGGGGTTTAAGTGACAAACGTAATTAAGGGTGAACACAAAACAGCTGAGACTAATGCTGACACATAAGGGAACAACCAATGATGATAAAGGGGTGGAGACAGGACAGAAATCATAACAAATGCACAGGTAGAAAGTAAACAAAGTCAATGTCACTAAAAGAGTGCGCTGCGAGCTCCAGCGCTTTGCGCGAGGGTAAATCATGACACTAACATGTTACTAAATGGGACTACAGTTGTTTTCGAGGACATTAAACGTCATCATGCCGAACAGGAAAAAACTTTGCAGATAAACTGGTTTAGGCATGCTGTGCACAATTCCCCAAAAACAACATGGATGAAGATTCATCCACAGAATAAATCCGTATTATGGAAAATAATAAGTTTTAAATCAAGTTTGAGAAAGTTGTCGGAAGCTTGGTGATGGTGACGAAGTCGAGCGACCGTGGTGTAGTTTGTATAAAGCATACGGTAAACTGTTTATTTCTAGCGATTGTATTTAGGCTTCAAACTTCATAAAAGTTGTGTTCATTTGTGAAAATTACCTTGATGGACAAAACATGTTAGTATTGTAAACTTTTGTTGATCTCAGAGCTTATTTTTTGCAATAATCCAAAAGCCTATGGGAAAATCCTATTGGGTTTTTGTCGAGGAAACCGGTGTGATGCTAACTTCCGGGTTTCGGTAGAAAATGACGTCATCCATCCGCCACAATATTGGGTGATGTGGCTGCTTCTCTCCTCCTGTTATTGCCTTTTCTGCATACGCCGGAGTTGTTTTCATTTGGTTGCATATTGTTTTTTTTTGATTGCATATTTTCATTTGGTTGATGGTATTTTTATTTTTTACTTATCCTATATTTTGGGTACAATTTTATTTATATTTTGCTTCTACGAGATGAAGCACTTTAAGGACCAGTCTAATTTGATGCAAAGATTTGTACATCAGCAGGAATGTAGCACAGCATGGAGGTGAAAGCAGCGGTCTGTTTATTTAAATGTGAAAGTGCAATAAAAATATCAATGAATAATCAATGAATAATGAAAATATCAATGAATAATCAATGAATAATCATGATAAATAATCATTATCTCAATATTGATCAAAATAATCGTGATTATCATTTTGCCATAATCATGCAGTCCTAGCCTCTGGTCTTCATTTTTTTCCCCAGACAGAGCTAGTACTGGTTATGGTAGTGGGCATTTCCTTTTCCAGCACATGGTGACAGCAGTAGACCAATCACAACTACTGGGACATCTGACCAATCAGAGCAGAGTATGCTCTCTGAAAGGAGGAGTTTATAATGAATCCTTTAGAACGGATCATTTAGCAAGTCGTTTGTGACACAGGGGGGAAAGGTAATGCCACAGTTTAAATTATGAGCACATTAAAGTGTTTTTTATTCTTGGATGTATATAAATCTATTGTATGAGATCTCGAAAACAAAATTAGGCACGTTTCAAAATCATAATAGGTGCACTTTAAAGACCCTCTAACGTCCCGTGACACTTAGTTAATCCCAAAAGGCTCCCTATACATTTACACGTGCATTACCTAGGGTGTAAAGTAGTGGCTCATGCGCTCTATATAGTGCACTAAATATCCTACACGGAGAGATTTGGAGCTCAGCTAGTTGCTCGGTCACGTCAATGCCAAACCTCCTCCTTAAAAGCTTGAGTCCATTCAAACTGATAACCGGTACAACGTTAACGATAAAACAGAACACTTTACAATATATTATCAAAACATTTTTTCCTTTCTACAGTACTATACCTGAAGTGTTTTGTTCATAGCAGTATATCCGAGGATAAATGGTAGTACATGGTACAGCAACACTGATACTACAGTACTGAACAGCTAGCTTACCTGAGTCCCCTGCTGCTGAAGTCGCTCCTGTAGTATAGCCTGAGCTAGCCCCTCTATGGCGCCGCTTTCGTTACCTTTTACCGGTCCAACAAAGAGTTTTCTGATTAAACCCGCCGCTGTGGAAGCCGACGTTTCACTTCTCAGCCTGAGGAGGCCCCGGCTCAGCCGAACACACATGGGATACACACACACTGCCGACATCTTGAATTGAACTTAACCCCTCGTTCTAGCACGAATGGGAAAGAACAAACGAACGCGATTGGTTAAATATCATGATTGACAGGCAACTTGACTAACCGGAGTTCTCAGGACGGCCACGAAGGCGGGACTTCTGTTTACACCGGTGACCTTCTGGAGCAGATAAAAGTCGCTGTGATGACACCAGCATGTGTAATAAGAGTTCACTTTTACACAAACACACAACATAATGCTGATGTTCCTGCACAAAAAAGTCATTTATTTTCGCCTAATGAAACACTTTCCCTTTGCACTGCATTTTAAATATACAGTATATCAAAGTCCCCTAAATAAAATAAAAGGTATCATTTTATTTACTTAGGCTGTCACAGCATTGCAGGAGATAATGAGTCTTTATTGGTCACATACACATTACACACAGTGAAATTCTTTTCTTCACATATCCCAGCATGTCAGGAAGTTGGGGTCAGAGTGCAGGTTTGGCAATGATACAGCACCCCTGGAGCAGAGAGGGTTAAGGGAATAGCTCAAGGGCCCAACAGTGGGAGCATATATATATATAAGAAAACAACAACTGTAGGGCAATTATAAAACCTCAAACAAAATTATTCCCAGTAAACGATACCAACTAAAGCAGGGTAACAGGGCTGTCCAGACTTTTTTTTTCAAAGTGGGCAAGATTAGACTGCATCAACATACCCAAGGGCATGTCACTAAAATATTATTTATGACTATTAAAATTGTATATTATTTATATCAGGTGTACGCAGAGCTTGGTTGGCTGTGTCGTCCGTCTCAGGCATTAGGAGAACTCGGTTAGCCATGACGTCTGCTTCAGGCATAAGTAGAACTTGGTTGTCTGTGTCAGCAGACTCGGACGTGAGCAGAACTTGGTTGGTCGTGATGTCGGTTTCAGGCGTGAGCAGAACCTGGTTGGTCGTGACGTTGGTTTCAGGCATAAGTTGAACCTGGTTGGTCGTGATGTTGGTTTCAGGCATAAGGAGAACCTGGTTGGTCGTATCAACAGACTCTGGTGTGAACATAACTTGGTTGGTCGTGACATCGGTCTCAGACTGGAACGTGGCATGGAAGGTCACAATTCGATCTCAGACTGGAACGTGGCATGGAAGGTCACATCATCGATCTCATACTGGAACATGGCATGGGAGGTCACCTTGTCGACCTCGGACATCAACGTGGTTCGGGAGGCCGTCTCTTCGACCTGGGACAAGAACTTGGCTTGGGAAGCCGTCTCTTCGACCTTGTACAGGAACGTGGCTTGGGAGGCCGTCTCGTCGACCTCTGACAGGAACTTGGCTTGAGAGGTTGCCTCTTCAACCTCGGACATGAACTTGGCTTGACAGGTTGGCTGACAGGTACTTGGCTTGAAAAGCCACCTCTTCGATCTCGCACGTGAACATGGCTTGGGAGGTCACCTCGTTGACCTCTGGCTGGAGCTCGGTAGATGAGACCGCCATGTTGACCTCAGGCTGGAGCTCTGGGGATGAGACCGCCTCGTGGGTGTCATGCTGGAGCACTGGGGATGAGGTCGCTACGTTGACCTCCGGCTGGAGCTCGGTAGGTGAGACCTCCTCGTGAGTCTCAGGTGGAGCTCTCGAGCCGAGGGTCGCCACGTTGACCTCTGGATGTAGCTCAGCAGGTGAGACCACCTCATGGGTCTCAGGTTCGAGCTTTGGAGATGAGGTCAGCATGTTGACCTCCGGCTGGAGCTCAGCAGGTGAGACCACCTCGTAGGTCTCAAGCTGGAGCTCTGGAGCCGAGGTCACCACGTTGACCTCTGGCTGGAGCTCTGCAGAAACAACCAATGACAAGACGGGGCGGAGACAGGACAAAAACCATAACAAAATCGCATGTCCAAAGTAAACGAAGTCAATGTCACTGAAGACCTAAAAGCATGTGCTTGCTAAGTGCTCGTGCATCAGCTCTTGCTTCGAGCTCGCGCATTGAACTCGCGCTTCGGGTCTCCAAGCACGCTGCAATACTGCAGTGCTGGCTCGAGGGGAAATGGTGACATCGAGTCTCCGTCTTCAAGTCCAAGTCAAGTCTCAAGTCAGTTGTTCACGAGTCCAAGTCAAATCGCAAGTCATTTTCTTTTGCGACTTAAGTGTGACTTGAGTCCAAGTCACAGACTCGAGTTTCTATCTCTGGTTAAGATGTCTATGTGTGCTGCAAATTGCTTGCATGTACATGGTTGTGCTTATCGTTAACAAGTGACAGAGACAGTTCCGTATTCCACCAGTAGGTGTAAAAAGAGCAGTTGTGAAAGATGCCCACTGTTCCCTCTACTGAATGACACTGGTTTCATGTCTCTGTCTCCCTTATGAACAAAGCTATTTCAAAAAGAAAGTTAATGTTGGACATTCAATACCATTTTTCGCCAGTAGAGGTGAAAAGAGAGGTTGTGAAATATGTCCACTGTCTTCCTCTACTGGATGACACTGGTTTCATGCCTATAAGCCCTTTAACAAAAAGGCTATTACAAAAACACCACCCACGAAGTTATAGCAAAAATGAAGAAAGCACTTTCCCCACGGCACCTTATTTACAGCTCCGCCAACAGCGAGCCTTCCCGGCTTAACTCACATAAGTGAAGAGAAGTTCGGATCATTTTACTGACTCAGATCTTTGAATCTCATTCATCAAAATGAACAAATCTTTTTCCGAGTCATTTCAGCAGAATATAATTAAAGTGTTACATGTTAAATTCCCCAACACATCTAGTACTTACGCAAACGTTGATCACATTTGGAATAAAAAATAAACTAAAAGCTAATGCAGCCAAGGCAGAATTATGAGAAACAGAAATGATTCCTTTATAGCTTAGCTGGGTTTTTAGGCTATGCGGTCTGTCAGTTCACCTCACCTCCCGATCCGAGTCGTTCTTTTTTAAAATAAGAGGAGCAACTTTAAACTAAATAAAAGCTGCCAAAAAATAAGAACAACAAAAACAACAACAAAACGAGAGCACACTCTTTCTGGGATAAGTTGCAAGCTACCTCACAAGGCACTATGGGATTGAGGCTGAGAAATAGCAAATGCCACAATACACATGGCCGCCTTTAGCCACAGGCCTAGCAAGGAACATTTTTAAGGCAAAGAAGTGGAATGTTCTTAAATGGCCAAAATCATGTGGCTTGAATCCAACTGAGCATGTATTAAAAATGATTGTCACACAGTTCATTAACAATCTAACACCAGAGGGCAATTTTAGGACTTCTTCTACTGTCATTCTCATTTCCAATTTTGCCTCTGCACACCACCGCAATGGATTTGAAATGAATCAATATATGATTTTTTTTGGAGTCCCTCCATTTTCACAAGCTCAAAAGAATTGGACAACTGACTGACAAGCAGCTTCATGGGCAGGTGTGGCATGTTTCCTCATTATTTCATGACACATTAAGTAGATAAAAGGTCTGGAGTTGATTCCAAATGTTCACTATGCAATTGGTAGCTTTTCATGGGAATTCTCAACATGTAGTCATCCATCCATCCATCCATCTTCTATACTGCTTATCCTTCTTCAGGGTCACAGGGGAACCTGGAGCCTATCCCAGGAAGCATTGGGCACAAGGCGGGGTACACCCTGGACAGGGTGCCAATCCATCACAGGGCACAATCAATATGTAGTCATTAGGTTGAAAATACAAACAAACATACAAAAAACCCTATCAGAGAGATAGCAGAAACTTTAGGGGTGGCCAAATCAACAATTTGGTAAATAAAATAAAAAAAGAAGGAATGCACTGGCGAGCTCAGCAACACCAAAAGGCCTGGAAGACCATGGAAGACACCTAAAGTGGATGATCACAGAAATCTTTACTTCTTCAAAAATCCCTTCACAACATCTAGCCAAGTCAAGAACATTGTGGAGGATGTAGGTGTATCTTTGTCAAAGTCTACAATCAAGAGATGCCTTCATGAATGTAAATACAGACGATTTACCTCATGATACAAACCACTTTATGCAAAATGTAAAAAACACTAAATATTTACAACAAGAATATATCTATTTTCAGGTAAAAAATTTTTTTTTTTATATGAGCTGAACATGCAGACTTACAGCTTTAATATGAGGGTATTTACATCCAAATCTGGTGAATCACTTTTTATATGCCCCCACTTAAAAAAGGATAAAAAGTAATTGGACAAACTAAAATAATCCTATATTAAATGGTCACTATTGAGAATCGATTGCAAATACATTTAAGGACTTTTTTAAGTACACATGAAAGGTTTTCCACTCCACTTGCCCCCAGGGCTGGAGTTTGGACCCCCTGAGCTAAAGTCTACCAGTTTGACCAGTTCGGCCTGTGTTTCAGCAGCTTGTACTGTACATGGTCAGAGCTGTATATTTTCAGTTTATTTCCAGCAGTGATCAACAGAGGGCAGCAGGAACTCATTCATCTTTCTGTGGCTTGTGTAAACATTACACAGAAGAAGAGGAAAAACACGTCGAAGGCGTTTTGGGCTAAAGGCTACAGCATTGCTGTTAAATAACTAGTTGTTTGTGGCTGAGATTAATTCACTGTTTTTGTTAAATGTAATGTTTACAGCTGTCGGTCTCCTCGACTGGACCTATGAGCAGAAAAGAGCGACTTACTGATCAGTCCTGAGGTCAGTCAATGTTCATGTCTGTGTTAGTGAACCCTCCTCTGAAGTTTGCTGTGTTAGTGTGTGCTTCTCGGCGCTTTTATAGGCCTGGGGAGTTTTTCTTACCTGCCTGTTCAGGTGTTGTGTTAGCGCTTACTGCTAAAAGACTTTATCACTTCTCACATAATATGAAAACGTGCGCTTGCTCTCAAACACTGGAGTGCTAACCACATAGCAGAATGAGGTGTGTATGTATGTATGTATGTATGTATGTATGTATGTGTGTAAGTGTAAAAGTAAAAGTACCGTGTTAAACTTTACATTAGATTTGCAGTATATTAAGATGTTCATAGTCTGATAAAACTTACTAACTTCAAATGAACTAACTTGCAGTAAACTAGTAGCAAACTAACCAGTAGTAATTTAACTTGCAGTATACTAGTAGTAAACTAACCAGCACTAAAGTAACTTGTAGTAAACTAACCAGCACTAAATTAACTTGTAGTAAACTAACCAGCACTAAATTAACTTGTAAACTAGCCAGCATTAAATTAACTTGTAGTAAACTAACCAGCACTAAATTAACTTGAAGTAAACTAACCAGTAATAAATTAACTTGTAGGAAACTAAATAGTAGTAAATTAACTTGTAGTAAATTAGTAGGAAACGAAATAGTAGTACATTAACTTGTAGTATAATAGTAGTAACCTAGACAGTAGTAAATTAACTTACAGTATACTAGTAATAAACTAAATAGTAGTAAATTAACTTGTAGTAAAGTACTAGTAAACTAACTAATAGTATATTAACTTGCAGTAAACGAGTAGTAAACTGAATAGTAGTAAATTAACTTGCAGTATAGTAGTTGTAAACAAAATAGTAGTAAATTAACTTGTAGTATACTACTAGTAAACTAACTAATATTAAATTACCTTGCATTAAACCATATTATTAAAAACTATATTTACTATAGTAAATTAACTTGCAGTATACTGATAGTAAACTTCAATAGTAGTAAATTAGCTTGTAGCATACTACTAGTAAACTAACTAGTAGTAAATTAACTTGCAGTATACTGATAGTAAACTCCAATAGTAGTAAATTAGCTTGTAGTATACTACTAGTAAACTAACTAATATTAAATTACCTTGCAGCAAACGAGTAGTAAACTAACTAGTAGTAAATTAACTTGCAGTATACTAATAGTAAACTCAATAGTAGTAAATTAACTTGTAGTAAATTAACTAATATAAAATGACATTTCTGCCAGACTATGGCACAAATAGCAGCATCCAGTTTATCCATAATATTAATGCTCCTAATTACAAACTAAAAATGGGAATTGCTGCTTTGAGCCCTCCAGGGGACTCCTGTAGTCAATTGTTTACACGTCTCCTCAGTGATAAAACAGTATATGGTGTAGACGAGTTGGGGCACTGGTAAGGACTCTGGCTTACTACACATTGGGACACTGATGACTCAATTTCTGGCGACATGACTACGTAATTGTGTTGTAAAATGTCACCACTTGGCATTTATCAACAAAAGGCAGGACTGATTTTTTCTGACATTATACGTCATATAAATTTGTTGGCTTCATCACAAGCATTTCTGTCATCATTAAATACTTAAGTCATTAGACTCAAATAAACTGTATATAGAACGTCAAATAAAGATAAAAATTGCTAACGGAAGTAATCATTTGAGAGCTACAACAATGATAACAAACTATTTACATTTGTTTGTACATTACGAAGTTGGCTGAGAATTTGTCCATCTTTTTTTTTTCTCGAGCTGAGAGGCTTCAGAAAATATGACGTTACTTACAGTAAGGGCACTGAGTCTGTCCATAGAGGATTTTGTCGTGTTTTTCAGCCAAAAACACTTGATTTTTTAAAAATCTACTTGAATCTGTGAAATAGAATTGATTTTTTACCGAGCGAATGGAGGGATTTTGCGATTGAGACAGCCCTTAAAATGGCCGACTCCCTGATCAGTGCCCTGATTACTGAACTAGGGAGCTGATTGAGACGCACCATAAAAATTGATGATATTGTGCATATGTAAATATGTAGTAATCCTTTATACTGTAGTTTCCATTATAAAGGCTCTTTTAATCATCCTGCAGGATCTCGCTTTTCTTAAGGATTTTATTTTCTTTCGCCTCCTGGAAATGCATTTCTCGGGTAGGGTGAGCACTCGAGGTTTCACCACCCAGGCCAAGTATGTGGTCAAATGCCTCTTCTAAATTTTTTGTTTTGAGACCAAACACGGAATGTAGCAGCAGTCAAACGTCCCCCCTGCCACGTGAGCACTATCAGTATAGACTAACAGATACGTACGCAGACTAAAATTTTCAGATGACCATTGAGTTTGGCCAAAAAAAAAAAAAACTGTATGTAATTCGTCCTGTAATTTTCTCAGAGAAAAACACAGACATGGCCAATTCAGATGGAAATAAAATAATAGAGTAAATAGGAAATTACCCCAGGACCCCATTTCAATTGAATCCTGTCCCTACAGGGCTTTGGTTGATTTGTATTTGTTCCACAGACTACATCCAAAACCCTGCTCCTGCTTGTTGTAATTCTTCACTGTGGTTATTTCACATGTGCTTGAGACTGTGGATGAGAATTAAGGACCAGAACACACCCTGCACATGTATGTGAACGGAAACGACACTTGTTTCAATGTTTCTCATGATCTTAAAAACCTTTTGATCTGAAGGTGGAAGATTAAATGTTTGAAATCGGTGTTGTAGGCAAAAATATAATCGTGCCAACATGTTCATTTCTTTCATTAGAAAAGTAATATTTTATTTACAAAAAATTTTTTTTAAACGGATGACTCGGAGTGAAAAATTCTGAAAAGCAGCCAATAAGAGTCCAGTGTAGGTGTGAACTCCTTTAATACTGTTTAAAAAGCATCTCAGGGAAATTCCTCAAGGAATCGGTCGAGAAAATGCCAAGAATACATTTCTGGAAATTCTAGGCAAAAAGGGCGTTTACTTTGAAGATGCTAAAATATTAATTTATTTTGGATTTAGTTTGTTTTTTTTGTTTTTTTATCACAGCACAATTCCTATAGTTCCATTTGTGTTACTCCAGAGTTTTGACTTTATTATTATTATTCTAAAATGTGGAAAATACAAATAAAGAATGAGTGTGTCTAAACTTTTGACTGGTAGTGTGTGTATTCACCTTGTAGCGTGGGGTATGCTTCGGCCCAGTACTTTTCTACAGTACTGTAATTTGGCTTGGCGTACAGTTTATTATGGTATTTGGATTCAGTTCAGGTTTTTTGACGGTTTGTAAAAGCCACATAACGTTATTTCTAGTTATAAAAGTGTTTGGAAAGCGTGCTAATCCACCTCACCCTGTGTTTGTAGCTATGTGAGGAAGTGCAGAAGCTCACTCTGGCAGCTTCCCCGGCGGCGTTCACCACGGCGGTAAACATCAAACCCACCGTGTGCAGGGTGGTCATCTACCTCCAGAGGGACATGTCAGGAGACAGCTGCCTGCACCCGCTACGGCCTCAGGCCGAACCTGTCCTCTCCGTCACTTCAACCGAATGTCCCAAGATCAAGAGTTGCAGCCAGCGTGGCGTGGCAGGAAGCAAATATGTCCGCCTCAACGTGGGAGGAGCGCTCTACTATTCCACTGTGCAAGTGCTTACGCGACAGGACACATTGCTCAAGTCCATGTTTAGTGGCAAGATGGAGGTCTTCACCGACAAGGAAGGTGAATGTTGTAGAGCAATGCATTGACTGATCAGAAATTAATTTTTTATGCTTTTTAAAAAAATATATACCATGGTCTGTCCGAATACTCGATTCTGATTGGCTGGAAGGTGTGCGTTAAAACCAAAGGCAGTTCCAGTCAGTTTAATGGTTGTTCTAAATTAATGTGCCTATAAACAACTGTAACCATAGTAACGTACAGTTAAACTTACAGCTGGCACAGACACACACACATATTCTCTCTCTCTCTCTCGCTATCTCTCTTTCTCTAATAAATATTTGTTATAATTCATTCAAATAAATGTGCTCTTATCGCACTACTTTATCTCTGTGTATGATTAAGAGCAGGCAGAATTCTAGATCTAACGATCCATATATAAAATAACTAATAAAAATTAAAGTTGTTTTTATCTTTTCAGTCAGATTTTGCGCTGCAAACATCAGTGACAGCTTTAACTTGTCAGTGCAGGCAGGTGACCACGGTATAAGCGGGATAATCCACAGCTAGGTGTGCGCTACACGATTTTAACGCAGCTTCGCATCAGGTGGTCCTTTGCCTCTACGTCGTGCATTAAAACCATGTAACGCACATCCTAGCCGTGGATTATCCCTTAAAGATGCGTTCACACACACAGCGACCGGAGACCGTTCATTTTCAATGCAAACTGGTGACTTCCGGCGACATGAGCGACCGCTTGCGACTAAATGTGAGTGTGTCCAGTGACGCGACAAAGTTGAGAAAAGTTGAACTTTATGCAAATTTGGAGCGACTTGGTGTGGCGACCACTAATGGGAGTGAAGACAGTATAGCGCACGTGATCCGTAGCCACCCGTGCTCACTAGCAGAAGCAGCGCCATTGTGGCAGTAACCAATTAGCTTAGCTTAGCTCAGCTTAGGATCTTAGTGGTTTCAAAGCAAAAAAATTATAAAAATACTAAAAGGAATAATAATGAAACACACTCACTTTTTGTTGCAGTCGAGTAAAATCCCAGTGTAGCTCCTATCTTGGGTGAAGTGTCCAGGAACAAGCAGCACCGCGCCGGACACTTCACCCAGGAAACGCAGAGGCCACAGCCGAAAAGTTGCGGTCTGGCTCCCAGTCACCATCGAACATATAGTGAACGACACCCTGATGGTGACGCTCACATACTGAGAGAGTAGCTACACTGGGATTTTGCTCAATTGTAACAGAAAATGAGTGTTTCATTATTACTATTTTGCTTTAAACGCGCTAAAGCCATAAATTAAGCTAAGCTCATTGGCGCGTGTGCTTTTGCCGGAGATAGACGGCCGCAACGGCAAAGATCACACACTGCTTCTCTTTCATCTTGTAGGATATGATGCATATATACACACACTGCTGAATTTTATATACAGACGCTCTCCATCCAGAATGTTTCATTTTAGCAGCAAAAAAACTGGTTTGTTGTCAAAAGTGGAATAGCGCCACTCATATTACTATGGCAACCAGTAGTAGGAAACCTACCGGCACCTTCATAGTGCAGCGACTGGCGATTTGCAGCGATAAAATCTCTGTATGTGTGAACGCACCTTTACATGCAGTACATGTAGTTATGTTTCGGTGTTCTGTTCCTATCAGGTTGGATTTTGATAGACCGCTGTGGGAAACACTTCGGCTCGATTCTCAGCTACTTGCGGGATGGAACCGTAACTTTGCCCAAGAGCACGCAGGGTGTCATGGAGATTTTCACTGAGGCGAAGTATTATCAGATCCAGGGGCTGGTGGAGTTGTGTCAACATGCACTTCAGGTGAGGACGTCATGTTAGTCCAGATTAGTCTAAGGGCTGATTAATACTTGTGTGCGCACGAATTTATGAACGTTCCAATTTCACGTGTGGACGTTCACGTCACCGTCTGCCAACACATGCATTGGGGGCAGTGGCACATACGCCAAAGCAGAACGTACAGACAACGAACAACGAAGACAAAAGTCTCAGGTTCCACCGCAGCAGAGGGAATGGAGAAAAGGAACAAATGACTGTGTGCAATAAATGACAATTTAGTTTTTACACTCCACTCGAGGTTCATTTGTGGCAATATTACACTGAAATTTCCAGCTCCAAATCTTCACCCAAAGCTTTCCCTATTTCTCATTGTCACTTCTGCTAGTCTTGTGATGTTTTAAAGCAGGGGCGTATGAGTAAGTGCTTATAACGTTGCCCCACTTCGAACAGCTCCATTTTGCTCGAGCGCTAGTTCTGGTTCGGGTATCATCCTAACCCGAGTGTGCCCAGATTCACGGCCCTGTTTAACTAGTCAGCATTTACAGGAAATGTAGTTGTAGACATTTGGAAAACGTGCACTTGTGCTCGTCTGGAGGCTACACTCAGCTTGTCTCGAGGCACAACGTACATCTGTATAAATCAGGCTTCAAGTCAAAATATAACCAAATATCCTTAGTTTCTAATAGGCTTAGGCTTCAAGATAGAACTGTCAGATCGCAGAACTGCTGAACCACCACTGTTTTTGTTGATCGTATATAGTTAAAGGTGGGGTTAATGATTTATAAGTCAGTTCTCCTCATATTCCATGTGTATTGAGGCAACTTTAAAGAGAGAGGGTTTTATTTATTCACACACTAATCACTTCATCTTCAGCCTCAAATCAACAAAATGTGGCTCAATCACTGACAATTAGTACATTTACATGGACAACGATAATCCGATATTAACCCAATTAAGACAATTCTCTGATTAAGAAACTAGCATGTAAACAGCGACTTCTGATGACCTTAATCTGATTAAGGTCATACTCGAAGTAAACACAAATTGAATTAAGACGTGGAGTACTCCTGTTTTAGTCGCATTATCGAAGTGCATTATTGACTACGTTTACATGGACAGCAGTAATCTAATTATTGAGCTTATTCTGAATAAGACAATATTGTGATTAAGGTGTTTACATGAGTCGCCTTTAGGATACTCCTTTCATGTTCCTGTTTTACATGTTATAGAACATAGATCAATTAACAGCACACGTCATTACGTCCCCACGCCACGCCGGCCGACGTTCCCTCCAGAATTTCACGTATCGACATACAGTTGGTCTTCGTTATGATCCCGTATACAGTTTTGAGTGTTTTTATTTAAAATTTTTACAAAAGCTTCAAGTGCAGTTAATTATTTGTCATGCTGTACGTGCAAATAGACGACTGCTTGAAGCCGTGGGCTGCGTCCCAAACCACGTACTTACCTACTGTATAGCAGGTAATTACGTGGCTTCAGACGCAGACAGTTATTACATTACTGCTGTCCATGTAAATGTGGTCAATATCTCAAATAAAAAGAGTAATGAAAAATCATAACAAGATCAGTCAGACATTAGTCCATCCATCCATTTCTGTACTGCTTATCCTACACAGGGGATCCTGGAGACTATCTCAAGGAACTTGGGTTAAGAGGAGGGGGACAGCTTGGACGGGGTGCCAACCCATCGCAGGGCACAATTGCACACACACTCAGTCACACAATACGGACAATATGAAATGCTAATCAGCCTACATTGCATGTCTTTGAACTTGGGGAGGAAACTGGAGTACATAGAGGAAACCCCTCTGCCCCGAAGCACGGGGAGAACATGCAAGCTCCACTCACACAGGGCAGAGGTGGGATTCAAACCCCCAACCCCCAGTGGTGTGAGGCAGACATGCTAAGCACTAAGCCACTGTGTCCCTTAGAAATTAGTCATATTACAGAAATTGCCCAAGTTGCCAATAGAGAATATGAATATCAGGTGAACTTGCTGAATCGTAATCTTACCCTCAAAAGCAGTTCTGCTGACTTCCTTAAGAGCAAAGTTTTCTTCTTCGCAGGACAACATGCAGAAAGCCCTGTGCGTTATCCCCGTCATCACGTCTCAAAAGGAAGAGGAGAGATTGATACAGGGTTGTACGAAGGTGAGGCTCCGCTCATGACCCTTTTTAAAATGGCCGAATAAATGCATCGACACTGTAAATGTTTGGGACACCAGAAAAGATACATTTGCAACATCCTGTTACTGTTCATTTCCTGTTCCAGCCTGCAGTAAAGCTACTCTACAATCGAGGAAACAACAAATATTCCTACACCAGGTAAAGAGCATTCATCAGAAGTATTTAAGCGTTTCGATTACATCTGGCCGTTGCTGGATTCCATGTGTGCGCATTCCTGTGTTAACTCATTCGCTTGCGTTGTGTTTTCCGAAAGCAACTCTGATGACAACTTGCTCAAGAACATCGAACTGTTCGAGAAGTTGTCGCTGAGCTACAACGGACGCGTGCTGTTCATTAAGGATGTAATCGGCGATGAGATCTGCTGCTGGTCCTTCTACGGGCAGGGCCGCAAATTAGCCGAAGTCTGCTGCACATCCATTGTCTATGCTACTGAGAAAAAGCAGACCAAGGTACAGTAGAATCATGATGCGACTATGTGATGTGAGAAGTCTGCATGTCCTATTGTTATCTAGATATAGAGAT
The DNA here is from genome assembly GCF_023375685.1 of Ictalurus furcatus. NCBI lineage: Eukaryota > Metazoa > Chordata > Actinopteri > Siluriformes > Ictaluridae > Ictalurus > Ictalurus furcatus. The sequence continues at coordinate 10,785,055 of NC_071271.1, read as the reverse complement.
GAATTCATTTATCTATTTATCTATCTGTGAGATCATTTTATTGATATTAGAGATGCACCGATACTAAATTTCTCAGCCGATACCGATAACCGATTATTCAGAGTGATATCGGCCAATAACCGATACCGATAGTTCTGCCTTTTATACCTCCTTTTAAATGAACAATAATGAATTCCACAGTTCTGAAAGAAATGCAAATAAAAACTTTATTCTCTCCATTTCAACAAGTTGTTTCACAGTAACTGGTCTCATAAACAGAAAACACATTACTCAAATTAACATTAACACATGAACTAAATTCTGAAGATTAAAGTAAGATTTCTTAACTTAAAGAATTTTATTAATTCATATTAACATTGAATTCTAAAAAACCTCCCGTTAGGCTTCACATTCACTCACCACAAACAAAAGCATTTCTACTTCATTACATAGTATTTCTACTTACCCATAGCGTGAATAATAGCCTTTACCGGCCGATACCGATTATTGGCATGACATGACATGGTGGAGAGTCCAGTCAAGCACATGGTAGAAAGTTTTAAGGAGAAACTTGGGTATGGACTGCACCATGTGTGAAAATGAGTCATTCCTGGTGCTAGCTGGTGCAGGAAACATTGTTACATTTCTGTCTTAAAAGTTGTTTACTGGCATCTTTAAGGTTTAAGGATTTGTAGATTAGGAATTTCTCTTATTGCTGAATGCGTCTAAACGGAAGCCAGAACATGATGTGTGATCGTCCTGTGATTTGCTGCTTTGTCTCAGGTGGAGTTTCCTGAGGCTCGTATCTACGAAGAGACACTAAATGCTCTGCTTTACGAGACACTCCCAATTCCTGACAACTCTCTCCTGGAGGCCACGCGCAGGCGGGCTCACTGCTGCTCACACAGCGAGGAGGACGAGAGTGTGGAGCTGAGAGAGCGAGTACGACGCATACACATTAAGAGATACAGCACCTACGACGACAGACCACTGGGACATTAGCTGAGAACCGAGAGTCTTCTCCACTAAAGGGCGAAAGCTTGCACAGTCTGCTGAGAGCTCACGTACACACGTTCGGGACACATTGTCGAGTGTGAGCAAAATGATAACACTATACTCAGACCAGTGTGTGAGCCACGAATGATCACATCGGGGTGTCATGCAAGTCCATTGAATTCAGATAGATCATTTAGACCGGTACTTATTTTTTGGGGGGAAACGCACACGTGCCAGTTTTCTGGTGACGTATACTTAAGTGTACTGAACAGCATGAAAGTGTGAGCTTTCGCCCACAGGCGAAAATTCCGTGAGAAATATCACACTACAGGCAACTCTCTTCTTGACAATTTTTTAACCACTGATTTAACGCTGCCATATCACAACGACGAATCCTGACAATCTCATCAAAAAAAATAACGATCAGATTCTTTCTGTTTAGTTGTGTAGTGAAAAAGGACCAGCACCTTTGTAGAATGATAGTGATTTTAACCTCCTTTAAAAATGTTTTTATTTTATTGTATTTTTTATTTTTTAGCTCTGTATAGACACTAGAATCGAAATGACTGATATACCACTTCTTGAATAACCAGCATTGGTTTAAAAAAAAACAACAACCTAATCCTATAATGTGAACACACATAGCAAGGCTTGCTGGTGTTTTTAAAATCGTATTTATTTATCTATCTCCGAATTGTAATACTAGCAACTTTTATTTTTGATCAAAACATAATGCAAACTAATTGAGAAAATAGCAAGGAACGAGCATAAATTTGCTGCACCTTTGTGACTTTTTCTCTCCGTTGATTATTTTAGGATGCCTTCGAGCCACTCGTGCCTTCCTGTGTTTTAAGCAAACAGAAGTGAGCCCGAGGTCAAAATAAGATCCGAATTGAGATCTAATGACGTAATGGAGGAATCGGTGAAAATTGAATACAGAATGTGCTTTTGGAGTTCACTAATTATATATTTGTGATTCTTGATAAATGATATATTTTTGTTAAATCTGTAGGTTTATTTTATCAAGCCTTTCATACTCTTTATAAAAGATTTTATTTATACGGACTACGTGTGGATCTTTAACTTGTCCTCATATGTTGAAAAAAAAGAAATAGGTGTATTGCTGAAATTTCACAATTCTAGTGGACGATCTTGCTCTTCGTTTTCAGGAACCTACTTTTAGAGGTCTTTTAGAGCCGGGACAAAAACATCAAAAACGTGCCTGTTTATAGAATAGTAATAGAGTCTTTGGCACTGTTGTATGCAATTGTTCGATACACCCATTTCCCAATTTAATAAGAGCACCTGTACTCAGTCGTGCAATTATCCAATCAGCCATCCAATCATGTAGCAGTAGCTCAGTGCATAAAATCTTGTAGATACAGATGGAGGTTCAGTTAATGTTCACATCAAACATCAGAGTGGGGGAAAACATCTGTGATGAGACCTCAGTGTCCTTGACTATGGTACGGTTGGTGCCAGATGGGCTGGTTTGAGTACTTCAGAAAAGGTTGATCTCAGATTCTTGGTCTATAGAGTTTACATACATTATAAGCAGCAGTTCTGCAGGCAGAAATGTTTTAATGAGAGAGATCAGATGAGAATGGCTAGAATGCTATGGTAACTCAAATAATCACTCTTGATAGCCGTGGTGAACTGAAAAGCATTACAGAACACACAACACGATGCACATTTACAGCATTTGGCAAACACCAATTTCTCTCCTTTATACAAATGAGCAGGTGAGGGTTAAGGGCCTTGCTCGAGGGCCTCTGCAGTGCTGAGATTTGAGCTCACGGCTTTCTGATCAGACGGCTAACGGCTTAACCGAGCCCGATATTTACCATCAAGGCAAACGAACATTGAGGTGTACGGGTTACGGAGTAGAGAACACAACTGTTTCCACATCTGTCAGCCAAGAACAGGAATCTGAGGCTATAGTAGGCACAGTTTGGAAAAAAAGGAAAAAGGCAAGGCGAGGTTTTTCCATGAATGAGCAGGCTTACATGTGTTCCTATTAAAGTGGCTGCTGAGTGCACATACAGGATATACTGTGTGCAAAGGTTATAGCAAGTGAGGACAATTTCTGAAGTCTTATTATTAAACTCCCCCAGACCTGCATACAAGAGGGCAGAGAGAGACACACACAGAGACAAAGACATACAGAGAGCGAGAGAGAGACAGAGACAGAGAGAGACAGACAGATGGATACAGAGAGAGAGACAGACAGACAGATGGATACAGAGAGAGAGAGAGACAGACAGATGGATACAGAGAGAGAGACAGACAGAGAGAGAGAGAGAGAGACAGACAGAGAGAGACACACACCAAGAGAGACAGAGACATACAGAGGGAGAGAGAGACAGACGGATACAGAGAGAGAGAGAGCCACACACACAGACAGAGAGAGAGACAGACAGAGAGACACACACACCAAGAGAGACAGACAGACAGGTACAGAGAGAAACAGAGAGTGAGACACAGAGACATAGACACACACACACACAGGCATCACCCATCATCATCATCTCTCTGTCGCTTTAACGTCATATAGCTGAGAGGCTATAAAAAGTGCGCTCAATCGCTCCTGTCCACTTTAGTATTCAAACAAGACAAGGATCCAAAAATACATGGAGGAGCAGCAGAGCCGTGAACTGATTAATGCTATTGGTCAGCGATGCCCGAGGGGGGCGTGGTCGTCGGGTGACGTCACATCAGCGGTACGGAAGATGGCTCCGCGGTGCGTTAACGCGACTCCTGGATGCGTCAGCGCTCCACAGCCACAATACGCGCTCGTGTGAAAAAAAGGAAAGAGGGATAAAAACAATAATAAAAATAATTAAAAAACCCCAGGAGGAGAGGAAAAGGCGAAGGCTGTAAATCTGTGCTGTGTGAAATCAGTGTGTTAAGCAGTGCGGGGCGATGGGTTCAGCCACGGAGGAAGAATTTAAAGAGAAATTGCTCTGGAACGTGAAACGCGAGGTGAGTGCGCTTTATCCGAATGAGCTCCTGTACTCCATACTGATAAATATGCACGATCGGTGCATCCCTGAGTGCTCACGATCAGCCCTCATTCAGTGTGTCCACTGTGTCCGCTGTGTTTACTGTGTCCACTGTGTCCACTGTGTTTACTGTGTCCACTGTGTCCACTGTGTTTACTGTGTCTACTGTGTTCACTGCACACAGCACCGAGGTTGTGTGCATTCATACTGGGGGAAGTTTGGGGTTATCTGATGGAAATGTTACTGTAACCTGCTGAATGATCTCGCTTCCAGTTTCCCGTTCACGCCCCTCCAGTTTAAAGACGGATGATCACTCGCCCTTAGAGGGAAAAATAAACACAAAAACTACCCAAGAACATATACATTTTGAATTTCTGTAAGATGTGCTTTCATTCTGGAGTTGTTGGATTCCCAGCACAACTGTTATTCTTACACTTAATGGCTGATCATGCTGAACCTGTTGAATAGTGTACACGGAAATGATTTGCATCCTGCACAACTGTAATGTAATATACAACCTACGTTTTTTTTCTTTTTTTAGATTATCTACTGTACACATATGAAAGCATGAACATTAAGACTGTCATAACTGTAATAACTCAAAGCAAGTTCCTTGCTTTAAATGAATTTAATTGATCAGATGGAACACCATCTGGCCATGCAGCTTCATTTCCACTATCTTGTGAGTCATCGCTCAATTTGTAAATGTATGTGCATGTATATATACACACACACACACACACATAAATATAAATGATGTACAGAAGCAACAATGGAGTGCACGACACTTCAGACTTAATACATAGGACCTACTGCACGTAATGAATAAGAGGTCCTTAATTCTGAGTATTGTCATCACCCTTTCTGTTGGTCTGTCCACGCTTTAGAGGTTGTCAATCACCTCACCTGATCCAACAGGTGTCAAATCATAGTGCGTTCCATCTTTAGGAAAGGCGGTGTTCATTATTCATTTATAAGGTAGTAGATTAAAGACCCTTCACTGGTAGGTACCAATGTTCCTCCTTGTCATTCAAAGAGTAAAAGCTCTCTGATTAATTGGAGCAGGTGCATGTGGGGTGGTAAAGTGGATCCGCGGTTTGATCCTGAGCTGGGGTTGTTGTTTGTGTGGATTTCATTCGGGTTCTTCGGGTTTCCTCCTACAGCCCAAAAACAGGCCAGTAGGTGGACTTGCACTTAGGTGTGAATGAGTGTGTGAATGAGTATGAATGATGTCCTGAAATGGTTAGGCAGCACATCCAGGGTGTATTCTGACCTCATCCTCTGTAGGTGTTCCTGGGATAGGGTCTGGGTCCACCTCAACCCTGACCAGAGTAACGCGACTACAGAAAGTGAGTGAGATGCATGGAGATCATGATTGGAACATAAATTTCTAGAAATGTAAAATATGGTCTGTAACCACTGTTGTACACTGTATGGCCAAAGGTATGTGGACACCTGCCCATCACACCCATATGTGGTTCTTCCCCAAACTGTTATCACAAGGTTGGAAGCACACAATTGTATAGGATGTCTTTGTATACTGTAGCAGTACCGTTTCCCTTCACTGGGGCTAAGAGGACCAAACATGTACACAAAGCAAGGTCCATAAAAACATAGTTTGCACAGATCCCTGATCTCAACCCCACTGAACGTTGTACACTGTATGGCCAAAAGTATGTGGAGACTTGACCAATTTATGTGGATACCTGACCAAGTGTGTTCCCAACTTTGGAACAAAGTTGGACGCACACAATTGTATTGAATGTATTTGTATGCTGTGGCGTTACAACTTCCCATCATTGGAACTAAGCGGTCCGTAAAGACATGGTTGTCCGAGATTGGTCTGGAAGAACTCTAGTGTTCAGCACAGAGCCCTGACCTCAACTCTACTGAACACCTTTGGGACGAACTGGACCCCAGGCCTCCTCACCCGACACCAGTACCTGACCTCACTAATGCTCTTGTGTCTGAATGAGCACAAATCCCCACAGCCACGCTCCAAAATCTAGTGGAAAGCCTTCTCAGAAGACTGGAGTTCATTATCACAGCAAAGGGGGACTCAATCTGGAATGACATTTTCAAAAAGCACATATGGGTGTGATAGTCATGTGTCCACAAACTTTTGGCCGTATCGTGTAGAAGATATTGATAAGACAAATGTAAAACAGTCTAAAGAAGTGCAAAATAACTTCATAGAGCATTCAGCAGGTCTTTTAGCATGCGACTTCATTTTCTCTGAATTTTGTAGGATTGCACTCACGTGCGCTAATATTGTGCAACAGTGTGTAAGCCTTCGTTTAAATCACTTCTGTTACCTTTACGCACACGTATAATTGAATCTACAGTACAGTGGGTTTGTGTCTGGCTGGCAGTACCTAAAATGAAATCTTGTCTTCACTGGGTTATAAATCTGCACTATACTGCTATAACAGCAGTTGAACTCAAACCCTGTTAATAAATCTATCGGAGTAAGCAAAAAGGAGCAAATAGGGTTTTTGATGATGTAATAAATCAAAATGACAACTGTAAACTTCAATCATCAGTCTCATCAGCTTGGATGAACCCTGCAAATCTGCTCTTTTGAATGAAACTTCTAGATAAACCTAAGAGACTACACTTTTTGTTCTTTTCAAAGAGACACAGACTTATGTTCTCTATTCAGTCTGTACTCTCGAGAGTGGTGCAGTGGCCAGAGTTAATGAGGAAATGAATTTTTAACGTCATCTCGTTAATGAAGTTTTAAAGAGATTTTATACATCCGTCTTGCGCGGCTTTCGGCTCTTACAGCGAGTCAAGCTATAGTCGTAGCAGAGATCTATTCTTTATAATACTCATGAGGATAATTGGACATTTTCAAATGACTCTCATCTTGTCCTTACGCTTTCACAAGCGAATATCGATTTCTTTGTCAGAGGAGTAACTGAGTCAGTATCTCTGAATGGAATCGAATCATTTATCCACTATTTGTGTGTGTGTTGCGTCAGTGAAACACGAGACCAGTAGATCAACAAAGAAAGCATACTTTTCAATCTGGAAATGTTTGGTGAATTAGGTGGATCTGGAAATGCTGGTAGTCAATCCTCTTTTCCCAGCACTCTTTGTGTTACACCTCAGACCTCTGTCACTATCAGCTGCACTTAGCGGCCTCCTTGTTGCCTAGGAACTGAAAGCATCAGCAACGACCTCAGAAGTTTAACTGCATCAATTCACCATTTATACAGCTGCAGCATGCAGCGATTGTGCGAGGAGGCTTTCTCCACACCACACCACAACAGTTGCCATTACTCTATATTCATTACTCTTCCTCGTCTGCACTTTGTGGTCATGCTGCATTATGGTACTGAACATCATTCTATTTCAATAAAGTTTTGCTTCCATAAACATATACTTTGTACATACAGTCTTTTTTTTTATTTTATTTGAAAGTGATTTTGTCCCAGGCATGGTGGGTTAGTGCTTAGAATGTTTGCCTTGCATCTCCAGGTTTGGGGGTTCGAATCGCACCTCCTGTGTGCTCGGAGTTTGCATGTTCTCCCCGTGCATCTGGGATTTCCTCCAGGTACTTTAGTCTCCTCTCCCAGTCCAAGGATATGCGTTGTAGTGTGATTGCTTTCCAAATTGTCCATAATGTGTGTGTGACCGTGCCCTGCGATGGGTTGGCACCCCCATCCAGGGTGTCTCATTATTGTGTGCAGAGCTCTATGGGATAAGCTACAGGGAAACACCCTGGATGGGCACCATGCATGCACACACACATTGAGCTGTGAGTTGGCAAATATACCCACTGTGCCACCGTGCCAACCTATTTTGTTTTCAGCCAATCTTAATATGAAAGTTTTTCATTAAGAACATACACAGTGTTGTCATTTGGAAAGCAGAAAGTAAAAAATGAGATAATCTGTATTACTCAAATGTTAATTTCTTTTATTGGTTTACATCTGGATTTTATGCACAATGCATGTGAAGTACTATGCGTTCTGTGTAAAACTGAATTCTAGGGTAATATTCAGACTATTAACTAAGGTTTAATGCTGTAGTGTTTACTACACAATACACCACTAATGTAAAATGAATGCAAAATACTTTTTATAGCACAAATATATATATTTTAAAATGGAGACTAAATCACTTCCAAATATGAGATGGAAGAAATTGGCATTCCCATTATATTGGGTACTTCTCTTTTTTGTGACTGCTCTTCTTTTTTAATCCCCCAAATCCCAGGTTTTTTTATGTGACAGTCATTTTCTGCTTGTCATAAGTCTATTATAGCCTTTTAAACTCAGTCAGGGACCAAGGTTTTACGCTTTACCATGGCTTCAGTCCCCCAGCAGACAAGTGAAACATCTGGAATGCTACGATATGTCCATAAAACATGTACGTATCCACTGACAGGCCCCTTTTATCCTCCAGCTGTAATAATCCATGAAAAATGACTTCATTAAAGCCATTGTTCCTGCTGTCAGCCAAGCTGGAGAATGGGATTTAATGCCATATTGTTCAGCCCGGTTCAATTCTGCTTTCTGTGGTCCCATCTAAATCTGCTGAACCATGGAGCCAGAAATGCATAATATACAGTGCATCCGGAAAGTATTCACAGCGCTTCACTTTTCCCACATGTTGTTATGTTACAGCCTTATTCCAAAATGGATTAAATTCATTATTTTCCTCAAAATTCTACAAACAATACCCCATAATGACAACATGAAAGAAGTTTGTTTGAAATCTTTGTAAATTTATTAAAAATAAAAAACAAAAAAAGCACATTTACATAAGTATTGTTAATAAAATACATAAAATACATGTTTAAAATATTTGAATAAATGAACTAGCATGCAGTCTTGACATGATGACTGCACAATGCAGTGGTGCAAACACCATGCACAACTTCCTGTGATAAGAGTTTCCCTACAATCAGTGGAGTAAAAGGAATTGGTGGCATTCTCCAGTATTACTTTTACTAGCTGTGGTCCTATTTCAACTTTGCTAGCCACCAGGGGTGGTGAGAATGATCTGGATACCTTCTTGTGCCCCTGTGTACGCATATCTAGACCTTAGTCACAAAATGACATGTGATGCGTGTGATGCAGTATTTGCACTAAATACAGCTGACATACAGCTAGATTCCCCTTTCCTCTTCTTGCCTTGTTCACATATCTGATCATGTACAACTTATGGAACTCTATGCTTAACAGCTTGTAACCACAATCAGAGCTTTGTCCTCGAAAGCTGGCGATATACTCCTATAATGTCTTCTGCCTAGGGTTGGCTTTTCCTTGATAGGCTTTTTAGCTGTCACTCACTGCATTGTTCACTGGTTAGCTCTATGCTAACCAGTTGCTCTCTCCCTCCTAGGTTAGGGTTCTCCTTCAGCACCACCTTCTTCGATTGTTTACATCTACTGCCTGTGATTTCCCAACCACTAGCATGGTTGAGTATGTTTCCCTTGCCGTAATGTGCGCTGGTCACTATATTAGGTGGATGGCTAACACACAACGCTTAACTTCATTACTGGCATGAAGCTAGACTCATTAAGAATGCTAGCCATCCAGTCATCCCAATGTGTGGCAGACATTATTGTGTTTGCCTATTATATTCAGCCAGGTCATGTATGCTATGTGCTGTACTGGGTCTTGTTGAGGGTGCTAGGATTGTTGACAGCAGCTGCAGCAGTAGTTCCCTTGGACTTGCTTATGAGACTTTCAGAAGTGGTTTATCAGCCTATGGCTGGACTCCAAACATCATATACAAAGATGTGTCCTCATTTTAGCAAGAGGAGTGCAGGATCTAGCTTGCTGGAGATGCAAGCCTTTTCTAACAAAAGGGGTCTGCTTAGCACTGGTGCCCCATCGGTGAGAGTGTTTATATAACCACAAACACATCCCTTACTATCTGGGAAGCAGTGTGGTGTCAGAAATGATGTCCCACATCTGAGAAAGGTTTGGTGAGGGACAGGTGGACCTTTTCACCAATACCAAGTCAACTCATTGCTGATTGCATTTCGCCCTGCTGAAGGTAGACCGAACACTGGGATTTGGATGCATTAGCTCAGAAATGGCCTCACCCTCTTTTACTAGCTCTTGCATCATTCATTGTACACCTTTCTGCCTCTACTGCTGATTCTGCCCACATTACACAGAATTCATCAACTTGGCCAGAGATTCCTACTCATAGCCTCAAGATGGCCACGGAGGCCTTCGTTTCCACTGCTATTTTCGCTAGTGCTTAGAATACCTTGGCAGCTTCCTCTCTGTGCAGATCTGCTATGCCAAAAGAATGGAGAGATTTGGCATCTCCAGCCAGGTCACATGTGACTGCTGGTTTGGACCTTCAGAATGAAGTGCAGACTGAGGACTATACCCTAGCAATCCAGGGAACACTCCAGAATGCAAGAGCCCTTATACACAAAGGTTATAGTTGGTAGCTGTTCTGGGAATGATGTACACCTTGTTGATGGGATCTGGTACACTGCCCAATTCACAAAATGTTAGACAGGTGCAAATCCTCATCCCCATCACAGCACCATGGATGGCATCTCTCAGGGAGCTCATAAACTTAAAGGAAAGAGGCGAGGTACCTCAAAAGCCTGGTGTGACCCTCTTGTTTGAGTCCCTTAAGGCTCCTCTTTATGAGCCTATACAAGAATCCAAAATGAAATCTCTAAAAACTTTGGCAGTAAGCTTGCCTTGCATGCATTGGTGGCAAGATGACCCTGGGGTGACCAAACCTGTATTTTCTGCCCAAGGCCATATCTCCCAAACATGTAAACCAGTCGATTGACCCTGCAGTATTCCAAAGGGGGCAGACCTGTAGACCGGTCCTTGTTGTACCCATCTAACTACTGCAAAGTTGATTCTATAACTTCAGGGAGTGGCAAAAGACCACAATCAGGTGATTGTGAATGTCGATTGTAAAGACTGTATAAAACTGTGAAAAAGAAAACAATTCTACAGAGTTGTATGCGCTCCAAGTCTGAAAGTCTATATTTAAAAAAAAAAGAAAAAAAGAAAGTACAGTAAAGATCATGCAATTTATTTTTTTTAAATACATTTTTCTAACATTGCCTGGACTCAGTTTCACCACAAACTATTCCAAAATTAGTTGTTTTTTTTTTTAAATCTGATGTAACTGCTGAACCAGTTACAGCTAGAATCGAGACTAAGTTATACTGTATTTCCTGCTTGTCGCCCCCAGACACAGCTCCCACTCCAGTCACGCTCACTTGCACAGTCCAGGCAGACACCCACATCCCACCCTATCACAATGCTGTAATTACTCTTGCTTTTGGTTCTCTTCTAAAAGCTTAAAACTTCCAGGAAGAAACTGTGATTAATCAGGGTGCCTGGCAGTCTACTGACAGTAGAAAAAGACCAGAAAGATCCATCTACATTTATCACAGCTTCCTACATTCCCAGGGGGACTTATCAATTAAACACTGTCTAATTATAATCACATGCTCTAACACTATCTGACCTAATTAGCAGCTGTTATTGTCTTTTGGCACAGATGTGAGGTGGACATTGAGCTGGACATCACCTCCACATTTGCCATAATGATGTGTCTTTTCATGTTATTTGCAGGTGAAGCAGACTATGGAGGAGGCAGTCACCAAGAAATTTGTCCATGAAGACAGCAGCCATGTCATCGCTTTGTGTAGTGAGTATACAGCGAGATCTTCCATATCTCCTTCATGTACTTCTCAGATAGATATTAACATACTTGTAAAGATCCATGGAAGCTGATACTGACGTGAATCGCCATGAAAGATGTCTTTTGATGTCATCCGGATTAGCTGTGCACGGGTTTATGAACAAGGGTTTAAAAGGTGTCATTAGGGGACTGCAATCTCCTGAGAGAAGTCAGCTGACTCTAAGTGACTTAGTGGTTCTGGAGCTTTGGAAAAGAGCCACAAACATCCGCTGTTGATAACTGGGAACAAAAATGTATGACTCACCTCTCTCCTTCAATGACGTAGAGGCAGGTGGATGCAAGCAGTACTATGATATATCAGTCGTCACTAAATATGGCACTGATCCCCTGTTAAGCAAGTCTGAACAGAATGTGCCAAGATATGTTTAGAAGTAGCATGACTGCTACAATGTGAATAGACTATACTACTCCTTCAGTAGAAGATGAGAATCTTCGGCTGTCTCTAGTTATTATTGTTATTATTTTTAGTAGTAGTAGTAGTAATAATAGTAGTAGTAGGTGTTGTTGTTAATAGTATCAGCATCATTATCATCATCAGCACTTGTGTACAGTAATGGGATAGAAATTCTTCCTTGCTGTACTTTTTTTTTTATTTAAACTTAAGCATATTTCTGTACTATAGTGTACCTTCATTGTTTACTGACATATTAAGCCTTTCATGCCACCTAATCTATTTTTCGAAAAACAAATTCACTGTTATTTCTGTCCAGTCACCAATATGGTTAATTTCAAATAGCCAACTTTGAGATCTGACTGAAAACTGAAAAATATTTGCAAAAATATTTATACTTTTCTTGCTTTTATATCATCAAACTGTCTCCTAGTATTAGCGCAAATACCAAGAATGTTGAGCCTCTAACGCATAATCTTTAGCTAGCCTGCTAATGAGACAATTGGCCAGACAAAGTCTGATAAAGTATGCTAGCCCCTAAGCTAACTAGTAAACTAAAACATAGCAAAGGCATATAGTGCTGAACACAATTAGAACTGACTTGAAATTGAATCGTTTTTCATGGTTTTTTTTGTACTCTGGTTGTTGGCACATTTCATGCTCTTTTATGCTAAATCTTGATGTTAGCATGTGCCAGCTATCTTTTTAGTGTTAGCTAAGACTGCAGTGTAATAATCAAGCCTGATACAATCTTCAGTCTGGCCTGAACAGTAGAAATCAACAAACTCTTTAATCACTTTCTTTAAGATTGTTCTAAATGAACTGTCAGGACTGTGTGGTACTTTGATGCAGTTTTTTCTCCAATACTTGCACACCACCTGCTTCACTACGCCTTCAATGCACTTCTTGTTTTTTTTTTTTTTGTTGTTGTTTTTTTTGTTGTTCAGAAGGCTTACACTTTTTTTCCACTGGTGCTAGACTTCTCTCTTTATTAACTCTGGATTACAGAGAGTCTGAGGTTGACATGCAAATGAAGCACTAGCTATTTAGTGTATCCCTTCTTTTAACCAGCTACACAATTCCTACATTTTAGCACTTATATTTACTTATATTTTCTGTCTCTACCGTTGATGATTAGTGTGAAGAATTTCCTTTCATTCAACTTTTATTTACAGAAATATCATTTCATTGAGCAATTACAACATATTTGTAATTGAATAGAACTGGAATTGTAAATGAATTGAAATTCATTGAGTTACATTTGGAAGAATCAGATATCTCTTCTTTCTTACTTGTTTTAAGCTCACTCTATAATAATAATAATAATAATAATAATAATTCTCCTCAACCACTACCAGTGTGTAGCATCAACAGGGATGGTGTGACGGCAGTCATAGTGTGCCAGAACGCCCACAACACACCAGCTATTAGTGGAGAAGAGAGGAGAGTGATGTAGCCAATTCAGAGATGGGGATTATTAGGGGGACATGATAGAGAAGGGCCAAACAGGGAATTTTGTAAGGACACCAGGGTTATACCCCGACTCTTTTATGATAAGTGTCCTGGGATTTTTAATGACCACAGAGTGAGGACCTTGGTTTAAGGTCTCAGCCGAAAGACTGTGGTGTTTTTACAGTATAGCGTCCCAGTCACTATACTGGGGCATTAGGACCCACACAGACCAGAGGGTGAGCACCCCCTCACTAATACCACTTCCAGCAGCAACCTTAGTTTTCCCCAAGAGGTCTCCCATCCAGGTACTGACCAGCCTCAACCCTGCTTAGATTCAGCGGGAAACCAGGCGAGAGCTGCAGGGTGATATGGCTCTGGCATATAAATCTATCTATCATCTTTTCTACTTACACATTAATGTAGTAGGAATAAAATAGGCATGCCAGACAAAATTTATATTAAAAACAATGTAAGGTAAGACTTTTGCACAGTATTGTACATCATGTCCATCTAGGGCAGAAGATGGAGCCATATGCGCAGTTGAAAGCTGTGTGTGCTTCATGTCCCTTGTTTTTTTGGATGCGTGAGAGAGTCGTGACAGCGAGGGTGTGCTGGGTGAGGAGCTTGCTCTCAGGCAGTGGTGGGGGGGAGAACTCTGGGAGTGCTGCCAGCTACAGTCAGCACGACTGAAACAGACAGCAGCTCTCTTTTAGTATACATCAGAGCCAAACAACAAGGATTCCCCCGCACAGCCTACCTCCTCCACAAAGGAATCACGCTGATGACCCAACCCACACAGCCACACTTCCCCAACAGAGTATATTTGGAAATGCTGTGATCTTTTGGAGGAAATCTGATGAAAGGCAAACTTGAAGTAACAGCACAGAATATTGCCAGTCAGTATGGAAGAGGAAGTTGTGTAAAAGTTTAATCTGAACTTGACTGAGAAGTATGCCTGGTGGATAGGTAGAAATGTGCAGATTTGTTTTTCTGTTTGAGTTTGGCAGCTCAAGACTCGCACAATGTCCAGATGGCTTCTGTGTGAAGAGGCAGAAAGCATGTCACCTGTTTCCCACCGTCATTCGAGTGCTGTGTGTGGTTAGAGGAGGTGCTATGGCTTCATGTCCCTCGAACATGCTCCCCTCTAGAGAGTACACACTGTACTGTTACGTCTATGACACTGACCCATTAGCAACTTAACAGGTACCTGGTAATAGCCTCAGGTGCCTGATACCCTCACAGTGTCTGCTTGTTTGAGGACCTCACGTTTAGTATCGAGACCATGCTTGTTTTGCATGTGAAAAGTAGAATCATTAAAAAAGAAAAATGTTTTTTAAATGAATCTCATAATTTCTTTGTATACGGTATATCTTTTATTTTAATGACAGCATGTACTCAGACTGGCATGGACTCTGTAAGTTTGTGAAAAACCTGTCAATCCAAGTTAGATCAACTCCATCTGAGTTTTGTCGGGACATATGCTTTAATGAAAGAAATAAAACTCAAGAAAAATCTTACAAATATTACTTAAATATTACAAATTTGCTTAAATGTCAATAGTACTCTAAAAAGCAGTGCAGTAATAGTTCAGTATTCAAGACATTGAACATTTTCTCCTTTCTTCATTTAAATTGTTTTCTGAATTCGAAAGCATTCTACTTTCATTTTAATTTTCATTATCATCGCATTTGATTTTCATTATCATCGCAGGGGGACATGGTGGCTTAGTGGTTTGTACTGTTGCCTCACGCCTCTGGGGTTGGGGGTTCAAAGCCTGCCTCCGCCCTGTGTGTGGAGCTTGCACGTTCTCCCCATGCTCCGGGGGTTTTCTCCCCAGTCCAAACACATGCGTTGTAGGCTGATTTCCAAATTGTCTGTAGTGTGTGAATGGGTGTATGAATATGTGTGTGATTGTACCCTGCAGTGGGTCGGCACCCCATCCAGGGTGTCCTCCGCTTTGTGCCTTGAGTTCTCTGGGATAGGCTCCAGGCTCCCCTGCAATCCTGTGTAGGATAAGAGGTACAGAAAATGGATGTATGGATGGAAGATCAGTGTGCTTTCAGACTTGTGAATCCCATTGTACAGTATGTGCACCTTATATGTAAATGTGAAAATGTAATGCCTTGATTTTCCAGCATTACAGTCTCCTGATTATCTAAAACTGTGGGCTTCAGGCAAAGAACCGAAGAAGCCTTATCATGCCTGTTTTTTTCTTGTTTATTAATTTTCAACGCTTTAACGTTTCCACAGTTTTCACTGTTATAAAAGCACCTCCTTATGCTTGCTAAACCCCCCCCCCCCCCCCCATGAAATCTTTTGCATTTGCATGGCCACTTCATTGCCCACAAGCAGATTATTATGAGAATGTATGCAGTTTCTCAGAAATCAACAAATAACTCTTTCTAGCTGCAGTGTGTGAGCAAGTTCAAAGGTCAACACAAATGGGTGGGAGTGGAAGGAACAATTTAAATATTTACCACAGCTTTAAAACGTGCCTGAGCTGCACAGGGACTCCAGTGTTGTGTGCCCTTTAATTTGGAGAGTATTAATGAGTAATGTGGAAATAATTAGCTAAATCCCAGGTGACATTACTTATTTGGTTGTGGAAAACAATACATGAATTAACATTTCCTAGGCAAAATCTTCTAATGGTTGTCAGCATAACTTTTTGGATTTTTTGCATTTTGAATGTTTGATTTTGAATACTTTTATGGCTACCGACTTTTTGGTGCATACCGGTGGTTCGAGAACGTCTTGATATAATATAACGTGCAAATTTAGCGTTGGAGCTATAAGAGCTACAGCATTAGAGCTATTGTATAAAATATTGAAACGATCAGTAAACAACATTGGGCCATATCATGTGACATCCTGCAGATAGGCAAGAAAAGAAATTCTGGGTTATATCAAATAGCTGCCCTTCTAGAGACGATTTCTTACAGTGCTATAGACAAGTAACTAATGGTGCTTTTATGCTCTTGTGTGCTACATTTGCAGTAAGAATCACTCATGGTTTGAAAAGAGCTTTCCAGATTGCACATTGAACATCTGCAACACTGTGGTAATTAGGTAGTAATGACTGAATGAATAGAGATATGAGTCACTTGTGTTTATCTAGTATTGTCACTGCAGATTCACACAAGGCAACAAAGATTGAACATGCAATTGAAAGTGCAGATACTTCTTACGGAGAAAATAAAATATCATTGCATAACCCAGCACACATGGTTTGTAGACGACAAAACTGCTCCTGCTTCATTCACCAATCAGCAAGTAGATGCCATGAAGTTTACTGACCTCCACACAACGTCCACAATGTTGCAGGGTACTATAAAGAAGATGACTTGCACTTTTTAGGATGAATTGAGGTGAAAAGCTGCATATCCGAATATCCCTACTACCCTACTATGCAGTAGACGAAAAGCGGTACGCCAAAGGAGTAGTAGGTCTGAATTCTCAGTATTCATAAAACAGTAGGTGAGAAATACTCGGATGACCTACTGCTTCCACTGAGATTCTGCAGTATGGAACCAACGGACACAGTGCTATGGGTAGAGCTGTCGGAATTTTAAAAAATGTTGGAAGACTCTTTTTAAGCGTAAGTGCTGTAGGTACTAAACGTTGTTCCTTGTGGTTAAACCGTACTTGTTTAACAACACCTGAGTAAATTGGTTGAAAGGTTTAAACAAGAAAATACAGTTACGTTTTTGCTGTTATTATGATGTTGTAGGTCACATGACAATGCCAACCTGGCGGATACAGTATGTCCGGATTATATCCATACTACACACCTACACTGATCAGTACATACTGTACCAACAGTCAAGCATTAACTGAATGGAATGCAGAAGTACATGGATTCCGGACGCACGGAAAGTCGTGCTCCCTATCTGATTCAGTCTCACCTTGAAGAAGAATGCAAACCAAGCACTCTTGCAGAAGATACTGAGGAACATTGGAAAAGAAAAGAAAAAACACTATTCATTTAAAAGGAAAGTTCCTTTAGTGAAGTGTAATAGCTATCTGTAATACAAGTGTGAGATGAAAAAATGTGCAATTAGTGGAACTTGAAGCACAGCAGCACTTCATTTTCATCTGGAAGGTCCCAAAACACAACCCAAACGAAGCCCATGTCAGAAATGGGATCATTTCATAATGGCATCATTGCAAAGCCAAATTTCTATTGGACATTTCTATTCAAAGCCAAATGCTATTGGAGATGATCCATTCATATTTATACAATACCCATGCCGATAACGAACCCTCACCTTTTAATAGCAAGTCTAATTCCCTGAATTAATTGGATAACAAAGAAAAGCAAATCTAATTTGAGCGCCTCTCCCATCTGTTGAAAGGTAGCCTTGCGGCTCGGTGAGACAAGCTGTGGGTTGATGAAATGTCTAATTATTTGCACCAAACCTCACTTTGGCAGGCATCATTACATTTGAAATTGAATCTAGTTGTGGCACTAATTTAGAATGACAAGCTCAGGAAGTCACTATAGAGGCTCAGGTATTCCACCGTTTCCTGAATCTCCATGACAACACAGTGTGTCTCTCAGCACACATTTGACTATGTCAAAAGCTATTATGTTCCAATACATTCTCACACACACACACATACGGACACATACGGTGGTCTTGATTAGGGTTATTTCAGGATTTCCCGAGGCTTTCTGGCCGGCATGTTGTGAGTTTTGTGATGACTTATCCTGAACTGTCCATCGTGGTGGTTGGTGTTTCAGAGCATCCCTTTGTGAGTTTTGGCATGTCTGACAGGCTGACTGTGAACTCTCCCAGATTTGGACAGAGCGGATTTGAGAGGAGCTCTTTGAGACATCACACTGTGGCATGCCGGCTCTCCTGCAGCGCGACTCGACCACACACAGTCCATAAAGCTGAGTCAGATACGGTTGTGGGGATCATGAGGAACACCCGCAGGCTCCCTGTTCCCTCTGATTTTATCTACAGGGGTTACACTCCGGGGGTCTCTGTAACATAGCGGCAGCAGTATGAACTCAGCTGAGCAAGACAAAAGCTCTCTCGTTATTCAAGAGCCTAAGAGGTATCATTTACTTTTATGCGGGAATTTATCAGCGATTAATTGGAAAGTGGTTAAATGTGAACAAGAGCTGAATGCACAGGAAGATTGACGTCGTAATTGATCAAGACCTTGTACGTTAATTCCCGGGAGAGAACGACCTCTCATGGACTTCACAGCTGATTTTAAATATCAGTGCATTGAAGTGACAACAGGTGAGTGAATGAAGAAGAAGAAAAGGAGTGTGTGTCTGGAATTTGGCGCGATTCAGAAACAAAAAAAAGCCGTTGGCCATTCGTGCTGAGGCTGATTTCTTCCTAAAACGAATGGAGCAGCTAGGACGCATCAATTATAAGATTGTGGCTTAAGCAGAAAGATGATGCAGATGATAAACATATCTCAAGTAGCTGAAATGTAAATTGCACCCAAGTCCCAGGTTCTACAGGGCACCATGCTAGTTCAATACCACTGAGCTAAGAAAACCTGTTAGAATTACAAGAAAGCTCCTGAGTGGTGCAACAGAAATGCGTTCACCCTTTCGTCCAGAGATCACAAGCTCAAATTCAATTCAATTCAGTTCTATTTGTATAGTGCTTTTAACAATGGGCATTGTCTCAAAGCAGCTTCACAGAAACACAGGATACAGATTTTAAGTGTGTGAATTTATCCCTATTGAGCAAGACGGTGGTGAGGAAAAACTCCCTAAGCTGATATGAGGTTGAAACCTTGAGAGGAACCAGACTTGAAAGGAATCAAATCCTTACAATACCTCAGCCATCTGTGGCCAGAAGTCAAGAGAGCACGATTGACCATGCTCTCTGGATGGGAGGGATGGCATATTCTATTTCCCTGCTCAATCAGATCACCACTAGACAATTACAGATGTCTATGAGCTCATCCATGCAACAGAGGGCAGATAGTACTTTCCTCCGAGTGTGTTAACCTGTACCCTGTCCTGATGGGGGAGAGTTAGCTAGTGAGTGGGTGAGAATTGGTGAGATCGAATTGGGGCTATTTTTAAAAATAAATTAAGGAGGTGCTAATTCAGTTAGTGTTAAGTAAATGGTCTGCACTTATATAGTGCTTTACACTGTGTCTCATTCACCCATTCACATACCAATGGTAGCAGAGCTGCCATGCAAGGAGCTACTTGGGGTTCAGTGTCTTGCCCAAGGACACTTCGGCATGTGGAGTCACGTGAGCCGGGAATCGAACCGCCAATCCTACGACTAGTGGACAACCCGCTCTACCACCTCAGCCACAGGTCTTTATTCTTTGTTGGAAGACAGTCAGCGACTCAGTGGAAGTTTATAGAGGAAGTTTGTTCAGTCACAGAGTCGTGATTATTGCAGCTGTTGGAGTAGTTTGTGTTGTGTTGGCTGGAGGATGAGCAGGTAGCTCATGTGGTAGTGGTAGCTCAGTGGACAAGACATTGGGCTTCTGATTGGAAGGTTGAGAGTCCAAATCCCAGTTCTGCCAAGCTGCCACTTGGTGGGCCTTTGAGCAAGGCCCTTAACCCTCAACTGCTCAGTTGTATACAAAATGAGATAAATGTAAGTCACTCTGCCAAATGTACGTAAATGTACCTATAAAAAGCTCAACAAGCCTCTAATGAAAATGTTGGAAATTTTTGGTAACTGTTATTTTGTGCACACAAAACACAGGAACCCTATTCACTCAGATGCTCCTAGCAGGAGACGACTCCAGGTGCCCATCAGAAGTTGTGTATTCTCTGTAATCCCTTTTCCACGGACGCTATTTCACAGACTTGTGCTTAATTCGAGACGATGCACTGGCTGAATGGAGAATTGAGCACAGGGTGGAATGGAATGTTCATCGTTTTTTTATTGTGAAGATGAATGGGCTGTACCTTTGCTCTGCACCTGTTAAATGTTAGCTTGTGCGGGTAAGAGAGCAATAAGAATACAGAGATTTATCTGTTTAATATTTTAATATTCCCTTTCTCCCTTATTATATTTATTTCAAGAACAACGTTTAGTCGTGTTTATGTGACCCTTTAGTCAAATAGAAAAGATGGTGTTACAGTGTTATGTTTTGTTTTGCGGGTTTTTAACCCAGTGGTGTGTTTGTTTTATTACACTGTGTATATAATTGTGGTTCTATTGACACTTGCAAATGTTTTCCAGGCCCAAAGCCATTTGCACTGATGAGCTTGAGCTTGCTTTGTACCCACTGGGGTGTTCCATAATGATGATATATAAGGATGGTTTCTCACCTATTAGTCGGTTTTTTGGAGTCCGAACAGAGCAAAATCGGTTTCGATCAATATCATATTCGACATAATTAAATGAATGAAAAAAGAGTCACCAACAACAACAAAAATCATTGGCCATTTTGAATGTAAGGTTGAAAACACGCTTGTAAAACACTTTCATTCATTGGTCAGAAATATGGAGATTGAAAATGGTAAATAAAGCTTTGTCAAGTGTGCATAGAAATCACAAAAATCACCTGAACACAGATAATATAGAGCTGGTGCTAAATAAATCAATAGATAATTGTATAAATAACTCGTTTAAAACTTTAAAAAATTTTGTGCAAATATATCCAGAACATTTCCACAGTACTACAGCTCTGTCATTTGGCTCAGTTTGCACCTCGCAGCTCAGTTTAGCAGCTCACATCTACAGGATGTTGTGCCTGCAGCTGGAAATCCTCAGCATGTTTGATTTACTTCCTGCAGTTAGGTTGATTCTTAGTTGGATTACTCTTTCACTGCAATCGAACCGCACTAGTGTTCACTCAAAACCGGACTGAGACTGCCTCGCTCAGATGCTCTCGGATCGCTTGTTTTGGACTTGCTGTGTCCTCGGCTGGCCAAATGACCACACAGAGGTGGGAAATGTGTCAGGATTGGATTCAAACAATACTGCATGTGTGGAATCTAGTTCTGAGTCTGGGAGCAGCCCAGAGCACCTCTTTAAAAAACAACAACATAGGTCTGGGGCTTGCTTTAACAAACTCTAGTGCTGTCTACATTGTGTGTGTAAGCTATTCGCTCTCCAAGTAATGTGATTGGTTCAACTAGTCCTGTTTAAAGTTGCGTGATGGCTGGGAAAGGGGTATTATAGTCAGCAGCGGAGACGGAACGCCTCGTTGATATACGGAGCAACGCATTCAAACTCATAAAATTTCTGAATTGTTTTTATATATGTGAGGAGTTTAAAGGCTACACTCGAACAGTTGATCAGTGTTCATGATCAGTCAAAATAAAAAATAAACTTCCGGCAGCAGTATTTGAAAGTATATGAGTTATCATTGAGAAAGTCAGGAAGAAATTATGTATCACTATTATTGATCGGTATAGGACGAACAATAAAACCACACATTCATGGTACTAGCTAATGTCATGGGACTGATTTGTATTGTATTATTTTGTATGGGTTTTTTTTGTGTGTGTTTGTATTCATATATTGTGTTTTCCTTTGGATTGTGTGTTATGTTATCTTTGGTAATTTGATGTGCATTTAGATCAGGGGTGTCCGATCTTCTCTGGAAAGGGCCGGTGTGGATGCAGGTTTTCATTCCAACCAAGCAGAAACCGAACCTGAGTCTATTGAAAGCCAAGATCATCTGATTAAACAGGTGGAATCAGGTGTGGCTCCTGCTTGTTTGGGAATGAAAACCTGCATCCACACCGGCCCTTTGCGGATAAGATTGGACACCCCTAATTTACTGTAAGGTTACTGTAATTAGCTCACCTTTGTGGTGCGAGTGATTGCACTTACAACATTGTGAAAAATGGATGTCTTCTCGTACAAGATAGACTCAACAATAGACCTGCATGCACAAAGTGACATAATCGAGCCATGGTTTGTAAAAAATTCTTCTATGTGAAAGAAACCTGAGCTTATGGATCCCTCCTCCAAACATTCCCAGAATCTGTCCTGTGTGCACACTCAAGTATTTGGTATTAAGTAAGTGTAAAAACACCGTAAAAGAAAGTTGATTTGGGAAACTTTCTCTCGGCATTTGGCCTGGTTAGATAAAAAGTCTAACTTATAGTCTTCAGTACTCTTCTCTCTTTTGCACAAGAAATTATAGCTCAGACGGACAGTCAGAAAAAAATCAATATTTAATCACCTTGTGAGATTGCCTGGCCAATGAGGACTAGGAAAATGAGCAGAGAGCGAAAAAAACAAAACAAAAAAAAAAACCAAACAAAAAAAAAAGGCAGCGAGCTGTGTTGGCCCCTTGATCTCTGCTATCTGGACTGACATTTGTCTTTTATGGCAGCTTGTCACCTTTGGTGCCTCTTTATTCATCTGCATGATTGGAAATCAGGATGCTGATAGCAAGTTGATTCATTTTCATAAACAAGTGCGTGTGTGTGCGTGTGTGTGTGTTCATTTATCCATCCATCCATTTTCTGTACCGTTTATTCTACACAGGGTCGTGGGGGAGCCAGGAGCTTATCCCAGGGGACTCGGGGATCCCCAATAATCCATACATAATGTAAGCTTTAAGTAACCCACCATTTCATTTCATTTTTAGTGAGCTTGATGAGAGGAGTGGCATGCTTTGACACACTCAGCCTCCTATCTTCTCTCCCAGTGACGACATGATGCTTCTATTATTAAAGGTGTTGCTCTGTTGGATAAATTTCACATAGCAGAAATAGCAGGGGTGCAGTATAACTCTTGCTTGACAAATTTCCACAACCCTTCATTTTAGCTGTCAGATATTATTTGGAGTGTTGGGAAAAGTGCTTGTGGACTGGAGTTTATTTGACATTAAAGCACTTACTCCTTCCACAGCAAAGGGATCATGATTCTATCGAGTCTCTCTTTATGCCCTGTCACACTGCAACTCTTCTTAAATAAAAGCTCTCCGGTGAGTCTCGACTTTATTATCTTCATGGTAAGCATGGTGATCTGGCCAAAACATGTTTGCAAAAAGGAGGACAAATGAAATCTTTACACGAACCAGTCCTAAACGTACTTTCTGCTCCCAAACCACTGCAGGGTGGGGTATGAGATGGAGGAGTCATTAAGCTACTCTACCACTCTCCTCTCCTTTGCCCCCGGTCTCCTTTCCTATGTCTTTCCAGACTTGTGACCAGCAACTTTACATTGTTTCCCTCCTGAAGCAGGGGAAGCCGACACCGTACACATACTGACTCAGTGCCGTTTACCTGAGCAGTGCCTACAGGGGGTCTGTACAACAACACAGAAATCCCTCAACACAGTCAACCTGTGAATGTTTGTTTATGACCTCTCAGTGTTCAGATCTAATTACATTGAAATTCATGAGTGTCTGACTCATCCACGCTGTCCTGCTAATTAAACCACAGCAGCCCCAGTGGCTGTAGTCACTCTGCCGTGTACCAGTGCTCACAGTGTGCTTAATTGTAGATCGTCCACTCACACTCATTACTCAGCAATATTCTCATGGGCTTTGTACAAACATCATTATGATTTTTTTTTTTTACAATCCTATTTGTAGTGTCCAGATTGCAAATGACATGTAATCAAGTCTGATTTGTTTGTTCAGACTTTGTGGATTTGTGGTTAGACGTTTTAAGGAGAAATACATTCTGAACAACTTACATATCAATATTTCTAACTACTTTGTGGTCTTCCACAGTGCAAGATTTCTTTTATTGACGTTCTGGCGCCAGTGGGAGATAGCCCTTGTTTCGAGATTGATGCAGCAGCGCTTTAGTCCTTTAGCACTCTCACTTCCTGCACTCTGCTAATGCATCTGTCAACTTGTTATCTTGTAGACCTCTGCTGTAACTCTGTGCAACCGCATCGTATAACTGCATTGCATATACTTGCTTTGAGTCCAACGTTTGCAACCGCTACTCCTTTTAAACGAGATTATTCATTAATATGATGTTGAATGTCGCCGGAAAACGGTGAGTAAGAGAAGAAGCTGTTACTATTTTTGTTTTTAGGAGCGAATGGTTAAATCAGACGGTTATCATTTATCAGTTAAAAAAGTATTCTCCTATTAATCGCTATTTTCTAACTGAGCTAACAGTGTCTCTGTGTGACATCAGTCAGTGCGTTTACATGGACAACAATATTTCGATATTAACCCGATTAAGACGATACACTGATTAAGAAACTACCATGTAAACAACGATAATTGATGACCTTAATCCGACTAAAGTCATACTCTAAGTAAATATAAATCGAATTAAGACATGTGGAGTATTCCTGTTTTCGTCTCATTATCGATGTGTATTACAGACATGTACACACCTTAATCACACTATTAACATCATGTGGGAATACTAAATTAGGAATACTCCACATGTCTTATTTCAATTTGTGTTGACTTCGAGTATGACTTTAATCGGATTAAGGTAATCAATAATCGCTGTTTACATGCTAGTTTCTTAATCAGAGTATTGTCTTAATCTGGTTAATATCTGAATATTGTTGTCCATGTAAACGCACTGAGTGTGGCAGACAAGCGCTAATGTCTCACAGAACTAACGAATATACAGCAGCAACCAACAAATTGACACTAGAATCATTACGCAAGTCACAAATATTTCAATATGAACATATTTAAAGTGTTTCCGAGTGCACTTTTCCTTTTAAGTACTAACATGGGTGGGCCTTGGTTCTGAATGTATCCAAAGTATGCAAAACTGAAAAGTTTTTAAATGAAAAACAAGATCCAAAAGACTTTCTAGACACACAAACTCTCCTAACTTGCCTTCGTGCTTGTTTTTGTCCATGTTCTCCGTTCTTGCTTTTGACGTCAAGAAGTGCTGCACGCGGAATAACAAAAAAACTCCCACCTGAAATCTGATTAGGCTGGGCAGACTGAGCCACATGTTCAGAAATCCAATGTTAATTAGATTTGACCCTTGCATACAAATGTGGCTAGAATCAGATTGCAAATGTTTGGGTTTCATGTGTTATTTTTTTCTTGTTTCAGACTGACAAGCGAGACAAGCGAGTTTAAATTGGATGTGGAGTTTTCAGTCTAACTAACAAACAAAAAAACTAACTAACTAATTAACTAATGTTCCGTAGGTATAGTTTTCAAAATCCAGGTTTTGACCCCTTTCAAAGACATGAGTAACAATTCATACATTAGAAACAGAATTATGACATGTATTGACTGAAAAATCCTTAAAGAACAGACCACATGACTGATGAATTTGTGGGCTATGTCTGTTTCCACAGATTTACTGTCGGGCCCTTGAGCAAGGCCCTTAACCCTCTCTGCTCCAGGGGTGCTGTATCATGGCTGACCCTGCGCTCTGACCCCAACATCCTAAGATGCTGGGATATGCAAAGAAAAAAGAAAAAATTTCACTGTGCTGTAATGTATATGTGACCAATAAAGACTCATTATCATTATCATTACTAAGTCAGCATTTTGCGCCAAAGAACAAGCTCTGAGAAGACGCACATGGCTTATTGCAACTGTAGTGAAGATGTAGAAGCAAAGAAATCTTTCAAATATATTCAGAACTATAAAGAAGACTATAAAGAAATAAGGGAGATGTAAACTATTTGATGGGAGTGTAATCCATTCTGTTAACCCTGTAGTTACAAGCAAATAAATAGTGAAATGGAATGATTTGATCAGCTAACGTTAGCTGGCTTTTACATCACCACTGGCTTCTGAATGCAATCAACATTGCATAAAATCTGTGGGTGTTGTCTAAGCTTATATCACCGACCATCCTTTAGTACAATTGGCTTCTTTTATTACAGTTGGAGCTGAGCATCAGTCAGGCACCTGCCACAATTCACGGGCCCTCACTCTCTGCTTGATTGTTCTTAACATTTCTCCACCTCTTTTACCCCAACCTTCCACCTCGTGCGCTCTCTCTTTTCTACTCTCCCGTTTCTCCTCTCTTTCCCTCCCACACAGCATACAGCTGCCTGGTGCTTCTATTATGCAGTTCATTACTGTCAATTACAGTGACTCACATCTCCAGCTTGGCAGCGCATTCACAGGTGGCTCCTCCCAACAAAGGCACACAGATGCCACACAGAAACACACTCGCTCGACTCCCGTCTCTGTCACGCATGATTACAAGTACTGATTATAGCCATGGATCACTAGATCATCTATTTCTTTCAGTAAATGGTTATTTCAGTTCAGTCTATAAATCATAACTTTATTCATTTAAATTAAATGTGTATCTAAAGTATAAACCATATTAAAATAAATTAAACACCAGAATGAAATGGACTACTTGTAGATTGTGGGCATCTACAAGCCAAAGATGGTCTTATACACTCAGTAATACTGGGTAGGACCCAGCCTTTGCTCACTTAACAGCCTCAATTCTTCATGGCATGGATTCCACAAGGTGTTGGAAATTGGAATTTTTTTTTTTTTTTTACATTCTGCTCCATATTGACAGGATTGCATCAGATTTGTGAGCTGCACATCCATGCCGCGACTCTCCCGTTCAGACCAGGTGACTGGAGAAGCCACTGAACTGAAGTACATTGAACTCATTGTCATGTTTGTGGAACCAGTTTGAGACTTGTGCTTTGTGATGTGGTCAACAACGATACTCAGATAGTCTGTGGAGTTCAAACGATGCTCGATTGGTATTAAGGGGTTCAATGTGAACCAAGAAAACATTCCCCACCATTACCTCCACCAGCATGTACTGTAGACACAAGGCAGTTTGGGTCCATGGATTCATGCTATTGTGGTCAGTCTATGCAAACTCTTACTTATATATAAGAGACTTATATATGAGATCAAGCAGTTTCTGAAATATTTAAACCAACCCATCTGGCACCAACATCTATACCACACTTAAAGTCATTGAGATCAAATTTTTTTCCTGCATTCATATGTTTGATGTGAACATCAGCTAAATGAACTATCAGCCAGTTATGTGTTTTAGTTGATGTTCACGTCAAACATATGAATGTGGAGAAAAAAGTGATCTCAATGACTTTAAGTGTGGTATGGGTGTTGGTGAATGTGGGTGTTGAATAATTGCGTGAATATGCAGGCATACATATGTTCCTAATAACGTACACTATATAACACCTGACCTTCACGCTCATATGTTGGCCTTCCCACAGTTATATAAAATGACTTTGTAGGCTGTTGTATTAAGATTTCCATTCAGTGGAACTAAGGGGGCCAAACATCTTCCAGGATGACAGTGCCCCTCTCATTTAAAAAAAATTACATAGAGACTATTAGCCAGGCAACTTCAGATGTAGGACCGGATGATTTCCAGGGTGTGTTTTGTTTATGAGCTTAAAGAGATGAAAAGTGTGCAGCGTTCAGTTTTTCAATTTGGTTTCAAAGTGAAACGCTTAAGATGGCTATATGAGGACAGAGCTACAAGTTAATATCTATCCATCCATCCATCCATCTTCTGTATCATTTATCCTACACAAATTCATGGGGGAGCCTGGAACCTATCCCAGGGAACTCTGGCCACAAGGTGGGAGACACCCTGGATGGGGTGCCAACCCATTACAGGGCACAATCGCACACACATTTACACACCCATTCACACACTACAGACATTTTAGAGAGGCTAATCAGCCTATGCCGCATGTCTTTGGGGAAAAAAAATCAGTGTACCCGGAGGAAACCCGAAAGCTCTGGGAGATTTGTGCTAGCAAACGTGCTAACCACTAAGGCACCGTGCCCCCACAAGTTAACATCTAATGCCTTTTCAATGTTGCTGCAGAAACTGTTCCAAAAAAAGTTCATATTCAAAATATATGAATTCAGTTAGCTGGGGACATTACAAAGGAGAGCAAGACTCCTCACAGTCAGGATCGAACCAGGAACCCTGGAGCTGTAATTTGGCAGCACTTTTTGTACTGATTCAACTTGTTTAAATTGAGCAAAACTTCTCTATAGCAAAATAAATATGTAACATATGTATATCCATCTAAGCCATGCTTGAAAAGCACAGTGACTGTGTATAATCTGTCTCAGTTCACTCCTTCCTGTCAGCCATTGCTATCTGTGCGTCTGCCTTAATTAGATCTACTAATGATTTCAGAGGAGATTGAACTACGGGGACGTCAGGTCCAGACAACTTCTTTCCTCCTCCCTTGTTCAGCCTGGCTGTTCTCTCCATTTGAAGAGAATCAGAGAGCTTTCAGCTATTAGTGTGCCATTAGGACCCGCTCTGTCATTTCCTAAGCGGAGCTGCAAAACTTCAGCTCTGTGATTTGTCAGGCCTAATTTGGTCGATCAGCCTCAGCTCATTAAAACCCATGCGAAGTGCGAGATGCATTTAGCAATACTAATTCCCTTGGATTGAGTGGGGAGGGTATTCAGTTGAATCTCCATAAAACCACTATTGCAAGGGGAAATTGGTCTTCTGGCACATTTTAAAACGTTTTTGTTTTTTTCTTCAATTATTTCATTTCATCCTCTACAATATACTAATATCTTGGACCGATATCAAGAGAGCATGTTTTTGCACATTGTGCATGTCTGTTTAAACATGGGTGTACAAATGCAAACCACCAAGCACATAAACACAGAAATGAAAGTGTTTCAATTTACACCTTGCCCATCTCACCCTATGACCTGTTAGATATGCGTCCTCCCTGACTCACTGTTATCTACAGTGCTTGTTGTTTTTAACATGATTTTTAACAAAGCACTTAGCAGTTAGATGATTCATCTGATGCGCACACACAATGGTTAGGTCTGACAGCTTGTTTATTAAAGAAGCGGTGGGGAGATAGTGGTTTCTGCCGAGGGACAAGCCTACTGAACTGTATATTCTGATGGAGAGGAGAAATACAATATTTTCTGGATGGCTCAAATGTCATGAGAAACAAGAGTGTTGCAGAGAGCATTTGGCTGCACATAGGCCTATGTCTTGTGTAAAGCCGCTCTACTGGCCTCCAAATGCAGACAAGAATTCAGCAGGCACATGACCATCCAAGATCTCATGGACCTCTAAAGACCTATAAGATCCAACAACTGCACATTCGGTGACTCGTCATCGCTTTGCACCAGGAGTCAAGCAGTGGAGGCTGAAATCGGCAAATATAGCTCTGGTTAATATTTACTAGGGATGCATCTGTACTGGTCTGATACCTACTGTGGAGGGTTTTTTTTTTTATTTTTTAAAAAGCCACAATACCAACATATGATACTGTCATGCAAGCCTAGTGTACATTGTCTTACTATTGTACATATAGCAGGAAATGACAGTGATCTGGATGTATTTCATGATTAATCATGGAAATCAGAGCAAAGCCGACTGTTCTACATGGGGGAAAAAAAAAGGAGCTACTACAGAATCTTCGTACAATACAAGGAACCGGTTTAAACATCTAATGGCATTTAAATGGTATCTTAAATAGAGAGCGTGGTCAGTATCAGTGAGCGTGGCCATTAAAATGAGCACATGGAGTTAATTGCTAGCAGCACATGATAGCAACCAACATAAACTGAGACAAATAAAATGTTCCATGATGCCCCTGATTGCTTAATACTAAGTAGGTTTGAGGGGAAAAAAATTATATTTACTTGGAAGTCAAACTTGAAATTCAACCCAACAATGAAAGTTGATTTTGAATGCATGTGAATTGAAAGTTGAAAGTTGAAATGCATGTGATTTTTTTTTTCTCCAGTTTTTTCCTTTTCCCAGTGTGATGTAGCAGAGTTACCAGATAAATCTTGTTTCGCCAGATCGAATCATTACTTTTTCAGTATGCTTTTTGTTTCCTGTTTATGTTTGGGCACATTTCTATGCACACATCCATGAAAATATGGGACAGAGTGACTCAAAGAAGCAGCTTTAGTGTTGCATGGCCAGCAATAGAAGAGCCGTTAGCATCATAAAACTGATTATGCAGTCGGCCAGCGCCTTGGTTGCTCCAAGATATCAACAGCATCCATCATGTTCGGAGACAGCGGCCTGACTTTATCCCACCGTCACAACAGATGCAAATTTCATGTGTGGCCTTTGAGACGCATTAAACATCATTTATTCTACCGTCAGTGCTATTTATTGGGAATCTAACAAGATTACCTGTTGTCCTATTAAGAAGTGTGGCTACTCTGGATTGACACAATGGTATTAAAATCTTTCTTTTGGTTAGAGGGGACTGTTTGAGGCTGACCTGGGTTTGTGGACCCTGCAGGACCAAGCAGAAGCTGTAGTGCTAACATGTTGTTTGTCCTGTTTCTGCTACTAAAATATTTACCACAGCTTCAGCATCAGCCTGTAAATCGTGTTGCCAGTGGTAATTGTGTTTTGCACCCTGCACCATTTTTATCTGTCTGGGGCAGCTGTCTGAAAAAGCCACCTTCTCGAAGGAAACAAAGCTTTCGCAAAAAATACATTTCTAGTCATGTTCATCGAAAGCAAAGGCCCATTGGGATTACCTGGGGTGAATTGTACAGTAGATTGTCACAAGTGTGGTCACCGCTCTGTTTAATATGTACTCCTCTTCCCTACCTCTGTCCCATCCATCCTTTCTTCTCTTCCACTCTCAGGTGCAATTGAGGCTTGCCTGGGCCACATGCTGAAGCGCAGAGCTGCAGGCTTCCTCCGCAGTGATAAGATTGCTGCCCTCTTCACCAAGATCGGAAAGGTGTACACCGCCGCTGAAGAGGTGTGCCGCAAGGTCCAGGAGCAGCTGCAGCAGCAGGCTGACATCACCAGGTCTGAGCTTTCACATTTGAATCCCTCTTCAGGGTACTTTAAATCTGCACTCGACTTGCCATGGACGTGGGAAGTTGGAACTCTAAATGATGTCGTTTTCGACCTTCTTTGTGTTGAAGCTACAAAGTCGGGAAAGTCAAACATGGACACCTCCATGTTCGTCTTTTGTTAGTAACAGGCTAGCAAAAGATAACTGTGATGAGTGATATACTGTATAAAGTCATTGTTATAGATGTCATGTATGATTGAGCTAAAGCAAATGCTAGTATATAGTGCATAACTCATTTAAAGCTAAGATGTGCTCCTTTGTTTACTGTTCATGTTGTGAACAGTCAGTTGATTTGATGTCACTTGCTGATGTCATGGTTGAGGAAACTGTCCCAAGTTCCCGAGTAGGAATTCCAAGTTAAGTTGAGTGGGTGTTTACTTTGTTGTTTTTTTTCCTAGAAGGTCGGAAATTACAAGTTATGACCTTTTGTCGAGTGCATGACAAGAATATCTATCAGGCTTGGCACACTACAGTCATTCCACTTAGCCGAACTTGTTACGCCCAGCTGTTGAGACATATTAATCAATGTTTATGGCTGAAAATCTATGCATGAAATTGGAAAGACCACAGAGCTGTTTGGTGGGTCCCTGAACAGCCTTTGCAGCTTTCTGCTGTAAGTGAGAGATGGTTTGTCTGGATGAAACCGACTTCACTCTGCTTCTTATTTGTCCATTAATTCTCCATTAGCAGACCCACATGGCATGTGTAGCACAAATGGCTTCTGCATAAAGGGGAGAAATCTCTAGGTGACTGTAAAGGAGTGGCACACACAGCCTTTGTCTCCTGTGTGTATCTATAACCGTGCAAAACACAGAGTTTCATCTTGCACTCAGCGATGCGTCGACACTCTGCCTTAATGTAGTGCATCTCTTATTCGTTTCCACTCCACTGAGGCCCCATTTGCTCACTTACTCCAATTGCCATGGCAACATTACAGCATCATGATCGCTAGAACAAAGGACAAACTTGCTCATTTTAGGATATCTGTGAGATAATGATTAAGGCTTTGGTTGATAGCAGAATGAAAGGTTATTACGAAGTACACCATGGACTCAAATGGATTTGTGATGGCGAGATGGTTGTTGCACTCGTGGCATGCTCAGGCGTCATTGTTTTCTGAATTCGCTTGTCATCTTTCTTTTACAGTGGCACTTGGAGCTCTGAAATCTAATTAGGCGGCATCAGCCGATAGGAGCCGCTCAGTGGAGCCCCATCCCGCTGCGCAGACCAGATCTAATTTGGTTGATCCATTCTGGGTTTAAATTATGTTAGCTGGATGTTGCTGGGAGATAAAAGAGAGGTGGACCTTTGGCTCATCAGCAACAGTGGGAATATGTCCCACCCTCTCCTAGAAAGGGCTTCTCTAATCACAAAGATGACAAGTTAAGGGTGATATAAGGTGCTTGTCGATTCGTGTCGATGTGCCGTCATAAAAATTTGGACTTGTATGTAATTCAGTTGCTGGTTGTAAATGTATTTTATCTGTACATTTCAAATAATGGTATATGTAGTGTGTTGGCTCTTCAGTACCCTCCCATTCTGTAGGAGAATCTGACTTGAACTGTACTAATCAGTTTAGACTAAATAGGTGCTGTCTTGTGGTCCTCATACTGTATCTTATGATATGGGTTAGGATCAATCACAGCAGATGGGCTTGTTGAAAACAGAGAGCAACATGCACAAGCACTCCTAAAGAGAACAATATTTAGACGTGCCCTATAGTGTCCTTTTTTCATTCATTTAATCTGTCATTGAGCAGCACTAAGGTGGCAACTTGTTTGGAATAAAAACCCGATTAAGCTTAATACAATTTCCTTTCATTCCATGTGCTTTTTTTGTTTTTTATTTTTAATAAATTTGCAAAGATTTCAAACAAACTTCTTTCATGTTGTCATTATGGGGTATTGTTTGTAGAATTTAGAGGAAAATAATGAATTTAATCCATTTTGGAATAAGGCTGTACCATAACAAAATGTGGAAAAAGTGAAGCGCTGTGAATACTTTCCAGATGCACTGTATACATCTGCACTTTGTTGGGGTCATCAACATCTCGACATAGAGGCGGACCGCATTTGAGATCAATCTTTATTCAGTTCATTAATCGTGGTGGCCTGTTGCTGCCAAGGTTTTCATACCATCGATATTAATCGTTCTCTGTAATGACGTCAGTTCTTCTAGGCAGGTAAGGCATTATTGCTCTCAGTGCAGAATCTGACTGTAAATCACAATAGTATATGCATATCTTGAGCAGCCATCTCCTGGCTCTGGGATTTATTTGCTTAAAATGGCCTGCTTGCTCGCACCCAGCTTGACTGGCAGGGCACAATGGGATCGATTCTAATGATGGTTTGTGGGGGATGAGGGAGAGGCAGTGGTGCAAGAAGTAGGATCGTTCTTCTTTGGGCTTGCCTTAGCCAGACAGATCAATGGGTTATTGGCTCAGGTTACTGTTGAGCTTAATCATGTTGCTACCAAAAATGCCCACTGGATGTCTGTCCTCATAATTTCCTACTTGGTGTAGTTGCTAGAAACCCCCTGTCGACTTCTACCATGATTACACTAACAGTGCCATCAAGACATTCTTGGTTGTCAGTGTATCAGTAAAGGTCATGCTGTCTCTATGTCCTGATGTCTTCATTCCGAAAGTTCTTGTAGACTTATAAATCAGGCTCAGCACTGTGGTGTCCTTTCTGAAGCATTATTTCTATAATTTTGGTTTGCTTAAAAATTGGAAGTTAAGCGTTATAGGTACCGGCAGATTTACAGTAAATGGTTTTGAAGCATGTTATCTAGCTGTCCAAGTCCTGATCTGATATTACTCACTCTCAGTGAGTGTATCCAAGAAAGCAGTGCTCTGAGATGAGCCTCACAAGATGACACATTCCATTGATATGTATTTTATCACCACTGGGTAAATGGCTTTGCAGGTATAAGTGGCTGTGAATAAGTGTGTCGTGACTGCTGCTAGCCCATCTTGTCGGCAGTAGACAAGCTGAACACTGTTGCTCCCCTGTGGATAGACTGTGTGAAAAAGTACAAAAGATTGCGTCTAAAGATAAGTAACCCACCTTCAGGCTCTGTGATACTGGAGATAATGTCATTCTGGGTCCTGTGTGGCTTTACTTCTGTAAGTCTGGGCATGTACACACATGCAGAAAATCGGATTCGTTAAGGTGTATCTCTATATCTTTATATATTATATACTTATGACTGGCTGAAGTGTATGCTATGTGACCAAAGTCTTTAAACAATGCCATATTGATTGACTAGGAGTTCTGTTTTCTGGCCATCTCTAACTCTCAGAAGGACCCAGAGCACAAGTGGACAGGAGCCTCTCCGCAGACAGGGTTCCTCTGCAGGCCGACTTCCTCAGCCTCTCTCAGCTCAGGCCATCAAGCACATCTGGGTCCGCACTGCCCTTTTTGATAAGGTCCTGGACAAAATAGTACAGTATATCGTGGATAACTCAAGGTAGGTTGGAGCTTGTTTGTGCATGCTCCTTTAATGCTCATTTGAATAAACTCATTCTGAATAAAGTCATGGAAGGAGTCAGCTTGTCCTTTCTGTGTGTTTGCAGTAAGTATTATGAAAAAGAAGCCCTGATGCATGACTCTGTATTCGGCCCTATCTTGGCAGCGCTTTTGGGTGAGCCTGTTTAAGTTCTCAATGCCACACTGTGTGCCCATAAAGTACTGAATTCATTTTATCGTTGTGTAGTAGATTGGTGTATATAAGTAACTTTTTTGGTTTTGTGTTTGTTCAAACTTGACTCATATTTCTCCACCTTGATTTATCTGGACTTTATCATAGTCGGGCCTTGCGCTCTGGAGTACACAAAGCTGAAGACATCAGACCACTTCTGGACGGATCCTTCAGCCAACGAGCTGGTCCAGAGGCACAAGATCCATGGAGCACATCGAGTCCAGGAGGCATCGCCCAGCCGCAGGCCTGCTCTCGGGGTGAGAGCGAGCAGCATGAGGGGTGTGCATGGATGGAAGGGTAGAGAGCAAATAGTCATAACATAGCATAAATAATATCTATTTGATGCGAGCTACAGTATTTATTGTACAGTATGCTACAAACAAGATGCCAAAATAGATACTAGGTAATAGTACCATCAGTACGGTCACTAACATTCAGTGAAGTTCTCTTGTCAATGCAATATCTCGACAGTGAACTCAGGTTTATGTGGCTGCTCCATGCTTTGAAACCTGGGGGGGGACAATATTTAACTAATTATGATAAAAAGGCATCTCTTCTCGCTTGTCAGTTACATGGATTGTCAATTCTTGCATTAGCATTCAGGCATTTACGGGGCTGTCGCTTTGGAGGGGACACTGAACATATTAACAACTTATTAGCTCTCCTGCCGTGACATCCTGTTTATGAGTACATATTGACTGAGAACTGAGTGAAAGGAGACATGATATATTGAATCAGTCATTTGTCTTGATGCATCGAACGGACAATGCATCGAATGAATCCCTCTCAGGCTGGAATGCTTTTGAAATGCAATTTATGTACGAGTATTTTTGTGATCCATTGCCAATTTTAATCCCTCCTCTTTGCCTGGTCTCAGATCCGTAAGAGACAGTCCAGCGGGAGCATGTCTGAGGATAAGTTTGCAGCCTCTGCGAGGGAATATGTGGAGTCGCTTCATCAGAACTCGCGTGTACATCTGCTTTATGGAAAGAACAACGTGCTCGTTCAGCCGGTGAGGAACTCCACACGCTGACATATTTGTGTTTGTGTAACAAAAAGGAACGATTCATCGTGTCATTCTGTACTTTAGACAAGTTAATCCAGGTGCAGAAACACTGCAGGATGGCCATTTTGCAGGAGGGCGGTGCTTATCACTCGGGTTCAGCCTACACATTCAGACGGCAAAATTGCACACGGTGTTGAGTCAGTCAATGACTGGGGTTTCCCTCCAGGATGAACTGAAAAGCGTTGAATTGTTGTAAGCCTGCAGGTACGCTGCAGTATACGTGAAACGAAGTGAAACAAAGGAGCTGTATCAACACTTATGCGAAGTGCCCATGAGAGACATAACGTTCTTGAGAAAGCAGCTTTTCCATTTTAAAGCTGGTAGATCAGGATTTACGCTAATCCGTATAAAGGCCTTAGGACTAAACAATGTAAACAATAAGCCAAGAATCAATATTATTGCAGTAAAAGGCAAAGGTGTATGTGAGACAGGTTTTTAAATCCCACTCCTGCCTAATTCTAAATTCTGACCAAACCTTTCTGCTCCCACAGTACGTTTTTTAGTTCCCAAAATATAAATAAATTTGCAACCCTGAGCAGACCGCTTTTTGTATTCCATGGTGGAGATATGCAGTAAAAGAATTGATCACAGATCAATAAGACCCATGATCTATCGTGCTGCATAGAACTCTTCCCAGAGTCTGGGTAATGGGGGCTTAGAGGTCCTCAGTATGTTACAGTGTGAGTAGGTTGCAATCTCTACATGTTCTTTCTCTATTTGTATAACTCTAATTTGTTCTAAACAGAGTATTTCCCCATTCATGCAGGATAAAGAGTTTTACTTCAGCTGGTCCAAATGGACCACCTGATATATAACAACCCAAAGTAACGCAAGTCGTTTTTTTGAGTTTAGAAGAAGGACATGGAGGTGTTGAGGGGCTACCTGTCTTTACATCAGACTGCTGACACGCTCACACTGAAATGGACACCCAACCAGTTAATCAACGGCACTCTGGGAAATTGCGACCTGGAGAAGAGGTAGCTCAGCACACACACACACACACACACACACACACACACACCAGCTTCCACACTCACATTGATTCCGCAGTATAACATTGTAGCCACATAAATCGACTCTGACACACATACTGATCCTCTGCTCACAGTATTTATTGGGACTACGCATTGACCGTACCCTTAAGACAGATTGTCTGCATCCACTGTCACCAACGGCGTAAGTCTTTCTCTTTTCATTCTTTAATGCTGGCATCACTCAGTCAAGCTTAACTTTGGCTTAACTTTGCTCATTAATGCTCTTGTGGCTGAATGGACACAAATCCCCATAGCCACATCTTCCCTGAAGAATGGAGGTTATTATAACAGTAAAGGGGACTAAATTTATAATGGGATACACATATGGAGCTGATTGGTCAGATGTCCACAAACTTTTGGCCATATCATATACATGGTTTTGACAGTTCTGGCAGCCCATGGACATATGCATTAAATAAATAGTGTCATTTAACAGCTTTCGGACTGGTCATTTAGATGCCGGAGGAAAACGCCCACATTCCATATATGGAACTGCTAGTTAAATATGTAACTGTTGTACCATGAGCCCCGAGTAACTGTCAGGGGCAATAAATAGCATGTAGTTCACCAACAATGTCCCAGAGTGATGTATGACACAATGTTTGCAATAAATTTTGTCATCCATCTTTTCTTGCTGTGTCAATGCTGGTTGTGAATGACAAGGAGGCCTGAGAGGCAAAAGAATTAAAATGTCATGAGAAAACTGACCCACCTTAGTACTCACTGGAAAGGTTCTTGGAGAAAACAACAAAGAAATGTGTCATTTAGTTGTCATTTTCCTAAGAGAGTATCGAAATCCCTGATAATCCATTTTTGCATTTCTTGTACTTTCTCGTTACTTATATAACTTATTTTGTGTATACTAGCCTTTATGTATGCACTGTGCTTTAACTGCTGTGAATTTCCCTTAAATCAGTAAACGTTCTATGCATTTATATGACACGTGGTGTCTTCTCTCAGCGGATTGCGGTGGGACTTTGGTATTGGTGAGTCAGGATGGGATCCAGCGGCCGCCTCTTCACTTTCCCCCTGGAGGTCACCTGCTAGCCTTCTTGTCTTGCCTGGAGACAGGCCTATTACCCCGGGGGCAACTGGAGCCCCCACTCTGGTCTCAGAAAGGCAAGGTGAGTGTCTTCATTACTGTACATTCTGCCTCATTATTTGCAATGGGATGCAGTAAGTGCAGGTTGAGAGACAGTCCTACAGATAAAAAAAAAAGCAGTAGCTTTCCTAGTGGTGCACACGACAGCGTTCAGATTTTGCACCTAAAATCAATACAGCAAAAAGAAAAAAAAGTCATGTTTAGGGCCTCTCTATGCAGCTTGGCACATCAAGCCCTATTTGAGTAGATAAAGTTCTTACTTGCGTTAGCCGCCCACCATGCGTTGAAGTCCACCATGAAAGTGCGTGTTCTATTCTGCATAGCATCTTAAATGAATGACGTATTTTAAGAATTGCAAGAAGAACTGCACGCTTCTTCAATTTTGACGTGTGTGCTTGGCTGTGTATCTGGTAGGGTAAAGTCTTCCCCAAGCTGCGTAAAAGAAACAGCACAGCTCGGTTGGTAGATCAGGACAGTGATGACGAGCCAGTCGCTGCAGACTACGTGTTCCGCATCGTTTACCCCGGACACCGTCATGACTCCAGTGAGTTAGCTCTGATATTGCTTTCTTTCTCCTCTCAGCCATTTATCTGTTCATCCACCCATCCATCCATCCATGCCTGGGAAGCCATTGCCACAGATTTTGGGGCGCTATTGTTGATTTTTTACGTTCTTGCTGTATTTCCTAGATATGCCAGCTGCTGTGGTGGCTGCTGAAATAGATCTGAATTCAGATATTCCCATCAGGTGTCAGAAATAATCATGCTAGGGTGGACAGTATGTGTGTGTTTAGTAATGTAGTATGAAAGTTATTAAGAATTTAATGTTATTAAATATTACATAAGACTTCACTTGGATCTGATTTATAAGACTGCGGGTCTGATGTACTCAGCTTTTAGTCCATTTAGTTCACACAATTCACTCGCTATGACAAGAGTGTCTTTGTTGAATAAGAACTTCATTTATTGATAAATTTCTCACTGGACGTTCATTTCCTTGTTATTCCTGAGCTTTTTGACGTCTCTCTCTCTCTCTCTGATTACCCATTTCCACAATTTCACAGTGGCGTTTATACATTAATATGTACCTGAAATGAAGAGCATTTAGTAGACTATCTCAGGTGCAGTTACTTAGAATGATGAGCTGCAGAATTAGGACATGAAATGTTAAGTGTTGAGTGCATATTTTGGTCACAATCACGTTGTGTGCTCTTGCGTGCATCAGGCCCTCAGACTTTGATTCGACATGAAGGTTCGTATTCGATTTTGCATGCATTGATATATAAAATAGGGTATGTAATTTGTCTAAATTAATTAAGCCTATACAGTACAAACCAAACTACTGACTCATTTATAACAAATGAATGCTGACTAATCCCCCTGATTAGCTACATCATTGAATCATCAGCAATGTTAACAGCACCCTTCTTTAGAACCAGACCTAGACTTGACATGAGTACTCATGTCCAAAATTATAGTGCACAATATCCAGTGTAATCCTGCAAGGAAGTGCAGTTGGTTATCCAAATGATCCAAATGAGTTATCCAGGTACTGAACACCCATAATGCACTTTGATGTTTATAGGGAATAGTGAGGGCACCATTTTAGAGACAAGGTTAGATTTGAATAGTAGAGCTGATGGTTTGATACGCAACTTGGACTTGAAGGTAAGTGATGAGTAAAACTGGGGTGTGTGTGTGTGGTTTCTGTGTGTGCACACATGTGGTGTGGTTTCGGTGTGGAGGGTGCTAAACTGTGTTTTCTTATTGCCCGAGCAGTCACTATAAACTACCACCACACCACGGGCAGTCGTGCGCCCTCTCTGGACGACGATGAGGAGGAGGAAGATAGACTTCACGCAATGATCTCAATGATCTGCTCGCGGAACCTCACAGACCCTAATGTCATGAAAGGTTTTTATCACGAGTGCCACCCCTCTACCCCACCCCACTCACTCTCTCCTACTCTCTCCATCACTCGCTTTTGGCATGCCTTCTTACCTTGCTTCTGGATTCTTGCCTGATCACTCCCCCTCTTCCCTCCCCCTCCCCCCACCAATGTCCTAGTCCAACAGTGCAGGTATTAACATGTCAGTTGGATTTGCGCTAGTCTCTCCGGCTTCATCACGTGGACATGTGTATGATTGACCAAGCCTGTGTGCATGGTAACCATGGTGACATCAACACGGTAATAAAAGCTAGGTGGAATGACACGGCCTGGGTTTCTCCGACGCTGTCCACAATAGAGCAGAGAGAGGCGACGTTGCAAATACGGTTGCTTTATGCTCACAGCTTAATGTAGTCATCATCCCTTTTTTTTGAATGATTCACACTTTGTCGTATATTAGCCCCATTTGCCATGTTGTCATGTGGTAAAACTAACAGAATTAATGTTCTTGGTCTTGGTGGCGAGCATGAGCAGTGCGTGCGTGTGTGTGCGTGCGTGCGTGTGTGTGTGTGAGTGAGTGAGTGTATGAGTGTATGAGCGTGTGGGAGGGAGAGAGAAATCAGTGCCACGTTTTCCCCCCTCCGATACCCCCACCCCCTCGCTGTCGTCACTTTTTCCCTTGCACTCCGCTGTTGCTGGGGGTTACCTGCACTAAACTGTCTCACTGGCATTAGAATTGTCTTCACATGGCCACAGGGACACATGCTACACTTTAGAGCTGCACAATGTAGACAAAATGAGCATATTGATGATTATCTTGTTATATTATAGTATCTATTATATTGATCATTATATGCTTTACAGTATAGTTCAACTAAACTGGTGAATGAAACCTGTGATGTACAGGATAAAAGACCATTTGTTTGACATTTGAAATAGTGTTTAAAAAACACTATGGAACTTTAAAGAAATATTGTAATTCTGTAAAGCTGCTCATTTACATAATGCAGGCTGCCAGGCCAATATTGTAATACCAAGTAACAAATGGTACATTGTGCAGCCCTACTACACTCCATCTCTGCTTTTTGCATCACACCCACACACAACGGGTATATGGAAGCGCTATGCTGCCTTGCAAGAAATAAAATCCCCATCAGAATATCATTATTAAAAGAAAAGCATCTCAATACTACAAGAAAACATCATGTTATATCAAGAAAAGCGTCTTGTTATTATGAGATAAATGTTACGAAAACAATATAATTGATCTCATTTTTGCAATATAGACTTACCAATCAATACTTCCTGCTTGGTTTAAATTACAAGATTTGAATATCACTGAGCAGCGTAGAAGGTGTGTTCAGCAGTATACGCACATTACAAAGGATTCAGAAATTCTAGTATTTATTGTTCGATGAACAATTTGGTCCGACCTCTTCTTGTTGTTTATGATTGCTGGTGCCGTATACAGTTAGATCCATATATATTTGGACATTGACAAAGTTATTGCTTTTTTAACTGTCTACCACAGTAGATTGGAGTTGAAATTAAATAATGAACATGAGCTCAAAGTGCATTCAATTTGAGAGTGGGCTCAGGAACACCAAAAGG
This sequence comes from Ictalurus furcatus, assembly GCF_023375685.1. NCBI lineage: Eukaryota > Metazoa > Chordata > Actinopteri > Siluriformes > Ictaluridae > Ictalurus > Ictalurus furcatus. The sequence continues at coordinate 10,743,412 of NC_071271.1, read as the reverse complement.
CCCAGATGACCACTGAAAACAACTGTGTTGGATGAATGAATGAGTCTTTATTGATCACATATACACAGCACGGTGAAATTATTTTCTTCGCATGTTATGAAGTTGGGGTCAGAGCACAGGGTCAGCCATGATACAGCACCCCTGGAGCAGAGAGGGTTAAGGGCCTGGCTCAAGGGCCCAACAGTGGCAGCTTGGCAGTACTGGGGCTGGAACCACCGACCTTCTGATCAGTAACCCAGAGCCTTAACCGCTAAACCACCATTAAACAGGAGAATTCTTTCCCCGGTGAAGAAAAACACCTTCACGAGATTGGCCAGTTGGCCAGGTCAAGAACACCCTCCAGGAGGTACTGCAGGTATAACTGTGTCAAAGTCAACAGTCAAGAGAAGATTTCACCAGAATAAATACAAAGGGTTTACCATGAAATGTAAACCACTGGTAAGCATTGGTTCCCTTGGATTTACTGACGATGTGACTGCTGACAAAAGCAGGAGAATGAATTCTAAAGTGCATAGGGCTATATTATCTGCTTATATTCAGCTAATTGCTTCAAACCCCATTGGACGTCGCTTCACAGTGCAGATGGACAACGACCCGAAGTATGCTTCAAAAACAACCCAAAAGCTTTTAAGGCGAAGAAGGGGCATTATCTGCAAAAGACAATCACCTGACCTGAATCCTATTGAGCGTGCATTTCACTTGCTGAAGGCAAAACACTCCAAGAACTGAAGCAGGAACTGTAGACCACCTGTTCACCTGATTTGGCTGTAAATATCTGCATCCAATTAAAGTTGAGCTCATGTTCATTTTATTTATTTCAACTCCAATATACTGGGGTAGACAGCTAAAATAACAACTTTGTCAGTGTCCAAATATTTTTGGACCTGACTATAACAATGTACAGCCTGTGTTGGAAGCAATTCTTGCATCTCAGCTCAATTCCACAAGGATCCAGTGTTTTTAATAAAAGCCTGTCTGTGTTTTGCGTAACAACATACCCAGCTTAAAGACTTCGAATATGTTGTAATTTGTAACCATGAAGCTTTCCATGTTGTTAAAGTTGATCAGATACAAAGGTCTGAACAAATTTTGCATCTGTATAAACTCTGGGATTGGGGGCACGTTTTCCTCACACCTCCGGGATTGGGGGTTCATATCCTACATCTGCCAGTTTGCATGTTCTCCCAGTGCTTTGAGGGTTTCCTCCAACCGTCCAAAGACATGTGTTGTAGGCTGATTGGCATTTCCAAATTTTTCATAGTGTGTGAATGAATGTGTGTGCGTCCAGGTTTTCCCGCGACCCTGTGTAGGATAAGTGGTAGGGAAGATGGATGGATAAACACTGGGGTTTCTGAATTCTTTGTAAAGTGCATATATTAATAACACTCTCCGTGTGGGTTAAGCCAAGCATGATGAAAATTTAACTAATTCTCTCAACTGCACCATCCATTCAACCTGCACCTCCAATTTGTAACCATGTAGGTTATATTGTAAAAACAAGTTCAGTTATGCTGTTTTTATATACTATATTTATCTCATAATAACAAGATGCTTTTCTCATAATAGTGACATATGTTCTTGTAATAATTAAATGTTTCCTTGTAGTAACAAGATAATGAGATGCTGATGGGGATTTTTTTCGTACATGGAAGCGATGCGTTTCCAGACAAATACAACCGCGTGTAAATGGTCTCCGGGTGGTTGCAGTGTATTTATTTGGGGATGGATGTGAGTTCAGTAGGAAGAGCAGAAGTCTGCCTCTTTCATTCCCTTTTCTCTGCACTGTTGGGCAGGCAGCAATGCCTCCAATGATTTGCTCTGATTTCCTTTGGCACTCCTTTTGGTTGACTTGACGTGATGAATCACCTGATTTTTGGGTTCTACTTTTCCATTTAATTTCACTGCAACATGTTTGATGCCTCTGCATGGGAAAAAAAACTGCACCTACTGTACCAGTATCTTTTATTTAATTATTATTTAACCAGAATGTGCACCTCTGCTTCTTTGTCCAGTCTATGGTCCCCGTCCCCCCCACCTGTCCCCTCCCACCAATGACTTTTCTGTTCTGTTCAGTTTGATATCATTGAGTTAATGTTTATTTCCTTCCCTCCTGTTTTCAGCCAGTTTTCTGCAATGCTGTTCACTATAATTCTTCACTAACTGCGGTCACCTTTCATTACAACAGTCTGGTCCTGTGGGGTTCTGGCGTGGTAGATACGTGAATCGTTCCGTGAATACATCACCTATTTGATCATAACGTTGGCACATTTTCAAATCTAATAGCCCACACAAGAGACCCACCAGCAGTGAAATTCAGACCTTCTGTCCTTCTGTTGTTGTTTTTTTTTGTTTGTTTTGTTTTGTTTTGTTTGTTTGTTTTGGTCACGGCCCAACAGGAAGCTTATAGTGTTATCAGGTCACCAGCTCGGGCCTGAAGAATTAAGGTGAAGAGCATTTGCTCAGTGTGTACTGTTGAACTCTTTTTTTTTTGTTTCAGTTGGCTCAAGTACATTTACATTTAATGACATGAATTTTTTCTCTCTTTAGTTGTCCTTTTTGGTTTGTTCTTGTCCTCCTCTCTACTCTGTTATTGGTTTGATGCATCCAGCATGGTGGGAGCAGTGGCTGTATGTCCCCTCTCTTCCTCTCGTAGCTATCTGAATGCCTGGCTCTGTCCGTGCAGTGGCACGCTGTGATTGGCAGGTCTTCTGGCATGGCCACCCCCCTTGCATTGTTCATGCCTTTTATCTTTTGGTTTCTGTTCCTTCACAGATGCATGCTACCTCAGGAATCCTTTTACCTCCCTGTGTCTGTATTTAAGGATCTCAGGGATCTGAAACCAAATCTGATCGTATATAGATGAAACTCTTTTACCTTATATGATATGATATGATATGATGGTTGAGCTATGTTATATTTTATATAAAATATTCTTATTTATAACAGAACATGAAGATCAGTAAAATTGATATAAGATATAATTGTAAGAGCAGGTGTGAACCTGTTTTTGTAGTGCAACGTTGTTGCCACCATAATTCTTTTTTTTTCTTTCTTTCTAAATTAATCCTGTCAAAGTTTAAGCAATGCCATCAGCAATTCTTTAAAAAAAAAAAAAAGAAGAAAAAAAAGAAAAGAAAAGCAGACAGGCTTAATCCGATGACGCATTAAGAAACACAAAGGAATTGTGGAGGAGCAATCTTATAATGAAGGTTACTAGGGCAGGAATCACATAGCTCATTCATCTTTCTCTCTCTTTTCTCTCTCTCTCTGTCTCCCCTCCATCTCTCTTCTTAGACCATGGGGACATGATGGAGATGCAGGGCTTCGGAGGCAGCCCGTTGTCATGGCAGCAAGCCGAGAATGCCAGTCATGCGTCGTCATGCTTGTCCTGCTCTGTTGGGGGCGGTAGCTTGTCTATAGAGCTTCCTGGAGCGTGCACCTGCATGCATGACCGGTGAGAAAGCATCAGTTTATTTTTAATATACAGCTTTTTTTGTGGCTAACTCCCCCATTTCCACCGGATGCTGATCTCTGCTGATGTTTCTGTTCTGCGTCTAGAATTCCCCTCAAGATGCTGTGTCATAACATGAAGAGGCAGATTGTCTCTAGGGCTTTCTATGGCTGTAAGTTCACAGCATTATACATTATACCCCGATTCCGAAAAAGTTGGGACCGTCTAGGAAATGCAAAAAAACAAACAAAAAATGTCATTTGAAAATTAAATTCACCCTGTACTATATTGCAAACACATTATTAACACATTATTTGATGTTTTAATTTGTGAATTTAATTTATTTTTGAAAATATACACTCATTTCAAATCTGATGACTGCAACACACTCCAAAAAAGTTGGGACAGTGGACTGTTTGTCACTCTGTAACATCACCTTTTCTTTTAATAACTTTTATTAAGCGTTGGGTAAGTTTAGCAAGTGGAATTTTCCCCCATTCCTCCATTTCTTCAGCTGCGCAACTGTACTGGGCCTTCGTTGCCTTATTTTGCATTTCATAACGTGCCACACATTCTCAATCGGAGACAGGTCAGGACTGCAGGCAGGCCATGCTAGCACCAGCACTCTCTGCTTATGCAACCATGCGCATGTAATCCGAGCAGAATGTGGTTTGGTGTTGTCCTGCTCTGGATGCATATGTTGCTCCAAAATGTGTACATATCTTCCTGCAGTAATGCTGCCCTCACAGATGTGCAAGTCACCCCTGCCATGGGCACGAACACACCTCCATACCATGACAGACGCTGGCTTTTGGACCTGACACTGATAACAGCTTGGTCCTTTTCCTCTTTGGCCTGGAGAACATGATGGCTGTTTTGTCCAAAATCTATTTGAAATGTTGACTCTTCAGACCACCAAGCACGATTCCACTGTGCTACTATCCATTCCAGATGAGACAGAGCCCTGAGAAGTCAGCGGCGCTTCTGGACAGTGTTGATGTATGGCTTCTGCTTTGCATAGTAAAGCCTTAGCTTGCATCTGTGGATGCAGCGGCGAATGGTGTTGTGTGACAAAGGTTTACTAAAGTATTCCTGAGCCCATGTCAGGATATCCATTATAGACTCATGACGGTTTTTAAGACAGTGACATCTGAGAGATCGGAGATCACGTGCATGCAGAAGTGGTTTTCGGCCTTGCACAGAGATTTGACCGGATTCCTTGAATCTTTTAATTATATTGTGTACTGTAGAAGGTGAAATGCCCAAAATCCTACCGATTTGTCTTTGGGGAATGTTGTTCTCAAAGTGGTGGATTATTTGCTGACGCATCTGTAGGCAGATCGGTGAGCCTCGACCCATCCTTGGCCTTTTTTGGAGGCTCCTTATATACTATGATTAGACGATTGCCTCACCTGTTTCACATCACCTTCTTATTTCAACTTATCACATCGCTATTAGTCCTAAATTGCCCCTGTCCTAACTTATTTGCAACGTATTGCATGCATCAATTTCAAAATAAATGTTTATCTTCAAAAAACTATGCAGTTGATTAGGTAAAACATCAAATACCTTGTCTTTATATGTTTTTTGTTTAAATACACGTCAAAGTACATTTACAAATCACTCCTCTTAGTTTTTATTAGCATTTTCCATACCGTCCCAACTTTTTCGGAATTGGGGCTGTATATAAACGCATGAGGTTCCAATTCAGCCATTCAGCATGCTAAAAAAAATATGATCACTTTAGGGCTAGCCTACTGTCGGCATCTGTCCACGGTGAGAACACATCTGTCGGCACTGGTCAACCACAACATCGTCCCACCAGACAAACCTTGTGAAGCATCTGGAGGTCTCAGCAAAGACATCTGGAGCAAATACCAAAAAGACTGCAAGGTTGGTGTGGTGCTAAGTATGGCCCATTAATGAGCAGCATGGTTTCTGACTGGTATTAAGTTGTCATCTCTCCACCTCTTACAATCATAGTTACATTTTTTCCCCAGAACTACAAGGAGCTGGAGCTGCTGCGGTTGGTTTATTATGGTGGTGTGCAGCATGAGATCAGGAAAGAGGTGTGGCCATTTTTGTTGGGCCATTATAAGTTCGGCATGGGGAAAAAAGACATGACGCAGGTAAAAACCAATCCCTCAAGAATCTAGTGAGCTGTTTCTCTAAGATACTTTAGGAGCAGGTCTGACTGTGTTGCTTTCTGCAGATTGATGAGAAGATCACAGCACGCTACAAACAGGTGATGAGAGAGTGGAAGGCCTGTGAGGTGATCGTGAAGCAGCGGGAGAAGGAGATGCAGTCGGCCATTTTTGCCAAACTCTCATCAGGCAGCAGCATTGACAGCCACGTCATGAAACTCATCCACAGAGACTCAACTCTCAGCAACGAGGTAAGCTTCTCCCTTCTGTAAAGTATTACTTCAACTGAGGAGCTATCAAACTGTTCAGATTTGATCACTGTAGTGTGTTTTTAAAGTCAGTTACAGTGAAAAAGGTCGATCTAAAGAGACATTAACAGATTTGGAAAAAGACGAATACATTATAAAGAATGAAAGGTTCACATGGCATCTGATTGAGATTAGAAGTGTTCATTGGGACTGAGATACCATAGCACGCAGTAAAAAAAAAAAGTAGCATAAGTAGGTGTTTAGTAGGCGAACAGTCACATATGAAGCATGGAGGACAAACAGAGACCATGTTCATTAACATGAACCTGCAGCACTGCCTGATGCATTTACAACATCCTTAGTAACTGCCTGGGCAGGATTGCAGTGGTTTAATTAGGATATTAGTTTGTTCATACACTACAAATCTGACATCTTAGTAAGTGAAAATATCTTGAATATAGTCAGATTTGTCTCCTATTATAAGATTTATACATGCCAGGTGTATTTCCTATTATAAGATTACAATTAACCAAATATAAGTTTATTCAACCTGTTTCTAGATTTTCAAGCTTTGCATTTTCTTGTTCTATTGGCAGATAATTTTGCTGCATTTTAGAAATAAATGCTTAAAATGAGCAAAATTATCTGCCAAAAGAACAAGACTATTTCAAGCTTGAAATTAGTCAAAAAAAATGTGCATCACTAAGTTTTAGTTAATCTTGTATTAGAATCAAATAAATAGAAATAGAACCAAATTAATTTGGATGTACTGTACCCCTTAGTATATATTAATATCTGCTTGATAATTTCTCCCTGTCTCCCTCCTTCTTTCAGGTGTTTATGTCAGTGGACGAACCCGATGGGGTTGGTCAGGTCACTCCATGTGAGAGTGATAACACCCCCACCATGACCACCGTGGTTAATCCGGTCTCTCTGGCTCCTGATGAGAGGTCACTAGTTGAGTTTGACTCTCCAGACTCAGGCCTTCCTTCTTCTAGGAACTACTCAGTAGCATCAGCACACTCCCAGATTCTGTCTAGCATCGATGATGGGCCGAGTATGGAAGATGAGCCAGGAGATGAGACCACGCCTAGGGCTGGACTGGGAGAGCCGAGTGGGCAAGACTCACTGAGCGAGGACAGGCTGTGCAGTCAGCTGGATAAACTGGTCACTAACAGTGAAGATGTTGCAGCATCGTTCTCATCGTATACGGTAAACTCAGCTCCCCTTATTAGGCCCAGACTATGACCCATAAAATATACATTCAGTCTTTTCATCCAGACACTGTTTATGGTTTTAGCATTTTGTTGTTTTTGTTTTTTTGTCATTATTTTTCTTTTCTTTTTTTTTTTAAATTAGTTGTAATTATTTGTAGCAAATTTACTGAATATATTATATAAATAAATATTTATATTTATATTTATATTTATTTGTTATAATAAGTATGTAATTAATTTATGATGAGTTTTTGTCTTCCGAGCTTTATTATTATTATTATTATTGTTGTTGTTGTTGTTATTATTATTATTATTATTAACATTACTACTACATGGGAAACAATAGAGTCTGGTAAAGTGGGGGTTTTTATCATTTCTTGCAGATTGAGCTGTTGGACACGGTGGCTCTGAACCTGCACAGGATAGACAAAGATGTTGCACGCTGCGACCGTAACTACTACTACTTCACCACGAGCAACCTGGAGAAGCTGCGAAACATTATGTGCAGGTGAGCCAGACTTGGATCTGTCCTTTTCCCCTACCACTGTTCTTAATATGCAGCCTATTAGAAGAATATGTCTATTCTACTCAGTCTGACTCCTTTTCCCCTCTCCTTTCCTCTCAGTTATGTGTGGGAGCATCTAGAGGTGGGTTATGTGCAGGGCATGTGTGACCTCCTGGCCCCTCTGATGGTCATTTTGGATGATGGTGAGAATCGGAGATTATTCCTTAAACTTTGTCTTTGCTAACTGTTGGTTTAATAGACGGAAAAGCTTGTACATATTTCTTGATTTCCCTTTTCTGTATTTTTCCCGCATATTACACACATAACCAAAGGCAGTTAACCAAATGGCATTAGGACAATTATTTTAAAACGCTTCAAAGATAATAAATATCAAATATAGGAGTTCTTGGATAAATTCTTATCTGTCCAAATCCAAATCAAACCCATGTTTCATCTCATGTTAGAGCCATAGGGTTAAATGTATGATCATAGCACAAAGAGTCGTATCATTATATGAAGGAGGCTAAATTTAGGTCTTTTTAACAGCTGTGTCCATGAGTTGTACCCTCTCATTCTTTAATGATTTCTTTCTCTCTCTCTCTTTCTCTCTCTCTCTCTCTCTCTCTCTCTCTCTCTCTCTTTCTCTCAGAGTGCCTTGCCTACAGCTGTTTCACACAGTTAATGAAGAGGATGAGTCAGAATTTCCCCAATGGAGGAGCCATGGACACTCATTTTGCCAATATGAGGTCCTTGATACAGGTGATGTTTCCTTTCCCCTCAGAGTCCATCTGGATAGAGATTCACACAGTGAGAGACATGGTTATTAATGAGCTGTCACCTGTGCTGCTTTTACAGATCCTTGACTCCGAGTTGTTTGAGCTGATGCACCAGAATGGAGATTACACTCACTTCTACTTTTGCTACCGCTGGTTCCTGTTGGACTTCAAGAGAGGTATGACGGCTTGTCAAATGTTTATGATTATTCTGAAATAGTGTAAGCCTCTGCTCATTTTTGCTTGTTTGTATACGTGTGTGTTAGAGCTACTCTATGAGGATGTATTTGCCGTGTGGGAGGTGATCTGGGTGGCACCCCGTATCTCCTCCCAGCATTTTGTACTGTTCATTGCGCTGGCTCTGGTGGAGGTGTACCGGGAAATCATTCGCGACAACAACATGGACTTTACAGACATTATCAAGTTCTTCAATGGTGAGGGAATTTGCTTATGTATGCTTATACTTAACTAAAGCACTGATTAAGCCACTGCTATGTGCAGCTTCATATTTTAGGTTGTGGAAATGTGGCTGTCTCGTGTGTGTTCTTATACTTGTTTTTTTTTTCTTTTCTTTTTTTTTATATTTATAACCTGGAGTGACAGACTGTACTTAGTGGGCACCACAATGACCGTAATACCACAGACAATGGTACACCTTCATCACCATAGTCATGTATACTGTATACAACGTACAACTAACACCATTACTGTTCTCTTGACAAAACAAAACGTGACAATTTTCTGAGCATCAAAAACTCATGTTAATCATTTAGAAGTACATAAATGTTATAAATAACTAACTCATGTGATCATGTTACAGTGCATGTCTATAACCTGATCATACAGCTGCCTTTAAAATTCAAAAAGAGGTTGCCTTACATTTTAGATTAAGGTAAAACTTACAGTAGACAAGCATCCTTTACCTGTCTGTACAAGAAAGCTCAAGAGCAGACTCGGAAGGTTCAGATGCTTCTCTTCTTGGCATCATTTTAAATGCCTGCATTTATTTCCTGAGATTTAAAAAATGAGCTGAAATAAAACAATAAAATGTGCAATGGAGTGGGCCATCAGAATTGAGAATGGATAGGCCTGTGAAAAAGTAGCGGTTTGCACTAACGTGTGTATATATATATATATATATATATATATATATATATGTATGTGTGTATGTATGTATGTATATGTTAGTACATGTCGTGATAACATGCCAACAAAAGGAAAGCATTCAGCAAGCAAAAGTCATCCAAAAAAAAAGAGGGGTTTAAAAAAATAGATGAAGCAGTTATGGAGTGGTGTCCAATGTTGCTGAAAATAAAGATGTTCTCATTATGGTATCCTCAATAATGGTATAAAAGTACACAAAATGAAATGTACACCAAACATGAATGAATGAATGAATTAGGAAACTGTTGATGGAATTAGTGTACGCTCATTTCACCATACACAACTTTAATGAGTAAGGTCTATAGTAACTATATGCCTTTTTCTTCCGTCTAATAGAAATGGCCGAGCGACATGATGTCCAGAACATCCTGAGGATAGCCCGCGAGCTGGTACACAAGGTGCAAACACTCATAGAGAACAAGTGAAGCTCACTTCCAGCTTCCTCACTCTGCTTCTCATTACTCCTTCCCCCTATGGTCCAGTCAGCAATCCCTCTACCGAGAGATGGAGGGGGAAGGAGAGCACACCAGCTCTCAGTGATCTCAGTGACTCCCCTGGGGTAAAGCGATGAGACTGCTTGGGACCTGCAATTAGACTAAATGGCCTGAAATCATCCTTTTTCTGTATCCTTTGCCTGTAACGGAACGCCATTGTGTTGGCTGTTGGAGTTGTCTGCATGCATGTGGGATTTGAGCACACTGTGACAGATTTTTTTCGTTCTTTTTTTTTTTTTTTGCCCGTACACTATTCCAGTATACGCTGCATCCACTGGATCCTTTCAGCTTCCTTTCAGAAAGCGTCCACTTTGTAAAAAAAAATAAATAAAAATGACTTCAGCCTCAAGTTGCCACAATGTAGTTCTGTTTCACCAACGACTGTTTTTCCTCTCTGCCAAATGTACAGAAAGTATTCCGCACTTCTCAATGACTCTCAGGAGGATCCCTTCTTCTCTTTGTCTGCCTTTATTAGATATGGCACTGAACAGTACAGTTGAGCACATTTTTTTTTTCTCAATCCACAGAGCCTAGCATTACAGTACTGAAGAAAAAGCAGAAGCTGCCTAATGTCAAGCCCACTAAAGAACTAAGCCACGAAGAAGTCATTAAAGCATCGATTTGTGACCAAAAGGACTGTGCCAATTATATGACCTTGTCATAGTATTTGTCTACCTTGTATTTGTCTTTGACTTTGCTGGCCTTTCTCTACTAGATCTTTTGGAACTCTTCTGAAGGTTGATTTTAAAAAATAAATAAGATAAAGTGGCTACTTTTGCACTAATGCACATCCCTCCCTTCCTCAATCCAAAAGAGGGAAAGGGCTGGAGATGTAATTCCCAGGATCCTCTCTGCTCTGGTTGAGAGTCTGCTCTGCACATGATGGCTGCAAAGCCATGTAAAAAAAAAAAAAAAAGAAATGGGCAGTGTGATGTGTCTCAGAGTGTACCACATCGAGAATGGTGCATGGCTTCTTTACACACTAGCTAGTATGTAATTGCTCACTCATTGCAGCTTTACTGAGTGATATCTTAAGTATGGACTTGGCCTGCTGATCAGTATAGACCTGAAGTTCGTACACGAGACCTGCAGAAGACGGTCACTCTTATGTTTCAGCCAAAGCTCCTTCTCAGTACACACAGCACTCTTGGTGCTCAGAAACTAAACATGTCAAACATTACCCCTTAATGTCTTCCCCTATCTTGAGCTACTGCTGCTTAATTCCTCCAAACACCTCCAAATCAAATCTGTACTCCTACAAAGCTTATGTATCAGTTATCAGGTAGCAGTTCCTTAGTGGCCCACTATAGTTTCTGTGCCTCAGACCCTGCTGATCAGTTGTCTTCATTTTGTGAGTGTGTGTGTGTGTGTGAGGGACATGATGCATCCTATGAAAGATTACTTCCAAGAGGAGCTTGTGTACCAAAGCCTCCAGAATATCGTCCGTAGCGTCCTACAGTTGTGCAACATTCATGCATAACTCAAAGACTGTTGAATGAAAGTAAATCATCTTAATTTTTACTGTGAAACACTTATTTACACTTATTTATTAATCACCCCCCCACCACCACCCCATCTTAAGGCAACTGTATTTTAAACACTATTTTATTTTTATTTTATTTTTTACTTTTGGTTGTAGAGATGTGCTTCTTTGAACCCTGTATAACTGGAGAACTGTACAGTTTGAATGTGGGAAGCCTTTGTTACATGTTGACTGTTACAGTCCTTATTCATGTTGTGCCCTGAATTCTATGGATTTGAAAATGATATATTTTGTTTTGGATGCCAAACTCTGAATGCTGAAGTATGTATTTTAATGGATGTATAATTTTACCTTGAATGTATTACTAAAAAAAAAAAAAAAAAAAAAAAAAAAGTTGTTCCTAAAATATTTTGACACAATCACGTTTCATTTGTCAAAATATATTTCCTTTTTTTTTTTCCAATAGCGAAAAAGAAAATCCAGAAACATTGGGTGTGTGTTTGTATATTAACAGCAGAAGACAGAACAAACCAAATGCTGTGTCCTAAAATCACCACTAGTGGGCGCTCCAGTCAAATAAATAGCAGCATAATCAGCGACGCATCAGTGGAGAGTCTGAAAAATGTAGACGTTTCCTTACAGAGATTAAATGAAATGTAAGTAACACATTCAGTTACTTACAACAAAAATACCCAAAGTATATCATTTTCAATGGATCTAATCCATGTATGTACATGATCACTTCAGTAAAAAAAAAAACACTTTCACCACCAAAAGTGGAATCTTAGGACCTCATGGCTGTAATGGCCTTTCTTGAATGATCATTTTCAGCTCCATTCCCTTTGGATGCGAAGGCTGTTCTTACTAACATCATTCATGCTTTCTGGTCATATTTCAGAAAGTGGGACGATGTACATGATCCGCTGCATAGAGCATTCGCATAAACTTTTTCATACAATAATTTAGCCACCGAATTCTCTTTCATCTTAGTTTGAAAATGTCTACAGTTGCAATCAAAATGATTCAACCCCCATTGCAAATCAGGTTTATTGTCAAAATGTACAGAATTTCAGCTGTTTGAAATGAACAAACCAAACAAAAGCAATTGAAATAGTTCAACAATTTCCCCAAATTCCACTGAAAATGCAACTTATAATGATTTCTCGTCTCAAAATTATTCAACCCCCTGAATAGAATCCCTCACAACAGCACAAATATGCAAAACAGGTGTTGTCTCAAGCACACCTGATGCAGCTAATCAAGGGCTTCACTAGTTGCACCAGGTGTGCTTGAGCTGGAATACTTGAACTGGCTAGGGGTTGGTTGAGTGTACACTACCTGGACGGAGCAGAAAAAGGAAGCGATCAACGGCTGCAACCGGATTTCTGAGAAGGCAGGTTGTGAAAACCCTCGAGTGACTGCAAAAGACCTTTAGCAAGACTTGCACTGAACAGCAACAGGCACTGAGGTTTCAGTGAGCACAGTAAGGCGCGTACTAAACGTAGAAGGTTTCCATGCCAGAACTTTGAGGACTTTGGACCACTGAGCATCGGTCCAGTTCTTTTTCTCCTTAGCCCAGGTAAGACGCTTCTGACGCTGTCTCGCGTTCAGGAGTGGCTTAACACTAGGAAAGCAACACGGCAACATTTCTGTATTATAAATTCTTTATTCTAACATTTTGAGATAGTGAATTTTTGATTTCCATGTGCCGTAAGCCGTAATCATCAAGATTAAAACAAAAAAAAGGCTTGAAATATTTCATTTTATGTGTAATGAATCTAGAATATATGAAAGTTACACTTATTTAATTAAATTACGTAAAGAAATGAACTTTTCTACGATATTCAAATTTTTTGAGATGCACCTGTACATGTCACCCATAGCATGTGAAAAGGGAGAGTCTTTTGTAACTGGTTCAACTCTCTGAGATCTAGAATTTGCCAGAAACCACTGTCCTATTTATGAACAATGAAATAAGTCAAATAGAACCCTTCTGTCCAAGAGGGAATGAATTTCCTGGGACAGGCATACTGTTGGGGTCTGAGACAAAAAAAAAGGCCTTGTGTGTCAAAAGTCTGGGAGCCAGAAGTGGAACTGTAATCTGTATCGCTGCAACACTGTCATTAGGACCCAGGGTCTCATTATCAGTCCCTTTCCCAGCTTTCCTACAGGGACTTGGGGAAGATGTATCTTAAAGGAATCTTAGATCCCTGTCCAGGGCCTGTCCTATGGAGTAAAGTACTGAGGGGTACTCGGACACCGTCTGAAAAAGTGCGTCTCCCCACGCTTTGGGCCCCTTGTAGGTGTTGGAATACAGAACCAGGGTGTGGCATCCTAATGGAACGTCCTATGTAAGGCTGGTCCAAGAGTGACACTGGCACACAAGGCAGATTCCACAGAGTTGATTTGGACACAAGTACATACACTCAGCATTTGGGCAGTGTACATCTGAGTATAATGCATTTGTCTGATGAGACTGCCATTAATGCAATGCAAGCATCAACAGCAGGCAAATGGCCAAAACTGACCCGATCATGATTCATCAGATTAGTCAGAACACATGCCATAGGGCTCGGGTGCGGGTGAACTGAGGCCTGTGTGAATCTCATGAAAGCTGTCAAAAAGTCCTTGTACACTGGTACAGGAAATTGTGCCATGTGAACGAGTGCATTAAATGTGGGTTGTAGTACCATCCAAACGTACTCAGGCCATAACTGTTTTCAGAGTGGCTGTCACAACTAGCATAGAGTCTGGTGTAGGTACCTGTGAGCCAGCAGAGGCAGAGTAAACCGCTCTTTACATGAGTGGCATTGAAAGTGGTGGCTTGACTTGTAGGTCATTATCAGCCTAGAAGAAACCTCCAGACATGGATGTAGACATAGCATCCTCCTCTTCCTTCAATAAGGGGCAAGAAGAATGACTGAGCTGTAAGGAGGGTTCTGTTGAGAAGTCAAAACCTCTTATATGGTCCCAGCTCTTTGATTATTGCCATGTCTGCCGCCAAGTTGTTGATTTGTCTAGTGTAAGTCAGTCTGTTTTCTGGGCTTTTTGTTGTTCTTGTCAGTCATTGCTGGGCCTTGGTGTTTGTGACTAGCAAGCTGTTCAGACTGAAGGGCTTGGGCCAGACTCGACTCTAAGCCAGAACTGAAATCTGCCAGCAATGCCAATATCCAAGTCAGACACAACATATTCACAGCCACTACATCAGTGCAAGTCTTTTAGCAGGGTTGTTTGTGGCTACTATGGAGGCAACATCATCCAGATTGAGTGGAGGGAATGCCCAGTCCAAAACGAGTAGCTGTGAATTGGTGTGAATCCAGATACAATTAGCAGGCTTTGCAATAGACAAATGTATAATATGTAGAGGGAGAACCACTCAACAATACTAGTAAATATCTAGTGAGCTACACGTTGGGGAATGTGGAATACTCTAAAGATAGAAACTTCTCAGCACATGCATGTGTATGCCCATAATATGAAGAGCGAGTGATGAGGGCAGTAATACTAATGAGGGAAAACCAGGCTAACAGATGCTCATAATATACAAATAATGGTTGTAATATTCAAGAAACTCACCAAGCCAGAAAGGAATAAGCAGATGCTATCCCCAACCTTGGAGAACAAATGACCTATAACACCCACAAGCTCCATATTGTCTGAGCAGGTAAGAAAGAGAAAGGGGGTTATTGCTGTATCAACTTGTTGGAAAATCTTGTATGAGTGCGCACACACAAGGTGGTATCCATGTGTTTCATACTGCCTCTGGCAGATGGGTAAAATAGAACCACAGATCACCACAGTGTACTATAGTGTAGCCTAATAGCACCATGGGAATATTATGGTTACCTCAAAATACAGCAGTAAAACCATGGTTAATGATAGTATACCATAGCCAAGGCATAGTGATTTTTCATAAGGGATTAGCAATGTACCAAAAAGGGTCTGACGATACTGTTTTACACTTTAGTACAGTGGTTCTTAACCTCTTTGTGTGTGTGTGTGTGTGTGTGTGTGTGTGTGTGTGTGTGTGTGTATCTTTCCATGCAGTGTATTGATACCTGTTTCCTACAGTCTTTGCATGTGCTTGTACATGTATATATGTGGATATATTTTAAGTGTTACCACTACTGTTTTATCTCATTTTTGTCCTTTCTCTCTGATCTCTGTCCAGCTGAGCAACGCCCTCCTTTAGCTGGATCTTCTCTCTCTCAGCTGCTCAATCTCACAGGCCTGGGTGAATATATATACGTCATCAGCTGGCACATTTGGCAGTGGATGTTACAGCTCTGCCGGAAAGTCTCTGTTCTTCACCTGTACCCCCAGGGTTTCCTCATCCTCCCGCTTATCGTATCATTTCATCAGTGACCCATGCTCATGCTTCTACTCAAACTCAGGCTCAACTGTTTCCCATAACCCATTCCCAATAAACCACATACTGTGCTACCCTTGTGTATTCCTGTGTCTTAAATTTATTACCACATGACCCACTTTTAAGAATGACAATGTTTTGTTCCCCCCACCATGTTTTGGATTACTCATTCAGTGGGATGGTTGGGCTTTGATGGTCATGGCTCAGTAGGGCTGAGGAAGAGATGCAATCTATCTTCGAACAGTAGTCTGGCTCTGTACTTGTTCTTGAGGTAAACCAGCGCTAAAAAAAAAACAGCCTCACGGAGATTGGTCGATGTGAATGGGAGAGTATTTTTCAATGCCATGTCACTCAGTTCTCGGGCTTCGGCGTGTACGGATATCCAAAAATCCGCCAGTGGCTTCTCTGTGAACCTCTGTGTACAGTCGTTTTAAAATAAAAGTTTTCCCGCAACTCCCCTGCTACCGTTTTGAGACCCCCAAGGTTAGGAACCGCTGCTTTAATACAAGACGAGCACAATGTCTCTTACCCCATCCACTTTTTTCATGAATGGAAAAATTGCAAGTACATTCTCATGCCTTCAACACTGACAATTCATTTATTACATTTCTCTGTGTACAAAAGATCATACTTGTGAATGATGGTACAAAATGCAATTCTGTATTCACCACCGCCAATGCCTCCAAACTGTGATCTTGTACACGTGTACCCGAGGAACTGTACAATACAGAGGCATGGAAATAAAACAGAACATCAAAATAGATATTGCATCTTTAAAAGCTAAGTTTCTTCCATAAATACTTCCTTTGCTAGCCACTGTATTTTCTTATAACAGAATCACAGATTTATGTAGCCAGGAAAAAAAAAAGTCAGATGATTATCATGTGACCAAAAAATAAAATCCCCCAAAAAATAATGGAAAGAAATTCAACATAGCAATGACATTCGTAGGCCACAATTGTTACAGTACAACATCAAAGGCCAAAAGTTCTCCATATAGTGGTCCAGACCCAAGAGCCAGAGAGGGTGTATGAGGTGTGTCTTTGTATGCAGACGATACAGTCTGAGGGTAGGTGTGGGTGAGAGAGTACAAAGGTCCCAGTAGGGGTTACGTGGGCACACCATGTTCCTGCCGCATCTGTTCCTGCTTTGTCCTGTAACACAGTAGGAGATAACCAGCTGAGTAAACATACGAGGAAACAGTAACTGTGCCAAAACACTAGTAATAAACAAGGCTCCAACTCAAACAAACTACTCCAACTAAAATGTTGGGAATACAGTCAAGAAAACCTTTCAACTATGTACAGTGTACTGGTCTCAGAATGAATAGCGATAAAAGATATTATCGTCATTTGAAGACCATTTTATGTCACTGATAATATAATAGCATAATAATGCAAGTACACCCTTTCAAAGAGCAATGAATTTTGAATTCTTCAGACTATTCAGACATTGGAATTGGAATGTCAAAAAATATATATTATGAAACAACTAAAATAAAATCACAACCAAAACAATAAATACAATTTATTGTAATAAATTTGGTGAATTCTTTACGCTTTAGTTATTCGTTGTCCGTGATTTAGTGCGTTGTTAAGCAAAGAGCATATTCACAGCGTGATTTACCCATTCTACCTAGTGCCTTATCTATTTAAGTTCACTTGTGTATCCGTGTCATTTTGTGCATTAGTTGTAATATTAGGTTTATGTTGTGTAAACGTCTGATTAATCTCACGTGTGTATAGGATGTGTTCGAGTGAGTTTATTAACCCTTTAGTAAAGCGCTTCAGTTTACCGCTGTTCATTCAGTGTTCAGCTTCAGCTCATGCAGCTTAAGCGGCTCAATCCCCGACATTACTGACTCTGACTGGATTATTTCAAACACTAGAACTATTCTTTCTAGATTTTTCTTCTTCAAAAAACAAACACTGTTAGTGCATTGTTAATATCACGCGTAAAATATTTTTAACAGTATGCTTTAATTCAAATTGGCGCTAGTGCTCGCTACACATCTTAAATTCGAATGCACACAGTTTTTACATTCACAATGTGCATCTTTATCAAAAATTTCACAAATAGTTGATGTTCGAATTCATATTTGACAGCCCTAGAGTAGACGAGAGGACAGAATGGCTAAAATGTTGGTGATTCATTATTATGTAAACAAACACACAATGGGCAATATCGCGGTCAGCAAAAATGATCGCGGTCACGTAAATATATCGAACAATAAGCTGATGACGTAATGAAGGTGACAGGTCTAGTCCAGACTGAAGCTTTCAATACAGAAAAAGCTCCCTGTTGTAACCCAAGTCATTCAGAGTTTTCCATGTGAATCAGTTGGCTTTGATAATGAAATGGGCCACTCACTTCTACGGATGTGATGAGTCCTTCTATTCCCTCTTCTCCTAACTGGAGTTTGGCTTCTCTGAAGACTTCTGTAGCTGTAAAAGAGGTGAGAAATATTTCACTCCTTATGAAATTCAATATCTAGGTATACTACATCTCTGACACCATGAGGAACCCAATTTGAAAAATTGAAGTGAAGACCAAGTGGATCTACTGTCTATAAAGGTGCAACATTCAGATGAGTAAGCTTTACTGTTTAATATCAATAACACATCCTAATTAAAACATCACACCTGCCCTTTCAGTGTTAACAACATGCAGTGACAAGCATGGCTCATCACCAGTCAAATGTAATCTTATTCTAATCATGTTGCTAAAATGACAGAACTCCACAGGATCTTGTCTTGGCTCTTCACATTGCTGAACTTTTATAGATCGAAAGGGGGCAGTATTTATCCATCAGACACACCAGAGGGCATCTGGCTTCCACTCCCTCTCTATAGAAATCTATCAGAAATCAGAAACGAGGAATCGAAGGCACCAACGTCAGAAGACGCATTTCCAAAAAGGAAAAGAAAGGAGATCGATGGATCACAGACTGTAGGCGGTTATAAGAAAAGTTATTAATTAGTAGAAAGAGTACCGACAGTTTTAGAAGATGATAAGGCCACACGACAGAGGAGATGGAAATGAAAATCAGGACTGTTGCAGCAACTACTGTGTTTTAAAGAAGATTAGCAAGGAAAGTCCAAAAAAAAAGAAGAATAAAAAGGGAAGGAGTCAAAAAAAAAACCCATATAGACTAGAGTGGTGAAAAAAGCCACCATACCTGTGATTGTTCTTTAAGAAAGTCAGGTAGCCGAAATTCACCTTTAAATACCTAGAAAAAAACCAAAGAACTGTTTTAGAGGCTGACATGCTGCAGTCACTACAACAGAGCTTTGTTCCTACATCTAAAGCAAACAAAACAGCAACACAGAAGCCATCCTCTGACCTGGATCTTTATATTCTCTCACTGTGACAGAGTTAAGACCACAGATCTTCTGTCTGTTAACATCTGTAGTCTGTCAATTCTAAGATCTACTTAGTGGTTTACCCGTATAATGGCGGTGAAGACTGAAATCAGATGTAGCACAATAAACCAATTAAAATGGCCGCATTTTGAAATGATCTCAGAGGAAATGGCTAAACACAGAATTTTTGTAAAATAGCCACCGTTTAACTAAGACTACTCAGAAGAGAGACATTCTCTTTCAGCCAAGGTGTTGGACTCAGCTGAACCCAACGCTCATGTCTCACCGTGTCTGCCAAGTCATAGGATGAAAGGGAGGCAGAGAGAGGAAGGGAGAGGGTGGGGGGTTACAGGGATGGGTCACTTGTGAATTCTGTGCACTGTTGATATCAGAGGCGGCCTCGTTACTGAGTGTTTAAGGAAAGCCCGGGGCTGCCGAAAGGAACAATCGCCAGTTAAGACAAGTCCAGTTTATGCTTCTCTGTGAGCGTCAGGAGAGGAACTTGTTAGGTGAAAAAGAGTGGCTCTGAAGCAATGGTAAGCAAGAAGATATATATAAAAAAAACAACAAAAACAAACAACAGAAAACCAAGACCAAAAGGAAACAAGTGTCAGACAGAACAGGAAGTAAAGGTGCAAGGGGAAAAACTGAAAAGGTCAGGCACAGTATACTGTGCTAAAACTATAACTTCACAGTACTTTCATTCTGCAAAATGTAGGACAAGCAGCTATCCGGAAACCTCACGGCCTCGCACTTGTTTTACTTCCCACCAGTTATGCAGCCACCGCTGGGGCCTGTCAGCCATTAGAGTCCCACAGAGTCTAATTCTTTCAAATCAATCAGACCTCTCTTCCCTAGAGAGTGAGTTTGAAAGGAAACGACTCTCATTAAACATTTTAATGTAAAAAACAATATCAAGTTATTCCCCTGGTGCAACACTACATTTTAAAGTTATAAATAACAAAAACAGTGTGAAAATTTGAGATGCATCAGTATCAATATCATTATCAATCCCAATTCAATGATTGGTCCCAAAATCAATGAGAGGTGTAACAGAACCTTTTATTGAACTCTTTTTATGCTTTCCTGGTTTAAATACCGGTAGTGGCCATGAAAAGCCAACGTGTTTAAGTATTTAGGCTAGTAGACTTGTTCTTTATAATGTTACTAATGGATTTTAAATAAAGTGAATTAGCTAGCTAATTAATAATAGTTAGAGTAGGGCTGCAGTGAAGAGCAGGTTTTGTTTCACTTCAGAAAAGTGCTTCTGTACAGTTTTAAATAAAGTACGTTTTGTTTTCACTGCATCAAAATCCACTCACCGTGGCTGAGCGTCAATAAGAAGATACTGTGTAAGTACTGTTATTTTCATTCATCGCCTTTTTGGAGACATTTTTTTCTTGCCTAGTTTGCATATAAGATGATGCATCAGGTTGTGTGGACTGTAAGAAGATGCTGTAGTACCTTCTCTGGATATTTTCAAAGTACAGTTTGCAAGTCGTCTTTGCTTTGATTACCATTGTTAATTGTGAAATACATCCAGAGCGCCGTAATTTTGAGTCGCTTGTTCATTATAGCGCTGACGCAGCGTAGTATCACATGGTATGAAAGGTATGAGTTAAGGAGGATGAGTAAATCTGTGAAAACGAAATTCTATTCTATA
Organism: Ictalurus furcatus; assembly: GCF_023375685.1. NCBI lineage: Eukaryota > Metazoa > Chordata > Actinopteri > Siluriformes > Ictaluridae > Ictalurus > Ictalurus furcatus. The sequence continues at coordinate 10,722,539 of NC_071271.1, read as the reverse complement.
TTTAATTTGTCACCAGTAATTTTGAAGTAAATTTCATTATACAGTCCCCTTCAAAAAGGATTGGAACAGCAAGGCCAATTCTATTGTTTTCGCTATGGGTTTGACATCAAAGTATGAACATGAGACGACGGATCTGAATTTCAGCTTTCATGTCCTCATATTTACATCTAGATATGTTAAACAACTTAAAACATAACGCCCTTTGTTTGAAGCCACCCATCATTATTTTTTTCAAGTGATCAAAAATATCAGAACATGAAAGTGACTGAGAGGTGTTTCTTGCTGCCCAGGTGCGCCCTGATAAATTGACTGTTTAAAGAATGAATAGCTCTGAATGTCTACTCTTGGTTTGAGCCAAATGTGAAGACTGCATTTGTTGTTAAAAAGGAAAAACCAACATGAAGACCAGAGAGCTGTCTATGGGAGAAAAGCTTTTATTTACTTTAAGACTGTATCTGTTCCTATACTTTTGCTCACTTAAAAACTGTGTGGTCTCCCACCAAATGTGCCATGTTTGAAGTTGTTTAACACATATAGATGTAAATAGCAGGAAATTAAAGTCTCATATTCATCTTTTGATCTCAAATATCTTGTGTATATTGAAAACGACAGAATCGGCCTTGCTGTTCCAATACTTTCAGAGGGGACTGTATAGTGCAACTTGCTTTTCTGTTCATACGCAATACAGAAGCAGAGCTGAAAAAAAAGTCTAAACCATTGGTAGCAGTGCTACTTGTAACTTAATGTCTGCATGAGACAAGAGAGAATATGACTGACACTAACACGCTCAGGGAGCTGGCCCTAAACATTTATTTGACTTGATGCTGAGCAAATTAGGCTTGCTTGGCCTAGGACAAGTAACTTGACTACAGGAGACAAACATTACTCAAGGTTTTAGCCCTAATTAAAGAGAGGAACGTCTGGAGGTGGTAGCACTGGGGGGAGAGAGCCTCCTGGGTCAAATTGCCTCCTCCTGCTGAGAGCTGCAAGCCAGAGTGGAATTTGTTTATAACAGTTCCAACACTGATGGCAATTGTGCTTCTCATTTTCCAGGGTGCCATTTCATGACGCCCCAAAACTAGAAACCGAAATAGTATATCTACTCCTCCTATTTTCATTTTGGAAAGGAAACTATGACTTAAAGCTACATCAATCACAGTGATGCTTGTCCATGCAGGAAGAACAACACGTCCTAATCTCTGAAAAACTCCAGAGCCTCACGCCTGCTCGCATGTAGCTCATCAACGTCTGAGAGGATTGCAGGGCTGAGGCAGATACTGTTGTGGACAATCCATAACCAGGTTCATTTGTGCCTCTTGAGGTTCTGTTGCTGCTGATTAGAGGCCAAAGGCTGTGGAAGAAGATATTCTGACAGCAGGGGCTCAGAATTGTATGTGCTCATCTTCTCTTGTGACACCCCCTCCCTTTCCCCACATATCACTATCACTTCATGTCCCCATAAAACCAGAAATGATCATCAGGATAGACGGGTCACATGGGTTCATTATCCTTCAGAAGGACACCAATCAGCTAAAACGAGGCAGTCAGAACCTCACACGAAGCGGCTTGTTTGTTATAAGGCTGATTAGTAAAAAAAAAAAGAAAGGACAGTAAAGGACAACTCTAGATAAAGCCGGTGTTAAGATTTTAGTTAAGAGTTTAATCTGACAATTATAGCTTGCGAATCTTAAAAATTCAATAAAAATGATTTCTATTCGAGCAGTCCTGCAGATTTTGGATCAAATGGAACATGATCAGAGAAACGTATGTGTGTGAAGTGTAAAAAATAATGCCTGAACTTATCTGCCCATGTTTTTAACAGAAGCTCCTAGGGTACTTAAAGCATCAGGGGTTTATTTGAGGCGAGGATGTAAGTCATCTCACCCCTGAAGCATATATGGGAAAGTGCAGACAGTCAGAAGAATGTAGCAGATGCTGTTTCAGCTGTACTTTCGTTCTCGACAGTAATGTTTAAATTCTTTCTGTCATCTGAAACAAAGGCCAAATATATAAAAATGATAATAATAATAATAAAATCCATATGTCAAAGCACTCTTCACTTACATGAATATTTTTGGGCCTAAAAAATGAAATGACTTCTGTTAGAGGATAGTGTGGACTCAAATGAAGAACCACGAAAAATTCTTAATACTAACTCGAATTATTTTCACAGTTATTCTGTTTTTTAATCAGTTTTACTTTTACAGATAGATGTTAAGATCTCTGGGGGCACTCTTATTTCTGCAAAAAGACAACATTAAGACTTTGTTTAATTACTTCCATCCATCCTTTTCCCATACCACTTATCCTACAGAGGGTTGCGGGGGAGCCTGGAGCCTAGCCCAGCGCACAAAGTGGGGGACAGTCTGGATGCAGGGCACAATCGCATACACATTCACACACTATGGACATGGAAATGCCAAACAGCCCACATCACATGTCTTTGGACTGGAGGAAAGCGGAGTACCCGGAGGAAACCCCCAAAGAACTGGGAGAACAAGCAAACTCCACGGACACAGGGCGGAGGTGGGATTCAATAACCCCACCCCATGCAAATCACTGAGTCACCGTGAATGTCACATGTTCAAAACTTTGCTTTTGAGTTCCTCCTGTGTCCTCCTATTTTTGGTGCGCCTACACCGGTTGTCACTGTTCTCTTTTCATTACTGATCCGACATGATTGAGGTCGTTTATTCAAGCCTCATAAATCCAAGCAGCGGGTTGACAAGCTTCAACAGCCGGATCGTTCCAGTCCATATTTACAGCCCTACAGGGTTCACTCTTCACACAGGACTGAAATTAAATTACACCTCAAATCAGACCTTTCATCCACTTGTCCCCTTTACACTCAATCAAAACAGACGGGATTCAAACCAATGTCCAGGTTTGGATGCATACGTCTGACTGTATTTCTGCATCATCTCATCCTGGTAATTGAGACCAGAGTTAGAGCTTGCCCATCCAAGTCCAACCTAAACTCATCATAATCGTCCTCGACCAGGAACATATTGATCTTGATATAAAATTTCTTGACATAGATCAGAGAAGCTGTAAAGCCACTTAATAGGTATTGATTGTGGCTTTGGAAAGGATTCAAGACGTGTTAATTCACAGCACATGCTGTACAGACAAATAAAGGGGCGAATGTAAGAATTATTCTCTACAACCACAAAATGATAATTATTGTAACAGTGCCACTTACAACCACTGTGAGCTGAGATTGTGAGCAAGATAGAAAGTAGAAGCTGCACGGCACAGCTTAATTCATTCCTTTTACTTTGAAAACACATCACACTGCCATATAGTTTTAATCACGCTGACGCCAACGTGCCAAATAATTCAGACCGAATTACTGCAAAAACGAGATCAAACGGTTCATTCAAGGCAGCTCAAGGAAAAGAAGTCATAAATGACCGCTTTGGAGAACTTTTGAACTCCTCTGGTCCCTGGATGATTGAACATTTGCCCTTCGTTTTTATTGAAATGATTTTCAGTATGTAAAGTGTTGCAGAAAGTGAACACAGGGGCATTGATGCATAAGCTGGAACGCAGCAGTTTGCTTAGTAACCTGATGAGCTAGCGCTATGCAAAACAGTGAAGCTATTCGTCCACCGTTGTTTATTTTGGAATTTAATATGGATCTGCTATACTTGGAGCAAAAAGAAATAAATACCAAGGTGTGTCAGTATATCACAGAATGAGACATGGGCTGCCTTTCCTGTAGTGTGCGCAGTTCCAGGGACCAACAGCTTAAATTCCTGGCTTTATCAATATCTCACACATCTCACCTGAACTTTTCTATAACTTTATAACTAAATTGTAATACCTGCATTATCATTATTATTATTATTATTATTAATAATAATATAGATGCCATGATACCACTTTTTTTATTGTTTACTATGCTTTTTTTCACAGTTAAAACCTTTAACACAAAAATCACGTACATTGTAAATATATAAGTATATTTAAAAAAAAAAACAACAACTAGTCAAGCAATAAAAAAAGTACATTTCTTTTCCAAATCCAGTTCTAATCTTTGCCATCTGTTAAAGGATATGCTATCCGATATCAGATATCTTTACTCGGGTTTGGATTGGAACCATTGCTAATTATTATTAATCACGTTTCAGTGGGTAATGTCATCATTACAGGTCCAATACTGTAAATAAACCTGGAGCTTTCAGATGCCTGGTCTAGTCGAAAACTGGCATTAGATGTGCACTGGTTAATAAAACATGCAGCCAAATTATGAAACATTTATACAGCTGTCAGATTTAATAAGCTAGTGAAAAAATATAAAATACATCTAAAAAATTGTATATATTCTAACAGAATGATCCTCAAGACACTAATCACAGTACATTTCTGCATAAAATACTATGTTATAATTGAATCAATCAGATTATTTAGGATGCCATTAAATAATCTAGAATTTCAAAAACAGTATATAATCTTGAAAATGGAAAACATCCTCTTCCATCCAAAAAAAAAAAACAGAAATAGCAATAAAACAATAATAAGAAATTAGAATTAGAAATGGTACCATGACCCTGCACAGGATAAAGCGGTTATTGATTAGATGGATGGATGGACGGATGGGTACGTGGATGGATGGTTGGGTGGATAGACAGACGGACGGGTGGGTGGACGGGTGGGTGGATGGATGGATGGACGGATGGACATATGAGAAAGAGTGCACCGGTCACCAACATGCAAATTCTACTCTGCACATAACACCTTCTTAAATCGTTTTGAGTGCTGTAATATTTACTTAGAATTTCTAAATCAGCTGTTGTCTGATAAGTGTGCTGCAATCGCAATTAGTCATTAGTTGGCCTACAATTTGGTTACTTCTGCCTGTGGCGATGTATAACTCCTGTATAACACTTGTTATCTGTACAACACTGTGTATCGGTGAAAACAGAGGATTTCACAATCCTCTTCATGACCTCAGCAGGGAAGAATGACAACTTAAAGACCTTGGGAAGTTTGGACTTGTCATTATCCATCAGTTCAGCCAGGATGGGTCAGGGAGCTCGGGTCAGAGCCAACTGAAAGTCTAAAGTCCATCAACAAAATTCCGAAATATACTTCCACTTTCTGTTCAGCCTGCTGACAGGCTCTAATTTACACAGCTCACTGATGTGTGTGTGTGTGTGTGTGTGCACGTGTGTGTTAGATTACGAGAAATATCATCTCGACACACAATACGACAGTTTAGTACTTTTGTGATTACTCACTCCTTGTTCATTATTGCATACCTGGATCCAAACACTCTATTATCTCTACTACATACTAATCACGATATATAAAGATACAACACAAGCAGTTCATGACAGAGTGGGTAAACTTTTCTCCTAAATACACTAGATAACACTGTTCTGTCAAACTCGCTCTCTGCTTGCGTCTTTGTGCTTGAGCAGAGGGAAAGAAAAAAGGAGTAAATAGTTGCGGTCATAGTCAGAAATTTCAAGCTAAACAGTGCATAGCCACATCTGGTTCTAACTTATTGTAAATGTGAAGCTCACTTGTAAGGAGGAACCGATTTAGTGTTAGCCCCAGTGACATTGCACAGAATTAGCTACATGGAAGAACACAGTGACGTATCACATACATGAGGTACATTTTTGCACATATGGTGTATATAAACCATTAGGGGTTTTTATGGTTCAATTCAAATTTGTTTCAGAACTAAGATTTTTGTGATATTTTGTAAGCAAAGCCCATCATCTATATTTGGATTATTGAAACAAATGCCGTAATGTAATGTGTTAACTCGGGAAATATCACTGATGACTTCATAGAGGAGAGGGCTGTTTGGATAATATGCATCTATTTATTCTGTCAAGCAAATAAAATTTTAGTAGAAGTAAATAAATAAATAAATAAATAAATGATGTCCAAGATGTTAACCAAAATTCATGCTACTAAAATAAACTGACACCACGCTCACCACTATGACAGATTTTAAATCATCAGGGTACTTGTTTTAAACGGAATCTTCAGTTAGCTATGCTGATTTGAGCTGACACAATTCATCAAGCAGTTCACAGACAACTGTATTTCCATATTATATAACCTCTGATGAGTCAGCGAAAAAGGACTGAAAAAATCAACCCAAATGCTAATCAAATCTATGGGTTGTTTCACACCATCACGAATAGGCTGCATTAGGGCTGGGCGATATATCGATATAATATTGATATTGTGATAAATGATTACGTGATACACTTTTATCAGATATTGTTGGTATGGTGATGTGGTTTTTTAAACGTTTTCAATAATTACAAATTAAATGGCACTAAATGGATTCCGTTGATTTGATGTAATTTTTTTCTTCATTTTTTTCTTCAAAGAAGTTGAAGTCTTCAACTACATCTTCTTTGTCTTTGTAGGAATTAAAGAAAAGTATCATCAAACTCAGTTTAACGTGTTTTTTTTTTTGTTTGTTTATTTTACTACTAGATTGTGGACAGTGTGGTAGCTATATTATATATATCGTGATACGCATCGTGTATCGTAGAAATGTCCTCAAGTATCGTGATATGATATTTTTGTCATATCGCCCAGCCCTAGGCTGCATGTATCTATAGTCTGAGCTAGAAAGAAATCAAGCCCAGCCTTGCTTCTTCGTACCATTCTGTGTATTTTTCTTATGACCACTGGTGGTGCTGGTGCGCTTGGTTACTAACAGCAAATAATCTGATCTGAATGGCCAAATTGAAACCTTATGTATATTGATATCTTGTTAAAGGCAGGAAGGACTTAGCTCTGCTAGCCCATTTACACCAGCTGTGCCTGACTGATATATCTTATTTGGGAGAACAAGAATTATACTAATGGGTTTAGTATATTTGTTACCAGTCAGCATTAACAACCACAGTACCGTTTCAGTCCACAGTACCTGAGGAACTGGTTAAGCTAAAATAAATAAATAAATAAATAAAAATAAAAAACTGGCAAAAAAAAAAGGACTGGAAAAAAGATCTTAATCAACATTTTAACAGGGAATCTAAGAGAATTATTGAGAGTAGCAGTGTAGAAGTTCAGCAAAACAGACTTCATGTAAAACTGCAATGAATTTTCCTGGTTACACAACTGCACTATTTGAACATGTAGTGTTAGCACATTTAAATAAGGGACTTATTTATAATTATACTATTCGTGGTCACCCAGATGAGGATTTTTGAGTCTGGTTCCTCTCAAGGTTTCTTTCTCATATGGTCTCAGGGAGTTTTTCCTTGCCACTGTCGCCTCCGGCTTGCAAATTCTTACGCAAATTCATGAATGTAAAATTTATATTCTGAATTCATATATTTCTGTAAAGCTGCTTTGGGACAATGTCCATTGTTTAAAGCGCTGTACAAATAAAATTTAATTGAATTGAGTTTAAGTGCTTAGTCCCATTGATTATGAAGGAAGCATGATGTTAATTTCGATACTGAGGTGAATAAATTGACATACATGGCAAGTGGAGAAGTGAAAATCTTGAGAGGAAAAGCCAAGTAAGCACTTAATGAGCACATTTACTTGGTGATTTGTCATTGGACAATCTGTCAATCTGAAGTGAGCTCAACCCCAACTGCAGGCTGGTGTGTGTAGCAAGCAAGGGCTGGAATGGTATAACAAATATATTAAAAATATGTATGAAACTGCACAGCACAATTTCATGGTTTTGACCACAGCCACAGGTGCTTCCAGCCAAACAAACAAACAAGCAAACAAAGTCACCTTCTTGCTTGTCCTAGTAAATAACTGATAGACCTTTTTTAGCGGTTGGACTAGTTACTCAGTCATTCAAGCATGTCATCATTTCTCAGCACTAGGTACTTCTTCGTGTGTGTGTGTGTGTGTGTGTGTGTGTGTGTGTGCATGGGAAATTTTCTAACACTACCACTAAGCTTGTTAGCTTTGTTTAGGGATATTCTCTAGGTAAAGTTAGGTACTAATGCTAGCTATCTACAGTTGCAATCAAAACCCAAGAATATTACTGAACCGGAGGCCACTGCTCATGAGGAGTAGGATAAGATTCCTCAGGAACGCTGCCAGAAGCTGGTGTCTGGCTATGCATCTCGTTTGCAGCAGGTCATAACAGCAAAAGGGTGCTCTACTAAGTACTAAAGATGCTTGCCATGAAGGGGTTGAATCATTTTGAATCTGGAGAAATCATTATAAGTTGCATTTTCAGTTGAATTTGGGGAAACCACTTGACATATCCGTTGTGTTGAACCATTTCAATTGCTTTTGTTTGATTTTTTTTCATTGCAAACAGCTGAAAGTCTGTACATTTTGCCAATAAACCTGATTTGCAATGGGGGTGAATCATTTTGATTGCAACTGTAGATTTGTTTGGGGCAAACATCTATACTATATGGCCAAATGTGTGTGGACACCTGACCATCACATCTATATGTGCTTGTTGAACATCCCATTCCAGATTGAGTCCCTTCTTTGGGCTATATCCAACTCCACTCTTCTGGGAAGGCTTTCTACTAGATTTCGGACTTCTAACAGTAGTCATGGCTGTGGGGATTTGTTCTCATTTCATTCAGCCTCAAGAGTATCAGGCACTGATGGCGGGTTAGGAGGCCTGGGGTGCAGTCTGTAATCCAGTTCATCCCAAAGGTATTCAGTGGGGTTGAGGTCAGGGCTCTGTGCAGGCACTCGAGTTCTTCCACACCAACCTCGACAAACCATGTCTTTATGGACCTCGCTTTGTACACAGGGAAGGGAAATCTTAATGCTACACCATATAAAGAAATCTTATACTATTGCTACAAGATACAATACATCCTATACATACTCTGTGGCAACAGTTTGTGGAAGGTCCACATATGGGTGTCCACAAATATTTGGCCATATAGTGCAGCTAGTCAGTACTCTTGTGGGATAGTTGTGATCTTCTTAATGCAAGGTTTTGATTAAAAAAAATTCTGATACTGAACTTCAGCAAAACTCAGCACTGATTTCTTTTATTATTCCTCTTATAAAAGTAGTTATGAAATATTAGAAATTGGTTACATGCTAGCATGAGAATGTAGCTTGTAAACAAGTGTGTAAACAAGACTGTTAAGAGCTCAAGATATAAAAGACAGGACAAATCTTGTCCAATGTCAACAATTTCTCCTACATTTTCACAACAGATTTTCAAGTTAACATTTACACTTTATGTTAGATAGCTACAGTAGTTAGTGGCCAGCAGGTCTATGGCTTAACTAGCTTAGTGGTCCTGCTAATTAAGTGATTTTTAACCTCTAAATGTGCTAGGCTACTGTTAGGAAACCTGAAAACAAGAAATCATGAAACATTTGTCACACAAATGTGACAGATATTGACGGAAATTGTTAAATGTCTTCCATACTAAAACTGAGAAAAATTCCATACACAAATTAACAATACAAAACGATATCAATTAAACTTCAGGTTAAACATTTGCATTTTCAAAGCAGCAATATGACTGTGCAGAAATCTGGGAAATCACCTAGAAATAACATCTATACCAGCACAGCACAGCGTATACCACAATTTCTGAGTTCCTTATGAGGCTATACTGTCATATTGCTATATTGTTATACACCTAGTCTGCTGTTGAGTGTAGCTGCAGAGATCGCCAACAGAGGTGTTTTTATCATTTCCATTCTCTCAATGTGGAAAAGAAAGGGTACTATACTGTACTTTTCCTTGTCATTGTGGTGGTGCCTTCTATGGTACAACTTCTGGACCTTTAGTATATATCTTTACACAGAAATGAGCATATAGTGTACCTTTAAAAACAAATTACGGTACACTATATCTATGTTTCCAGGTGAAAGATACATTACATTATATTTGTATATTACATGTACAAAAGATGTTACCTACAGGATACTACCCCATGGACAAAAAAAGCTTTTCTTAGTTTGGCTCCTAAAGAAAATCTTTGCCTTGTTGGTCCGCAAAACACATTCCATTCCAATGCAGTTTGGGAGGGAATTATTAACCAAAAATACTGTGCAATATTTCACCTCACCATCCCATTAGCAACAGCTATCACCGGATATGCATAATGACGAATTCAGAAGAAATCAGCATTGAAAATTTGTGTTTCTCTCATCTGGTAGAAACATCCAAGCAAAAACACCTTCAATTTCCAACACGCCGTGGTCTTCCAGTTAGGCCCTGTTACCATGGAAACCTTGGTCTTGCAGGGCCATTTGCAAGATACAGTAGAGAAAGCCCAGTGGGATGTGTATTCATTGAACAAGAAAAAAAAAAAAACCACTGGAATACAGCATGCATGTACACACAAGCACGTAACAAAGGCTGAATCAATTAAGCCTCTGCATTGTGTGTGTGTGTGTGTAAGGATTTTTGTGTTTTACGTAAATCACACAATGCCTCCATGCATCACCAGATATCATACTATTATACTAAAAGGGAACAGCAATGGTTTAAAAGCACATGAATTGGCAGAAATGCTTCTTATTTAGATCCGGGTTATCCACTAATCGCAGGGTTGGTGGGTCGATTCCCGGCCCACGTGTCTCCACATGCCACAGAGTCTTTGGGCAAGACACTGAACACCCAAAGTTGGTCTCGTTGGCAGACTACGGCCTTGTACGGCAGCTCTGCTGTCATTGGTGTGTGCGTGTGTGCGTGTGTGAATGGGTAAATAAGACACAGTGTAAAGTGCTTTGTAGAACCACTAAGGTTAAAAGGTGCTATATAAGTGAAGACCATTTAAAAAAAAAAGAAACATACATAAATGACGGAAGATTACAACTTAACGTTAACTAATAGTCATGTAACCTTCTGAGAAGAAGAAAAGAGAAGATGCAACAACTATTACTTTTCGTCACTTAGCCCTTCACACAACATGCCTTGCAATTATCATCATCATGCCTCATAGAACTGTTGAGAACATTTGCATAACCTGTCAACTGCATAAAGACTACCACTCATAATTCAGATCTGAAATGAAATAGGCGGTTAAACGGTTTTGAGTTGGATGCTGCATTGGCTCATTTGTGTGGAAACCAAATTTTAGGTCGTTAGGGTTTTAGTTTTTAGGCATTTATTAGTTTCAAGTTCAACATTGTGAAATGTATCATGCCCTTTCATATTGTGTGATTAAAAAAAGATATGACAGTGCATTGGGGTAGCTGTGGCTCAGGTGGTAGAGCGGGTTGTCCACCAATCGAAGGGTTGGTGGTTCGATTCCCGGCCCACGTGACTCCATGTGCCGAAGTGTCTGTGGGCAAGACACTGAACCCAAGTTCCCGATGGCAAGCAAGCACCTTGTATGGCAGCTGTGCTATCATTGGTGTGTGAGTGTGTGTGTGAATGGGTGAATGAGAACCAGTGTAAAGAACTTCTAAGGTTAAAAAAGTGCTATAAAAGTGCAGACCATTTACCATGTAGCAGGGTTCTGTTGTTGTATTAATGAAATACATGTTAATATTGGCTTATGTGTTAGAAATAGTTCTTGTAACCCATCTAAATATTATCTAAAAGTTCAAACAAGATTTAAATGAGCATAACTCTTTTAATATTCAAGTACAAAGCTAATATTTGCAAGCCGAAACTTTCCTCTTTACAGTTATAATATAATATAAAACTGTGGTTCTGAGTCATAATAAATACATAATAATACATGTCGGAATGGGTCAGGTAGGGTGAAATAAAGTAGTAGTCTTCTTTCATTGATCAGACTAACCTGTGTTCTTCTTAGAGAAATATTCCATAATATTCTGTATGCTACACTGCAAAAAAAAAAAAGCAGTCCCTCCAGGATTTTGCGATCGCAGAAATGAACGAAAACCAAGCAAACTCTGCAATATTCAGTGGAGCTTGCAATTTTTCAAAAATTACCGCAGATTTTAGGCAGATTTGGGCCGAGACACACCACGTGACATCATCACAATGCGGATTCAGCCAAAGCAGTCTTCGATTCACGTGCGTCGAACACGAGTCCAGCTAAAAAGGTCTCATATACCAACAAACATCACCGTGCGAAAAACCGTGCAAAATACTTTTGTGCAATTGCAATTTCACCAATTACAGTAGTTTTCCACAAAAAAAAGCACAAAAAACTCACAAATTTTGAAATAATAATAATAATAATTTTTTAAAAAACTCAGCAAAATCAAGCATTTTTGGTTGCAACAATCACAAAAAAAGCCAGAAAATCCTGGACGGCCTGAAAAAAGTGAACGCACTGCGTATAGTTTAAATAAAAACAGTTCGTTTCTCATCAAAACGTAATTTCATTGTTTATACTAAATTGAATTTAAACAAGTTTCTAATTACTAGTTTGAATCATGTAGAGTGAGCATGATCAATTCACCTAACATTACCGTGATCCAATTACATTAGAAAATGTCACGAGGACGTCTGTACTGACGGGAATAAATAACCGTAGTATCAAATGACCCTGATTAACCCATGTCCATACATGATAGTGACGTGGGTAACCTTGCTGCCTCACAACATCAGCGACCTGGGTTTGATCCTGAGCCCGGGTGAGGTTTGATTTTATTCGTGCTTTGAAAATACACGATCAAATCCTGTTGGATCTACAAAAACATATCGTGTTAATGTAACTCAATTCATTCACATGGAACCAATGTATGCGTTTCAATTAAGTAAATTCAATGAGCTTTTTTTCCCTCCAGTGTATTATGAGCACCAGAGCCTGTCTCGACACACCACACACCTTAGGAGCAGATCCTACAGCCTGTGCCTCACTACTCTGTGTTCATGTGTCTGTGTGTGCATGTTGTACTGCATGTAGAGGAGGAGAAGAGTCATGCAGCTGTGCTTGATCCGGGGGGGGCACATACTAATACTCTGCAGATGTGTAGGCGGGTCTTGAGACGCACTCAGAAGAAGAAAGGCAGGATCTACTGTAGATATTGTAACACGAGAGAATTAACGCTATCAGAAAGTACGCTGAACCTGGAGGAAATGGTGTCACGCAGACACAAAGGCAAGCATCTGTACAGTATTACATGCAACGTAAATATATTCTCGTGAAGAAAGCACACGCACACACACACACACACACACGGACATAATTATTGACTTCTGGAATTAATCACTTAGACTCTTAGCTTTTCATACCACTGGAAAATATGTAGGATATGCAGTTTTAGCTAACGCTAAAGATTCCTTTCACCCACAGGACACATGTAAGAGTTTTATCATAACAACAACACATATTTCACCTAATCAAATAAGACATGGAGCGGGAAAATCTGCCAAACTGGCAGCAGTCGAATGGCTAAGAACGCAGTCTTCCCAACCTCACTAACCTCATCGAGAGTGCAGGGTGGGGGTGGGGGTGTTGGTGGGTGGGGCTTTGCATTCTACAGTCTGTACTTTTTGAGTAGGACACCCATGCTTAGTGTGTAAAAAGTCAAGTCTGTGTTATTTTTCCATTTCTTAACTCCTGGAAAAACTTGACAGTGAGTGAATGACAGATCGCTTCAAGGTGCCAAAACAGTTAGCTCTGTTTTAAGCGGAATGAGGCAGGAAATTGAAATACAGCATTTGCCAGACATTTTCCATACACGACTCCCTGCCCTTTAAATCTAGGTACTAGTTTGCTGCCCTGGAGCCATTTTGGTATAACTTCTGCATTTTTATGATGCATTAAATGACTTTTATTTTTCCACAGTTCTCCACAGCACACCATTTAGTCATTAACCGCAGCACATCGAAACCCGCTGCAAGTGACCCTTGTTTAAAGTATCTGAAGCAGTAAAGACCACAGAGAGACGCTTACTGTGTGAGAGTGACCAAGCAGAGACACACTGAGGACATCACTCAATCCACACCCTGCACACACACATCGCCGATAGCCATTAGACATACAGCCCTGCCACCAAATGTTAACTTTCCTCCTGCCTCCAAAGAGAATTAGTCCAAATGGCAGGAGCAGATTCTGACCTTTAACCTGGGAAGAACGACTGATGATGAGATGCGCTGAAGTGTGGTGTCCTCTTACACACTACATACAGTACTGAACTCCATATCCATATCTGCAAGCAAGCCATCAGCGGACCTGTCCGTAATGGAGTTTGGCGAATGAGGAATAATGTTAACACTGAAATTGCCTACCAGTCTCTTCTCATTTCATAACAGAGTGTACTATTAGGTCTTGAAAGCACCAGTGGGCTTATGTCCAACAAGACATCAAGAATTATTAGGAATCAATAACAAGGGAAACGATAAAAATACAGCAGCTGCGCCTTCAAAACCTTTTTTGCAGGCTGTCAAACCACTACTCTTCAAGCCAACTTTTGAACAAGAATTTGAGGGACTGAGAATTTTAATCATTATGAACTTCCTTGTCTTTTAAACTCAACTGTATTCTAAAGTAAATAACTGTTCTGCATAGGGTTGTCAAAAGTACCGGTACTTTGGTACCAAGTGGGTACTCAAAAGAAAAAAAGTTGAAGGTACCAGATTTTCATAAGTACAGGTAGTACCGGTTCAACCCGGTACTGACGCGCTGCCTGACAGGTGGTCAGTCGGGAAGTTTTCATGGGTGCACCGTGCAACAAGAAGACACTGGAGTAAAGCAGCAGGAGCGCCGCCGGTCACAATGCCTGCGTCCGAAACAGCATACTTACCTACTATATAGTAGGCGAAATACATGTATTTCTCTCAGACTCTCGTTTTCCGCTTTCTATTCTATTACCGCTAAGTGTGTAAAAGCCGAGCCCCTAAAATTTATGTGCCGCTAGATTAACCGTGCTTTCAGGAGGAGTGGCTGCTTACCCGCAGTATTTATTCAAGCAGGTGAGTTTAAAATGATGCTAGCGGTTGCATTATGAATGCTGTAGCATAGTTTATTTCCAGTGTATTATTGCCAAAAAAAAACAACATCCTCGTTTTTGCTTAGTTAATGGCTAGCATACGTGCGTTTAACACTAATACGGTCAGGAGTCCTTATTAACCATTTAATGCTGTAACTTTTATTGGGGTAAAATAAATGGGAGGACATGATGGGGTTCACTAATTTTACACACCAGAGGCTTTTTGATGAGCTATGAGCATGAGATTCTGTTAAGAGTTGAGCTCGGGAGACCTACTAGTAAAGATCAGGCTTTCAAGTATTCACTAGGTTTAGCACATAATTCGAATTCTCCGACATGGCCTGTTGTCATCACTTTAATAGCACTACATCACATCATTAATGATCGTGGATATACAAGAAGTGGCATTTTTTCCTCAGTGATGACTCAACAGGACTCATCAGTAGGTTGTGAGCTCAAATCCTCCACTAATGGGCAAGGACCATTAAGACCATATAAGTCACTTTTGGATAAGTGTAAGTAAATGTACAGCCTCGGGAACATGCGTGAATGGTTGACTGGCATCCCATTTCAATTTCACTGCCAGTTACCCGAGAGCTAGTGTTCACTGATTTTCACAATTTTACACAATACTGTGTCTATATTTACAAGAATAGCAAACCATCAATGTTATTATATGTATATAGTATATGTATAAGGGGCAGTGGTGGCTTGGCGGTTAAGGCTCTGGGTTACTGATCAGAAGGGTCGGGGTTCAAGCCACAGTACATCCAAGCTGCCACTGTTGGGCCCTTGAGCATGGCCCTTAACCTTCTCTACTCCAGGGGTGCTGTATCATGACTGACCCTGCACTCTGACCCCAGCTTCCTGACATGCTGGGGTATGCAAAGAATTTTTTTTTTTACTGTGCTGTAATGTATATGTGATCTATAAAGACTCATTATTATATGTATTATATTTATGAGAGTATAACTGAAAGTCAGTGTGCAGTGTTGTTGTTGTTATTGTTTTTTTAATTTTATGGCTAAGCACTCACCCTTCTAGTATTGTCAAGGACACGTGGATCAGGGCGACCATAGTTGGGTGGGTTAGCATGGGGGTCGTAGCCTAGTCTGGCGAGCATCGGCGCGATGACAGGCATGTCCCTCAGTACGTCCGCCGGGATTTTCCCCACCCACTTGGACAATGCCTCCACGTTGACTGGCTTGATCACTTGGTCCGTGGAGCGCTCCACCCTGTGAGGACACAACAAGCTCTGGGATTAGCACCGACACGTTATCGTTCCTCATAATACAACCAGCTGCCTAATTAGCTCTAAATGCATCATAAGATACAATGAAATAATGCTCCAGGGCTTCCTCCATTTACAGTGGCACGTAAAATGGTTCAAATGAACATTTCACTTGCTGAGATCATCTCCTCCGTTGCCACGCATCATGTTTCATTGGCCACATAATGTTTGGATTTCATCAAGATAATGACAATGGCAGTAATGGTTCTATTAAAGACAGAGTCTCAATAAATCTCCTTAACCAGCCAGTTATAGTCCACTAATCACATGCTAACGGAGACTGCAGTGAAGCAGCATAAATAATGAAATAATAACCTGCAGGTTAATTGGTATGGTTGCAACTGATATAATTCACATCAAAACCCACATCGTGTGTAGGTATGCAATTTTTTAATGTTATGTTAAAGCTTCCACATAGCTCGAACAAAACAACATTGTTACTATGGTTACAGTGGGGCTCACTTTTACTTGAAATCTTTTAGAAACAAATTCACGAGCAGATTCAAAATGAATCATGCATTATGTCACACCCATGCTAAATTATTGATCTCTTAAATTATTGATTACAATATCAGGCGTTCAGTTAATTTCAATACTCTTAGCACTTAGAGGACATTAAACAGTTATCCAGGCTTAAGAGAGGTGATCAAATGATCACACGACATACAGTACGCAAGGTTTTTTGGTTTTTCCTCCAGAGAATATTGAAAGCCTGCAGTCTTCCTCAAACTGAGTGCTTTCTCTATTTTTTTTAAACTATTTTTGTGCTTGTACACAGCAAACACTTTTCCTTTTTGTAACGGTATTGCAACAACTTTGCATGCCCTTAAGACAAAAATGAAGACAAAGACCGTTATATTTTATAGCAAAGTCATTGAGTGTGTTTGTCTTTGCAGATGTTCCTTCATTACATTAATATCAAAAATGGTCTTCTAGTGTATAGAGAACAAAAAATGGAAATTCCGTCTGTTTTGGAGGTGCCTGTGTTCAGCGTTAAATTTATTTCTGATGTCACACTCCACAGTGGTTAATGGCTCATATGAACGTAGACACTCAGGTGTTTAAAATTTTCCAGTTTTTAGAAGTATTTATCTTTTTTTAAATTATTTTTTTAACCTAGCCTACCAGCTATAATGTTCTACTTTTATTATGGGAGTTGTATACAGTGTTTTACTATGAAAAAAGCTTTAGCCTTGGGTTAGCTTAGTTAGTTCATGACTGTTGCTACGGTTACGCTTGTCGTCTACACTACTCACTACCTTCGAAAACGGAGACTTTTGGAAACACCGAAGACCCCATTTTAGTTTGAAAACTCCAGGCTCGCGTTTCAGTGTAAACAGACCAAAACGAAGACTTCTGAAAGCGTGAAAGGCGTGGCTCCGCCCACATTTGCCCCTTGAGTGGGTCTTCTGGATCATTGTGTATCCTTCCCTGATTCGTCAAGCCCCTCCCATATGACCATTACTATACCTTGATCGTATACACAACAACACGGAGACTGAACCGCAAGCTTTGCTGGCTTTGTCATCATTTTTAGTAGCCATTGTGCAGTTAAATTCTGTATTTTATAATACTGAAGCTGCCTACATGTGCAACAGGCGAGCTACGATTACAGCAATCGGCAACAAATCTCATTTCAAGCAGCGTAAACCCTACATGGTTTTTGTGCCTGCTGGTGACTAGCAAACAACTTCTTGTTTACACTTGTATGTGCATGTCCAGTGTGCATGAATGCTCATGTGACATGCGTATTTGGTCGTGTTGTGTGGACGGAGATCATTTCTGAAACACAGCGGGAATGCCAGCGTGGACGAGGATTGTTTTCATTTTAAAACGCCATTTTACAACAAAAACGCACGAGTGTAAACAGGGCCTGAGACACGATACTCTACATACAGAAACCCAACAGCGTCCTGACTAATGTTATAACAGGCTTGTGGCAATAAAATAATGAATTTGTTAATACTGAAAGAAAATGTCCGATAAGTCGATTTCCATTCAGCTGGTGGAATGGGACGCCAGTGTACTGCGAGAAAGGTTTAAGATATTAATAGTGAAAACATTCTTTTTTTTAAATAGTGAAAACGATGCATGTGTTCCTGAATGCATTATAAAAATGATCTCATAAGTTGCCAAAAATTTGCATTTATAACTGCCTCCAGTCTCTTTCCTATTTTCTGAACAGCATATGGATCCTCTGGGTTGTAATATTCTGCCCTCAAGTAACTCACCAATTTAGGGTATTGTTTTCCATGGGAGATGCAAACTTTTACACAACTCATCAAGTCATCGTGGTACAATTGATTCAAATGTTCTTATACACCAAAGACAATATGTGTATTAAAAGTAAATATTTGAATAAAAATCAAATGTAATAATTTGTCAGATTTACATCCAACTAGTTCTCAATTTCAAAGGTAAAATACAATGGCATCATACTGTAGGGTGATTTTATATATATATATATATTATATAGTTTTTTAGTAGATTTTTTTTTATAGTTTTATCTAATCTCAGACTTTGTGTAAACTTAAACCAGGGGAAACTAACCACATCCAAATGGTCTTCAATATTAGTTAACTATTTTAGATCTATACTTGTAAAAAAAACATAAAAACAAAACAAACAAAAACAACCAGCCAATTCTCAGAATCATCAAGAACAGTGTGTCCACAGTACAAATACTGTATGTTTGTCTCTTTCACTTTCACTGGAAATTTTCCAGTGAATTCTTAACTTTCCATTGGCTTTGAACCACTGGGAATGGGGAAAGTGCTTAAGAAGAATGCTATGCATTAATGCCGTCTCCCTCCCCTCTCACTTTCACTGTTTTTGGAGCAAACACTAGTCGAGGCCACCTTTGTTACTCCCCCTGTAGAGGCGACTAGAAGCAGATGGGAAACAGATTACAACAGTCAACCCCCGTCTGTTGGGAATCTCCAGCAAGCCCTGACTTTCAACATCAGAGAGCTGCATGGATGAAGTGCCAAGTGTCCACCAGGACAGTAGCTCTAATATGACATGGCCAGAAGGATTTTTTTCTCCTTCAGTTCTTTTAGTTCCACTGAGCCTGCTGTGAGAAGGGTAAGACCTCTAGTGTGACTCACACTGCCATGTGTGTATGAGTGTAGAAGCGTATGAGTGTACAGTATGGCCCAGGAGCAAGCGTGACTGCCTGAGTCGTCACGTCTCCTTAGGCATCTTTTACACTCTCAGAGCTGCCCAGTTGAAATTGAAGAATCAGAGTGAGAGCACATCTCTTCCCATAGACAGTCTGTTCCTCCCCCACAAACAGAGTAGATTATGGCTCAGACTATCAAAAACACTGGTGTTGCTTCCTTACATGACTTCATCATTACTTGGCCAGTTTCAGGCTCTCCCTTGCACGGGAAGGAGCTAGTGTTTAGCTTTACTGAGTAGATCCACACTGTACACTACTTAGAGTTAGAGACCCAGCCTTCTCCCCAGACACTGGGCAGTCCATTTACACTAGAAACAAGTGGTGCTTTACGTGTTGGACTCTTTGGCCAATACAACGCTTTACTTCAATAATCCATCTACGTTTGAATTGCACATCGGCACTTATTACATGATTAATAGGCCTAGTTCTGTCTAAAGACAGATGGAATTGCTTTCCCCCCCACTTTTTTTTTTTAAGAAGACTGTAGCTCAAGATATTTTCCACTAATGGAGGCTGGCACTAAGTTTCACTCTAAAGTGATGCACTCTCAAGAAATGAAAAGAAAAAAAAAAATGCCAGAGATGCGCAAGTGTGACGAAGAGGTAAAGCCGAACCAGTCAGCCTCTTGCTGATGAGTCATGCTATTCTCTAGAAAAATAACATCTTCTGTCATCTGCTGTTGCCATGGCCAACTAATGGAGAGCCGACATGGCTTCAATACACTTATGCAAATTGGCATGAATATATAAAGCTACAAAGACACCCTTTGAGGTGGCATCTGAAAACATTTGCAATTCAAAAGCTGTCACATTGGCATTATAAAAGGATGGCTACTGACAGATCTGCAGATTAGAGGTTCCAGATGTTCTACTCTGCACTAATGTCTAAATACAACAGTTTTTATTAGGGATGGATTAATACCATTTTTCAGTCCGTTTTTTCGTACTAGTTGATACCAATCCCGATACCGATACTGAACTTATTCCTAGTATACTAATACTAGTATAGTATCCTGGTATATTAAGCAATCAGGTGCATTAAGAAACATTTCATTTTGTTCTTTTTATGTTGATCGCTGTCATGTGCCGCTTGCAATGAACTCCTCATGCTGAGTTTTATGTTTAAGATGTTTAAATGCCATAACACGCGATATCAGTATTTGTATCAATACTTCCCTGGTTCTTATGGTTCAGCAGAATTGATAAAAGTTATCTTAAAAGTTAAAAGTTAAGTCAGAACTGATAAGTTTTGTAGATTCACATTCTCATGGGCTGGCCAAATCGGCAAGATCAATCTTCATCCCCTCCACTCATAGCCCACGTGTGCAGAAGTGCTTTTAGAAAACACAAATCCCCAACGTGTCTGAGAACAGTGCTGGTAAAGAAAGAGGAATAATTTAACACAGCTAAAGATGTCCATTTCTCCAGCAAGAGCCATAAGGCCTCTTAATATGGAGATCAATACAGAGATATGGAGAATAAAATAAAAAAAACAACACTAAAATCTCTCGGGTGTGTTAGAGCAAGCACAAGACTAAACTGTGCGGTCCATTTCAAAGCAGATTTGTTAGCCATGCCAACACGAAACTACAGCACTCAGTGCTCTCTTTTTCTAGAATAAAAAATAATAAACTCAAAAACAAACACTTGCAAAACTCATATAAGTTTAAAAAAACCAAAAAAAAAAAATATGAAGTTCTTCCTCACTGAGCTCTGCTTAATGGCCTTTGCCTGTTTGTCAATTATTCATGATGAACTCTAGTGCTTTTCTGCAGGGTGGTGTTTTCCTAAAGTCAGATAACAGAAATCCTCAGCTGCATCGCACTAAGTAATGGCCAGAACTCTGCCAAAAGTCGCCTTAAAAACATGAACATGTAATGGATTTTAATAGTCATGTTCTGGCTTTAGTGACTCTGGGCTTGGATTATGTGGTGCACCATAGATAGAGACCTGGGCACTATTCTGGCAGGTGCTGTGGGCCAAATTTAATGGATGGCTTTCCGCAAGTGCCCTCTGGGAGTCTGGGTGGGGTTCCGTGTTCATCATGAGCCATTAGAGCCCTGTAGGCCCCCCTCCCCCACATAAAATCCTATCAATGCCTCTTCTGAAAATGAGCTATGGTGCCTCAGTTCTGCTGGAGGACTGTAGCATGATTGAGGCTTGAGTGGGCATGTTATACTGACTGCCTCGTAAAAATTGGAGGGTCACCTTAGGCACAGTGTACACTGGAGCTCTGCTGAAGAACTTTGTGTGGTACAAATTATATACCAGTGGGAAACCCAGCACACGCCACGCTTTCGCCTGCCAGAATATTCCAGACCTGTCAAACCCAAAGAGGAATAATGCGTATTCCCACAGAAAGTTGTGGGATCATCCATGATTCCATAGGGCCGACATTTTCCCTGCTGTGTCACTCTCGACGTTTTTTCTCCAAAGAATTCAACTTCATGACCATTTTTGGATGAAAATGCTCAGTGGCTGAATTTCAGTGCAATCCTAATGAATAATACAATAGTAGTATACATTTTATGTCGCATTTGTGAAATCAAAACATTCTCCAGTTACCTTGACAGATAGCAAGGGCACTGTGTTAGTGCATCTTTCATGAGGAAAAATCAAGTCGAAGATGAATAATGTGAGATTGGAAGGAAGGGATTGGGGGCGGGTGCGTATTGTGTATTTTTGAGTGATAATTCATAACAGTGTTAAAATGCAAGGCTCCTATGCAAAATGCATAAAGTGCTGCTATTCAATGTCTCCTATCACTGGTAGCCTTGTATTCAGTAAAACACCACACCTCATGTTCTTTTCCAAAAGCACTATTGACATCAGTTTGGTCATGTCATGTGTCCAGGGCTAGTTTGTGGCTTGGGACACTACATTAGGTCCCTTTTTATTAATATTTGATTGGAATCAATATGTTGAAGAACAACATGCATATATGGTCAAAGGGTGAGGCACCATCTGGTATCCAGACGATTCAGAAAGCCCGCTCCATCCACCATCCCTTTTTCTCAATATCCCTAAATGAACAAACCTACAGGACAGGTTTAGAGTGCGGACCTGAGGGACTGTCTGGAAACGAACAAGTACAGCAGTGTTTGGCGTGCCTACAATGGCTTTTAGTAGACCACTAAAGCTTCGATTCAAACTGAAAGACGGCCCTTGCTAATTTTACCAAGTCTAAAGCGCTTTAAGTGTTTTTTGAAGCACTCAAGCACAAAAACTCTGCCTCAGGACACGGGGGAAATTACAGAACATACGCACCTGGTTACAGTCATACTCAACATAAGTGTTTTTGCATTCACGTGAATGAATATCACAGTACAGTCCAAATCATGATAAACATTTAACAAGAGTAAGTCAACTGAAAAATCTACAGATAAAGAGAGAAGCGAGAGCTTTCAATTTACAACTGTAGACTTACAGGATATTAATCAAAAAAGGGGGAAAAAATTGTTTTCCCAAGTTAATTCCTAGCTTACATAAGTTTTTTTTATGTCATACATTGATCAACAATCCCAACATTCTACACATTAAAATATATAAATATATATAAAATAAGATTTTCACCTAAACTGAGGAGTGTATATACTATACATCTTCATTCAAATGCAAGTTATACATACATAATTTGATCCAAAGTGATGTGTAGATGAGGACTGATGTTGTAGTGTCAACGTTACAATACCAACCAACTTGGAGTGTGTGTCTGTGTCTCAGTGACTATACTGAGAGTATTCAGTATAGTCATGCTGCTTGTGTTTTTAGTGAGTTTTAAATTATTTCCAAAACATCATTCAAAAGGTCATTATTGAATGGACAGCGAGTTTGTGGCCGCAGTAAAGTTGCTCAGCATTTGATATTCGCCAGACATTCAGCAGCACAGACTCTTGTTAAGAATAACAGAACATGCACACATCAGTTAAGCTACTATATTGCCTTTACTCATCTTCTGTCTTCTAATTTCTCCACAGAAATTAAGATCTGCAAACCGTCCGGTTTAGGACATTAAAAGGAACTAAACTAAAAAAAAGAAAAGAAAAAGAAAAAAGGTTTTTATTAAAGTTTCTCCCTTTTTTACTGTGCATGTTTTCATTTTTATAGACTGATTCTGAACAAATCAGTTTACTCTGTTCTGACTTGAGGCAGATACATCAACGTCTTTCATTCCGACTGAGTTGTGTTATTAATGTATAATATGGTTGCGTGAAAACATAGCTAGAATTTCTACTGTTATTAGATAAAACGAATACAAATATATAGTAATTAAAATAATGGAGAAAGCCCTTGCCAACTGATGAAGATGAAGTGTCGCCCAGATGAGGATGGGTTCCCATTTGAGTCTGGCTCCTCTCAAGGTTTCTTCCTCATATTGTCTCAGGCAGTTTTTCCTTGCCACCGTCGACCCTGGCTTGCTCATTAGGGATGAACTCATAAATATAAAATTTACAGCTTGAATTTATATCTTTCTATAACACTGCTTTGTGACAAGAACCACTGTTAAAAGTGTTATACAAATAAAATTGAACTGAATTGAAGAGTAGTGTGAAAGTCTGGCATCCGGTGTCCGTTGCAATTTCCTCCAGAGGATGTTACAACACGGCATACAAACCACTGTTTAACTGTCCAGAAACTTAAAAATCAAGTAGTAAAGTTCTCATTAAAGCATACAACCCTGATCTGTACAACTAGCACAAGCTACAACGGTCAGGAATGCAGTTGCGAGGCCAATCTACGCCAGGCAAATAATATGTGAAAAAAGTAACAAAGCGTGTATACTGCTCCTTGTTACAATTCCCAGCTGCTCCAGTCTACTTCTTTGGCTTGGTTATATTGTGAAAAACAAGCACACAGGTTCAAAGGTTACTTGGCAACTTTCCCTTGAAATTCTGTCCATTTACATAAAATTGCTGCAAAATTTCATTGCCAAGGAAATTCATTCATGCACCAGGTTTGGTGTGTGACAGACTTTTAAGGTAATCTATTCCTCCATTAAGTGAAATAATTTTTTTTCATCAAATACAGTAAATCACTTCCAGGAACTCAATCCTTCTTGGAATAAGCTACTGGCCTTGATACAAAAGACAAACATTATGAAAAAGATACACAACTATTCTCTTAGTCTTTATGTTATTTCCTGCCCCCCCACCCCCCACCCCCCAGAATCTCTGAGAAAGAACAACTACACAGATAACTACAACATGGGTCATCAGCATGCAGTTATGGGACGTTTAAAGCCCTCTGCTGGAATTATGCCTGCTCCAGTGTCCATTTCAGAAGAAGTTTCCACCCAAAGTAAAACGAGAAAGGACATTTACAGTATATGAGATAAACACAAGCACGATCAATTTTATAATGTGTTTCGCAGAGCAATTATTTTATCCACACTGATAAATTTACTGACTCTGACAGCGAGCGAGATGAAAGGCAGGCCTGAGTGCCTCAGGGAAAAAAAGAAGGTGAAACTGAATTCTTGAGCAGTGGCCTGAGCGAGAACAGAGAACCGCACAGCCTTTTCAGCCTGCATGATTTTTATTAACAACATTTTGTATTCCTTTCTAAAGATGACATCCAGCCAGAAGCCAAGTTTTTGCAGAGGACTGGGAAGGGACTGAGGAGGAGGGACTGAAGTGTTGCTATGTAGCATGACCCTTTATAGTTTTGATTCTCTAATGAAATTTGATTCTTTAATTAACCCAGAATTAGCCTACACACTTTCACAAATTTGTCACCAACACTTTATGGGTAGACCTTACACCAGTGGTGGCCTTTAGGAAAAATCTGCTCTGGGCTGCCTTTATTATCTGCACTGCCAGGAAACAGTAAACTTTCCCTTGTTTGACATTTGGGACTGGTCATGCTTGCTTGGCCCTGAAGCAAGTTAAGCAATTTAAGTGCAACCTTCACAGACTGAAAATTATCAGGAGTTAGAGGCTGGATAGATGGTATTACTACACTTATACAACACTTATACACTTAAAAACCCTCCATGTACAAAAACCTTCTTATACACAGGTCTTAAATTAATCCCCCATAATTGATTTAGGAAAGCTTTAATTCCATTTACAAGCTAAATAATCAGCTCTGGTGTTTCTAGGAGATCCACAGTTAAATGCTAAGCTACTGAAAACATCACACTGCAACAAGATGGAGAACTTGGCCTAATCACTATTCTTCTGCTTCCTCCTATTTGCCAATGACACAAGTCCAAAGTCCCAACCCTTATCCCCTGGTATGCTTACAGCTAAATCTATCTCAAATCCCCAGATTAAAAAAAAAAATGTTCCAGACTGACCATTTCAGATTTGCTTCATAATTTCCTGAAATAATGCCACTATTCCCAATAAATATTGTGCAAAATTTCAGGCTTGTATCTGCATTAATTTCTGAGATCTAGAGTCTTTAATAAGAGGCCACAGTCCTAATTTTACTGTAAAAACGAGTGCTACAGAAAAAGTAGCAAATTCTCATAATCCATTACTTACACTATGACTCATGCTAAACGTATGAAATTGTCTGGGATTTTTGTCTAGTGTCAGGGCGTCTTTAACTTCTAAAATAGACATGTAATGAATGTCCTACAAAATCAATATATAACAATAACTGGTGAAAATGCTACACACATCCATTACATGTCCAATATGAATAAGCATATGCATTTAAAGCCTCTATATCTCAGAAATGACTGCAGATACAAGCCTGAAATTCTGCACACTATTTATTGTGAATGGTGAGATTATTTCCAGAAAAATATGAAGCAAATCTGAGAAAGTATGAAGTAAATCTCAGTTGGGAGGCCTCCATTGATTTCACATGGATTATACTTTTGTTTCCAAAGTAGTAGATATTTTAAGTTACATTAACAAACACACTTAAGGTTAGTGTTAAATTACAAAATGTCGCTGAGACATTTTCACTGTTGTTTTTAATGATGAATTTTGAAGATGAACTGGCTATTGTAATAGTCCCCAAATGTAAATACAAATTTCGTTTTTAAATCCAATAAAATGGTAAGCTGTTTGCTGAGACCTTAATGAAGCTACAAAACCATAATGTAGGGCACAAGAAAAAACTGTCAACATCCTGCCCTACAAGACACCAAGTGTGATAAAATCTCTGAACAAATATTAAACAAATAAGCTTGTCAGGCCTTTCTACTATGGTTTTTATACGAGCATAATACATCCGCTTAATCCTGTGCAAAGGAGTTCCGCTGAGAGCCTGTACCAACATGTTTTAACAGTATCAGGAATTCCCTTAAGTCTCACTGCTAACAATCAGATAATGTAGATCTTCTAAACAGAACTGCACTTTTCATTTTTACTTCTCAATTTAGCAACTAAAGAACAGACAGGCATGCAGTCCAACATTTAGGACATGCCACAAAAAAAAACGTAAAGGCACCAGGCACATGTATCAGAGCTATTTAAAGAGACTAAGTGTTTAAATGAAAAGAACAGCAGCCAGAAATCTTAACTGAGTGAGTTAAGATGAACCAGACAAGACAAAAGACAAGTCACTGTCTCAGAGGCCAGGAGAATTAAATGGGTATTAGGTTCGGTTTTAGTATTCTTCTCTAGACTGTAATTACAGCAAAACAATTAGGCCTAGTTACCCAATTAAAAAAAGTGTCTAATAACAACCTTTATATGACTTCTTCAGAAGAGAAAGCCCTTTATATGAACCTTTTCATGACTTCTGCAGAAAATAAAGCCCCACCTCCCCCACCTACTTGCAGCCACTTACTTGGAGAGCGATACACCTCCTGCTTTCCCAATGAGCTCCTCGTGACGCAGAACAGCTTCATTCCAAGGAATGTTTAGGAATTTCAGCAGCGTCCGCATCCATTTCTCCGGATGCAAGACGAGCTGCTCGTAGTGCATGGGCAGGCACTTGTCGGCCGCGTCCAAACACTGAGTGTACATGGTCTCTATGGCCCGGTTCCACTTTGTGAGGCAGTCCCGGTAGCTGCTTAAGTCAAAGCCAGCGATGGTCACTTTGCGGGAGATCATGGAGTGGACGGAGGCTCTGCCGTCACGAATCATAAGGATAAATTTGGCGCGTGGGAAGATCTTCGCCAAGTACGAAAGGGATTTAAGGGCAAACGGGTCCTTGTTGCACAGGTAAGTGGCGGGCTCACCATGCTTCACAATGATCTCCAGCAGGAAGGCCTGCATGGCTGAGTCTAGCACCTCATCTGTGACACCAGCTTCGTCCAGGCGCATTTTCTCACGTCCTGAGCGACTCCACATCTGCTTCATGGCCAGGATGCGGGGGATGACGCGTGTCTCTTCACCGCAGCGGACATCGGGGTGTGCATCCAGCATGGCCCTCATGAGTGTGGTGCCACTGCGAGGAACACCTCCGATGAAGATGAGTGGCATGTCCTTGTTGTAGACAAAGGGGGCGCTAATGTTCTGTCCAGTGCGCAGCGTAGCATGCAGGCTGCCCAGCAGTGGCTGGCTTCGCTCCTCTCGCTGGTGGCACTCCATTGCGTGCCGACCCAGGTAAAATACTGTTACAGAGCTGATGACCAAGCAGGCCACCAGCAAGTTTTGCTTCAATTTGCCGATCATTTTGGGGTCAGAAAAGGAGCCAGGGATGGGCCTGTGCCAGACAGGGTGGGGTTGTAGATGGTGAAAAGGGAAGGGAATGGTTGAAGATGGCACCCGCTTTTCAGGACTCCCTGCTGAAGGACGGGCGTAAATCAGGATCTTCTCCGTGCGGCTCTCGTCGAGTTCCCAGCTCCATCAGGCCTGCAACAACAATCCAGAACAGAACCCAGTTTGATACGGAATAATGACATTTGTTCAGGTTTATTCATTTAATATGCTGCAAATAGAACGAATGACTGAAAAAG
Organism: Ictalurus furcatus; assembly: GCF_023375685.1. NCBI lineage: Eukaryota > Metazoa > Chordata > Actinopteri > Siluriformes > Ictaluridae > Ictalurus > Ictalurus furcatus. The sequence goes on along the minus strand of NC_071271.1, from coordinate 10,694,401 downwards.
AAAAGGAGAGAAGGAGCATACAGAACTTCAACAAACTGAACAAGCAGAACTGAAGAGAAGTGCAAGATCGTAGGATTGAAGGATAGTAGTTTGATATGACACACTCATCTCATCCAGTTTTTGATGTTTGCCTCTCATTCGAGGCACGGTTTTTGCATGTTCTCCGGCACCAATTCAGAGGATGCTTGAGCTTAAAGTATTTTGACTGCTGACTGCTACATAGATTTAAAGGCTGAGTGGTAAACTGCACACAATAGGCAGCACATGTAAAAGTTTACCACACACTGCTGGCTCGCACTCAATGGTTATGTTGTGAGGTTTTCTCCTGTGCTTTTCTTTGACCAAAGGGCCACACACTGCCCTGAGCAAACTCCATGCAAAAACACACTTGTGGAAGTCAGGAATAGGAGGGTATAGTAGTAGATCTAGTAGAACAGCTGGAAGTCTCGATTTCCTATAAATCTAAAGTAGATAAACATATACGCCAAATAGTACTGCCCATTTCTCATGCACAGTTTGTCTTTTTTAAATCCCTTGATTATCATGACAAAGGATAATGTGTGGAATTAAGTTTTTTACACTTAAAAAAAAATAATAACAAACATCATGCACTGAGAATGTTTTCTACTTGAAAAAAAACCCCTACAATTAAAGGATTTTAACTTAAACTCCTTCTTTGTGGACATCTAAAGAAGCGAGTATAGGGTAACAAATGTTAATGTTCTAAAGTGGTAAATAATAATTAAAGAGGTCCTTTACAATACAGTGGTCTTTTCTATGAGGAAAAAAAACATTATCTATAACTGCTGGGGCAAAATATGGGTTTCTGTGAATTGATGTTAACTGGAGGATAAGATTTTTTTCTTTACCTTCCCACTTCTTCATCACAATCCTTAGCTCTGAAATGCATTATATGATATCAGCACTCTTCTGCTGTTGTTTTCTTTTCTTTTTTTAAATGGGAGTCTGTCCAGAAAGACTGTATTAAGCAGAATTAATCATTTAATACATGCAGTTGCAATCAAAATGATTCAACCCCCATTGCAAATCAGGTTTATTGTCAAAATGTACAGACTTTCAGCTGTTTGCAATGAACAAATCAAACAAAAGCAATTGAAATAGTTCAACACAACGGATGCTTCAAGTGGTTTCCCCAAATTCAACTGAAAATGCAACTTATAAATTATATATAAATTATAAGAAGTCATTATAATGACTTCTCCAGTTACAGTTTTAAAATTATTCAACAACACAAATTTGCAAAACAGCCGTTGTCTCAAGCAAACATTATATTATATAGTCTATTCAAAATCTTGATAATTTTATAAATCTAAGTTCACATGCAAATTGATACAGTCTGACACTAAGAAGTACCAAGCCTTCTTCAGGTAGCTGTAATGCAGCTAGCAATATATTGGGAATTTTATGGTTCTAGAAGAATCTACAAAACCAGCTTCATCAAAAAAATTCCTGCTACTCAACCCAGCAAGGAAAGCAGTCTTTATTTCTAGATTCCCTTGAATAACAATATAAAATATGAAGCTTCCACCACAAGACACCCTTGTCTTGCCTTCCTTCTCAAGGGGAAATAAGCTGAGCAAGAATTAAGTTCATGAGCTAACATATGTAACGACAGATGCAAATGGATTATCATTAGGCACATTAATCAGATCAATATAACGCTTACCTAAGCCAAGAATATGAAGAGTATGGAACAGAAAATCCCCCATGACCTGACTGAGCGCTTTACCGTGCCACACAATGAGGAGGATGGTGAGGAAAGCAAAGAAGAACCCAAAGATTAAAGCTTCAGAAAAGCATGTTTTGAACGTTAAATCTAGATGAAATTTAGATGACACCTTCATAACAAGGTCTGTGGAAGTATCACAAGCCCTTCCTGAAAAGAAACCACAAAGCACAGTGACTGAACTGGATAAGTGAAGGAATTCAAATCATGTGTGTCGGTCAGACAGGATCAGACAGACATACACACCATCGGCAGGTTTGCATACAAGGAAAAAGCACTCGGTATAAAATATGACAGTAGATGTTACTGGCTGTTACAGGAAAAGGCTCAGTGCTGCAATTCTGTACAGGGGAGACTTCACCATATTTTAACTATAGATGTGCTGGTCATATCGAAACCGGTGTTTTGTAGAAAAACTGCACTGCTTAAAAACTTCTGTTGTAATAAAGTGTTATAATAATGCGTTAAAGTAAACCCCCTGCAGTGCCTTCATATGTTTAAGCCCGAGAACGTGACTCATGATATGTGCTGCTTCATTTTCATGAAAGATGCAAAGCATTCTGGAGTTGACTGTGTGATACCCGGAAAGACTCCAGCCTCAGCGCTAAAATGTGATCTGAAGCGAATACATCTTGAGGTTTATATTTGATATGGATAGTGGATTTTGAAGTGTGATAATAGCTGTAGTGATTTCAATGTTAACCTTTGTGTTCTGTTCAGGTCAAAATGACCCGTTTGAATTTTTTTTTTTGCAAGGCAATCTGCAAACTGACTTCAGCCAAGAGCATGTGAGATTGGTGGACGGAAACGGGGGCTTCCAGGCGTGATTAGTTAATATCGAAGTGTCCCAGGTCAAATCATTCGAGATTGGTTAATCAACTCCTCTCCCATTTCATTGGACAGGAAAAAGACTGACCGTCTGCTCTTTTTGATAACTCATACTAATGTATTCCACTGTTAAATTGCATGGTCTCGGCCCCATATATATTTCAGATCTCCACTGCTTTCGCTCTTCTGCACATTCGCTCAGATCCTCCTCTTGGTTGTTACTTACCATTCTGAAGTCACGATTAAAAACCAATGGTGATAGGGCCTTTTCTGTGATGGCACTGAGGCTTTGGACTAGCTTGCCCCTCTCGATCAGATCCTCCCCTACAACAAACTCATTTAAATCATCCCTTAAAACTTCTCTCAGGCTTATTTATAATCTGCCCTGTCTAGCTGCTTATTCTCTGGTCTTAGTTAGATCTGGTTTGTTCTCTTAGAGTAATTATTTGTTTACTGTATATATTTATTTTAATGATCGTTTTATGCCCTATTTTAATGCATTTCGTATTATGCATGATGTGCAGCACTTTGGCGAACAGTCATGTTGTTTTAAATGTGCTATAGCAGGGCTGCAACTAATGATTATTTCCATAATCGATTAGTTGGCCGGTTAATTTTTTGATTAATCGGAGGAGGGTACTTTCAGTACCGTTCTTTCGTTTATTTAAAATAAAATCTACAAACTAAGTGATACAAATATAAACTTCAGACTAAAAGTTTACACAACTGTTTGTCCAATTATATAAGACTGAAAAGAACCCAATACACACACACACACACACACCAGAAAAAAAAAAAAGAAAAAAAAATATATATATATTATTCATTCAGGACTGTAGTTTAATTCAGTGATTTTGTGCATCCTTAAAAAATAATGCATAAATACTAATATATAAGTTTATATTATATAATAGTATTTATGCATTACTTTTTATAAAAGGTAACGCTGACATAAACAGTAAACTGAAGAAAGTTATTGTCGGTGACTCTGGGTATCTGCTAAAGCTAGCGGCGCGACATTACGTGCGTGTGATGTCACGCGCCGTCAACTAGGAAGCCGCTTATACTTCCGGTTAGTAAAAAACCCGTTAGTATTATATTTGAGATGATATTACCTTTCTAAAATTCAGACACTAAACGGTAGAGTATATAGTGCATAGTGTAAGTGTATAATACTTCATTTGGGACACAACTTTAGTATTCATTTTCCATGTTTTTGGAACAGAAGTAACATCGTGAGTAAATGTACCCCGTGCCATGCAGACCAACTAATCGATAATGAGATCTGTTGGCAACAATTTTCATAATCGATTATTATCAATTTTATCGATTAGCTGTTACAGCTCTAGGGCTATATAAATAAATTTGATTTTGACTTAAATTGCGGTCAGTACGTACAGACTGACACTGACGTCTGAGAAATAAAAGAGACCGCAGGCTCGGCTGGCATCGGTAAAAGCCAGGGAAATGGTGGAGTTCAGATATAAGGACATCAAGGACATGTACACTGAACATAATGAATATGCAGGAACAAATTAATTAGCTTTTGTGTGCCATTTTACAAACATTAAGATTTAGTGCAATCTATCAGGAACAGCCACTCTTACTTCACACTGCTACGGACAGCTTAACGATTGTCACTGGCCAGTAATGAAAAAATGAAAAAGCTGAGAACAACCCAGCTGCTGCTGTCTATCCAGCTGTCTAGCAAGAGATGGGTTTGGCTCAGTGTCAGAGCTGACTATTTTTCTTCTAAAATATCATCACCAGAGCACATCAAACACATAAAGCCATTCACGGACCTTGTAGATATGAGAAAATCCTGGGTTTGATGGAGAGAGACCCTGAAGTTGAGAGATTCCTTAGCCAATGGATATTCATACTGGAAGGAAGGCAAAAAAAAAGAAAACAGACTCCACATTCCAAAATAATGCTTGATTAGAAACAGCAGGTTCTTGGCTGAAGTGTTGATGCATTAACTGAAAAGGCCATTCTCAAAACAACACACTGGTCCAAATTAACCCTAAATCCAAGCAAAGGTAATAAGATGCAGAACAAATGATATACAAAATCTAGAGCGTAACCATGAAGCAAAAATAAAGTTCCACTGCAGGGACATTCAAATGTAAACATCGACCCCAGTCAAACATGCCATACCTATACTCAGACAAAAGTCCATATCCTTATGTAGATTCAATTCTATCTGAGAGGAACCAACCCAGGAGGCCTTGTAACTGATTTACTACTGTGGTCAAGCAGTGTTTGCTCTCACATTTCATCCTGGTGAAACTGAAATCAAGAAAGTGTTGGTATTAAATTAACAGCGCTTCTTCACTTCTGTTACGGATATCCTCATTGGATTTGCCATTGATCTGTTTGGTAATTCTCCATGGGCCTGTGCGGCAACCGGACCACATCAACACTTAATAATGAGTGCTTCAGCCAGACATCATAGGCAACACGTGAAGGGTCACTCCTGGTCTGTTTTATACAAATGAGGAGAGGAGAAAGAAAAAATAAGATTCTACTGACTCAACTCTAAAGTGGAGAGATCAAGAGCATGACTACAGTATTTCCTATGAATCATTTCTGGATTTTGAGGCCAACCAGAATGCCTTCTTGACTAATTTATAGGAAATGCAGATTTCTTTTTCTCATTTCTTTTCATTCTTGCAGTTTCTCAAGAAGATCTCTAAACCCAATATCTTCTCCTGTAACACAATGACCACTTCTTTGAAGGCCTCGTTGTAAGCAAAAAAAAAAAAAACCCATCATGGCTCTCGAATATGATTGGTCAGAAGCTGTTGATGAATTTTCAAAAACCAATTCTGACAGTAATTCCGGCTATAATATATATTCTTATAATGTTCTAATACATTGTTGATTCTATAGTAACAGCTAATTCACAGGGACAGCAGACATGCCACATAACCTAAATCTAATAACAAACAGGTTATTTATTATTATGGCAGTGGTGGTTTAACGGTTAAGGCTTTGGGTTACTAATCTGAAGGTCGGCCGTTCAAGCCCCAGCACTGCCAAGCTGCCACTGTTGGGCCCTTGAGCAAGGCCCTTAACCCTCTCTGCTCCAGGGGCGCTGTATCATGGCTGACCCTGCACTCTGACCCCAACTTCCTGGCATGCTGGGGTATGCAAAGAAAAGAATTTCACTGTGCTGTGACCAAGAAAGACTCATTATCATTATCAAAGAAAAAAAATGACAATGTTTCACTGTAACAGGACAAACTACAATTTTCAATTTTCTTATTAACTTTATGAGAGAGACAAAAACAGACGCTGGTGAGAGAATAGCTGTTTAAAGCTGTTATTATGGGATAACAGGAACTAAGTTGGAATGAACTAACTTGTTAAGATTCCACAACATTAAACGCAACTAATATAAACATTTTCAAAAAAACATGACGTTATTCATTATTAAAAATGTAAAAATTGGTTGGCAAATCTCTGTGGCATAAGAGCAATAAACACTTAAGGACATGCTGTACATGAATATAACCAGGGTGCGATTTGTGAAAAAATCAGGGGGCGGGGGTTTTTTGGAAACGTTTTTATTCATGAACATAAATCTCGAACCACAATGGACCTATTCATTTTTTTTCCCCCGACTTTGCTTTTATGCCATTCATGAATGCAGAGTCGATATGGAGCCTCCCTTGAGTACATGGACCTTAATCTCTAATGTCAGAGCACGCTGTACTCTGAACTGACCCATCTGTGTTGACAGCAAGCCACTCTCGACCTTCTCTCCACTTAGCAAAGCGTCCTGGCTCAATGCAACCACCAACCATAACCTCAGAAGGCAATATGTTAGCTTGTAAGCCTGAGGTGTTCATCGTATCGTTTGCGTCGGCATGGGAGTTCCCCTCAGCCTGGGAGTTCCCCTACAGTAACTCTTGAAAGTCTCATTCTCAGTTGTAATATTTCTAGGAATTTTTTGTAAAATACGACGATATGTTGAAACAGACTATTGGTGCTTGGTGATATTCTGAAAAGCCGTGCATGGATTAAGGTCACTGGAACCAGGATCATCATGTAATCTAGACACGGTGTCTTCTCTATTGACACAAGAGCAGGAACACTGACAGTGAAAGTCCATGTCTGATTTTAGTGTTGTTTGCACGCTGCATCATTTTACTTAGCTATATTTAAAAACCTCTCTATTTTAGGTATTTTATGTGGTCTATCGGCAAAGTGGCATTAATCACTGTGGGGGGAGGGGGAGAAGATCCCCCACTCACCTCGGCAAATCGCGCCCAGAATATAAGCCACTTTACCATAAGACCATTTTAATTTTATCAACAAAAGCAAACCATTACAATCTGTGGGTTTAGCCACATTTTATCCTTAACCTTCAGCCCAGGCATTAATTATAAATACATCAGAACGGTTACATATTGCTTCTTATCGCTACGTATTATGCACCTTTTTATACAGTCCACTCTGAAAGTATCTGAATGGCAAGGACAATTCTATTGTTTTTGCTAAAAATTGGAGACATTTGAGTTTGAGATCAAGATGAATAAGAGACGACAGGTTGCATATCCCTGTATTATCCAATACATTTACATCTAGCGGTGTTAAACAACTTACAACATGGCACCTTTTGTTTGAACCCACCCATTTTTCAAGTAATCAAAAATATTGGACATGTGACTGACCGGTGTTTCCTGTTACATTGATTGTTTAAACAATTAATAGTTCTGAACATATTCTTGTTTTCAGCCCTGGGTTTCACTTGTGAAGACTGCATTTGTTGTTAAAAAGGATAAACCAACAGGACGACCAGAGAGCTGTCCATGGGAGAAAAACAAGGCATTTTGAAGCTGATAAAAGAGGGAAAAGTCGATCAGAGCCATCGCACAAGCATTGGGCATATCCAATACAACAATTTGTATTGTCCTGAAAAAGAAAGAAAAACACTGGTGTACTGACAACCAGATATCAGACAGCAGGTCAGCCCACAAGGGATATGCAACCAAATATTAAGTGTTATTTACTTTAATTTATTTTAAGACTCTAAGTTCCTATACTTTTGCTCAGCTAAAAAATTTGGTGGTCTGTCATGCTCAAAGTTGTTTAACACATCTCTAGATGTAAAAATCAGGAAATGAAAACTGAAATTCTGATCTATCATCTCATATCCATCTTTCACTCTCTAACCCAAATGTCTTCAGTGTATTGCAAAAATATTAGAATTGGCCTTGTCACTCCAATACTTTTAGAGGGGACTGCATTCTATGTTTGGTCCTGAGAAACAGAACTGTACCAGGAGGTCCCTCTAAAAAATAATAATAATAATAATAATAATACAGACAACTCAGTGACATTCTGCTGTTCTGTTCAATACTAAATCTGAAATATTGACCAGCTTCATAAAAATGTATTCCAGATGTTGGCCAAACTCATCTGTTGTTGCTTAAGGAAAGGCTAGCAGCTTTTAATTACAGTCAAGGCATTCCATAATGCTACGATGTCAAAGACCATAAACAACTCAGCATGGTGCCATATGACTAAGCTTCGGTCAGATGCATAATGTCAGCGATGTTATTTCTCCAGTCATGATACATTTATTGACATAAATTATAATAGAATATCATGTCAATAAAATCCCTACTATATTCATTATATTTAGCACATCCTCAAAGATCAGTGATCCAAATAGTGTGTAATCAGTAACGAATAAATCATGAAATTGAAAGTAACGTATGACGAATAGTGTGATACAGCACGTACAGTATTTTATTCCTTTTATACCACAGCAATTGCCAGCAATAATATTATTATTCTTTAAAGAATGACACATTTTATCTGTTTAAAGTTAAATTTAATGTCCACAAAACAAGTTACTTCCTGTTATCACTTATGTTATAGCAGCTATAAACAGTCTTTTCCTCAACGCCTCTCATGGAAGTTAATAAGACCCCCCAAAATAAATAAATAACTAAAAAAATTTATGATTTTTTTGATGTTACAGACATTATGGAAAAGCGCAAAGTCCTCTGTCCTGAAGACGTTCCTGTTGCAGAAAACTTACTGTTACAAAGCGCTGACACCTGAGACCCCATCATTTTAAATAAATCTTTGTTAAATAATGGCAAGGGTTTTTTTTAGTTCATTTATTTATGCATGCCTCACACAAGCCCTATAAATTAGCTACTACTATAGAAACAAAAACATAATAGAATAAACACATTAATATAAACCTACGATTTGGATTACAACCGGAACGACCGTCAGAGCTGCTGTTATAGAATAATTCATTAACATCTACTGATCAATCAGATTTCAGCATTCAGAAGCACTGTGGGGTATAATTAAAACACATCATATCTTTAATTGAACAACCGATCTGTAGTGTCACAGACGTTCCACATACGCATGTGCTCTTTATCAACACTGTCAACATGAACTAATGCATCCCGAAGGGGCTAGAAACCCATGAAACAAAACATATCAATCACTGTTGCCTTCCAGCCGCCTCGTGACCTGGTCAGCACAGCCATATTTAATGGGAACATACTGATTGGCTGGCCAGACCAGGCCAGGACAAAATGTCCTAATCAGAATAAATCACCTATATACAGTATAATGATCAACAAATTGCCTAAATAGGAATTCAACCTTTAAATAGGAATGAAGAATTCTTTTAAAAGTTAGAAAATGCTGACACTTTTAACCAGAAGGCAGTTAACATGAACACACAGCATGTTCAGCATTAATTTTTGGTACATGTTTGTACTTATAGACTGATGCTGTAATCTGAGAAAGAGAACGCAAACTCGACTGGCAGGGAAGTGGTGGAGTTTGGAAATGAGGGCACCAAGGACAACATGATGATATACAGGAACAAACTAGATTGCTTCTGTATTGCGAGTTCAATGCCATCTATCAGGAACAGCCACACTTCCTTCACACTGCTACTGACATCTTAGCGACAGTCACTGGCCAGTAATGACAAAAGGAAAAAGCGAAGAACACAGCTGCTACTGTCTATAACAAAGTGAAGACGAGGATCACAAACAGATCGCAACAATGTCAGAATCTCACTCTTTATTCTTTTATAATATGTTTATTGTGGTTAGCTCAATGTCAAATCCGCCATATACATACATATATATAAAATGTATGTTTTATATATATATATATATATATATATATATATATGTATATATGTATATATATATATATATATATATATATATATATATATATATATATATATGTGTGTGTGTGTGTGTGTGTGTGTGTGTGTGTATATATATATTATATATAATTATATTTTATATATAAGTAATATCACCAGAACACATCAAACACTTCGGACAGGTAAGACATAAAGCCATTCACGGACCTTGCAGATGTGAGAACTGAAAACCGAGCTAATTAAAAGAAATCATCAGGATTCAAACGCAAGCTGATGGAGCTGAATATGCTACTCTATGCCGGTAGGTCCAATTAGGAACAAATAGATGACAAAACACATTAAGTCACATAACTTTTAACACCCGTGTGTGGAGTAGAGACGTCGTGACATTGGCATGCGTTTCCTCACAGGTTTAAAGTCCAGATTTCTGAGCTCTATACAAACAAACGTAGCCAAGTAAACACAACAAAGCACTGATTTTTGGTCAAATTACCATCAAGTACTTGCTAAACTGTCATCTGGAAGAACTTCCTGATTCAACAAGTTAGTCAATAAATTCAACCAGAAGACTGAAGCCTGTAATAATCCTGAATAATAAACCACCAATCATTTAATTCAGGATTTCCTGACTGAGGGTTCTAAAAATTGTAAAAATATATATTTTAAAATATATATTTTTTGACAAGTTAAATTTCTAATAATAAACAGATCACAAACCATGTTCAGCCATTTATTACAAAAGTTTCATTTCAAGTTAGCCTATTTAAAGTCTCAATGGGTCATTGAAGGGGTTCAGCTGACAAAAAAAAGAGAAATTAGAGATTCTCCAATCCCACTTTTTCATTATCGATACAGTACAGAGATTAAAGCTTTAAGTATTACCTTCAAGTACATGCTTAACTGTCATCTGAAAGAACTTCCTGATTCAACATGTCAGTCAATAAATTCAACCTGTAGACTGAAGACTGTTATAATCCTGAATAATAAACCACCAATTGCATAATTCAGGCTTTCCCAACTGGGGGTCCTAAAAGTTTTAGAATAATATTATAATATTATATATATATATATATATATATATATATATATATATATGTAAAATAAAAGTATTATTCTAATATATAAAATTCTAATAATAATTCTAATAATAAAAGGATCACAAACCAAATTCAGGCAAGTTTAAATTTCATGTTAGCCTACTTAAAGTCTCAATGGGTACTTAAGACAAATAACTTATGTTGAAAGGGTTCAGATGACAGATGTTGGGAAATGAGCGATTCTCCAATCCCACTTTTTCATTATTGATACATTACAGATAATAGAGCTCTAAATATTATCCAATACCAGTTCAATACTGACATTTTTTTTTATTATTATCCTCTTATAATTATGTCAATTCTGCCCGATAACGATCAGTGTTATACGACGGCATTAAACTGAAACATGTCTAGAGGCAATCTGTTCTTCCAACAAAGACAATCCTGACATTCAAACCTTTCACTGAATGACACAGTTTGAGCATCAGAATGAGACACAATGATGAGTGAATATGGAGGCGGCATGGCGGGCGACATAGTGTTACCACTTCACAGCTTCCAGGGTCTCCAGTTGAATCACGAGTTCGGGTTACCGTCTGCGTGGAGTTTCCGAGTGGGTTTCTTCCAGGTTCTGCTTTCCTCCCACCTCCCTCCCGTAAAGCATGTCTTGGCTAAAATAACTTGCACCTAGCTGTGAATGCGTGCCCTGGTTTATTCCCGCATTGCACACAGTGTTCCTGAGACAGGCTCTGGATCCACCATGACCCTGACCAGGATAAAGCACTTACAGAAGATGAATACATGAATGAATGATTGAATACATCAGACTATAGACAGGTCCAAAACTGCACAACTGGACACACACACACAACAAAAACGCACAAACGCAATGAACGTACCCATGTTTATTTGTTTTTACTGTACACTGAGAACTAATCTAAAATACTCTGTCTGTTCTGCATCATCGGACTTACCGACTGGTTAAGTATGTTATGAATGGATTAAAGCTGTATAATAACAGCAGGTCCGTACTGCAGCCAGGATATAAACATGGCAGAGTTGAAGTGAGTTGAGAGCAGCTACAGGAACACAGGATGTTCATATGGAAGCTGTAAATATCAGTGTAAATCACCTTTTCACCTAGATATAACGGAAAGGACATCTTTAAGCAAGATTTTTTTTTTGTAGACTAGATAGCATGATTCAACTCACACACACACACACACACACACACACACACATAAAAAAAAACAACAACCCTGCACAGCTCTGTTGCCTGCCTCAAGGAAACTGATGCAGACTGCAGTTCAAGCATTAACCAAACTTAGAGAAATGGAAAACATCACCAGCTCCATGCATCTATTGATCAACTCGTTTTCTTATTCCCTGTGGTTTGTGCAAGCCCTGCATTGTTTACGCAACCACCAGAGATCACAACAAAGGTGATGAAGTGGTGATTTATTTATTTTTCCCCCCTTGCAGTTTTTCCACTACAACTCGACATTGTCCACACTGACAGCCTGCTGTAAGCTCCTGCGCGCGCTTGGAGCTTCAAGCCTAGTGCACATGCACGCGCCATCATCTGATGGAAACAAGGAACTACTGTAATAAAATTATAATAATAAATAATAATAATAATAATAAATAACATCAACAGGAGGAAATCCTGGAGGATTTGGAGCACCAGCAAAGAAGCTTTCATGTCGCGTAATTCTGGTCTAGTAACAAGGAATGAAACTGTAACCCACCTAAAGCAGAAGATCCGCCTGTGGAGACGCGGCCAGATATTCAGGCATCAGATCTGAGGCAGAAAACCCCGACAGTCGCGCTTTTTCCCATCCGTTTACCTTTCCTCTAAGCGCAGGAAAAACGCGACATTGAAATCCTCTCGCCTCTCACCATAACCGTATCACACAGAACGCGCGTCATATTGGCTGGGTTGCCAAATCTTCCATACTATACATCTTGAAAGAATATTACACATTTTAAAACTATTTTAACAAACAACCGCGTTACACTGAAGACTCAATAAGAACTCTTAACAACTGACAACACTTGAGTGATCAGTTGCATACACATGTTAAAACCTCACCTGGATTTGCTGTCAAATTATAAAGTTGATCAAATCAGGGCTAACGCACAACACGGCAACTCGGCTCCTGCTGGGTGAGTCTAGCGGGACACAAAGATCTGATTGGATCACAGATCTCTGACCGTGTTTGTCTCCAAGTATGTGATTGGTGCAGATATTGAGGACAGCGCTAGGCCCCGCCCTTTGTGGTTGAATTTCACAATGTAGGCTCACGGTGCGTCTTGTGTTAAAGAGACAGCAGTTTCGACACACCGACGGTAGTTTTCACAAGAGGAACAGTCTGGAAGATGTAGAGCTGTAGTAGCTGTTTCACCAAAACTGGTCAGTTGGACTTTCAGTCAGTCTGTGTTGCCTGGAGGTCAGATTCCTGTTCTTGTCTGACAGGAGTGGATCCTGAGGAGTGGTTCCTGCTGGTGTAGCCCATCCACCTCAAAGTTCAGCGTGTGGTGCTTGCTGAGTTGCTTTTCTGCTCACCGTGGTTGTAAAGAGTGGTTATATGAGTTACTGTGGACCTTCCTGCAGTTTGAACCACTCTGGCCATTCTCCTCTGACCTTTCTCATTAATAAGATATTTCTGCCAACAGAACTACCGCTTCCACACCAGTGTAAACTCTAGCGCAATGGTCACCAATCCTCTTCATGGAGATCTACCTTCATCTACCTTCATGGAGATCTACCTTCCTGTAGGTTTCATCTCCAACCAAAGTGTAATACACCTGAATTAGCTGATCTAAGCTTCTTAAGGCAATGATTAAGTGGTCAGGTGGGCATGATTATGGTTGGAGCTAAAGTCTTCAGGAAGGTAGAGCTCTAAGAACAGGGTTGGTGACCACAGCTCTGGAGTGAGGACCACACTGTCTGGAGACTATCTTCAACTGCTTACTCCTTTTCAGGGTTGCGGGGGAACCTGGAGCCTATCCCAGGAAGCATCGGGCACAAGGCGGGGTACACCCTGTACAGGGTGCCAGTCCATCGCAGGGCACAATCACACACATTCATACACTACAGACACGCCAATCAGCCTACCATGCATATCTTTGGAATGGGGGAGGAAACCCCCGCAGCACGGGGAGAACATGCAAACTCCGCACACACACATGGCCCTGGCGGGAATCGAACCCCGGAACTTTGGTGTGAGGCAAACGTGCTAACCACTAAGCCACCGTGCACCTGCTCTGGAAACTACTGTGTATGAAAATGAGCAGTTTCTGATATACTCTGGCCCCACAAGCATGACATGGTCAATGTCATTGAGCTCAGTTTATTTTATTTTTTCAGATGTTTGATGTGAACATTTTGAAGCTCTAAACGTATATCTGCAGGAATTTATTCCATGTGCCGCTGCTCAATATGGATGCCAGCAGTGTCTATTACATAGAGAGAAAAAATTGCAGTATTGCAGATATTCATCCTGCCTTAATTCCTGCATAAAGTCCTTCATAAAATGAAATCGCACATATTCTCATAACTTTTCTCCAGTTTAAAGCAATTATTTGTTCTCTTGCCTTGAAATATCAATGAAATGTCACGTATCCGTATGTTACACAGTGCTACACATTTTCACGAAAATTTTTGTGCCGCTTAATTCAACTCAAAGGGAAACTGGAATGTTGCCCTGCCAATAGGGCAGTGGCGTGGATGTGTCAATCTCAGCCCGAAGCAGAATCTAGGTTTCTTATCTCTTTGACATTACAGCCTTCTGATTCTAAAAAATATACTGATTTTCTTCTTATAGGCCTGGGCACTTTCAAGCTAAAGTAACTTCTTGGCAAAATAGCCAGAGTAAGCAAATAAATCCTCAACAAGACATCTCAAAAGGGCAGATCGGACAGCCTTAACAAGACTAATGGTGCTTAATATGAAAGCCAAAAGCAAGAGTAATACTAAGCTAAGACCTGGAGAAGCCATCTAACCTCACTACAGAGCATATTCTTACATTGTTTTTGGCATTCTGCAAACAAAACTAACATTTCTCACTTGGAATACTAATTACTAGTATCACCCATCTGTTTAGAAATTATACTCATATAATAATCAGAGTGGGATTTAGTTCTAAAAAAAAAAAAAAAAGCAGTATGAGGTGGAGTAACTATTCTGTGAGAATTGTCTCTATTAATCCTGCGTAATTTGTTAATGCAGTAAACATGTCTAGTGACAGCTCTATTGTTAACACTCACTGGACCAATTTAAAATAATTTAACTAACAATGACCAATTAACCAAAATCTGTTGCAGTAAACCCACACCTATTCACCCTTAATTAAATTCCTCAAATCTGGGGTCTACTCTTGTCTGTTTTTTCATTTGTTTCTTGCCTCTAGTTAAAATCTTTATAAAAGTGTTTACTATTACTTCAGCAATTGGGTTTTTTTTTCACCTTCAACAACCTGCACAGACAGTCAGCAGAGGCATCACAGCATATTAGCACTGGAGAGGATACTTTCAAAAAATGGACTTTTCAATGAGACAAATACAGACAGAAAGATAAATGACACTTTTTATAGTGTAATTGTTAAATAGGAAAGTGGTCACATCTGTCATCTCCGCCTCAGTTCAAGGGAGCTGTTAACAAATCTGTGGCTTGCTGAGAACCTTGGGACTCGGCAACTGAACTCATCACTTTCATCACACTTCTCAGATGGCAAAGTTGGCGTTTTGATCCTAAACAGTTAATATACTGTACTTAATCATGCTAAGCTGTGCATTGTTATATACCAAGAATCCATTTAAGATTTCTCAGGCAGAAAATATCTCACACTCATACAGTATGTTACCTCAGTCTCCCTAGGGTATGGTTTTCTATGCATTTCCTTGTCTGGGATGTCAGCTATTCATATGCTGAATTCTCACCAAACAAAATGTGAAGCATTAGGGTCAAGCATGGCATCTTTAACAATATGTCTCTGGAGGCTGGAGGAGAATATACCCAGACTGTACTGTAAATTGTGGGAACAGATGGGAGTCCTGGGAGAATGGGAGGAAGTCAAAGCGTCCCACACCGTGTGGCCATATGGGCCAGCAGGGATGGAGTGAGATCAGGGGAAGAGAGAAAAACAAAGGAGACCTCCTGAGAGTTCTAAAGTCCTCTCTCTGTTGTAAAGACTGCTGGTTGGTGGCTGTATATGGGTGACAAATTAAAGGAAACTTTACTAGTGGCTCTTCTCACCTAAGAGGAAAGGGTCACTGCAAATCAATACGAGATTATTCCTACTAATCACCTTTATTCTGTGATGGAACTTTTTCTATCCTGATGGGAGTGATCTGGGTGGCTAGTGATTACTTTTGCCACCTCACAGCTCCAGGGTGCCTAGTTTGATCCTGAGTTTGGCTTACTGTCCTTATGGGGTTCCTCCTCCTGGTAGGTGGACTGGCTACTGTAAATCACCTTTTCATGTGAATGAGTGTGTGAATGCGTGTGTGCATGGGGCCTGCAATGGATTGGCACCCCATCCAAAGTGGATTGGGTAGGGTGGGAACACCTAGTGTTCCCAGGATAGGCTCTGGAGCCACTGCAACTCTGACCAGGATAAAGCAATTATTGAAGATGAGGCATGAGATTTCACTGTATGGTTTGATGAGCATGATGTAAATCATATGCTATGACCGTCAAGCCACTAGATTTCAACCTAACAAACACCTATGATAGATTTTGGAGGGACATGTTGCACATTTAAACACCAATATCTTTAAGAAGAATGGTTTTCTTCCCTAGTACAATTCCCGAAATTTCTAGAATCGATGCCAAAGCACATTGAAGCTGTTTTGGTGGCTCGTGTTGGCCCTACTCCTTATTATGGGTGGCTGTGGCACACATGGTAGAATGGGTTGTCCATTAATCACAGGGTTGGCAGTTGGATCCCCGGCCTACATGACTCCACATGCCGAAGTGTCCTTGGGCAAGACACTGAACACCAAGTTGTTCCCTCTGGCCTTGCTTGGCATGAGTGTGTGTGTGAATGGGTGAATGAGAAACAGTGTAAAGTGCTCTGTAGAAGTGCAAACCATTTACTAAGACACTTTATGTTGGTTGTTCCTTTGTCACCTATATGTATATGCCCTCCTCTATCTGCTCCCTCCACCAAAGGAAAGGGGCCACTGTAGGGCCACCACTGCTCAGATAAGATTTGAGTGATGGGATTTAATAAGATGTTGGGCCAACATGAGCTACCAGAACATCTTTAATGTGTTTTGGCATAAATTCTACAAGTTTCTGGAACTGTACTGATGAGATGAATCAAGCAACCAAAAGTGTCTGGCCAATGGCAGTGCAGTGATCATAAACTGACCATGATGGGCTAGGTGACAGTGACTGAATGGTCATATGAATATAATGTATGTGTATATCTGGCAGCTTTGCATGTAGGAAGGATTAACATGGGTTACTAGGTTGTTTTTTTTTAGCAACATATGAATAAGTGAAGTCTTGATTTAATTAAATGTGTTCTCATGCCTGGGCAGAATCTTGATTGAATAAATCTGTTTACAAAAAGATGTGAAGTGAAGTCAGTGTATATTCCTGCTGCCTAGATGGCATCCTGCTGTTCTCATCTGTGGTGGCTGATTACACATTCATAAACCCGCTTGGAAATTTTTCCCCCCCCCAAAAAAAATGTTTTTCATATGTTGTCAGACCTATGAAAAAGGAAAAGGAAGAGTTTGGAGAGTCTTGCTCTGCTTTTCAGTCAATGAGCTCACAGCACAGGATGAGTGCTCCAGCTGCATTCTGACCCCTTCCTGTAAAGTAATCATTTACTGTATAAAGCCTGTCTCACTGATTGCCAGATTTGTCTGCAATGAACTGTTTCTTTCCAACTATCCTCTTTTCCTCTCTGTATGTGAGAAAATACTTTCTGAACTAGCGAGAATAAATAAGCGAGAAAAGCAAGTTAAAATGCTGTTCACTTTATTATTCTGTATTCTGTCACAGCTTGTTGTGTTGGCGTGTTATAAACCACAGTCCCTGCAGAGCCTGAGTCATAATGCTTAACAAGCAATTTGGAAATCAACAGTGTGGCGACTTCTGTGAGAAACAATGCAAATTCTTTTCTAATTAAAACTACTCAGTGTTTCACTGAAGACAAAACTGGAGCCCTGAGTGCAACTTGGTCATAATGAGGAAGTTGTTGGCTGGATTCTTTTCACAGCCATTGATAACAGGAGACAAGCAGGGGACTGCAGACATAGCCTGGGGAGAAAAAAGATTTCAGTTTATAGCTGAAATAATATAACAAAGTCCAGACGGTAACTTTCAATTGGACAAATGTGGTCGATATAAAACATGTAAACTCTCATCATGGAGATTTAAGGCTTTCAAATGAATTGTAACCCCCAGGGAACAATCAACATTTCAGAAGAGAGCACATTCAGAGACTAGCAAACTCCGCACTTTTCTTCCTCTACACTTTGGGACAAGATCCGTTTGCTAATTATTGCTGAGCTTGATTTGCTATGAAGAAAAAAGGTCACATCAGATAAAACATTTTCCAATCAGTATCCAGTAGTTTCAAGAGTCCACTCATTCTTGATTCAGTTAAAGATCCATGACATATTCAGTGTGTATGAATGAATTGTAACAGCACTGTTGGTTGGCCAGAAGGTGTCAGTTAATTAATAATAAAAAGTAATAATAGGCAAATTGCTGTGGTATAAGAGGAATAAAACACGCCTGGACATGCTGTTATTGGAAAATAATCAGAACCACCCAATCATTGGCATCACATGACCCAACATTCAGAACTGCTTTATTTTTCCCTTGTCAAATGTATCCCATTAAAAGAGCATGAAACACTTGTAGGATCACTCATATCCCACTTGTTAGGCCAGTAGAACTTTGTGATATCAGTTATTTACTTGGATAAAAGTAAACAAATATTTACTTTGTGATATCAAACCATATAAAAAAAACCCCACAAAAATATCTCAATAATGACAAAACCAACATCAACCAACTGAAATCTGTAATGACTTCCTTTTCATGTTCCTTTTTTGACATCCAAACTCACATTTTAAAGATCTTTTACTCTTCTTTTTTTTTTCTTATGCACGTCAAGTTTCAAGTTTATTTCTCATGTGCACAAAATGTCAGAGACAATTGCACATTGAAATGCTTGGCTCAGGTACTCTACAGCTGTGCAATACAAAATAATACACATACATCAAGATAGAAGATAAAAGGGGGGAGGAGAGAGGAAAGAGGTGGAAAGAGCTTCTTTACAAATATAATATATATACACAACATATGCAGAATATATTAGTATGTATGGTATGCGTGCCTAGATAGCATGTATGTACAGTACAGTTTGTACACAGATCCGAACTGTAAACACTAGAACATGTGCAGTCACAGTATGTGAACAAGAGTGCAAAGGCTAGTAAAATAAATAGTCATTAAATTTGATGTGTAGCATGTAATAAATATGTCAATATATATCAATATATTGAATAATGTATTGCACAGAGACAGGACTTAGTCCTTAGCATCAGTAAAGTGGTAATAGTGCTCTTAGAAACATTGCAACATGCCCTAAAGTGACATGTGGAGAGATTGTCCATGAGTCTCCTTGAGTTGTCAGTGAGATGACCTGTGTGTGGGAGGTAATGGAGGCATGAGTGACAGAGTGGAAGAAAGAGTAATGACAGGATTACAGCTCGCTCGGAACTCTCACCAGTGCAATCATCTTGCGTTGCACTGGACCCGGAAGAAGTTAAACAGTTAATGGAACCAGTTAAAAACAGTTCATTCCTCTAAAATCTTATAGTGGAGCGTGCACAGGCCTATAAGGAGAATCTGAGGAGAATGAATCTGTATTTAAGAAACTGTAGCAAAGTATCAGGTAGGCAGTCTAAACTCTGTAGAAGGTGACCGAATGGTTGAGAGTTTAAATCCCAGGACAGTCCTTAACTGCTCAGTTGTATGCACTGTATTCCTTGAATAAAAGCAAAAACAAAAGTGTCTGCCATATGAGTAAATGTGAATTATTGTTGTACATAGCCGAAAGCCCATGTGACCCAGAAGGCTTTGAAATGTATAGAGACCAGCTTTAATTATTCCCAATGCATTTGAGCTAATTAGGCCAAAGCCTTGAACCTCTACCATGCACAGTAGCTCTCTGTGTGCTCAAGGAGACCCAGAGTTAAAAGACAACACACTGTATGTACCAGCAATTTAATTCATTAAACACCTACTCGCTTTGAGAGAAAGAGCCACCCACATCTTCTGAAAATAGTACATTACATTAGTGTGTGTCTGTGTGTTTCAATTATGCTCCCAAATACGTGTATATGAGACATAATATACGAGTTATTCACAATAAAGTAGTCCACAGAATAGTTCATGCATCGAGACAATGCACTGTGGGCACACAAAATAGTTTGTTTATCAATCTTCTGTCAAAAACGTTTTTTAAAAATCTGCATAGAAGTCTATGAAAAAACAAACAGACATGGTCTTGAGATGGCCTCGGCACTGCAGATCAGTTTACGCACTTCTTTGTGGCAAACACGCACTCTAACCCTTACTACCACAGAATTAGCACACGGTCTCTCCAGTTTAATTGTGGTGAACTGGGCTCAGGAAGGTGACACATCTGATCTTCAGTTGCCCACTGAGTGAGTATGCTTCTGAAACAATCTGGGGGCATTTAGTGAAATAAACCAGGAGCAGCATATTTTACAGGAATAAAAGTGGGACTGAATGATAAGCTACACATGGATGTAGGGCTGGCCGATATATCAATATAATATGGATATCGTGATAAATGATTACGCAATACACTTTTCTGAGATGTCACTGGTATGGTATTTTTTTGTTTTTAATAATTACAAATTAAATGGTACTGGAAAAAAACCATAATCTTTCTCATTGTAGGCATTAAAGCAAAGTATCGTCAAAGTCAGTTTAACAGATTTTTATTTATTTTAATGCTGTTTTTCGGACAGTTTGTTGGCTAAATTATTTATTGTGATACACATCGTGTATCGTAGAAATGTCCTCAAGTAACGTGATACGATATTTTTGTCACATCGCTCAGCCCTACATGGATGACTAAGGTATTAACAGAAGATGCTCAAACTATAAAAGCCATAAACTTGAGCAAAGGCGTCGGCTGGACAACTTGACATCATTTCCAATGCTAAAACATATAGCTTGGTTCTTGACCATTGAGTTTTAATGTTTTAGAATGGGAAATAAAAAAACCCTCATGAAACCCATTGAGTAAACATGTCTGCCAAATAAGGAGTAAATGTAAATGATTTGTGCTCCAGATATATTAAAAAAGAATACCATGAAGCATAGGAGTTAATTACAGTAAGTAAAAGCACAAAGTCAGAGTCACAGATTAGCAAGCTAAATAAACCAGAAACTCAAACACTCATATTTAGCAAGGCAAGGCAGGAGTGCTTTAGAGTACAAATAATGAAAAAGAAACAAATTAATTACAGATACGATCAAGATAAGTAAAGAATAAAATGCACCGAGCCGTGTTCTTTCAGGAAAACAATGATGGGATGGTGTGATGTGGCCCAGCACAAAACAGATTTTGATATTTTCCTAAATCTGCATGCCCTGATGTGTTTTATTCCTTTTATACCACAGCGATTTGCCATTGAATCCATTTTTAAAAACTGTATTAAAAAATCATACATTTTTACCATTTATAGTGACATATAATGTTGTAGAAGTGAATACCTGTTATCACGTATGTTATAGCAGCTGCAAACATAAGTTGTTCCTTCACTTTTGCCTGAAGTTAATAAGACAAAAAAAAACAACAGCAGCTTGTTACCAAGAACCTGCAAAATACAACTTCCTCTGTAGACTCTGCCATGGTGGAAAACCTACTGACTGTTACGAAGAACACTGGAGACTCCTTCCATAAATGTTAAATAAATGCTTCCTTATAGAAAACTTCATTGTATGAAAAGTTTTGTATTTTTGTATTGTATTTTGTTTAATAACAACACATTTGTTTTAGGTTACATTGAGAATCGGCCAAACCATCTGTTTTGTTGTTGTTGTTTTTTATTTCACAGTCCATGTGATTGATTACAGGGAAAGCATTAATTGCAGAGTCTCAGTGGTTCGAAGTGTTATCTTTAAATAAGGACAGAATTAGAAGGTGCTCTGCAAGTGCTGAAGGTAACTGTCAGCGTGCAAGGAAATGGCGGTATCTGACACATGTGAAGGATGAGAAATGAGCTTTCGATTTGTGTACTATTCAGCCAGCCTTCACGGTTGAACAAATGGCCCCTGGCAGAGTGACAGAGTGCCAGAGACCCTCATACACCCGTGTTTATGGTTTGTGTGAGAGAGAACTAATGGAGCAGAAATATGTTAACAGTCAATAAAGTGTGACCGGATATACAAACACGGAAGGCAGTTGTTTAAACAATGCTCAGAAAGATCCTCAATCTAAAGTCATTCTGAATTCAAATAACACTTAAGCTCTCATCTAGTGCAGCATTAGCACACAGTTTATCGTACTCTGGAGATCAAATACTGCATTGTTCCATTTGTCCATTGGGTCATCTCATGCTATAAAGTGAAATGTGGCCTAACACTATGTTTTTATTGTCTGCCTCATAAAGGTTTGTTCACTTTGTTCCCTCCCACAGAGTATCATCTGTGCTATACTCTCAGAGAAGTTTACAAAACAGCACCATTTCCTGCCACTGGGGTGGTACCCATATCTTTTATACTTTTAATATGTGTCTGGAAATATTTAAGGTTCATAATGAGCAACAGAATGTACAGCACTCCTTGCTCTGTGGTCTAGCATTAGCTGAAATAACATTTAGCATGTATTAAACTCTTTATAGGACAATGTGGTGATTGAGCAGGTAGCACTGTGATTCACAGCTCTCGGGTTCAATCATTATTATTTGTATATTTGTTTCAAGTTCTTTTTCAGGTTCTCCCAAAAACATGGTGGTAGGAGAATTAGCTGTTCCACATTGATCTTTGGTGTGAAAGTGTGTATGTATTAGACTCTCACCCACGGTTCCAGAGTGTATTCTGTACTGTTCTGTACCATGACCTGGATTAAGCAAGACGAAAACACACATAAAAACAGGTTCATGTTGGCATTAAGGATAAGAAAATTAGCTTATATCAATAGTCTTTGTATTTAGGGCATGGTTCATTTGTTTTCATGTGGAGTGGTGTTTGTTTAGTGGTGATTGTCTGTCCATCAGGTTTTATGTCTATCTGTCTGTCTGTCCGTCTATCCATGCATTCGCTCAAGATTCTCATTAGCGCAATATGTCAAGAACGATTGGTTTGTATGTTTGTAGGATTGATATGGAATTATCATTGTAACCAACAGATGAACTGATTAGATTTTGGCATTTATACAAACAGGGTCAAGATCACAGCAAGGTCAAATGTCTGAAATTGTTTTTGTTCATTAGCTTCTTTTCTGTTTATTTCAGGTATACAAATTAGTAAAAAGAAGTACTAGACTCAGTGGTGATGTAGGCATCCCTGCTGGTGCTATCAGCGTTGAGCTTTACTTTTTTTTATATTAGTTATTTGAAACACTGGTCATCATCACCTTATTATTATCATCACCTTCTAGCAGGTGCCTACATAGGTGTAAAATGTGATTAGTCTTAGACTAAATTTGAAATGAGTCTACATCAACACATTGTGTTAATTCATTCAGGTTCACACAGGGGTAAGATCTGATTAGGCTGGATGATATGCTACATGGTATGTTCAGTGGTACTTGAAAATTTGTGACCCCTTTAGAATTATCTATATTTCTGCATATATATGACCTTAAACCTCATCCAATTTTCATACAGGTCCTAAAAGTACATAAAGAGAATCCAATTAAACAAATTAAACAAACATGTTATACCTGGTCAATTTTTTGTTAAGGAAAATTATCCAATATTACATTTCTGTGAGTGGCAAAAGTATGTGAAACTCTAGGATTAGCAGTTCATTTGGAGGTGAAATTAGAGTCTGGTATTCAATTAATGGGACTGTCACTCACAGATGTCATATTGGATCATGCTCCTCAATACATAAATGACCAAGTATAATATTTTGTCTCATTTGTTTAATTTGGTTCGTTTTGTCTGCTTTCAATCTGATGACGTTTTAGGTCATATCTATGCAGATATATAGACATTTTTTAGAAGGTTCACAAACTTTCAAGCACCACAGTTTATGTTGGACAGATTCTTATTATTCAGCACTGGAAGTTGATCTGAAGTCATCAAACCATTCTGTTATCACATATAGAGGAGTAAAAGTTGATGGAAAAAAGGCATGAAACTTCATATCTAGATTGCAAAAAGAAAGCGTGAGTGAGTGTCAGTGTGGCTGTGAAGTCAGAACTGAATACTGTAGCAGACTGGTAAAGAAAATGCTGCAAAAATGAATCGTGAGCCATTGTAAAATCGAGGTGGTGTTTTAACCGCGTTCTTGGTGCTTTCTGCTTGGACACGAGCCTTGTGCATGCCATCAGAGTGACATGCATGGAACCTCTGACTCTATTAGATGGTGCTGCAGGGTAGCTCTTTAGGAAATCAGCCTGGCTGAGGTTTACAAAGAACAGGACTCAAATGCCACAGACACGCAGGCTGTTCTCAGTGTTGTACTGCGTCCAATGCTGAGACATCACAAAAACACACAGCTCTCCAAGAGACACTGTGGGAGAGCCATCTGAGCCTTTAGCCAGCTCGGCTGAGTTGGCCAATCCAATAAGTGTGTTATATATGTGTGTGTGTACGGTATGCGTTCCAGAATTTCTGTTAAGCTTTTCTTGGCATTGACATTTATTCTCAGGGGTCTAAAGAGAAAAAAAATGGAGAACCAGAGCCTTCACGTTATATAATCACCACTCTTAACATTATAGCCACTGTTAAGCAAATGTCTTTTTGTCTCTAACATACACTGCCTGCATTTGTTTCTGTAGTATGCACTGCTCTCAAACAGCTTCAGTAAGGTTTTGCATCATTACCTTGACTGACCCAGCAGATTTGGAGGCCTCTAAACACCACTAATGGGGAAAAAGAAAATACCTGCCTTTTTAAGAGGAGCTTATAATTTCATTAACTATATCATACACCATTATAAATATTGACAGCGCAGCCATGCGAACGTTCACATATTTCACTGTTTGCTTGTCAGATCAGCAGCCACAGCATAATAAATCCTGGCTGCTCATAAACTGAACAAACGCCAGCTCTCATTCATTGAAGGACCAAAGAGTGGCAGTAATTTCAAGCTAATACAGCAGCTGGCACCAAAAACGCTGTCTGAGCTTTAAAAGAGATTTCTCACTCCCCGCTCTTTTCTCTTCCTCTCCCTGCTAAGCACACAAACAGGCCATTCTCTCTGCAGCCAATTCTTCATGCTGCACATTCATAATCCAACATCTGATCGAAAAGGAATGGTGTGACCCTGAGTTGATTGGAGATACCATCATGGAGACTATTGTGGTGTTGCTGTGTTTGCTAAGTCAGGAGGTGTCCACTGACTGTAGTTAATCCAGTTTCTGAATGCTGATGGGTCATGGTGATGTCAGTGTTTACTGATGTAATCCATCACTCACCCAGACTTGCAGCTAACAATTTGCGGCTAGCAGATGGTTTTCTAAACATCATGGTTCTTGTGTCAAGTTTTCTGTTTTGAGAGCGAGAAGGTTTATAACCGTTCCTATAAAATCTGAATTTATAGGGACAATAGCATAAGCATTTTCCTACTGCTAATTAACATTGTGAAATAAATCATTAT
Source organism: Ictalurus furcatus (assembly GCF_023375685.1). Lineage (NCBI taxonomy): Eukaryota > Metazoa > Chordata > Actinopteri > Siluriformes > Ictaluridae > Ictalurus > Ictalurus furcatus. The sequence continues at coordinate 10,668,785 of NC_071271.1, read as the reverse complement.
TAAAGTAGATAGCTTTCATAACATTGCAGGAACGATTCTTTTGTAATGCGACAGTCTAACACATAGGTAGGGCTACTCCAAAGGTTTTTGTAGTCAATAAATTCCAGTGACCTCCTCAGTACAGATGTACTTTACAAATATAATCCAACTATTCAAATATTAAGCTCATTGTTTAAATATGTACAATAATATTTTGGAGCCATAGAGCTCTTCTGATCTTTCCACCCACAGGACATATAAGCCCCAAATTTATATTATTTATAGTCCTTCTTGTTTTTGAGTAAGTTTGGATTAAATACATTTAATTCAAGTGACCAGTAAAATAGGCTAATAACTAATAGAACTTAATAATAAATATAACACCATTGACTATGCTTCACGGTCTCCCCAGACCCCAATTTGAGGACCAAAGCTCTTGCTATAGACAAAGTAGTTACCAAGTTATTACTTAAATCTACAACCTGGCATTTATAACAAGCACATGATATACATATTTAAATGGGATTTTGAGTGGTAATCCCCTAGAGAGTCACCAGATAATAGTGGTCAGTGAAAATGCACACAGAAATGAGAGCTATTCCCAGACACAGAAGAATAAATGGAAGTAGTAAATAGCACCGATTCTTCACTGGTAACTGAACCTCTAAATATCTGAACTTCCCAAAAACCCTTGCTTCAGTGGGTAATCTCACCTGGATACTGTAGAATTGTACCTAAAGGACTGCTGCTGCAATCTTAAAATCTGCCCTGTGGCCAACCTTGGATATTTATTCACAAAGTGTTTGTACAAAATATCCATCCATTAATTTTCCATACACTTATCCTACACAGGGTCACGGGGAAGCAGGGGCGTCGAAGTGTGCTTGAGATTGACTACCCAAGGCCCAATGAGGGGATGGCCCTCGAAAATCTTGGAATGAACATTTGCTTTTGTTTGCAATTTTTTATTTCTAAGTAATTAGAGTGATAACAAAATTTTAATTGGCTGAATAAATCGGTTGAGTGAACTTTGTATCCCAGAAAAATAGTGGAGGCTCTCTGAGGCCAATCTCACCCCTTACAAAAGGCACAAATTGGTTTCATCAACCCCTGCACTAGGATTCGTCTCTAAATGCAGCTAATCGAGCTGAGTGACTGCTGCTACTACTGTATGATAGTCATGTCTTTCCCCAAGAAAAGGAAATCGGGGTACCAAAAAAGAAAAGAAAGAAAGCAAACCGAAGGAAAGCACTAATTAATTTCTATGAAAAGAGAGCTGAGCACAACAGCACAACTGACACAGTTTAAGAACGGTTTAAGCTAATATCAGCAGTTTTTTAGACTGAAGGCACTCAGCCAGGGAACTAGCTTGGTGTACATTTGCATTGTATAACATGAATGAATCAGTATCATAAATTAATCAGCATCATAGGTACAATATGTCATATGCAGGGCTGGAAATGGTTTATATTCTGGGCGAGTCGAATTTTAGAGCCACTCATCCAGCAACATTTCAGCTCTGATTTAGTTTCAATATGGTAGAAAAGGCAGGTGCCAGACCTGCTTTCTGTGTGTATGAACATTGAATTGCCAAGAATATGGCTGATTAGACAGGATTAATGCACGGTTGATCAGGCAAACTGCAATCTTCCTCATGGGGCCCAAAATTCTTAGTGGCGCCCCCGCGAGGAAGGCTGGAGCCTATCCCAGGAAACTCGAAGCACACCCTGGACAGGGTGCCAATCCATTGCAGGACACAATTGCACACTCATTCACACATTACAGTCAATTTGGAAATGCCAATCAGCCTACAACGCATATCTTTAGGCTGGGGGAGTACCTGCAGGAAACCCCCGAAGTGCAGGTGTTTCACCCTGGAGTTGTGAAGTAAATGTGCTAACCACTAAGCCACCATGACCCCTATCTTTTGTCACCTAGAAGAGGGTGAATTTCTTTCTGAGTCTGGTTTCTCTCAAGGTTTCTTCCTCATGTTTTGTCAAGTTATTTCTCCTTGCCACTGCCATCTCTGGCTTTCACATTATATCCAGATTTCTATGAAGCTCCTTTGTGATGATTTCTATTGCTAAAAGTGCTCACACTGAGCTGAATTGTACCGAACAGTCCTTTTCTGCACACAATACACCGAACCCGAGAGGCAGCTTAATCGGATTGTTAGAGCTAATGATACAAGGCTCCTCCACAACCCCACCCTATGAGGCTAATCAGACATAACAGATTCGCTCTGGTATACCATTCGACACTTTGCTGTCTTCCAGCCCCACTCTTCTAAAGCCCAGAGGATTAATGGCCTTAGCCACTGCCTGTGTGGCGAAATTTGAGCCCAATCAAGATTTCTGGAGACTGCATAAATGTGCAAGGTCAGAGATTCTGCACGATGAAGAGGACAATAGTGCTGTCTTCTCCAATAGCACTGCAGTCTTTTAGTGCTTACTCTCTTCCTCCAAAGTCTGGTTCCGGGAGAAGTCGCCAAGGTGAGGGGGATTCATCATGGTATGAAGAAGCCTGTCAGTGAGCTACTCCATCAGGCTCGGTTTACACTCCTCTCTGTCCGTATGCTCCAAGGCGAGACCCAGTAGTGTTTCTGTCCTACTAAACACACTTACCAACAGGCAAGAGGTGATCCTAATGGAAGAAAATGGCCAGAGGGGTGTAAGACTTGTTTATTGCTTTTTCATTTGAGCCAAGTGCCATACTGCATTAATTCTGGATAGGTTTCATGGATAACTAGTTAGAGTTCACTTAATAGAAGTAAAGTACTGGGTCTCTGCTTATGAAAAGGTTTTCATCAGATTTTTATTGAACCGTTAACAGTTCTTGTGGTCTCGCACAAAGACAACCTCATGATACTAGTCAGGATTGAGATGGATCCGGAGCCTGTCCTGTGAACACTGGGTTGAGGTGGAACTATACTATGGACGGGACTTTAAAAAAAGCTTATTTTTTTATAATGATTGTGCTCCATAATGTTTTCATAGTCCTAAGAAATGACTGCATATTCATTTTAATTGATCTATGTATTCATTTTTCATTACTTCTTAATTTAATTAGGAATACAGTGAATGGTTACTTTATTTAGGCAAAAATTTCAAAACTTCAAAAATATTTAAGTAACTGAATATTAAAAAAAAAATAAAATCACAGGAAAGATGGAAATGAACAGAAATACACAGTCCAGCAAAGTCGTGGCTCGTCTACGGGTCTGCAGTTTCCAGAGATAGTCAGGTTGACCTCAATGAACTATATGACAGCATGTGAAAACTTATTTTTAAATGAATCATGATTAATGCAGCCATGAATCATGCTCTGAGTGTACTGCAACAACAGACAACAAACAGCTTGATATAAAAATATGCTGGTCATACGGTGCAGCTTGCTGAGCTCATCTTCATGCTGGCTTAGATCTCAATGACCACCCAGTCAAAAACCTCTCCTAGCTGCATTTATTTTCTAGTAAGTCAGGTCCTATCCAAACAATGACAAGATCGCTGTCCAAATTTGTCATAGAGTATATAGAGAAGCAAGCCTAATCGTGCTGTTGTTCAGGGTTAACCTTTACAGTAATGGCATATACTATTGAATGTTTCAATTTGAGTGCAAACCTGTATTACAGTGTATTACTGCAAATACCACCACTGCAGCAGCTTTATTGCCAATTATCCATCCATTCATCCACTTTCCATACCACTTATCTTACACAGGGTCCTGGGGGATCCTATGTTTGAGAACAAACATAGGTTGGGGGTTCAAGCCCCAGCACTGCCTGACTCTAGGTTACTGATTGGAAGGTCGGGGGTTCAAGCCCCAGCACTGCCAAGCTGCCACTGTTGGGCCCTTGAACCAGGCCCTTAACCCTCTCTGCTCCAGGGGCGCTGTATCATGGCTGACCCTGTGCTCTGACCCCAACTTCCTGATATGCTGAGGTATGCGAAGAAAAGAATTTCATTGTGCTGTGACCAATAAAGACTCATTATCTATTTAAAATATCAGGCTGGCTAGTGAATGTTCATTATGTACCTAGGCTAAAACGATCTTTAACTCCAGTTTATAGTTAGTGCGCTTACCCTGCTACACTCAAATATATGAAAATAATGGACAAAGTGAGACATTTTTATGCTTCTGGTGTATGGTTTTGCAGTATGGGTAATGATACTTTATGTTTACTGTCTTATTACAATATGGATATGACATATATAAGACATATTGTAATAACACAGCAATATATACAGTGCAGTGTTACAGTAGCTGTACAGTAAGGTGCTTAGATGATTTGCCTACTATAAATATTTCCCCAGAATACCAGATTGGTTAACGTATCGGAATATAACACATTTACAATATACTGGTTTGAATGTAGAAATTACAGAAATTATTTTCATTGAAATCAGTCACTGAGTGATATTGTAGAAGATAAAGACTCAAGGCAACATTTTCATTTCCATTCCAAAATCACCAGTTCAACTGAATGCTAGTTGGTTTTGATGGATAAAGTAAATAACATTCAGTTATGGGTTTTAAACACTAGGTCTTCAAGCTATTGCTATGAAAATTCCCCAGTTTAGGAGCATTGTGTTCATAATAAGCATGTGTAACTGTTGCATAGCTCAGAGACCCCTGACTCCATTTGAACAGGCTGACATTCCAATGTCATAGAAACTTCAACAAAAAAAACAAACAAACAAAAAAAACACACACACATTGAAAGCTACAGTAATACTCTCCAGTATACAGTATTTTTCCATATATAAAGTTGCAAGTAGGACATTAAGATTAACGAGTGTATACGTGCTCACAAACGTTCGACAAGATTGTTCAACCAGAGATAGGATGTAAATAAGTCCAGTTTAAATCAACACTTTCTCTGTTTGCAGCCACCCACAAAGCTAATCTGTTAACCAAACAAAATGCACACACGGCAGTCGCCCACACTGCCCATGTATCAGTTGATATGGTTGAAATGGACGGCCTCAGATAGAAACCAGAGATCTATGATGTCTGGAAATGTCAACATGTGGGTTCAGGTCATAATTGCTCTGGCAAAAGGCTTTTAGTTATCTGCAAGTCCATGTCTCAATCTTATCTTTCATGCGGAGCCATCATAAAAAAATATAAATGGCCATTACATACCCATGGAAATGGAGAATAAATGTGGAGCAAGGTCTGTGTCTGTAGTGATCAATTGATTTTTCTCAAAGAGGGACAAAATGTCAGCAAGAGCCAGGAGTACATGTGTGTAGCCTGTGATCAAATACAGTCTGGTAATGTTTTCTCTCCTGATGAAAAGAGGGACGAGAGGTCCATCAAAAGCGTTCAGGTGGTCAGAGCAGTGAGAAAGAACAGACTTTGAGTCGTAGAAGACCAAAAGTAGAGCGCAGAAGAAAGTAGGCCACATTTGTCTTGCTAGATTTGGAAGCTGGAGATGGAGCTGAGACACAGCGTCCCCAAAAGACTTCACTCTGCTTTGGTGTCCTGCTGTTTACTGCAGATGCTTCAGAGCATGTAACCGTGAAAGACAGAAGTAGAATAATGAGATCACACACACCAAAAAAAAAAAAAAAAAAACACACCCAGTGGCTCCTGCAGCTTTGTTATAAGGGCACAGAATACTTTAAACCAAACCCATTGCAGTTTAATTGAAGCCATTTATCCTGATGTTTGAGAAGGGTGGTTACGCACCAACGGAAATTTACATCTCAAACTGGAACATCTAATGGCATTAATGGCAGGATAGACTAGTCATTTACTGTAATAAGCTTTTTATGTTTATTCATGTAACATGAACTGGGGGATAGTGCATGTTTTGTTAAGTAGAAGGAGCAAAAATAAAAGCCGGAAATGTAATGTTTTGGGTTATTACATATTAAAACTGGGTTATCCACGCAGCTATTCACACAAACATGTGAACAAGCTTTAGCTCGATGATGATTCAGGCCAAATGGACTTGTATTAATATCACTTTCAGGCTATGATCAGACAGGCATCTTTAACCAGATTTGAAGCATTTGTAATCAGCATTCTCTTCAGCTTGGGTCACTGTTGTCTATATTCAGGACCGTTACTGGACGTTGCCATTTTGTAAAAAATAATCCACAGAGAAATTGCCATGTTGGCAGCGAACATATTCCTGCACTGCTGTAATCAGCATACAGTATATTCTACTATGTTGTACTACAGCAAGAAATGTGATTACAATGGAGTTGAATTGTTATTATTTTGTTTAAAAATCTTATTTTCTTCATTTTGTATTGCCCTTCAAAATCTACTTAACAATATTTACATGTTTCCCAGAAGAAAAAATTATAACAATTTACACCGAACATCCTGTTCAAAAATTTGCACACCCCCGGCTCTTAATGTATCGTGTTGCCTTCTTGAGCATCAGTGAATGTTTGTACCTTTTGTTGTAATGGTTGTCCCTCAGTTCTCCTCAGTGTGAAAAGATGGATCTCAAAATCATATAGGCACTGTTGGTAAGGGGTCAAATATGCAGAAGATGCTGGAAAAGCAAAGAATGTTGCAGGACCTGGAGGATTTTTCTGAAGAGCAGTTTAACTGCTCAGGACGAAACATAAAAACAGTCGTTAATCATCTAGGTAACAACACACAGTATTAAGAATCAAGCGTATGTGAAGCTTTGAACTGGTCTGTCAATAGCTACATTTCCATCCAATAATTTTTTTGCAAAGAAAAAGGTTTAGCGGATTGAAATTTACCGATATAGCTGATGGAAAAGCAAATTATCAATAAAGTTTCATGTCGGAATAATCTTTTTTCGGTTAACTTTAGCGCATAAATTCTATGTTGATACTACAAACATGTGTGACATGACAGAAATTCCTTTCAGGGGAAGGATAGGAATGTGTGTGCCATCCAGCGCGCCGTAAACCTCTGGCACAAGATGCACAAAGGAATTACAGTATGCAATTTCATTGGCCTCCCCTACATACGGCAGCCTGATATAATGCAACATTACTAATTTTCCTTTATTAGCTGTACACAGAGCATATACAACATCAGTGGATGGTCATTTTACTAACCCCGAAAGTTCCCCGACTATGTACTTGGCGAAGGTTGCCAGCTTGAACAGGGTGATGTGAATCCGCTTTCGGGTCGGAACCGGTGGACGGTGGCAATCTGAAATGGGAGCAAAATAAGCACCAATTACTTTCTGTCGAGTGTCTCTCCACCACGACCTCCCGGACCCATGGGCTTCTTCACATAAGGGCAGTTACTTGGAACCCTATCAGATGAGCAAGTGCTATATTCTGATGTCCATCCATTTTCTGTAGTACTCTTCCTACACAGGGTCATGGGGAGTCTGGAGCCTATCCCAGGGAACTCAGGGCACAAGACTGTGGATGCACCGTGGATGCGATGCCTACACATCGTAGAACACAATCACACACATTCACATACTACGAACAATTTGTAAATGCCAATCAGCCTAAAATATGTCTTTTGACTGGGGATGCTTGGAGGAAACCCTCAAAGCATGGGTAAGAACATGTAAACTCAAACAAACGGAGGCTGGAATTGAACCCCCAACCCTGGAGGTGCGAGGCAAATGCCCGAAAGAGAGAAAGCGGGCCAATTTCAATTCATTGTCTCAATACTGTATCAATTTTACAAAGATTTGAGGACATTTAAGGTACACAATTTCTGAAATACTCAAAATTGCGTATGCAAACGGCTCAAGTGGAGATTTCTTTTGCGATACACCGAAACTTACGTGAAAATTTGCTTTTTTTTTAAGGATGACACACATCACACACACCATTTCATCGGTAAAAGGCCAACTGGATGAAAACAAGTAAAAGACAGAAAATTTCACCAAAAAAAAAAAAAAATCCTTTTTTTCCCCAATTTTTCAATAACAGAACCATGCAAAAAGTGGATGGAAACTTTGCAAATGACAGCAATCTTTTCCCAATTGACGCATATTTAAAAAGAATTTTCTCTCGCTGGGGAAAAAACCATGAAACAAAAAGTCTGTCAGGAGAAGTGTGTTCAACTTGCTAAGACATTCTTGACCTCAGTACAGAGAGACAGACAGTTGAGGTCTCAGTGGTTAAAAACAAAGCGGTTAGAATACGAGTAGAGTGGAACAGCAACAGAGCGCTCAGTGAGCACTAGACCACGTGACAAACGGCTCTCTGACATCTTCATCCTCAGTTGCATCCTCTCACTAGAGTATTTGTGATGAAACTTTCCAACCTCTGTGCCATGAAGTGGAGCCTTTTCCACAGAAGAGTGGGCTAAGTGAAGCATTCATATGTGCATGAGAGGTACAGCTCTACTTTTCCGGAACGGTGGCTGCACTAAAATCTTTTACCAGCTGTTAAGTTTCAATGGAATGCAACAAGAGCATTGGTGTAGAGCATCATCACCAAGAAATGAGATGGGATTCAAGGAAAACACTGAATTGTCCACTCTTTCTGTTATGAGAGTGGTGCAGACCAAGCCGAGAAGAGAAGGCCCCACATTCATAACTCCTTCAGACAGGTTTAGCTCATACTTAGGAAACACAGATCATCAGACAGTCTCCGAAAACTTTTGTAGAAAAAGAACAACGCTCTTTTGTTAAAGAAAATGCAGCCTTATTGTAAAACACACTACCGGTTTCCTAACTCCAGTGGTTGACTATAGCCTATTGTAACTCTTGAGGTCTGGGGACTTCATTAGTTGCTGCAGCAGATCTCCTGGTCCTGCTGTGTCATATATTATTGATGTCTCAAGACTGAATCAGAGGAAGCGGAAGCAAAGCAGAAGGAAGGGGAGGTGAAGTGGAAGTAAGTCGAACGTGCCGGCTGCAGCACTCTAGATCTTGCTTTTGTAGTTGGTGCCAAATTTCAACACAATTTGGGGATTTAGAACAAACCCGAGCTCTTCTAAGAATAACTAACTAAATAAGAATGACAAATTTGTGCAATTACTAATATTTACATTTATATGCATTTGGCAGACGCCTGTAACCAGAGCGACTTACAGAAGTGCTTTCTATCAATAAATACATCCTGGTACTGGTTCATTAGGTCATGGACTAAGAATACCATCAGTTGAAAAACTCTGTTGTGGAGGTAATATAGTAAGAAAAGCACACAAACAACACAACAAATTTATTATTAAAGTGCTAATTTAATTACAATCAGGAAGAGACAGGTTTTTAGACGTCGTTTGAGGACTGCCAGTGACTCAGTGCTCTGATTTCTTATTGAAACATAAGATAAGATACATAATGTTTCTTAGAGACATGCATAACTACATGATTACTTTTTTCTACGTTAAAGTATGGTTCCAATAAACAGCCTAAACAAAGAGTATGCCTTTGTGTCTGATTCATTTTGAAAGATTTCACTTAATGTTAACATAAATGATTATTTTGATCTTGGTCTAATGTTTTATTATATTTACTGCACATAGAAATCTAGTTATGTTTGTCTTATTTTTGTGACGTATGAGATACATGTTTTTTCTACTAGTAAGGAAGTAAGGAATAAAATCAAATAATCGATGATGGTGTGGCGTTGATTCTTTTTCAATAACCACAGGTCTTGAAGTATTTTATTCCTCTTTTACAACAGCAATTTGCTAATGCTTACAACGTTTTAATTCATTAAAGACATACCATACTTTTTATTTGTCTATCCATCCATATATTTTCCATAATGCTTATTCTACACAGGGTCACGGGGAGCCTGGAGCCTATCCTAGGAAACTTAGGGCACAAGGCGGGAGACACCCTGGACGGTGTGCCAACCCATGGCAGGGCACAATCACACACACATTCACTCACTAAAGACAATTTAGAGATGCCAATCAGTCTATGATGCATGTCTTTGGACAGGGGGAGAACCCGGAGGAAACCCCCTAAGGCCAGGGAGAACATGCAAACTCCATGCACATAGGGCAGAGGTGGGATTCAAACCCCCAACCTTGGAGGTGCGAGGCAGGTGTGTTAACCACTTGCAGCATTTCCCTTTTTTTTTTCTTGCTCTTGAAGTTAATCATACAAAAAATTACAAAGAAACAGCAAAGCATTCTGTCCTGAAGAATTTCCCATGTCGTAAAACCTATAGTTAAAACTTCACCTGTTACAAAGTGCTAAGCTGACACTGGAGACTCCTTCCAAATGTGATAAGTAAACATCTCCTCACAGAAAACGTCACCGTATGAACGTTTATCCACATTTTAAACATTTACATTTTGTGTGAATCATCCAGCAAAAAAGTCCCTGTGTAAATTGTTACTACAAGCGAATGAGATTATTACTATAAACTATTGTCAGAGCTGCTGTTATAGAAAATGAATCAACAGCTTCTGACCAATCAGAATCAAGCATTCAACAGAACTGTGATATAAAACAAGTTTATTTTACCCAGAAAAATAATTTAATCGAATAAAACCATTCCAAAACCAATCCGGTACATAATCTGATTAGATTGCATTTACGTAAACAAAAAGATCACATTACTGATTACATCCTTAGTAGTGTAATTCATAATCAGTACAGAATTACACTTCCTCAGTAATTTACCCAGCTCTGTTTATAGGCAGTAGGAGGAGAGAATTCGGAAGACAGAGCAGAACCACATGGGAAGCTGAGAGGAAGGTGTGTGTAGCGGAGAGGGAGAGAGAGAGAGACGCGGGGGCCTAGAGTGGGAGGTACAGTCACTTAGCGAGCACACACATTCATAAATGCTGTGCGTGCCAAGGTTAGCAGGGTTAATATGTAGTCATGGAAACTGCAACACTGGAGCTGTAAGACAGCTTTTTTTTTGTTGCAAAAAGAACAAGATGAGAGGATAGATAACGGCCATCCAGAGAAAACCAACTGGCCGCAAAAGAAGCTTCTCTGTAGGATCGTAATAACTTCAACAGAGTCTGAGATTAGGTGTTATGCTTTATATACAAGAAGAAAAAAATAATAAGATTGAAGACTGCGGTGTTTTTGCAAGACAGTGTGAGAAGAGTTTCTTTAGTTTTAACTCTAGGTAGTCCAGTGTTATGGTTCTCAAAGCAGGATCTGAGAAGCACAGCCAAGGGATCTGCCATTTTTAAATTTTGTCACAGTGCTAGAAATCACAACCCACCATTAACAAAGTTTCATTTGTTATTGTGAAAATAATTAGGGGGGGGGGGGGGGGGTACAGTGACTTTATGATTAGCACGTTTGCCTTGCACCTCTGGGTTTAGGGGTTTGAATCCGGCCTCTGCCCTGTGTGTGTGCACAGAGTTCGCATGTTCTCCCCATGCTTCTGGGCTTTCTTCTGGGTACTCCGGTTTCCTCCCCATTCCAAAAATATGTGTTGTAGGATGACTGCCATTTCCAAATTGTCTGAATTGTTTGAATGCGTGTGTGATTGTGCCCTGTGATGTATTGGCACCCCGTCCAGGATGTCCCCTGCCTTGTGTCCCCAGTCCCCTGGGATAGACTCCAGGCTCGCACATGACCCTGTGTAGGAAAAGTGGTATGGAAAATGGATGGATGGATGCCTTTTGTGTGCGTGTGTGTGTGTGTGTCCTGTTCATATTTATGCTATACTGACACCCAGGGAAGTTACCAGTTCTATTTTCTCTTTTTTTCTTCTTCTGTCACATCTGTCAGCCCTGTTATGACTGTGCACGTTGTACGTGTAAAACCTCTGAGAACTCTGTATCTATATCTCGGACACAGCGGTTTCTCGTTTTATTTTTTTTTGTTTCAAGTGCACAGAATTAAAAGCTCAACTCTGTGTCAACCTATATCTGCATCCTGCCTCACAAAGCTGAGCTAAATTACAATGCTCTGAATCATTAGATACAAACAAAAACAAAAAGAACAATGACGACATACAGTAAGTTCAATAAAACTAAAAAGGCAAAAAAATTAAGAATAATAATAATAAATTCTGAAAGCGTCAGTGGAGTTGTAGCACTTTAAGATTGTAAGGCACACTTGGAGTGTAATCCAAAGTAAACAGACACTCCTGTACAGCTCTGAGCTTGTGCTGGAATGCATGAACTCACTGAAGTACACGAGAGTAAAGCTGTACCACGGTCGGGTCACTGCCTTGGGGTCCGCTAGACGCTACGAGTCATGGCAGAATTGTGACCTGATGAAATACAGAACATGATGAATCCAGACATCCATATAGACATCCAGAAGTAAAATATGTCTGTTCCCAGTATGTGGTATAGAGAATGTGGAATGTAAACCCAGATGATACTTGAGAAGAACAATGTGTATTGGATTTGAAATATTTGGACTCGAGCGTGGCGATGAAAACCCCCCAGTCAGTCAAAGGTCTTTCTTGAATTAAACCAGAAATGTAAAGGAGATTTTCAATAGTTCTTAAGACATTCACAGCACCTCCAAAACACCAGTAGCCAAAAAAAAAAAAAAAAAAAAAAAAAAAAAAAAAAAAAAAAAAAAAAAAGCTCTAATTCAAGAGTCAGTATGGGTGCAGGGTTATTACATCGTGAATAATATTCGAAATAACATTTTTTAAAATGAACTTTCGGATGAATATCATAACTACGGATGATATCGACGAGGTTACTTCCAACTGGAATTGAGATTAGTACTAAAAATAGATGAGCTCATGTTATACTGTAGTGACATTACGCCACCCGGTGGCAGATTTGTGCCAGTGTTCAACAATGCCAAATCCTTCAGATTCTCAGTGTCTGGCTTGAGCATCAAAGCATAAAGCATAAAGAACAAGCTCTTTGTTGCTTGCTTCACTGAACAGGGAAAACGGCTTATCCAAAAACACTGGCGATTCCCAATTCCCTGTCCTGTGCTCGGGAAATTCGGGTAACGCTATAGACAAGTCTGTGTTTGTCCTGCTGGCATTTCAGCTGCTGAAAGAGTCTGCAATCATGCACACTCTATAAACCACACAGGGTTTAAAAACAAACACAACACAATGTAAAACACAGCCGAGACGTGTACATAAAAAAAGTTACAACAGGCTATAGTTTAAATACTATTTGTCAGGCTTTGCATCAATTCATAACTGCAGCATCTTGTCTTGAGGTGTAAATCTTTAGGCATGATGATCAGAGTCTTCAAATCACAATACCCTGTGTGTAAAAACAAAATGAAAAACACGCATTATAAAAATTATTACCATCTTCAAAAAGTATTTGCCCCCTTTCAACTTTTCCCCCATATTTCACCCCTCAGAACACAAAAGATTCAACACATTTAAAAATAATAATAAAACAAAACAAGCTTTCCAATTCCTCCTGCCATCAAAGGACATCATGCTGCCTACACGATGGTGTTACGTGTGTATTTCATGCTTTGCCTTCAGGCCAAATATATCATTTTGACTTATAAATGTTGTTTCAGGTTTTGTCAGATGTCTGCTAGCAAACTCCAGGTGCGATTTAATCTTGGCGCTTCTCAGAAGTGGCTGAAGTTACTGTGAAATGTCAAAGAGGATGTTGATGTCTAGAAAGCTCTGTATAGAGCTCTGTAACTACTGATGCACTGAAATGAAAATTTTTGGCCGAAACCGAAAATTCTGGATACACTTGTCTGAAAACCGAAAGCGAAATGTACATTTAAAACGAAACAAACAAAAACAAAATTATATGTGCTGTAATTTTTTTTTTTTTTAATTTTTAAACTTTCATTACAATTGCGCTTACAATGCTGGAGATTTCAATCCAATATTTTTCTAACATTCTCCAAACGTCATAAAAAAAAAAAAGGCCAGCTACGCGTCTTCACAACAGCAGCACTGGCTGAATCAAGTTTTATTTATTGTGAAATCAAGCACTTAATAATGTTTTACCTTAATAATGCATTTATATGCGATTCAATTCCTCTCTCTCTCTCTCTCTCACACACACACACACACACACACACACACACACACACACACAGAGTGTGCAGTCTGTTCAATTAAAGGAGGTGAATATCAATAAAAAAATTTTTTTTTTATCATTTGTAGTTTCTGTAGACATCAAAACACTTTAGCATTATGTCTGACTTTTTTTAAGCAACAGAATGAGAACTAATAATTGGGAGTGAATACTTGGGTGAGAACTGTACGCTAGATCCTTGATTTAGGAATAATATGTAAGGTGAAAGCTTATTTAAAAGATTATTATAGCTGTTAAAATAGCTTGTTGTGACTGCATTTATTGTGTATCAAATCATATGAAAGTATTCTAAAGTTTGGAATGAATAGGTGAACAGTACATAGGTGCAACATCATCTGATAAGACCGAGTAATAAAAAATTAAATAAAAGTGGAGATTAACAAGAGATTATTTTCTTGATTACTGATTACATGAGGCCATGTAATGGGGGTTAAATTTGACCTTTATTTAATAATACAACTGATTCAAAACCTTTATTATTATTTTAAAAATAAGTGTTTGATGCTGATGGAGAGAAAGGATGGCTAACCTTGAGCAGGACGACCAGTAAGGCGATGAGCAGACCCAAGGCCAGCATGGTGGAGATGATGGCCCAGACACAGGTGAGATGAGTACAGCTGCATAAGCGGCTCCGCATGAAGAACCGGGCTCTGCGCAGACGGGACGACGTTTGTGGAGGGTAGCGTGCTTTGTTCAGACTTTCCATTCCCAAGGACTTGATGAGGCAAGCACGTTTATGACTAAGCTGGTCAAATGTGTGCTTGCCATGGTATCTGCCCATCCCACTGTTTCCTGGGGGAGAGAAAGAAAGAGAGAGAGAGAGAGAGAGAGAGAGAGAGAGAGAGAGAGAGAGAGAGAGAGATGGTCTTCACTTCTTTTATGCACATTTTGAATTTGTGAAACTGAACAGAAACTATAGAAATGAAAGGAAAATGGCTACAAGCTTTGGCTGACCTAAAAGCTACGAGATTAATACGCAAGGACGTAATGAATAAATTATTCAAAGAAATGACGAATACGTGTTTTTCCGGTCTCTACAGGACTGCACATTTGGTTTGATCCTCAGCAATGGAAACAGCAATTTTGCATTTTCTTTTGCTGGCTTTTTGAAAATTGTACACAAATGTATTTGAAGCATGAAGACAAAGACATACTAGTAGACTTTTCTCAGCATAAAACCTCATGACCTTAAAGTATGCATTAGATAGATAACCAGGCCTGTTTGTTGTTCTGCTGCACTCATGAGATAAGGGATGGGCATTAAGCCAGCTAAAATTATATACAGGGGATTCAGAAAGTATTGAGACCCCTATACTACTTTAGTTTTCTTTTTTCCCCCTATAACATTTCTGGGTGTTTGTCACTATGATATATATATATGTTGCAATTTCACAATAAAGGTGAAAAGGGTTCTGACACGATTCAACTTAAACTAAGTTGTTTTTTTGACATCACAAAAAAACTGCCATTTTAACAGGGGTGTGTAGACTTCTTATATACACTGTACATGTTATATTTTTATATCCACTGTATATGTTTATATCCACTGTATATATGTTATAAGTTTATATCTACTGTATATATGTTTATATCCACTGTATATATGTTATGTTTATGTCCACTGTATATACTGATATGTTTATGTCCACTGTATGTATGTTATAGGTTTATATCTACTGTATATGTTATAGGTTTATATCCACTGTATATATTGATATGTTATATGTTTATATCCACTGTATACATGTTATGTTTATGTCCACTGTATATATGTTATAGGTTTATATCTACTGTATATATGTTATAGGTTTATATCTACTGCATATGTTATAGGTGTATATCTACTGTATGTGTTATATGTTTATATCTACTGTATATATTGATATGTTATATGTTTATATCCACTGTATAACCTACTTTGTTATTATACTAGGCCTTCATACAGCCTATGTAAAAGGAAATGAATGGACCGTTTCTTCATTTTTTAAAACTAGTTTAGAATAGACCACAAAAAGTCAAATTCTGGTTCTGCTCAGAGCAAACAGATGATTTGTTTACTCTTTTTCTGAGCCCTGATCATGATGCCTAATACAGAATGATAAAATTAAACACATTTGTAGAGACAATTTTATACTGCTTTGTATTTTTGTTGATTGTTTCATATACTCATATACGTTACACATGCCTGAGCGTGTTGATATGTTTATGCACAATTAACAAGCTTGGATTTCTAACAGGCTGACGTACCTACTCCCCCGAAGGGTAAGGAGCTGATTGTGTAGTGGATCATTACATCATTAACGACCACTCCTCCACTAGATGTCTCACTCAGCATTCGCTTGATCACCTAAACGGAAAGGAAAAAAGAAATAGGGATAATAGGGCGAACCCCCTGAAATTAAAAGTATAAAAAAAATTGTTTCTACCAGACATACTTCACATTATACAGTTCAATATTATCAGCAGCTCAAAATAAAATACCTTCTTATCTGAAGAAAAGATATAAAGAGCCAAAGGTTTTTCTCTATCATTAATGAAGCGAATGGCCTCATTGAGATCACCGACAGTGATGACTGGCAGCACGGGTCCAAAGATCTCTTCCTGCATTATCCTGGCGTGAGGCAAAACATCCTTCAGAACGGTAGGAGCTGGCAGAGACCAGGAAACACACACACACACACACACACACACACACACACACACACACACACACTAATACTGTATACAAATCCATCAAGGAACAATCTACTAATCTACCGACTGAACCAACACATTATATTTCATCACAAGTCATTCTCATACCAATATAACACTGTGATTTATCGCTCTCTCCCCCCACAGCCACACTGCACCCCTCCATCAGGGCCAGCACGCGCTCAAAGTGATTCTGGTTGATGATGCGGCCGTAATCTGGAGAGCTTTTAGGGTTCTCACCGTAGAACTCCTGGATTTAGCACAGACACTGGATCATTTACAATCTTTATATTCAAGCGCACTATTCCCATGTAAATAACAATATGATTTCCGATATGAAAAAAATATATATCAGAGAACAAACCTGTAATGTCTGGCGAATCCCTTCAATCAGTCTGTTCTGGATGCTGGAGTTACAGAGAATGTAGTCTGGTGCGATGCATGTCTGGCCACAGTTAGCAAACTTCCCCCAGGTGATTCGACTGGAGACAAAAAGAGCTCATTTTAAGTGAATATGGAAAGTAGATGGAGCCACAATACTACACATACATCATTTTACTGTCAGTCAAATGTTTTGGAACACCCTGTATTATAGCATGTTTGTTTAAATGACTTAGTTTTAAATCGAAAAAAAATATTACAGTTGAAAATCTAACCAAGGAATAGGTATATGTGAATCAATAAATGTTTATAAACGTTAGAATTGATTTCATTTTATTGGAATAATCAAATTGTAAAAGACCAAAATATTCATCACTCTAATTAGACTTGCAGGACACCACATATTTATGGTTTACAGTTAACACTAGAGGTTGACGGATTGATTGGTTTTTGCAAAAATCCACTGTCCACAAAAAAAATGCTGGAGTGGGTGAAAAGTGTCCGCTGTCACTATACAGAACGAGAGCGGCCTCTACAGGCGAAATAAAAACGATCGCTGACAATTTTGTAGTGTTATTTGAGATGGGTTCTTTAAAATTAATTTTGGATGTCTCTATTTTTGCTACTTTTTGGTTCAGTTTGGATCTATATCTTTTAATTATTTTAATATTTACTAATAGTTTATATATATATATATATATATATATATATATATATATATATATATATATATATATATATATATATACACACACACACACATACATACATACATATACATACATACATACACACACACACACACACACATATATATCCTTTTAAAAAGTACTGTACATTTTCATCGTACAGTCAATACTGTTTATTGTGTTAATAACACTCAAAATAAAATATTGCTGAACTTTCTGTTTTCGTTCAGTTTCAATTTTGAATAATCAGTTATCGGCAGGTACTTCCCAACTTAGTTTTCTGTAAAATCCTCTATCGGTCAACCTCTAGTTAACACTAGTGCTGTCTATAAGTATAATGGGTTTCACCTTCAAGGGTGCCTGCCTTTAATAAAGCACCTTTAACACACTGTGTACGTCAACAGATGGACTACAGTCAGTGATTGTAAACCTACAAAATGAACGTATATGGCATACTGTAACATAACTTAAGGTAATAATGATTGCAAGTCTGTGTAAGAGCTTGTAAACAATGCGTTACCGGCAAGCAACTGCAAGGTCACAGTTCTGATCAATATAGCAGGGGCTTTTCCCCCCCAGCTCCAGGGTGACTGGTGTGAGGTGGTATGCAGCTGCTTCCATCACCAGTTTCCCCACTGTGCTGTTTCCTGTGTAGAAGACGTGATCGAAACGCTGCTTCAGCAACTCCTGGGTTTCAGGAACACCTCCAGTCACCACGTGGTACATCTCCTTAAAGATTCAAACAATCATTATATTACACCACAGTCATGCTTATGTAGGTTCATAACTAAGAACTGAGCACAAACACAAAGATGGACCAGTAAAATGATGGTTTGGGAGTCTCTCCTATCTCATAGTAAGGTGAGCATGGACAAATCCCAAGCCTAAGGCAGTCAGGTCAAGATGATTTCATGTTCTGGCTATTAGTCTGTATTCATAGTTGCCAAGAGGACAAGTAGGTGTAGTTGGCTAGCGGTCACCGTTTTTTTTCTTTTACCATTTACATGGCAATATTCAGTTACAGTCATAGCACCACTGGCTGGCAACAGGAAATTACATGTTTTACATTGTGATAACAACACAGAAGTGCTAAAAAATGGAATGGCATGGTTCCTCTGGCAGAGCAACCCCAACATGCACCAGGGTGCGAAGGCCTGTTCATGGCTGCTTGCAGCTTTCATTACTATTGACTTTCTATTTCTATTGATTTCTGTTTGACAAAATACTTGTTTGGTAATGCTTATTTAAACAAAATTGGCTTGACAGTGGTGTGATGCTCCTCAATGCTGTAACTATAGTGTGCTACTCATTCTGAATCAGAATCAGATTAATCAATAATGCATGGACAACATGCAGGTACGACAAAACCAACCAATATAAAGTCTATTATACAATAGTCAGTTCCGGTCCACTAATTGGATCAGACGAGTGGGGTTCCAAGAGTGCTTATATTTAGTATAACCGAACTGGGATGTTTCACTGTGCGTATATAGCTCTGCTTGTCTGTGTTCACCACAGAAAATTACTTCAGTAGAGTTAGTGACATCACGAGCAGACATTGCAAACGATATATTTTTCATGAAAGAAGGGAAGCCAGTTTCAGCGGATGCACCTTCAACACGAATGTACAAATCATTGTGAGCTAGCTAGCCAGCATATAAAGTGACGGGATGTAAAGTGAGAGTGGCTTCTTTGGGATCTATTTTTGTTTGCAGAGAAAAAATAAACAACTAATTTGGGCATATTGTTTCCGAAATCTCAATATTAACTGGCTTCTTTATAAAACTTTTGTATAAAAGCAATATCACACTCGCAGTCGTGCTCTTAGACTGAATATCAGCAGGGCTCTGGCGTCGTGCCTACACTGAATCACAGCACTGCCGATATTCAGTATAACTGCACTCTTACTCATGCAGTATTACTTGTGTGTAAAGTCATCATATAAGTCACCTGCTAGGACAACTACTCTGAGGTTATACATTCAGGAAAAAAGAAATATGCTAGCCCAACTTGATTAATATAATATCTTTTACGTGCAATGTGAACACCACGGATCATAGCGAGTCATTGGCCAACAACTTGGGCCATGCACATTATCCTTAGACAAAGGATAATGAGTTATATTCTACACTGAAAACATTAACACACTTGACTAGCGAACTACCTCACCACACTTTATTACATTATATTATGGTGCGTCTAAATCAGTGAGTCCCTAGTTCAGTAGTCAGGGAAATGATCAAGGAGTCGACCATTTTAAGGGCTGCCTGAATCCATTAGTAATTTTGAACTTTATTTGAAGTTCTATATACGGCTTGTTTGAGT